>NC_040092.1:69897586-70577949 GCF_003369695.1 Bos indicus x Bos taurus | reverse complement strand
CATGAAAAATAAATCCAAGCACAAACATTAGTTGAGATAAATCATAGATATGAAAGCTAAAACTATAAGGCTTCTGGGAAAACAATATTTTTTGGCCTAGGGTAAGCAAAGATTTCTCAGAGAAAAAACAAAAAATGCTAACATTTAAAAAATGCTAAATTGAACTTGACCAAAATTAAAAGCTTTTGTCACTTCCTGGGAAGAAATCATTTGTGATACATGTATCTGGGAGAATATATCCAGATTACAGTCAATATATATCCAACATTTATAAGGATCCATGATTCAATAAAAAAAAACAAAAAATAAATCCAGTTTTTAAAAATACACAATAGACAAGAATAGACACTTCACCCAAGAAGATACACAAAAGATGAATAAGGATAGGAAGAGATGATCAGCACCGTTAATTGTCAGATATATGCAAACCAAAATCTTGATGATGTAAGGTTAGGTTGCTTATTTGATATTTCTCTTGTTTCTTCAGGTAGGCTTGTATTGTTATAAACTTCCCTCTTAGCGCTGCTTTTAGTGTATCTTACAGGTTTTTGGTTGTTGTGTTTTCATTGTCACTTGCTCCTAGGTATATTTTTATTTTTTTTTATTTCTTCAGTGATCTGTTGGTTTTTAAAGCATATTATTTATCCTTCACGTGTTTGTATTTTGTGTAGCTTTTTTTCTATATTTGATATTTAATTTTATAGTGTTGTGGTCAAAAAAGATGTGTGAAATGATTTCAATTTTTAAAAATTTGCCAAAGCTTGATTTTTGACCCAAGATGTGTTTTATCCTGGAGCATATTCCATGTCTCCTTGAGAAAAAGTGAAATTTACTGTTTTTGGATAAAATTCCATGTGGATATCAACTATGTCCAACTGGTCCAATATATCATTTAAAACTTGTGTTTGAAAAGAGTAACAACGACAACAAAATCCAAAGTTAGTAGAAGGAAAGAAATCATAAAGATTAGAATGGAAGTAAATGAAAAAGAAACAAAGGAAACAATAGCAAAGATCAATAAAACTAAAAGCTGGTTCTTTGAGAAGATAAACAAAATTGACAAATCATTAGGCAGACTCATCAAGAAAAAAAAAAAGGAGGAAACTCAAATTAATAAAATTAGAAATTAAAAAGGAGAAGTTACAATAAAAACACAGAAATGCAAAGGATCATACGAGACTACTATGAGCAGTTATATGTCAATAAAATGGACTACCTCTAAGCAATGTACAAATTCTTAGAAATATATAAACTTCCAAAACCAAACCAGGGAAAAATAGGAAATATGAATAGACAAATCACAAGCATGAATATTGAAACTGTAATATTAGTGTATAGGAATGCAAGGGATTTCTGTGTGTTGATTTTATATACTGCAACTTTACTATATTCATTGATTAGCTCTAGTAATTTTCTGGTGGAGTCTTTAGGGTTTTCTATGTAGAGGATCATGTCATCTGCAAACAGTGAGAGTTTTACTTCTTCTTTTCCAATTTGGATTCCTTTTATTTCTTTTTCTGCTCTGATTGCTGTGGCCAAAACTTCCAAAGCTATGTTGAATAGTAGTGGTGAGAGTGGGCACCCTTGTCTTGTTCCTGATTTTAGGGGAAATGCTTTCAATTTTTCACCATTGAGGATAATGTTTGCTGTGGGTTTGCCATATAAAGCTTTTATTATGTTGAGGTATGTTCCTTCTATTCCTGTTTTCTGGAGATTTTTATCATAAATGGATGTTGAATTTTGTCAAAGGCTTTCTCTGAATCTGTTGAGACAATCAAGGTGAAAAAACAGCTTTCAGAATTGGAGAAAATAATAGCAAATGAAGCAACTGACAAACAACTAATCTCAAAAATATACAAGCAACTCCTACAGCTCAATTCCAGAAAAATAAATGACCCAATCAAAAAATGGGCCAAAAACTAAACAGACATTTCTCCAAAGAAGACATACAGATGGCTAACAAACACATGAAAAGATGCTCAACATCACTCATTATCAGAGAAATGCAAATCAAAACCACAGTGAGGTACCATTTCATGCCAGTCAGAATGGCTGCGATCCAAAAGTCTACAAGTAATAAATGCTGGAGAGAGTGTGGAGAAAAGGGAACCCTCTTACACTGTCAGTGGGACTGCAAACTAGTACAGCCACTATGGAGAACAGTGTAGAGATTCATTAAAAAACTGGAAATAGAACTGCCATACGACCCAGCAATCCCACTGCTGGGCATACACACCAAGGAAACCAGAATTGAAAGAGACACATGTACCCCAATGTTCATTGCAACACTGTTTACAATAGCCAGGACATGGAAGCAACCTAGATGTCCATCAGCAGATGAATGGATAAGAAAGCTGAGGTACATATACACAATGGAGTATTACTCAGCCATTAAAAAGAATACATTTGAATCAGTTCTAATGAGGTGGATGAAACTGCAGCTGATTATACAGAGTGAAGTAAGCCAGAAAGAAAAACACCAATACAGTATACTAACGCACATATATGGAATTTAGAAAGATGGTAATGATAACCCTGTATGCAAGACAGCAAAAGAGACACAGATGTATATAACAGTCTTTTGGACTCTGTGGGAGAGGGAGTGGGGGGGGGGGGATGATTTGGGAGAATTGGCATTAAAACATGTATAATATCATATAAGAAATGAATCGCCAGTCCAGGTTTGATGCAGGATACAGGAAGCTTGGGGCTGGTACACTGGGATGACCCAGAGGGATGGTATGGGGAGGGAGATGGGAGGGGGGATTCAGGATTGGGAACATGTGTACACCCATGGCAGATTCATGTTGATGTATGGCAAAACCAATACAATATTGTAAAGTAAAAAAAAATAAAAATAATAAAACACTTGTTCAAAAATAAATAAATAAATAAAATGTCAAAGTCATTAAAAAAAAAAAGAAAGAAAGAAACTGTAATAAAAAGTTCCCAACAAACAAAAGCTCAGGGCAAGATGGCTACACAGGTGAACTCTACCAAAGGTTTAGAAAAGAGCTAACACTTACATTGCTCAAACTCTTCAGGAAAATTGCAGAGGAAGGAAAACTCCTCAACTCATTCTATGAGACCACCATCACCCTGATACCAAAAGTAGGCAAACATTCCAAAAAAAGAAGGAAAAACAAAAAAAGAAAGAAAGAAAATTGCAAGTCAATATCACTGATGAACATAGATGAAAAAATCCTCAAAAAAGCTCTAGCAAAATCCAGGAATACACAAAAAGGATCACACATCATGATCAAATGAGCTTTATCATAGAGATGCAAGGATTTTTCAATATAAATAAATCAATCAATGTGATATACCCTATTAACAACTTGAAAGATAAAAAACTATATAATCATCTCAATAGATTCAGAGAAAGTTTTTGACAAAATTCAGTACTCATTTATCATAAAAGAACTCTTCCCAAGAGCAGACATAGAAGGATCATACCTCAATATGATAAATCTCATGTATGACAAACACACAGTAAACATTATGCTCAGTGGAGAAAAACTGAAGGCATTTCCTCTAAGATCAGTAACAAGAGTGCCCACACTTACCACTATTACTCAACATATTTTTGGAAGTCCTTGCTACATCCACCAGAGAAGTAAAAGAAATAAAAAGAATACAGATTGGAAATAAAGAGGTAAAATTCTCACTGCTTGCAGATGATATGACTCTATACATAGAAAACCCTAAAGATGCCACCAGAAAATTACTAGAGATAATCAATGAATATAGCAAAGTTGCAGGATATAAAATTAACACAGAAATCCCTTGCATTCCCAGACACTAACAATGAAAAATCAGAAAGAGAAATTAAGGAAACAATCCCACTCACCATTGCAATGAAAAGAATCAAACACTTAGGAATAAATCTCCTTAAAGAGACAAGAGACCTTGTCTGTATGAAGAAAACCGTGACACTGGTGACAGAAATGGAAGATGACACAAACAGATAACAGATATTCCATGTTCTTGGATTAGAAGAATTAATACTGTGAAAATCACTATAACACTTAAAGCAATCTGCAGAATCAACACAATCCCTATCAAACCACCAATGGTATTTTTCACAGAACTAGACAAAAAAACCTCACAACTTGTATGGAAACACAAAAGACCCTGAATAGTCAAAGCCTTCTTGAGAAAGAAAAACAAAGCTAAAAAAAAAAAAAAAAGAAAGGAAGAAAAACAAAGCTGAAGCACTACAAAGCTACAGTCATCAAGACAGTATGGCACAAGCTCAAAAACATAAATATAGAGCAATGGAACAAGATAGAAAGCTCAGAGATTAAACCAACACACCTATTGGCAACTTACCTTTGAAAAAAGAGGCAAGATTATACAGTAGAGAAAATAGAGCCTCCTTAATAAGTGGTGCTGGGAAAACTGGACAGCTACTTGTAAAAGAATGAAACTAGAACACTTCCCAACACCATATGTGTGCCCATGTGCTAAGTCACTTCAGTCTTGTCCAACTCTTCGTGACACTATGAGCTGTTTCCTGCCAGGCTCCTCTGTCCATGGACTTCTCCAGGCAAGAATACTGCAGTGGGTTGCCATGCCCTCCTCCAGGGGATCTTCCCAATCTAGGGGTTGAACCCGTATCTCTTATGTTTCCTGCACTGGCAGGCAGGTTCTTTATCACTAATGCAACCACAAACATAAACTCAAAATGGATTAAAGAATTAAATGTAAGGCCAGAAATTATAAAGCTCCTGGAGGTTACCATAGGCAGCACATTACAAGATCATCTATGACCCACTTCCTAGAATAATGGAAATAAAAATAAGCAAGTGGGACCTAATTAAACTTAAAAGCTTTTGTATATCAAAGGAATCTATAAACAAGATGAAAAGACAATCCTCAGAATGGGAGAAAATAATTGCAAGTGAAAAAATTTACAAAAGAATAATCTCCAAAATACACAACAGTTCATGTAGCTTGATACCAGAAGACCAAACAACCCAACCAAGGAGTGGGTAGAGGACTGGTTTAGTCATTTCTTCAAAGAAGACATACAAATGGCTAATAAATACATGAAAAGATCGCTAAATATTGGAGATATGAAAATCAAATATACAATGAAGTGTCACCTCACACTTATCAGAATGGCGATCTTTGAAAAATCTACAAACAATAAATGCTGGAGAGGGTGTGGAGGAAAGGGAAGTCTCTTACACTGTTGGTGAGAATGTAAATTGATACAATCACTATGGAGAACAGTGTGGAGATTCCTTAAAAAACTAGGAATAAAACTACCATATGACCCAAGAATCTTACTATTGGGCATGTACTCTGAGAAAACCATAATTGAAATAGACATATGTCCTCCAAAGTTCATTTCAGCTGTATTTACAACAGCTAGGATGTGAAAGCAATCTAGATGTCCAACTACAGGTGGATGGATGAAGAAGTTGTGGTACATATATAAAATGGAATATTACTCAGCCATAAGAGGAATGCATTTGAGTCAGTTCTAGTAAAGTGGATTAACCTGGATCCTATTATTCAGAATGAAGTAAGTCAGAAAGAAAAATATATTTACATATATAAATGGAATCTAGAAAGACGGTACCGATGAACCTATTGGGGTTAGCAAAGAAGACAGACATAGAACACAGATTTGTGGACACAGTGGGGGAAGAAGAGGGAAGGATGAATTGAAAGAGCACCATTGAAGCATATACATTAACATATGTAAAATATTAATAGGTAATCAGTGGGAATCAGGGAGCACAAAGCTGATGTTCTGTGACAACCTAGGAGGGTGGGGTGGGGAGGGAGGTGGGAGGGAGGTTTAAGAGGCAGGGGACATATGTATACCCATGGTTGATTCATGTTGATGTATGGCAGAAACTAACACGATATTGTAGAGCAATTATCTTCCAGTTCAAAATAAAAAGAAACAATGAGACTTCCATTACAATGGAAAAAACTAAATATCTGACAACAATCAATGTTGCAAAAAAAAATGGAACAGCTAGATCTCTCATATGTTTCAAGAGAGAGTGTAAACCCCCTTTAAAAATCTACTTTGGAAATTTCTTATATAAAGTTCATTATATATTAATTAATATCTACTCCATAACCAAGTAGATATTGTTGAAAGTGAAAGTTGTTCAGTCGTGTCTGACACTTTGCAACCCCATGGACTGTCCATGGAATTCTCCAGGCCAGAATACTGGAGTGGGTAGCCTTTCCCTTCTCCAGGGGATCTTCCCAAGCCAGGGGTTGAACTGGGGTCTCCTGCATTGCAGCCAGATTCTTTACCAACTGAACTATCAGGGAAGCCTTAGATATTGTTAGGGAAATTAAAATGGAGGGAGTCTTGTTCAGGCTTCAGAAGCAGGAGAGCAGGCCTCTGACTTTACTTCTGACCTGCCTGGATATTGCCCAGAATCCGTGCCTGCCCACAAGCATAGCTAGTCAGGTGGCACTTTAGATGAGAAAGGGAGTGGGAATTCTTGAGCTCCTGGAAGTCTGGCCAACTGCTTGGATTTTAACAAAATCCTATGACTCACAAGATTAAACAGGCAGTATGAATAAAAAGGCTAAAGTAAAACCAGAGCTGCATTTTGTGTGCAAATTGATACCAGTTTGCAGCCTGGGATTATCAGCAGGAACCCCAGTGAGACTGCAATTTGAAGTCTCACCTGTGGAGTGGACAACCTGCCCAGGACTTTTTCCCAATGGGACCTTCAGATAGCTGTTCATCAGAACTTCCAAGCATGCTGCTTATGTTTGGATGTTGGCTGGCCCAATTTGGTGATGTATGTGCTTATTCTTCTCTAGTGTTTCTATTTCTCTTTTCTTTTATTGATTGTATTTGAAACTATGTTAAATAATCCTCTATTCAAAACTAAAATTGTTTATTTGTGTGTAAAGAGTGGTTTCTTTTCTTAACAAATCTTTCCAATCTGACAAAAGTAAAAGTTTTGCAAAACAAATATAAACAATACATAGTTTATGTTTCCATGTATATGATGTTGAAATTGGGATAAGGTGGAAATGACTGGAAATAAACATGAAGGATCTTTAAGAAGTGATGAGAACTGTCTTTGTCTTTTTTTTTTTATTGGTGTATAATTGTTTTACAATGTTGTGTTAATTTCTGCTGTACAACAACATGAATCAGCTATAAATGTAGCTATATCCCTTTCATCTTGAGCCTCCCTCCCACCCCCTACTCCACCCCACCCTTCTAGGTCATCACAGAGCACTGAGCTGAGCTACTTGGGTTATAAAGAAGCTTCCCACTAGCTATCTGCTTTACACATGGTAGTGTATACATGTTAGTGCTACTGCCTCAATTCATCTAAACTTTTCCTTCCCCTCTGTGTCCAAAACTCTGTTCTCTATGTCTGTTTCTCTATTCCTGCCCTGCAAATAGACTCATCTGTACCAATTTTCTAGATTTCACATGTATACATTAATATACAATATTAGTTTTTTCTAACTTGCTTCACTCTGTACAGCATCTCTAGGTTCACGAACATCACTATAGATGACCTAATTTTGTTCATTTTTATGGCTGAGTACTATTATATTATATATATATATTATACCACAACTTTATCCACTCATCTGTTGATGGACATCTAGGTTTCTTCCATGTCTAAGCTACTGTAAACAGACCCGCAATGAATATTGGGGTATATGTTTCTTTTTGAATTATGGTTTTCTCAGGGTAGATGCCCAATAGTGGGATTACTGGGTCATATAGTAGATTTATTCCTAGTTTTTTAAGGAATCTCCACACTGTTTTCCATAGTGGCAGTATCAATTTACATTCCCACCAACGGTGTAAGAGACTTTCCTTTTCTCCACACCCTCTCCAGCATTTACTATTTGTAGAATTTTTGATGATGGCCATTCTCACCTGTGTGAGATGATATCTCAGAATACAATGTTTTGATTTCCATTTTCTAATACCAAGCACTGTTGTACATCTTTTCATGTGTTTGTTGGCCATTTGTATATCTGCTCTGGATAACTGTCTGTTTAGGTTTTCTGCCCACTTTTTGATTGGGTTGTTTGCTTTTCTGATATTGAGCTGCATGAGCAGCTTGTGTATTTTCAAGCTTAATTCTTTGTCAGTTGCTTTGCTTGAAATTATTTTCTTCCATTCTGAGGGTTGTCTTTTCCTCTTGTTTATAGATTCCTTTGCTATGCCAAAACTTTTAAATTTAATTAGGTCCCATTTTCTATTTTTATTTCCATTATTCCTGGAGAAGGGTCATAGAGGATCTTGCTATGACTTATGTTTTTCTCTAAGAGTTTTATAATGTCTGGCCTTACATTTAGGTCTTTTAATCCATTTTGAGTTTATTTTTGTGTATGGTGTTAGGAAATGTTCTAATTTCATTATTTTACATGTAATTGTTCAATTTCCCCAGCACCACTTATTGAAGAGGCCATCTTTTCTCCATTTTATATTCTTGTTTCCTTTGTCATACATTAGTTGCCTATAGATTTATGGGTTTATCTCTGGGCTTTTATCTTGTTCCATTGATAAATATTTCTATACTTGTGCCAGTACTGTACTGTCTTATTTACTGTAGCTTTGTAGTATAATCTGAAGTCAGGGAGATTGATTCCTCCAGCTCTGTTTTTCTTTCTCCAGATTGCTTTGGCTATTTGCAGTCTTTGTGTTTTCATACACACTATAAAGTTTTTGTTCTAGTTCTGTGAAAAATGCAATTGTTAATTGATAAGTTGCATTGGATCTGTAAATTGCTCTAGGTACTACAGTTGTTCTCACAATATTGGAGAATCATCTTTATTTTGATTGCAGTAAATGGTCACACATGTGTATGCCTAAGTGCATGCCAAGTTGTCTCAGTTGTGTCTGACTCTTTGCAGCCCTATGAACTGCAACACGCCAGGCTCCTCTGTCCATGGACTTCTCCAGGCAAGAATACTGCAGTGGGTTGCCATGCCCTCCTCCAGGGGATCTTCCCAATCTAGGGGTTGAACCCGTATCTCTTATGTTTCCTGCACTGGCAGGCAGGTTCTTTATCACTAATGCAACCACAAACATAAACTCAAAATGGATTAAAGAATTAAATGTAAGGCCAGAAATTATAAAGCTCCTGGAGGTTACCATAGGCAGCACATTACAAGATCATCTATGACCCACTTCCTAGAATAATGGAAATAAAAATAAGCAAGTGGGACCTAATTAAACTTAAAAGCTTTTGTATATCAAAGGAATCTATAAACAAGATGAAAAGACAATCCTCAGAATGGGAGAAAATAATTGCAAGTGAAAAAATTTACAAAAGAATAATCTCCAAAATACACAACAGTTCATGTAGCTTGATACCAGAAGACCAAACAACCCAACCAAGGAGTGGGTAGAGGACTGGTTTAGTCATTTCTTCAAAGAAGACATACAAATGGCTAATAAATACATGAAAAGATCGCTAAATATTGGAGATATGAAAATCAAATATACAATGAAGTGTCACCTCACACTTATCAGAATGGCGATCTTTGAAAATCTACAAACAATAAATGCTGGAGAGGGTGTGGAGGAAAGGGAAGTCTCTTACACTGTTGGTGAGAATGTAAATTGATACAATCACTATGGAGAACAGTGTGGAGATTCCTTAAAAAACTAGGAATAAAACTACCATATGACCCAAGAATCTTACTATTGGGCATGTACTCTGAGAAAACCATAATTGAAATAGACATATGTCCTCCAAAGTTCATTTCAGCTGTATTTACAACAGCTAGGATGTGAAAGCAATCTAGATGTCCAACTACAGGTGGATGGATGAAGAAGTTGTGGTACATATATAAAATGGAATATTACTCAGCCATAAGAGGAATGCATTTGAGTCAGTTCTAGTAAAGTGGATTAACCTGGATCCTATTATTCAGAATGAAGTAAGTCAGAAAGAAAAATATATTTACATATATAAATGGAATCTAGAAAGACGGTACCGATGAACCTATTGGGGTTAGCAAAGAAGACAGACATAGAACACAGATTTGTGGACACAGTGGGGGAAGAAGAGGGAAGGATGAATTGAAAGAGCACCATTGAAGCATATACATTAACATATGTAAAATATTAATAGGTAATCAGTGGGAATCAGGGAGCACAAAGCTGATGTTCTGTGACAACCTAGGAGGGTGGGGTGGGGAGGGAGGTGGGAGGGAGGTTTAAGAGGCAGGGGACATATGTATACCCATGGTTGATTCATGTTGATGTATGGCAGAAACTAACACGATATTGTAGAGCAATTATCTTCCAGTTCAAAATAAAAAGAAACAATGAGACTTCCATTACAATGGAAAAAACTAAATATCTGACAACAATCAATGTTGCAAAAAAAAATGGAACAGCTAGATCTCTCATATGTTTCAAGAGAGAGTGTAAACCCCCTTTAAAAATCTACTTTGGAAATTTCTTATATAAAGTTCATTATATATTAATTAATATCTACTCCATAACCAAGTAGATATTGTTGAAAGTGAAAGTTGTTCAGTCGTGTCTGACACTTTGCAACCCCATGGACTGTCCATGGAATTCTCCAGGCCAGAATACTGGAGTGGGTAGCCTTTCCCTTCTCCAGGGGATCTTCCCAAGCCAGGGGTTGAACTGGGGTCTCCTGCATTGCAGCCAGATTCTTTACCAACTGAACTATCAGGGAAGCCTTAGATATTGTTAGGGAAATTAAAATGGAGGGAGTCTTGTTCAGGCTTCAGAAGCAGGAGAGCAGGCCTCTGACTTTACTTCTGACCTGCCTGGATATTGCCCAGAATCCGTGCCTGCCCACAAGCATAGCTAGTCAGGTGGCACTTTAGATGAGAAAGGGAGTGGGAATTCTTGAGCTCCTGGAAGTCTGGCCAACTGCTTGGATTTTAACAAAATCCTATGACTCACAAGATTAAACAGGCAGTATGAATAAAAAGGCTAAAGTAAAACCAGAGCTGCATTTTGTGTGCAAATTGATACCAGTTTGCAGCCTGGGATTATCAGCAGGAACCCCAGTGAGACTGCAATTTGAAGTCTCACCTGTGGAGTGGACAACCTGCCCAGGACTTTTTCCCAATGGGACCTTCAGATAGCTGTTCATCAGGAACTTCCAAGCATGCTGCTTATGTTTGGATGTTGGCTGGCCCAATTTGGTGATGTATGTGCTTATTCTTCTCTAGTGTTTCTATTTCTCTTTTCTTTTATTGATTGTATTTGAAACTATGTTAAATAATCCTCTATTCAAAACTAAAATTGTTTATTTGTGTGTAAAGAGTGGTTTCTTTTCTTAACAAATCTTTCCAATCTGACAAAAGTAAAAGTTTTGCAAAACAAATATAAACAATACATAGTTTATGTTTCCATGTATATGATGTTGAAATTGGGATAAGGTGGAAATGACTGGAAATAAACATGAAGGATCTTTAAGAAGTGATGAGAACTGTCTTTGTCTTTTTTTTTTTATTGGTGTATAATTGTTTTACAATGTTGTGTTAATTTCTGCTGTACAACAACATGAATCAGCTATAAATGTAGCTATATCCCTTTCATCTTGAGCCTCCCTCCCACCCCCTACTCCACCCCACCCTTCTAGGTCATCACAGAGCACTGAGCTGAGCTACTTGGGTTATAAAGAAGCTTCCCACTAGCTATCTGCTTTACACATGGTAGTGTATACATGTTAGTGCTACTGCCTCAATTCATCTAAACTTTTCCTTCCCCTCTGTGTCCAAAACTCTGTTCTCTATGTCTGTTTCTCTATTCCTGCCCTGCAAATAGACTCATCTGTACCAATTTTCTAGATTTCACATGTATACATTAATATACAATATTAGTTTTTTCTAACTTGCTTCACTCTGTACAGCATCTCTAGGTTCACGAACATCACTATAGATGACCTAATTTTGTTCATTTTTATGGCTGAGTACTATTATATTATATATATATATTATACCACAACTTTATCCACTCATCTGTTGATGGACATCTAGGTTTCTTCCATGTCTAAGCTACTGTAAACAGACCCGCAATGAATATTGGGGTATATGTTTCTTTTTGAATTATGGTTTTCTCAGGGTAGATGCCCAATAGTGGGATTACTGGGTCATATAGTAGATTTATTCCTAGTTTTTTAAGGAATCTCCACACTGTTTTCCATAGTGGCAGTATCAATTTACATTCCCACCAACGGTGTAAGAGACTTTCCTTTTCTCCACACCCTCTCCAGCATTTACTATTTGTAGAATTTTTGATGATGGCCATTCTCACCTGTGTGAGATGATATCTCAGAATACAATGTTTTGATTTCCATTTTCTAATACCAAGCACTGTTGTACATCTTTTCATGTGTTTGTTGGCCATTTGTATATCTGCTCTGGATAACTGTCTGTTTAGGTTTTCTGCCCACTTTTTGATTGGGTTGTTTGCTTTTCTGATATTGAGCTGCATGAGCAGCTTGTGTATTTTCAAGCTTAATTCTTTGTCAGTTGCTTTGCTTGAAATTATTTTCTTCCATTCTGAGGGTTGTCTTTTCCTCTTGTTTATAGATTCCTTTGCTATGCCAAAACTTTTAAATTTAATTAGGTCCCATTTTCTATTTTTATTTCCATTATTCCTGGAGAAGGGTCATAGAGGATCTTGCTATGACTTATGTTTTTCTCTAAGAGTTTTATAATGTCTGGCCTTACATTTAGGTCTTTTAATCCATTTTGAGTTTATTTTTGTGTATGGTGTTAGGAAATGTTCTAATTTCATTATTTTACATGTAATTGTTCAATTTCCCCAGCACCACTTATTGAAGAGGCCATCTTTTCTCCATTTTATATTCTTGTTTCCTTTGTCATACATTAGTTGCCTATAGATTTATGGGTTTATCTCTGGGCTTTTATCTTGTTCCATTGATAAATATTTCTATACTTGTGCCAGTACTGTACTGTCTTATTTACTGTAGCTTTGTAGTATAATCTGAAGTCAGGGAGATTGATTCCTCCAGCTCTGTTTTTCTTTCTCCAGATTGCTTTGGCTATTTGCAGTCTTTGTGTTTTCATACACACTATAAAGTTTTTGTTCTAGTTCTGTGAAAAATGCAATTGTTAATTGATAAGTTGCATTGGATCTGTAAATTGCTCTAGGTACTACAGTTGTTCTCACAATATTGGAGAATCATCTTTATTTTGATTGCAGTAAATGGTCACACATGTGTATGCCTAAGTGCATGCCAAGTTGTCTCAGTTGTGTCTGACTCTTTGCAGCCCTATGAACTGCAACACGCCAGGCTCCTCTGTCCATGGCATTCTCCAGGCAAGAATACTGGAGTGGATTGCCATGCCCTCCTTCAGCGGATCTTCCTGATCCATGCATTGAACCTGTGTCTCCTATGGCTCTGGCATTGGCAGTCAGATATTTTACCACTACTGCCACATGGGAAGCCCACATACACGTGTACTCTTGTCAAAACACATGGGATTATGTACCTCAATCTGTGCACTTAACTATAAATTTTACTTTATTAAAATTTAAAATGGTAGGGGATTGACTGAGTGCCGGAGCTGTCTGGAAGTTCAACAATGTTGCAGCAAGATTCACTGAATCTTCCAGTAAGTTTATACCCATTTGATCTACACAATGTAGGCAAACAGGAAACTACTGGGGAGGTCTTCTTCCCATTTCCCTTTATCTACTCTTTTGCCTTCATGTCTCCCCGCTCTCCACAGAGACCACTCTCTCCTATACCTCTCATTCCCAATAGGGTGAAAAGCAGGAAGTAATTATCACAAGAATTTACTGTTTTAAGGCTCAGTAAGCTTATTATGTGTTAAACGAATCAACTCCCAGATATTAAAAAAAAAAAAAAAAACCCTACAATTCAATTAAAATGTTGTCTTCTAGAGACTTATAAGAGCTTGCAGACAATTTTAACTAAAAGGAGTGAGTGTTGCTGTCATGAGTGTCTATGAACTCATGACATAAGGAAATGCTTATCTAAGTTTTTCCACCTTGGTCCAGGACCCTTCACTTAGCATTGCTATCCGTAGTGGGGCAGCTATTACTTTGCTCCTGCCTGTTTTTCTCTCTTCCCACTGTCTCTGCTTCCTGGTTTTGGTCCAGGCCCCACCCAGATAGTGACACTTAGTTCCGTGACTTCTTTAAGATGGCTCCCTTGAACTTGGCTGTTCTGGATTCTCCAGCTTCAAGCCTTTCCTTATGCAGATTCACCCACTGGTCTTCCTTGCATTTTGGAATATATTACCTGAATCTTGGAACCCTGTTCATGTCACCTGTTCTTCCAGCCAGTCTCTGCCAGTGGAAAACAGCACTGGAGAGGAGAACAAAAGAAAACTTATGAGAGAGACTTAAATCTGGGAATAACAGAAGGCCTTGTAAAGAATGCTGTTAATTTGTTGAATGCTCTGAGTTTTCTGCAAGGACAACATAACTCTGTTGCACAGTCATACCTATAAGAATGTGCTTGTGGGCAAAGTATAATTAGTAAGAGATGCTGAATAATATATCAGTACAAGTGATTAGCACTAATAACAAAACTGCTCAAGTTATATGCTCAAGTATGTTTTTGCATAAAAGTAGCACATCATAATATCAATCATTCCAAAATTCCATTAGCATAATTTATATCCACTAAAAAAAGCTGCTGAAATCTGTATTGAAATAAATACTCATGACCATAATCATCTGCTTCATGTTGTCTTGGAATGTAATAACTGTTATAAGCAATTTCCACAAGAGTCATTCTAGATAAGGAATGCCTACATCTAATTTTAAACTTCTAAACTGAAAACCAGAAAATAAATATAAAACCCTTATAATGGAAATAAATGAGATTTGTTTATCTCCTGTGGAGCTTTAGAAGTCATAAGCTATTAAGTATACTGTATCTGTCCATTTGTGAGGCTTTTTGTGCCTTTGACAAAAACTATTTATATGAGGGTTGTCCTTGTAGTAGTAAGTAGGAAGCTTTTGCTTCCAGCAAATTATTTTTCCTGGAACAGAAAGGCAGAAGAAATCCTTCAGTGTCACATTATTACTTCAGTGAATCTAAAATTACATTATCTCTGTTCCCCTAGATCCTGTTGTTGAATCCCTCAATATGGTCAAGTATGAAAAGATCATACTACAATAATGAAAAGTATTATTGCAGATCTATTTTGACCAGTGGTATTTGGTTCCAACTTAATATACACAGTGCATTCACTAGTCCTGACTCTAAACATGTTAGTCGAATCCACTTTTCTCTCCACTTCAATTGCATTCTCAAAACAAGGCTCTGTTATGCTTCTATCAGAGAACAGGAACAATTGTGCAATAAATCTATGTGTCCTGAGAGGCTGTTTGTAGCTTATTCTATGCTAATAGATGACATTTTCAAAATGATAGGCACCAGTTTCATGTGTGTTATCTTCAATTGTCAACTGGTTGATAACACTTTCTAAGAAACTTTTATGCAAATATATGCAAAGTATCTTATATTCAAATCATTTTGTTCACATTCCAAAGTGTATTTCCCCCACTCTCCTCACCCTGTCCCACCTACAGCCCACTGGTAAATGCATCTGCAGAGCCCTACTGGAAATAGTACGTCATACGGAAAAAGGTTAATAACCACTGTTAGACGGTTGGGTGGTTTATTCGCAGGCACTGTACAATATTGAATGATACTGTACATCAAGGTGATTTTGTTTGTAATTAAATATGTTTGTATCTGTGCATATACATATACCTGTATTTTTACAATGTATGTTACTTTCCTATGACAAGGGCAAAAACAAATGTATAAAATATTCACTTGCTTTTTATCTGGAAGAAAATGCAGCACTTTTAAATTTTAATGTGACAACTCATGCCTGTAGCTTGGTCAGATATGTTTTGCAAGCAATTTGTTAAAGTGTTGAAACTTGGTATAAAGAAGATTAGATTCAGGATTAGTCATTTCTGTTTATTTCCATTCACTTATACATTCACAGATTAACAAGAAAGAGTTGGAGTTACAGATAACATGTAAATTGTTTTAATACACAGTCTTCCATATCCAGGAAAACTTGTAAAGTCTATGGATATCTGACCAGTGTACCAAGGCAGAAAAAGGTCAATGATCTAACAGACATGTGTCTTTTATAAAACTTCACAAATCAACCCTTAGTAATCCTTTGTTAAATGAAATTCCTACATTTGTTTAATGCCATAAGACATAATCATGAAGATGTTTGCATTCTCTACTATTTTTGTGTTTCCTTATGGTCTTTGTTTTCTTAAGGAAAAGTAAACTCTATCTTTTGTTGTGATATAATTCAATATATCATCTCGTGAACTTGAAAATTTTAAAGAGTATTTTCTCCATGAAACATCATTTCCTTTGCTCATCCTATTGCTTTCAGAGCCTTGGTATAATTCTTTCTTCCTCCTTTCTGATCAATTTCCTAGAGGAAAGAAGTGGTCTTTACTTATACTTTATCCCTCAGTCCACCTGTACTAATAGGCTAGTTTTAAAGAGTATTTATAACACATTGGTCTGGATAAGAGAAAAAAAATGATATAGTCACTTTTCATCACTGCAGCTTTGAAGAACCCAGAGGTACAGAGAAGGAGAAAATGTAGTTGAAACTAGAAACTGCACCATTTGGGCAGTTCTTAAGATTGACAGATTGTTGGACAGCAATTAAGTACCATATTCTCCATTCAAAACTTTCCCCTAAATCTTAGGAGCTAGAAACCTAAGAACTACGTTTCTCCAAATCCCTGCCACCAAGACTTGAGTTATATTTCACAAATGAGAGATAACTCTCATGAATTTCGAAAAGCAGAAGAGAAACAAATGGCATAATTGAATCTATGGGAGAGATGAGAAAGAGGGCGGCTTTAGGAGAAGGCAATCACATTTTCACAGATAAATCTGTGCTTTTTCCTGTGGATTGTCCACGTTGCTGCTGCAGATGTTAGCTGCAGTTCCCTGCAATTTTGCACCTCTTTGTTTCCTCAACGCCAGAGGAAGCTTTTCCTAACCTTCATTTTTCCAATTCCTCCAATCATTTTGCAAGATTCTAGTTTCCTGTACTAAATGACTTTTTTTTTTTTTTTTCTGGAAATACCTTAGCTATCTGAATCATGATTAATAGACCGCTGGTTGCTACATGCTTCCATTGTATGAGGTTTTAGATAATTCTGAGTGAGCCATAAATGTAGTCTATTTATAGAGCTCTTTTGACCTATACAAATGTCTAACCTTAATGACCTTCCAAAAAAATAAAACCAGTCTTGAACAAATATTCATCTTTATTGGTTTTAGCTATTTCTACATAGCTAAAACCCTACTTTTCTATAAGTCGCATGATAAAGATGATTTTCCTATTGTGTAGACTATCGTTTACATCCTTATGCATGTATCTTCAAATCTGCTTTCATATTTACTTATCAATTCAGTTTCCTTGGTGAATATTTACTGAGGACTAACTTGGTGCCAGGAACTACAAATACCTGTGATATCATGAGGATTAAAATAATGCTGGTCCCTTGCCTTCATATGCTCCATATGCAGCAAAGATTGGAAAAAGAATCTGCAAAGGGTAGAACATATTAGATACAACTAGATCTTATATAGGTTTTCAAGTCATAGAAAGATTCTGGCACAAGAATGATGAGGAAAAAAGTGATTTGATAAAATCTGAATTTTTGAAAAATCACTTGTTTTATGGGTAAAAGTTAGATTGGATAGGAAAACAATGAGATATATAAAGAAAAATTAAGAAGTTGCTACATTAAACCAAATGAGAGATATAAGGGTCTGGGGAAATAATCACAGCCTGACTACAGTGGGGAGCATAGAGATGGAGAAAAGTGAATTGATTCAAGAAATGTCTAGGAATTAACAAAAAGGTGAGAACTTATGGGATATGTGTGATAAAGAGACAGAAGAGACAAGAGTGGCTCCAAAGCGCTTACATTTGTGGGAACTAGGTAGATAGCAGTATCATGACTATGACAGGAAAACAAAGCGGAAGTGGGGTGAGGTGGAAATCAAACATATCAGGTTGTGACTTAGACATGCTGGGTTTGCGTTACTGGTGAGACACCATGTGGGCATGTCCAGTGGGATGACAGAGGTGCAGATTTGACAAGCAGATAAAAGCTCTGGTCTGAGAATAGACGCACACTCAGGCCTTGTCAGAACATGGACTCCAAGTGCAGCCGTAGGAGCGAATCTGTTGACTCAGGCTCAGGTACAGACTGTAGAGAACAACAGACTAACTTTGCAGGAGCAGCGTGATTCCCCTTTTCTTAGCTGTGTCAAAGGCTGACTATCTCATGTTGGACAGGAACTCTGACATAAAATAACACACGTTTCTCTAATTTCCCAAATTCTTTTTATTTCAACAGATAAAACCACTACATAAAGGACATTTCATTAATGAGTTAATTAGCTGGATCACATATATTAATTGGATTCTAATAATTTACTATGACAACAGATGATACAGTAGCACGCACATTTTCTAGAGTGAAATAATTCTCCAGGAGGAAACAAAAAGCCCCTAACCACAATTACCTATTAGCATTTTATGCAAAATAATGTCCTTTTAAAAGACAAAAAGCTTCTTCTTGGACAGTTATGTCAGGCCTAAGAAAAAAATGAATTCTTCAATTATATATTATAGATATAATTATTTGTCAACTAAGATCACAGCATCTGGTCCCATCACTTCATGGGAAGTAGATGGGGAAACCGTGGAAGCAGTGTCAGACTTTATTTTTTGGGGCTCCAAAATCACTGCAGCCTGAAATGGTGATTGCAGCCATGAAATTAAAAGACACTTACTCCTTGGAAGGAAAGTTATGATCAACCTAGATAGCATATTCAAAAGCAGAGACATTACTTTGCCAACAAAGATCTGTCTAGTTAAGGCTATGGTTTTTCCAGTGGTCATGTATGGATGTGAGAGTTGGACTGTGAAGAAAGCTGAGTGCCAAAGAATTGATGCTTTTGAACTGTGGTGTTGGAGAAGACTCTTGAGAGTCCCTTGGACTGCAAGGAGATCCAACCAGTCCTGGGTGTTCTTTGGAAGGAACGATGCTAAAGCTGAAACTACAATACTTTGGCCACCTCATGCGAAGAGCTGACTCATTGGAAAAGACTCTGATGCTGGGAGGGATTGGGGGCAGGAAGAGAAGGGGATGACAGAGGATGAGATGGCTGGATGGCATGACCGATTCGATGGACATGAGTTTGAGTAAACTCTGGGAGTTGGTGATGGACAGGGAGGCCTGGCGTGCTGCAATTCATGGGGTCGCAAAGAGTCGGACACGACTGAGTGACGGAACTGAACTGAACTATTCAGTCTTACACTTAATTTAACTTCCACTGTTTTCATTCTTTTTTAGTATTTCAAAAGCACAGTTCATTTCAAGATCATTCATTTACTTCTAGCACGAAAATAATTAAGAGATATAGTATGAATTTTAAATGTATCCATAAAATACATCACTCCTGTTCACTAAGTTAATATTTATAATTAAATGCAACAGTCATGCTGAATTTACTTAAACTTTAATGAAGTAAATTCAGTCATACTTATAAACATATGTTTACGATGAAACTTCATTAATAGCATCCAAAGTTCAGTTATTTTAACATTTCAATTGTTTTTTACAAACGTAATAAAGTTTTAACATCTTTGGTTGGATAATATTGAAATAAAAATTGCATTCACAAAATCATTAAAGGAAAAGAACTATAGCATCTATGTTCCACTGTTTATAGGTAAAATTTTATTATGTATATATTCCTAAGTCATCCAAAATATAGCTAATTATTTCAAGAGAAGGATAATTTATGTTAAAATTGGTCCAAATTGAACATTTCCAAAGTGGAATGCATATAATGTTTTTAGTAGTTCTTATCAGGTTCCATTTTAATGAAATTATATTGTTTTATGAATCATGAATGGGTCCATGGAAGATGAATTTTTAAAAAATTAATAACACTGCAGTAAACACATTACACCTATGTACCAGTGCAAAACCTGCTTACAAATAAGCACAAACTGTTACAAAAATGCAACAAAACTACTTCCTAATCTGATTTAATTCTCAGTGAAGACAAGCTCAGCTTCAATACAGAAATAATTTGTTCAAAAAGTTATAACAATTAGCAATGGTTTTTCCTGTGGTCATGTATGGATGTGAGAGTTGGACTGTGAAGAAGGCTGGGTGCCGAAGAATTGATGCTTTTGAACTGTGGAGTTGGAGAAGACTCTTGAGAGTCCCTTGGACTGCAAGGAGATCCAACCAGTCCATTCTGAAGGAGATCAGCCCTGGGTGTTCTTTGGAAGGAATGATGCTAAAGCTGAAACTCCAGTACTTTGGCCACCTCATGCGAAGAGTTGACTCATTGGAAAAGACTCTGATTCTGGGAGGGACTGGGGGCAGGAGGAGAAGGGAACGACAGAGGATGAGATGGCTGGATGGCATCACTGACTCGATGGATGTGAGTCTGAGTGAACTCGAGAAGTTGGTGATCGACAGGGAGGCCTGGCATGCTGCGATTCATGGGGTCGCAAAGAGTCGGACATGCCTGAGCGACTGAACTGAACTGAACTGAACTGAAACATATTGCATTGCATCCTTATTCGTTATCCAGATAGTAACTATATAAAGCAGAGACAACTTGTAATGAGAAGTTGAATGAAGGTTTGTATTTCTCTGAGAATTTCAGCCTTCAATTCTAAGTTGAAGAAACTTTTAGTTAGATGTGCATTCATCCAAACAGTTGGTAGCATTTACCTGCAGTGTTCTTTGATAGTTTTAGTCCATAGGAAGAATAACAAAAAGCCAAAATACAACAGAGAAGAATCTATGCCTTTCTAGGGAAATTGGTGTTGGTAGACTTTCCATCAGATGAGGGGGGAACAGTGAATTATACATCATCCCCAACCTATTCTCTAATGTGATTTGAAAGTCAGCTTTTTTTACCCACATCTTTTGGCAATGCTGCTAACATCAATTCCTTGTTCATGTTTCCTTCACTCTTGGAAACAGTCAAAACCATTTCTTTCTGCTTTTACTCATGATTCAACCTAACATCCAAGTAACCATAAGCAAACTGTTATGTTGCCTTGTCTTTGAATTTGAATGTTTTTATTAGACTCTGCCAGTTTTCCATGAATTATACTGCATGTGCTTCCAATCAAAGGCTTCCTTAAAATGGGAAATGAGGATGCACCTGCATGCTCTCCTAAACCAGGTTTACAGCTCTGGTCAGAATTCACCCATGGATTTTCACATGTCAGTTGCCTTAGACATTGGTAGTCTCTGTGAAAGAATCGTTGGGACCATTATTCTTTGTGACTTGCAGGTGCTTTTTAGCCTTGAACGTCACAGACACCTCAGAGTGAATGGCGTCCAACCTCTGCTCACAGCGAAATGCTGAGAGGAAAGCCTTTCTATAGTTGCTGTTCATCCAGCCGTAGAGAAGGGGATTGGCAAAGGTGGAGCACATGGCAATGATGTGGAACACAGTGAAGATGAGTTTGTATTCCTTCAGGTCCAAGACGTGGCTGTCAATGTCAACAGCAAGTTGGAAGGCATGGAGGGGCAACCAGCTGACCGCAAACACCACCACCACACACACCAGCATTTTGGTGGTTTTTTGCCTCCGCTGATGGTAGTGGTCATGAGCAGCTCCAGGACTGACATGGTTCTTAAGCTTACTCCAGATACGAGTGTAGGAAAAAGAGATGATGCCCAGAGGCAAAACATACAGGATTAGTAAGGAGGAAAGACTGTAGACAGTACCATAGATGCCCTTCTCCTCTCCAGGCCACTTCTCAGTACAGGCCACAATCTCAAAGTCAGGAATAATCTCAATCAGTGAATACTCCCGGAAGATGGCCAGGGGGCTTGCTAGCAGGGCACTGACACCCCAGGCCAAGCCAATAATCAAGAAACTGATTTGCTTGGAAATCTTGCTCTCGAGGTGGTAGACAATGCAACGATGCCGGTCCAGGGCAATCACTGTCAAGGTGATGGTGGACACTTGTACAGCCAGGCCCTGGGCATATGGCACCAAGTGGCAGAGGACAGGACCCATTTTCCACTCCCCCATTAAGGTGTAGGTAAGTGTAAACGGCAAGCACAGGGTGTTCACTAGAAGATCCGCCACAGCCAGATTGGCAATAAAGAAGTTGGTTACTGTACGCATGCTCTTGAATTTGATCACCACATGGATCACCAAGGAATTGCCAATCACCCCAAGCAAGATGATGGAGCAGTAGGCCAATATAAGGACAACCTGTACCTCAATCAGCTTGGTGCTGTCGATAAGCTCTGGTTCAGAGTCCGGGGCCAGCTCCCCTGGAAGAGTGGTGTGTCCTGGACCGAACTGATCCACTTTCATTTCTTCCACTGTCTGGTTCTCATCAGCCTCTGCACCTAATGGGCCCATTTTCATCAGCTAGCACAAGAATCTACAATTTAAAAAATGAACAAGTATGAAACAAGGAAAGCATAAAGGTGCAAGGAATATCACGAATGGATTGGTTTCATTTTGGCTGGGGTTCAAAGTACCTGTCCTTTGATCCCTAAAGTACCCGGGTCCCACAGGAATGGCCTGCAGTGACTTTGTTTCCAGTTGGAGGCACATGGTCCCTGGCTTCAGTCACACCAATTTCTCCCCGTGTCCCTCTAGCTGGAGGTAGTGATGATTCTTTGCTCTTGCTTATCCCTGTGTGGCCTCAACATCCTCTGCTTGGCTTCCATCACTTGTGTAACCAATTTTTGGCATTAAATTACTTCTCTTTGCATTCTTGAATAGGTTCTCTTTTGCACGATATGCTGAACTGTCCATGCATATGTGCTTTCATTAATTTTCTCTGCCACTACAGGTGCTACATGCACAGGTTGATGGCACTAACATACAGAAGAAAATCACAACTCCACTGTGTGACATCCAAAGCTTTCCTTGAACTCAACCCTGTCTTCATCTCTCCTGACATTTTAGGATATATCTGATCCTTCTGTCATACCGCACTATTCCTAATTCCAGCAACATGTTTGGCCTTTCTATGCCTCTCTGCCCTCCCTGCTCAATTATCCCCAAAACTTATGCTTACTTCCAAGGCTGCAAGGAGCATATGACACACCTTCAGCCTTCACACCACAGCAATCTCTTTCAGGACACATTTCCATTTCTGGACTGTTTACATCCATTGTTTAAGCCTTAGCAAATATAAAGCTGAAGGAAAGCACAGTTTTACTGAATAAATGAGATCAGTAAAATACAAAGTAACAAGTTTGATCCTTTCTTTTACTGAAGATAATTCCCTACATAGGACCTTTGCTCTGACATGACATCTCTCTGCTTATTTTCTTGTATGTAACCACCAAGTAACCACCTCTACAGGAAAGTTGTTCCAAGATACAATTACTGATTAGAATATTAAAAATTGGTACTCAGTATACACCATAAGGAAACTTTCTCTCTCCAAGGGCTTCACACGCACACACACACACACACACACACACCCTAATAGTTGCTTATCACAGAGATTTTCATATACTCATGCATTTGCTTTACTGATATATTCTAGTTCTCTCTGCATGCATTTCAAACAGAATGCTCCAAAAAGCACACCCCCTTTTGCACTTGCCTCCATTCTATAGTGATTAGAGAAAGTGGAAACTATTCAAATCTTGGAGTATTTTATTTGATGGGCCCTTCCATTTTCCTTAGAGTAAGAAAGAGACTTTACAGGGCACAATTAGTCAATCCGTACAAGCCATTAACAGAACAAATGAGACTCCAGAAGGTCTGAGGTTTGCAGCAAATTGAGAGCAAGTCTGAGATAGAAGGTTATTAGAAGCATACTTGATTTATTAATTTATTTTGCTTTTTCTTTTATCATTTTCTTTATTCCTTTCTTTAAAGCTTCTCTACAGAAATGATTATTAATGTCAAAGGTATTCACATATGGATTCTAATAGCTGTTCTCAAGCACATGACTGGTATTCAGCCAGGTCTGAGTGTTACTCAGATAATGCATCATTTTATGATTGCAGTTCGGGAAAAGTGGAAGAGGATAAGAGAGTACATAGAGGGAATTGCCAGAGTAAAAACTCACAAAGGCACAAAAATTAAAAGATGAATAGAAATGGGGAAAAACTTTTTCCTTGAAGTAAGGTCAAAATGAGGCATTTACATTGTTCAAGACATTTGAGGATAGCTGTGAGTGGTATAGTTATCCTGAATGAATGAATTTTGAGATTCTGCTATAGAACAATTTCTTTGTAGAGCAGGAAAATGGCTTTAGGACTCCCCCCCCCACCCCCCCCGCCCCCGCCCCAGAGATTCAAAAACCTTCAAATTATTAAATGGGAAACTAGTTTATGCTTTGACTCCATATTTAAATTTGTGGGTTTTTTTTTTTTAACAGTATTCTTATTGTCACAGGTTGGCCTTAATAAAAACATTATCATCTTATCAGTCATAAAACCATCCAGGAGTTTTTTTTCCCAGGGAAAAATCACACATAATATGTCACATACCCTACACTTGTTAGTCCTGGAAAGAGGGGCTGTGGACATCCAAGAAAGCCCTATGTAAGACGTGATTGTTTGCCTGATAAGCAGAAAGTTGAAAATGAATGAACCAAGTTCATGAAAAGTTGAACCAAGATGATTGAGAATGAATCTCTTCTATGTATTTGAGCTTCTGACCTTTGAACCAACCTTGTGCATTTCATGTCATTTAGTTTATATGATGTGTCCCTATTACCAAAAGCCTTAAAGCTTTTCCTTTTGCCTCATTTTTTTTTTTTTTTTTTTTGTCATCATATGATCCTACCAAGTGGGTGAGCCCTTCCGGTGGGGAACCAGTGAATGCTTGCATAAATGTGTCCATTCTTGAACAGTTTAGGAGAATGCAATATGACCTTCCCACCTAAACAGATGTTTAATTTTTAAAGCTGCAGGAACAGTAGCAACCTGCTGTTCTGGAAAGATAATTACCTTTCTTAAGAAGAGTCAAGACTCTTCAGTGGGTAAGGAATATTCCTGGTATCACCCATAATGCCCACCTTTGGCCTAAATGTGGAAGAAAAGCCCCTACACTAACGAGGACCTTCCTCACCCCCATCAAAAGACCCGAAAGCTTTTTTTCGGGATGCTCTCATTCCCAGATGAGTCAGAGTTAAAACTTACCCCGTACTGACCGTTTCTGTTGAGGGGTGGAAGCCAGACGTCTTGCCGCCGGTCAGTCTGATGATCGCCCGCCGACCCGGAGAGGGCACTGGACGATTCCCAAAGGCAGGCCCAGTTCCGTCCGCTCCGACGGTGCAGGGCAGCCGCGCGTCGGGGAGAGCAGGAGAGCTCCGCGTGCGCCAGGCAGTCGCAGCCGCAGAGAGGCTGGCGCAGCTGAGATCCGCCGTCCACCTCCGCGGCCCAGCGCGCGAGCCCCGCACCGCCCCGCACAGCGTGGCGCGAAGCGCGGGTGGGGAGGCGAGGCTCAGGAGGTGGGAGCCGAACCCCTCCCTCGAAGAAAAAGAAGCAGGGGCGAAAGCAGGGGACAAGGGTTCCGCAGTGGAGAATGCTGGACGGGAATCTCAGTGCGATGGGGCCGGGGAGAGTCCCAGTGTCTCCTCCCGGAGGGGGCAACGCGCGCAGAGGGCCCCCACCGCCGCCTGCAGCCTCCTCCCTCTGACCACCACTGACCCCAGTAGCCACCCCAAGTTTGCTATCCGAGCGTTCCCACCACTCCTACCTCCTTCCTCTTCTATCGACCCCTCCCCTGCTCTCAGTTCCCAGAGAGATGGCAGGGCGCGGAGAGAACCCCGGACTCCGGCCGGCTCCCCACAGCCGCCGGGAAGCAGCCAGGATGAGGGCGAAGGCAGCGCAGACAGGCCCAGCCGCGGACGCGAGGACGCCTGGCGCTGACTCGAGGCGGACCCGGGAGGCAGAAACCCGGCGAATTGGCAGAGCTGGGAAAATCCCACAACTCCAAGCAGGAGTCGCTCTCCCTTTTGCCAGGGGGAGCAGAGGTGGGGAGCTGGACCCCGTGCAGAACCGCGGAAAAGCACTTCACAATTGCGCGTGGAGGACCAACCCTCTGCCAGGGCTGGAGTGCAGGGCTTTGGTGTAACTCTGGGAGATCGCTGAGCTCCACGCGAAGGCAAAGCGAATTAAGATTCTCGTTGCCCGGAATCGGCAATTTCCTGAACAGGTGTCTGTTGACTGTTTACAAGTTGGGTAGTGCTCTTTCAGATTCAAAAGCCGGCAGCCCAGGTAGCCCGGTGCGCTTCTGCTCAGGGCAAAAGCTAGAATAGGAAGAGGAAAACGGGTCACGAAAAGTCCTAAATCTTGATCTCTCGGGTTAGCTGATTTCTAAATCCTACCCTCTCTGGTCATGACCTAAGGCACATGCCAGAGTGCGCGCGAGCCTCCAGATTCCTCTCACCGGTCTGCTCCCAGCGATGCCCTCTGCTAAACGGCTGCCCGCCAGACTGAGTTAGAGCCTCGGAGTAAAACAGAATTGTGGAGTCAGTCAACAAAGATGGTTCCTCCCAGAAACTCTTAATTCAGAACCGTTCCCTCTCGCGGTTTTCAGCCAATCTCTTTTCCCCTTGTTCACTTTTAGAGGTAGCAGCAGAGCAGTTTGAACTAGCCTGAAACTTCTATGCAACCGTCGCTGAATATCTGAAATGAGAATGGTTATTCTGCTTCACTTGAAATTTCTCCGAAGTATAAAAAAGATTACACTACTAAAAAATACTCTCCAAAATATTAGTTAAGTCTTTTTCTCAAGAGCATTGGGATTTCAAACTGTGAGGACTTGCATGCATCTTGGTAGTGTTGCATGTGTAAGGCAGTTTTATTCAGTCTAATCTGAAATTAATCTTCTGGCTAATGTAAATTATGCCTAAAAAGCATAATTTATTGATAAATTATCACAGAAATTATTGATAAAGCAAAGCAGCTTAGGCTTTTCAATTACCAAGAAACAAAAAACACATAGAACTGGAAATATCCAAATGTTCTACACAGTTCCACTTAAAAACATTTTTGTACATTTTTTACCTTGAAAAAATATTCTTTGTAAATGTATTTTCTGCAGTAAGTTCCATGCTTAATATATTTGCACTAGTGAAGAATGAACTGCATGCCAAGGAGCTGTAACTTTAGAAGAGTTAAGAGAGACTTAAAACAACAATTAAGAAAGCAAATATACAGGAAAACAGATGAATATTGTCCTTAAAAGTAATGACTTTGGAGGACTCAACAGATTTCACTGACATAGATTGCACAAAATAAATTTGCTTCTTTTTAGAACTGTTTTTCCAAAACATCTTAGCAAGTGTATATAAATATTTGTCTCATCATCTTATAGACACGTATGTGTCTTAGAAGATTCACATAGTTCCACAGGCATCTAGTCAGTGATCCTAATGAGACTGTACAACATTTTTGATTAATGTTTTCCAATAAAGTACAGAGTTGCATGAGAAACTGATCAATGAACCACTCTGATAATGCCAATATACCCCATCGAGAAACTGATAGCAAGTAGTGGAAGAGTTGGCAAAATACTGATTAATACAAATTGAGATACTGCTGCTGCTAAGTCTCTTCAGTCGTGTCTGACTCTGTGCGACCCCAGAGACAGCAGCCCACCAGGCACCCCCATCCCTGGGATTCTCCAGTCAAGAACACTGGAGTGGGTTGCCATTTCCTTCTCCAATGCATGAAAGTGAAAGTGAAGACGCTCAGTCCTGTCCGACTCTTAGCGACCCCATGGACTGCAGCCTACCAGGCTCCTCCATTCATGGGATTTTCCAGGCAAGAGTACTGGAGTGGGGTGCCATTGCCTTCTCCAATTGAGATACTACAGGATTGTTACTGCCTGATCTCTGTTGTGTCAAATCAGCTACTTCTTGGGCAATTTCACATCTAACCAGAATATGTGCTGATAACTTTTCAAATAAGGAGCAGGCTCAAATTCAGATGCCTGTGTCACTAGGGCCGATGACATCAATATACCAGCAGACTAGCCTGTGGTGGACAGGAGGGAATGTTGGGGGCTACCATATGTCAAAAAACACAAAGCATGTGCCTCTTCTGAAGAAGGAGAAGAGTGCTTATTAGACTCCACTGAGCTGCCCTGAAAAAATCTAGATTCAGATCTGATTTTTTAAGAGAATTAAAATCCATATTTTTATAAATCTTCTCAATTTTAATGAAGAAAATTAATTTAAAAAAATTTTAAAACATGTCCCACCCAGATCTGTACAGACCAAAATAAATAGGGAGAGATAGATAAATGGATAGTCTGCAGCCTGGCCACTGGGCTTCCAATGCTGGCTTCTGATATTTGTATGTGATGTTTGATAAACCTCCTAAAATATCCAAAACATGACTCTTGAAATTTTCACTACCCTTAGACCATTCCCCAGTGCACATAAATCTAAAACGAAGGCAGTCAAACATTAACTGCCAAGTAAGTAATTTTCTTTCCCACTTCTGGTTGAATAGATGTTCTCAGTGAGATTCTGAAGTAAAGGATGTGGTGAATAACTAAACAATTAAGTATTTTAGATAGTTAGAATTAGGAATTTTCCAGAAGGTTTCATTAAAAAAAGTTAGATAGTGTCAGGATAGAATATCACTTGTGATTTACCATATTCTTTAGATAAAGTAAATCATGATATGGATTTTCTTCAGTGTAAATTTATTTTGAGAGCAAAAAAGCTTCTTCTATGGTATAAGTAATTTCATTGTTATTTTGATTATAAAAGTAATTTATAGTGATTGTAAAAAGAACATGGAGCTCTTGAAATGTGACCAGTGCAAGTGAAACTGAATTTTTTTAATTTAATTTTTTTTTTTTTTTAAAAAGCACCAAAAAGAACAAATATCTTTTGATTCCTGGGAAAAGTCAAAAAAGCTAAATTTCTTTTTTCATCTTAATGTCAGTATTTCCTGAGGGATAAATAAACTTCAAATCATACAATCCTACTTAAATCACAGACAGAATGAAGTAGTGTAGTGCAGCTAGAATGTGGAAGCTGATTCCAGAAGGAGGAAGAAGTTCCATAAATCGGGACACTAGCCCAAGGAAAGGAGGAAGAGCACAGGACAGAAAGAGAAAGAGCAGGAAACGCATGCAGAAGAATTCTCTAAACCCAGTCAAGTGAAAAATGCTCAGTGAAACTTATTAGTGTTTATTAAGTAATATACTTAACTTATCAGACTGAAAAAGCAAACCTTATTATCAAGTCCCCAGTTAGGAAATATTAATAATGGAATTAGCTTAATTATAATAATTAACTTAGGTATAGTGCTTAGTATATTTGAAACTGACTCTGCCTTTCTTTATGTAAATATTCAATAAATTTATTTATTTGTTCTTGGGGTTAATAAGTCCTTTTTACAGGAATTATTTTTAAAGTTTTAATAACAGTCTCCTATAGTAAAAATTATGGAGCTTAGCTATCCTAATGACCATTTGGTTATACTATTGATTCTCAATAGGTTGTAGATATAGTTCTGATAGGATCTGGAAAGGTGCAGTGAGAGTTAAGTTCATGTCTGAACAGTTAACGAGGGATGTTGTTTCAAGTAGACATAGGAAAAGAGGCTAGTTTATGTAAATAGAGTCACAAGGGTAATAACTTTTAAATTAGTCTATCTTTTAACTAATCAGTCTAATCAATTTGTTCTGTAAAAAGATGATCTTGTTCTACTTCCTTCTACCTCATTACAAACTTAGTTCATTTGGAACAAAAGGGCCAATAAATGTGAGTGAGCAAGAAATGGTCCAAAGAGTGAATTTCACAAAGCTGACAGTCTGGATTCTCTTACAGTCTTTATATGTGCAGCCTATTATGTAGCCAGGTGCCTCATTCAAGAAGAGCAGCTAGTCATTCAAAGTGAAATGTATGCTAAATCCTAAAGTGGGCATAAGTATCATTTGCTATGATTTGTATTCTATGGATTCTGGGTTTTTATTTTTGTTTTGAATTTTTAATTACAGATTCAAAGTAATTAAACAGGATTGTAAGCAACATATGCAACATTTTGCTGAGATTTTTATCTCTTGGTTATCATTCAAATGGATGTTGAAACCGGTAAAGGGCCAAATCTAGAAGGATATTTAAATGCAAATGATTCACAGTTCAAATTTTAACATAGAAGAAAGGAAGGGACATTTTTATATGGAATTCAGAATTTAATCAATGCAAATTTTTATTGGATTATCTGAAACATGCACAGGAGGCTCATGGCTAAAGAGGAAACATGCACCCTTTTAGAAAGATCAATTTTATTTTAATAAGTGTTTATCCTTGTAGCATATAGAGACATAATTTGATATGTATTTTTTGAATCATACACTCAAAACAAATTTAATCTTAAAATTTTCTCAAAAAAGTTCAAGTAAAATCAAAGGTCTTGTACTAAGTTACTATTGGTTTATTTTGAGAGATGAGAACTCAAAGATTTATATATAGTTTTCACATGTCATTTTGGAGATGGTAAAATGGCTTATTCAAAGTAAAAATCTCAAAACATGAAATGAATAATGCAAGCAGAATTAAATTCAGGATCCACTACTCTTTGTAGTAAAAAAGAATCTTATAAAATCTATATTAATATTTTATTACTCACAACTCCTACCAACAAATCTTTACTGTCTGTAACTTGTTACAGGTACTGTGCCAGCTGATGTCCATGCAACATGAATGACACAGATGATTATCTCCAGTCCAAGTATGCAGATTTTTAATAAAATACCATAAGCAGATTGAGATTTTCAGGTAGACTCTGACAAAATAGGCCTTGATGCTGAATCTGGCGTCTATACACTGATGCTGAATTAAATCTCAGAGACAGAGTTTTGGATGAAGCAGAAAGAAAAATTGTTTTGCTTTGCAGGGCAAAGAGTGGTCACAGTGGCCTAATGTCTCAAAACCATGTGTCCCAACTTGGGGACTAGTGAGGAGTTTTATAGTAATGGTTCAAAGAAGGTGTAATCAGCATGTGAACATTCTCTGATTGGTTGGTGGTGAGGAAAGAGGCGGTCAACATCATCAACTTTCTGGTTCCAGCCTACCTGGCGTCTACTTGCTGGTGGGCAGCATACAGTTAACTTCCTCCACTTGTTAGGGGTGTCAGTACCTGCAGAACAACTCAGAGATATTTTTATGTGTATCCCTTGAGTGGGAACCAGGACCCTGTCCCAAAACTGCACTATTGTTTCTTGACTTTTCTTCCCTTGTCTCTGCATTCCTTCCCTTCCCTGATTAGCAACTGTTTGAACCTGCCCTTTGGAACTCAGGGAAGGTCATGGAGGCTGAATGAAGCCTATTCCTTATAATCAAGAAATAAGGGACACAGAAAGACTTTTGTGCCCAGGTTTTCACAGGGTCCTGCTCAATTTCAATCTGAGATCACAAAGAAGGAATGTTCAGTTTGTGCTTATGAGTGTTGTATGTGTGGAGGGAGTAAGAATCAAGGAAGTGTTTCATGGGGGAAATAATCTAGTGTAAACCTAGACAGAGACATTCTTGGCTTTATCCAGCACTGGGATACCATTTTCTGTTGAAAATAACCTTCTGAAAACCATATTATCATCATGGGTGATATATTCAGAATCTTTCATTGAATTCTTGGAAATAATTAACAAGACAGTCAACTTAATCATTTAACATCTAGACCACAACTTGAATAAAAATTTCATTTCCTGGGATTTAGTCTACATTTTTTTTTACTGTCACTGAGTTATTATATCACATTAATAACTAACAGCAAAAATTATCTAAAAATTTTACAGTGATTTTGACCTCTGGCATCTTTTTTATTTCTTCTGTTTTGTGGAAATATAAAAATAACTATAGTAAGGCTTTTAACTGAGTCATTCTTCTTGCTCTTGGTTTGCTAGCACACTGAAATTTGATAAAAAAAAATTGGTTTGGAGACACCAATTACATAATTAAGTTTATCTGTCATGCAGAAAGTATACAAAAAAATGTGAATGTTGTCTTCAGTTAAATGTAATATATGTCATAACTTAGATATAATACTAAGATTTTGTCTAGAATGATAAGCATAGTGGAGAAAATACAAATGTGGAATACAATTATATGAACTAAGGTTACTTTTGTCAAACTACTGTGCTAGGGTTCCCTTCATCAAAATTGTCTGAAGTCCCTCATAATTGTGCACATTACAAGATTCTATCCTAGAAGACATAGCCAAAGAAACCCTTGGAGTAACAGATGCACTCTGCAATTGGCAAGCTCCCCAGATAATGTGAATAAACATCTACTTTTGACAAGTATGATTCTAGGAGGACAATGCCTCATATGCCAAAAAATAAAGAGGGAAATAAATAAATAAGCAAGAGTGACAGAGACAATTTTTCTGAATTATTCAGACATTTTATGTTCTTCAGAAATTGCTGGAAACTTTTTCACTTCCTATATTTTGTACAGATTTAATATAATAATACATTTTGTTTCCATAGATAAAACTATTTCTGGATTAAAAAAATTCATACTTAAATTGAAAAAAAAGGGAAAACCATTAGACCATGCAGGTATGACGTGAATCAAATCCCTAATGATTACACAGTAGAAGTGACAAATAGATTCAAGGGATTAGATCTGATAGAGTGCCTGAAGAACTATGGATGGGGGTTTGTGACATTGTACAAGAGTCAGAGATCAAGACCATCCCAAAGAAAAAGAAAAGTAAAAAGGAAAAGTGGTTGTCTGAGGAAGCCTGACAAATAGCTGAGAAAAGAAGAGAAGGGAAAGGCAAAGGAGAAAAGGAAAGATATACCCAACTGAAGGCAGAGTTCCAAAGAATAGCAAGGAGAGATGATAAAGCCTTCCTCAGTGATCAATGCAAAAAAAAAAAAAAAGAATAAAACAATAGAATGGAAAAGACTAGAGATCTCTTCAAGAAAATTAGAGATACTAAGGGAACATTTCATGCAAAGATGGGCACAATAAAGGACAGAAATAATATGGACTTAACAAAAGCAGAAGATATTAAGAAGAGGTGGCAAGAATACACAGAAGTGCTATACAGAAAAATCTGAATGACCCAGATAATCACGATGATGTGATCACTTACCTAGAACCAAACATCCTGGAATGTGAAATCAAGTGGGCCTTAGGAAGCATCACTATGAACAAAGCTGGTGGAGGTAAAGAAATTCCAGCTGAGTTATTTCAAATCCTTAAAGATGATGCTGTGAAAGTGTTGCACTCAATATCTCAGCACATATGGAAAACTCAGCAGTGGCCACTGGACTGGAAAAGGTCGGTTTTCATTCCAATCCCAAAGAAAGGCAATGCCAAAGAATGTTCAAACTACCACACAATTGCACACATATCACACACTAGCAGAGTAATGCTCAAAATTCTCCAAGTGAGGCTTTAACAGTAAGTGAACTGAGAACTTCCAGGTGTCCCAGCTGGATTTAGAAAAGGCAGAGGACCCAGAGATCAAATTGCCAACATTCGCTGGATCATCAAAAAAGCAAGAGAGTTTCAGAAAAACATCTACTTCTTTATTGACTATGCCACAGCCTTTGACTATGTGGATCAAAACGAACTGTGGAAAATTCTTCAAGAGATGGGAATACCATACCACCAAACCTGCCTCCTGAGAAATGTGTATGCCGGCCAAGAAGCAACAGTTAGAACTGGACATGGAACAATAGACTGGTTCCAAATTGTGAAAGGAGTACATCAAGGCTGATTAACGTCACCCTGCTTATTTAACTTATATGCAGAGTACATCATGAGAAATGCTGGGCTGGATGAAGCATGAGCTAGAGTCAAGATTGCCAGGAGAAATATCAATAACTTCAGATATGCATATAACACCACCCTTATGGCAGAAAGCAAAGAAGAACTGAAGAGCCTATTGATGAAAGTGAAAAAGGAGAATGAAAAAGCTGGCTTAAGACTAAACATTTAAAAAATGAAGATCATGACATCCAGTCCCATGACTTCATGGCAAATAAACAGGGAAACAATGGAAACAGTGAGTGATATTCTTGGGCTCCAAAATCACTGGAGATGGTAACTGCAGCCATGAAAATAAAATATGCTTGCTCCTTGAAAAAAAGCTATGACCAACCTAGACAGCATATTAAAAAGCAGAGACATTACTTTGCTGACAAAAGTCCATCCAGTTTTCTAGTAGTCATGTATGGATGTGAGAGTTGGACTATAAGTAAAACTGAGCACCGAAAAATTAATGCTTTTGAACTGTGGTGTTGGAGAAGACTCTTGAGAGTCCCTTGGACTGCAAGGAGATTCAATCAGTCCATCCTAAAGGAAACCAGTCCTGAATATTCATTGGAAGGACTGATGCTGAAGCTGAAAGTCCAATACTTTGGCCACCTCATGAGAAGAACTCACTCATTTGAAAATACCCTGATGCTGAGAAAGATTGAAGGCGGGAGGAGAAGGGGACAACAGAGGATGAGAAGGTTGGATGGCATCACCGACTCAATGGACATGAGTTTGGGTAAACTCCCGGATTTGGTGAGGGACAGGGAGGCCTGGTGTGCCGCAGTTCATGGGGTCGCAAAGAGTGAGACATGACTGAGCGACTGAACTGACTGACTAACTGAGTCAAAGCTACCGTTTTTCCAGTAGTCATGTATGGGTGTGAAAGTTGGACTATAAAGAAAGCTGAGTGCCAAAGAATTGATGCTTTTGAACTGTGGTGTTGGAAAGGACTCTTGAGAGTCCCTTGGACTGAAAGGAGATTGAACCACTCAATTCTCGAAGAAAGCAATCCTAAATATTCATTGGAAGGACTGATGCTGAAGCTGAAGCTCCAATACTTTGGCCACCTGATGTAAAGAACTGACTCATTGGAAAAGACCCTGATGCTGGGAAAGATTGAAGACAGGATGAGAAGGGGACGACAGAGGATGAGATGGTTGGATGGCATCACCGATTCAATGGACATGAGTTTGTACTAGCTTTGGTAGCCAGTGACGGATAGGGAAGCCTGTTGTGTTACAGTCTATGGGGTCACAAAGAATCATACACGACTGAGTGACTGAACTAACTGAGAAAATATTATCCAGGGCAAATTCCCAGGGAGACATATCTCTGCTTAATTTACTTTCTAATTAGAAGTCAGAGACTCACTTCCTTAGAGAAACAGTCCCTCACCATGCTAAACAGGTCAATTTTGCTTATCAGAGATCTGTTTATTCTCTTTGTCTCCTCAGCACTTGTATAATACTTTGAATTGTATATTTCTATGTGATTATTTTACTACCTGATGAACACGTCTCTCCCTAACTAGTCTTTGAGACTCAGAAGACAGCTCTGGGTCTGATTTAACTACCATTGTATCATCTCCATTTAGCAGAGTACCCCTTAAACAGATGACACTAAATATATCTTGTACATTTGCACGTATAGAAGAGATATAAAAAGGTAGTCTTTCAATTTTCCTTCCTGTTAATTAGTTAACTTACCATTATACAAATTATTTGAAACTATCTTCTCCATCTCTTTTCATTTCCTACCCCTTGCTTCATCACTATCTTGCCCAGGTAGATCTCACTTCTCATAGAATTCTGGGCAGGAGTCACCCTCCTTCTTCACCTTCTCTTCTAAACACAAGTTATCCTTCTCCACGGCAAGAAGAGTAGATATTCCTTAACTAATGAGAAAGTAGGTATTCCTGTATTGTTAAGGAAAGTTCATATCTCTCTGACCCAGGGATGCAAATCCTTCCATTCCTCCTTTGATTCTGCTCTTCACACAAGTTCTTATTTCCAAAGTTAGTCTCTGCTTGTGCCTTGCATGAATAATCACTCATACAATTTAATGCAGAAGCAGCTGTAACCTAGTGGTTAAATGTTAAAGGGTTGCAGTTAGCCTGTGCATGTGTGTGTGTGTGTGAGCACCTGCGCACACGCTAAGTCGCTTCAGTCATGTCTGACTTTTGCAGCCCTGTGGACTGTAGCCCACCAGGGTCCTTCATTCATGAAATGCTCCAGGGAAGAATACTGGAGTGGGTTGCCACGCCCTCCTCCAGGGGATCTTCCTGACCCAGGGATCTAACCTTCATCTCTTGGGTCTCCTGCTTTGGCAGGTGGGTTCTTTACTACTACAGCCACCTGGGAAACACTGGGGTTAGCCTACTGCTGCTGCTGCTAAGTCACTTCAGTCGTGTCCGACTCTGTGCGACCCCATAGATGGCAGCCCACCAGGCTCCCCTGTCCCTGGAATTCTCCAGGCAAGAACACTGGAGTGGGTTGCCCTTTCTTTCTCCAATGCATGAAAGTGAAAAGTGAAAGTGAAGTCGCTCAGTCGTGTCTGACCCTCAGTGACCCCATGGACTCCAGCTCTCCAGGCTCCTCCGTCCATGGGATTTTCCAGGCAAGAGTACTGGAGTGGGGTGCCATTGCCTTCTCCGGGGGTTAGCCTACTTGGATTCAAACACTTGTTATGCCATTTACCATTCATCCAGTTGGGGGCAACCTGCTTGGGCAAGTTCCCTGGGCTTCCTTTGGAAAATAGAGTTAATAATACCCAACATGTATGGATGTGAGAGTTTGACTGTGAAGAAGGCTGAGCACCAAAGAATTGATGCTTTTGAACTGTGGTGTTGAAGAAGACTCTTGAGAGTCCCTTGGACTGCAAGGAGATCCAACCAGTCCGTTCTGAAGGAGATCAGCCCTGGGATTTCTTTGGAAGGAATGATGCTAAAGCTGAAACTCCAGTACTTTGGCCACCTCATGCGAAGAGCTGACTCATCAGAAAAGACTCTGATGCTGGGAGGGATTGGGGGCAGAAGGAGAAGGGGACGACAGAGGATGAGATGGCTGGATGGCATCACTGATTCGATGGACATGAGTCTGAGTGAACTCTGGGCATTGGTGATGGACAGGGAAGCCTGGCGTGCTGCGATTCATGGGGTCGCAAAGAGTCAGACACGACTGAGCAACTGAACTGAACTGAACTGAACCTGTAAAGCTCTTGCAAAGATTAATAGATGGGGAAATATACACCGTGTCTGGCACTGCAGTGTTACATCTGGCTCAGAGCAGTGTTTCAGCACATATTAGTATTTACTATCAAATAGGCATCTTGCCTTCTTCCACTACATGTCAGTTCTCAGTTAAATACCTTTGCCTGATCCTATACTCTCTTGTATTACATCTTTTCTCTCAACACATCCTTTCTTAAAGCTACTCTTTTCTTTGTTGTTTTTTAGTCACTAAGCCATGTCCAACTCTTTTGCAACCCCAGGGACTAGCCCACCAGATTCCTCTAACCATGGGATTTCCCAGGCAAGAATACTGGAATGGGTTGCCATTTTCTTCTCCAGGGGACCTGCCTGACCCAAGAATCAAACCTGCATCTACTTCTTAGCATGCTTTTTTTTTTTTTAAACCACTGGGCTACCTTATTTTATTCTTCAGATCAGATCAGATCAGATCAGTCACTCAGTCGTGTCTGACTCTTTGTGACCCCATGAATTGCAGCACACCAGGCCTCCCTGTCCATTACCAACTCCCAGAGTTCACTCAGACTCACGTCCATCGAGTCAGTGATGCCATCCAGCCATCTCATCCTCTGGCGTCCCCTTCTCCTCCTGCCCCCAATCCCTCCCAGCATCACAGTCTTTTCCGATGAGTCACCTCTTCGCATGAGGTGGCCAAAGTACTGGAGTTTCAGCTTTAGCATCATTCCTTCCAAAGAAATCCCAGGGCTGATCTCCTTCAGAATGGACTGGTTGGATCTCCTTGCAGTCCAAGGGACTCTCAATAGACATTTATTCCTACAAAGATATTGCAGGTAATTGTAAAGCTGCAATGGGTTATTATCCATATCAGGCAAACACTGAGTCGATTTATTTTTCTTTTCCTTCTAAAACATTAATGATTCCCTCTCCTCATTCATGGCCAGAGATTAGGGCTAGGTAAGGCTAGATTTTTTTGGGTTAGGAGCTGAAAATGTTTTACTTTGTGCTAACTTTAATTCTAAGAGTTGTGTCATTCTTAAGGTCTTGCATATAGTATTTCTCAGTATGTTTTGTAGGTAGCGAGTGGCTTTATAAATGAAGTACAATCATTATTTCTTTGTGGTGGGCTTGTCATACCTGAATAAATGAAAATCAGCCTCAAATATTTTATTGTGTATAATGACCTTCATTGCATAATCAACTGTCCAATTGTGTCTTGGGAAAATATAGAGCAGATTATTATCAAACCTATGCAAGTAGCTATCAATACATTGCTTTGGTATATAAGAAGACTCAGTCAAAATATTTGTTTCTGAATTCTGCAGAGTCAGTGAAAATCAGATGCCATTTAAAAATATATTTCATTTTACAAATGCAGAGCTTAAAATTCAGTTTATAAATGCATAGAGTTCTAAACTGAAGGCTAGAGATAGCTTAAGAAGAAATAAATGAGGCCTTCACATATATTCCTTAGAAGACAAAAGCATTAAACATAATACAAACAAAATTCCAGACAAATAATAAAAATAAAATGTCCTTTTTCAGTATTTTTAGTCCTATGCAATTAATTTTTGATCCACTGGGGTTCTTGTGTAATTCCTCTGCTTTCATGAAGCCATCTGCTTTCTGGACTAAAAAGAGCCCTGAAAATATTGACTCAGTACCCTAGCACAATCTCAAAGACACACTAGGTGAGTCAGCTTGGGAATCTGTATGCAAGACCTCATTCTCTGACATAACAGTTTTTTAATATCTGTTACAGTCCAGTTTCTGACTTAAGACAAAAGTTGTTATCTGAGCCTTCAGTAAGGCTCTGAGCCTCAGAGTAAATTCTATAGTTTCAGGTGAAACAGAATGACCATAGTTTATTTTTGCCATAATCAAGAATATTGGGATGACAGAGAGTAAGCTCTGCTATTGCATATAACATATAATTCTTCTAGAATAATTTATTTTATGTGTCCCCTGAGCTTAAAGACACATTATCATCAGTGAAGGTGTTAAAACACCTCCTAAATCCTCCAATCCATCTGTAGTCTCTGAAAGGTTTATATTAGTAACATTTTACTGTACAGCTAATCTTCTCTTGAACAACTCTACCCTTGAAAATGTTACAAATATTCTTGGAGCTAATTAAGAAGTATGAAGCATAAAAAGCTTAATTGTTTTCATATCCCTCCTTTTATAAAATGAATGAATAAGTCTTTTTTATTTTCTGTAGTATTTTTAATAAAATCACAGGCTGGATGTGGTCAATCCCAGGCACAGAAAATGATTACAGATTATATGCAATCTGGGCAGACAGAACAGAAGGTAGAACAAGCGAACAAATGGTTTACTATATCTTGTTAAAGGGAAGATGAGTGCTCTATACAAAGCTATCCTACGAGAAAACCGTGTTCTAGATGTATTAATACACGGTTTGAAAATTTAAAAAAATTGTAAGCCCCTTAAAATACTTTCTGAATAAACCCTCAACCTGAGTGAAATTTGCCAATAATTTAAAATGCTTACTTCCTTCATATCTTAAATAATATAAACCAGATAAAACAAATTGTACTTCTCTCAAACTTTATTCAGCTAGCTGTACAAAACAAGTTTTGCTCTTTACTAAATTGTTTTATATTTGGGGACAATCTCATACTTCACTTTAGAACAAACTTTTTCTTCCTGTGAAAACAACAGAAAAACTCATACTTCACACACATATATATTCCTTCCATAGGCTCAAATACCAATAAGAGCTATAGCATTTAACCAAATTAACTATCTTCTATTTAACTAGAAAGTATATAATTACATAAGTATATACATACACAAGAAGCTCAGCAGGCAAGCAAAGCTCATCCCTTAGAGTCACACACACATCACTTTTATCTCTCTGAAAGTGACAAAAAAACAGTACACATTAATTAGCAAGACTTCAAAGTGTAGCCACTCTAATAACTAAAGATCAAAGTGACATATCTGAAAAACAATGCCTAATTGAAAAGGAAGAGGTAAAACTGCCACACACGTGTGTGCATGCACACACACAAACATACAAGCAACTGGAAATAATAAATGGATATGGTAATGTTGCAGAATATAAGATTAATATACAGAAATCTTTGTTTTCTATGCAATAATAATAAGCTATCAGAAATGATAAGAAAACAGTATGATTTACAACCACAACAAAAAGAATTTTTAAAAATTGAAATTAAAAATACTATGCCTTACAGTATTCTTTCTTTAGTAAAGAAAAATAAGAATCCAGTATCCAGGGATCCAAAAATAATTTATTAAGTAGATTTAATCTTACATCAGGGTTGTAAAGTTAACTAAGTATCTTCAATATGGTGTTTTAAGCTGACACATTAGAAACATGATTACTGCTCATATAAAGCAATTTATCAGACTAATATAATTTAAATCAAGACAATTTTACATTATTCATAATCATTAACATTGTGTTAGCTTATCTAATGGGTAAAACAGTATAGCAGGCTTCCCCAGGGTGCCTCAGTGGTAAATAAATTGCCTGCGGTTCAGGAGAGGCAGGTTCCATCCCTGTGTTGGGAAGATACCATGGAGAAGGAAATGGCAGCCCACTCCAGTATTCTTGCCTGGGAAATCCCATGGACGAAGGAGCCTGGCAGGCTATAGTCCATGGGTTGCAAAAGACTTGGACACGACTTAGCTACTAAACAACAACAAAACAGTATAAGAAATCTAGGAAGCTCAGATGAACTAACATCAATTAGTATCAAAACAAACACAAATCTGATAATTACGTCAGAGAAAAGCCAGAGCTGTGTTTGTAAACCAAATGTATTTAAATAATTCAATTTATCTCAGTATTTACCTTGACTGCATGACCTTAGATTCTTATATAAACATGTTTCTTAGCTATCAGTGAAAAGGAAAATTTTCCTTAAAAGTCTAACAAATGATAATATGAAAGTTTCAGCTTCTTTATTCTGCAAACATAGGAGTGGTATGAGATTTATATTATTAGTTTCTATAAACCAATTATAACAGGGCTCCTTTAACTAGAGGAACTTCAAAATCTAATTAGTTACTCCCTAACGGAAGTAGGACTCATTCCAAAGATAAAGGCTTTTTTCTCCGTTTCGGACGCACAGGCACACAACTAACAGTTCTACAGCCTCAACTCTGGGTAGAGTGAACACAGAAACACAGAAATCCGTTACTCCAGACCGCCTTTCTAGTAGGTACCAAATGATTCCATAAGTAATTTGTGTGCACAAATAGATAAATAATCATAAAGTAATAAGAAAATGAATTCCCTGTCTTTATCATGCAACAGAGATTATATTCCTGCCATCTTGGTAGAAATCATTGAATGGTCACATCATAAAACTGTTTTCCTGCATTACTGTCATTACTGAGTAGTGACATTTGCTATGTGCAAACTAGAAAAAATGTCTATGTCTGGAAACAAAAACAAAGAAAGAAGTTAGTACAAATAAAACCTAGAGAATCAGAGAGTCAGCAAAGGTAAAATTGTATTGCCATTTAAAATAATTTCAGAAGGAGGAAGATAGAAAAAGAGAGAGAGAAAGAGACTGAGAGAGATCTCTTGGTAAGTTCAGTGTAATTCACTCTATTAAGTGAGTTCACTTGGACATCTTGGTGATACCTACACAATCACTAAAGGATAATTTTCAAAAGACAAAATTAAATTTAAAAATGACTCACAAATATAAATAGTTCAAATATTTATTCAGCTTATTAGATAATGACAGTGAAATGGTAAGGTTGGTTCAGAGAACATTTGAGGATCTAGTTATTTATAGTCAATTGATGAGGAATATTAACATGTAATTGCTATACTTCATTATAAAAGTGTTAATGTCCTACAGAGAAGTAAACCACAAACTTTGGGTTATCTTTTGTACTGGAAAGAAATTATTAACAACTCTATTGGACAAGAATTTACAAGTCAAAGTATAGCCTAAGTCTGGAGACTTTAATCAGTTATAAACAGTGAGTTGAACAAAGAACATTCTCCTGGATAACAAAACAAACCTTTGGTAGACCTGGTAAAGAATGCTACTGTGTATCATTGAAAAGACATGCCACTCACTTTTTTTTGGGGGGTGGGGCATATTTCAAAGTGAGTTTGAGTGAACTCCGGGAGTTGGTGATGGACAGGGAGGCCTGGCACGCTGTGATTCATGGGGTCGCAAAGAGTCGGACACAACTGAGCGACTGAACTGAACTGAACTGATATTTCAAAACTGTGAATAGTTTTCATGTTAATAATACATCCCATGGGCAAATCAACTGCACCATTATCATTCTTTTAAAACATATTTCTGTTTTTTTTTTTTTCTGACTTCTTTTTTTGGTTACTGGGCTTCATTGGTAGCTCAGCTGGTAAAGAATCTGCTTGCAAAACTGGAAACCCTGGTTCAATTACTGGGTCATGAAGAATGGCTGGAGAAGGGATAGGCTACCCACCCCAATATTCCTGGGCTTCCCTGGTGGCTTAGCTGGTAAAGAATCCGCCTGCAATGTGGGAGACCTGGGTTCAGTCCCTGGTTTGGGAAGATCCGCTGGAGAAGGGAAAGGCTACCCACTCCCATATTCTGGCCTGGAGAATTCCATGGACTGTATAGTCCACAGGGTCGCAAAGAGTCAGACACAACTGAGCAACTTCACTTTCATTTTGGTTACTGGTATTAGTATACTCTATCACCAAGTTCAAAGCTTGAAAATCAAGCACTCTCCTCACCAACACCACAGGACAAACAATCACATGCTCTATGGATATTTCTTTTGCAAAGTCTTTTAATCTGTTCTCTAATTTTCACCCTAGCTCTTTTGTATGCATGTGTCCTCAAGTCTCTGCATCAGTGTTTTCAAACCTGAATCTAGGTCAATGTCAGAATCACATGAAGTGTGTCGTAGACAAACTTCATATGGTTTGGACAAACTTCATATGGTTTGTCGTGGACAAATTTACTATGGTCCCCAATTTTTCCTACATTCAGGTATTCAAGCCCTTGTGTTATGCCCTACTCTTGGGGGTGAGTATAATTTGAATGCTTCTAACCAGGGATTGGGGAGCCTGGGGGGCTGCCGTCTATGGGGTTGCACAGAGTCGGACATGACTGAAGTGACTCAGCAGCAGCAGCAACCACTAAAAGAAGGCAAAGGTGATGAAAGCTTTCTTCCATAAGAGCATAACTTTCTTCTTGTCAGCAGATGCTTCTTTTATTAGCTTTAATGAAGTAAACCTCCAGGTAGAGAGGTCTACATAATAAAAGAGAGACAGAGAGTGAAACAGAGAGAGAGGGAAGCTTCCAGGAAACAGCAAGGAGCTGGGCTCTCAGTTCCATAAGCTACAAGAATTGAATTCTGCTAACAGTCATCTGAGCTTCAAAGTTGATCTTTTGCTGGTTGAGCCTCAGATGAAACCTCAGCTCTAGCCAAGATCTTGATTGTAGCCTTGTGAGAGAACTTGAAATAAAAGACCTGGCTAAATAATACTCCAGTTCTTGACTCACAGAAACTCTGAGAAATAAATGTCTGTTGTGCTAACTGCAAAATTTGTGGTAAAATATATAAATATATAAGTTTGAGTAGAAATATGTAAATAATAAGGTGGCTTTTTAAAAATATAGACTCTCAGGTTCTAGTCCCACGTGATTCTTTAAATTTGCAGTGGTAATCAGGTATCTGTGGTGTATTTTAAAGCTATCTGTATAATTCTCTGATTACAATCTGTCTGGATTGTGAATCACTGTTCTAAGTTGAACCTTTCCCTACCCCCAAAATTTATACATTGCTAACAGAATGTCCTTACCAAAACTCAAATATGACCACACTTTTGGTATGTTTTAAACCTTTCAATGACTACATATTACAAATACAACAAAATGCAACTACCTAGCAGAGAGTACAACACTCTCAATTATCTGGCTGCTGTGTATTTCCCCATAAAATCTCCCAGTCACCCCACAAAGTGATCCTAAACTGTATGCAGCTGATCCTTCTTAAAGACTCTTTACTGTCACCGTGCATTTGCTAGTCTCATTTCAACTACTTAGAATTTCCACCCTCTATTTCAGCTCCCATCAAATTGTAAACTATTCATCTACAAGAAACAAGCAAAATTTTACCTCCTCTATGAATCACATGTCTATTATAAGACTTATCACTTGTGACATAATTAACTTTTAAAATTTGTCTCTTGAACACTAAATCACGGGCTTTTCCATGACCTAAACCCAATTTCATCAATCCTTGTTTAGAGTAGCATTGTTGAAGATTAGATATCCATTATACACATAGAGCAAATTCATGCCACAAAATTGTTGTTCAACATAGAATGAATAAAAACTGTGTTCAGCTCTAGCTGCTCATAAAATGTTATATGTACCATCCTGCCCTTATTCTTAACATATTTTCCTAACTCAATATTTTATAAATCAAGTAATATGGTTGACTTTCATTTCAAGGAATTCTTCAGTAGATCTTTTGTAATGCAACAAATCCCTCTGAGAGCATAAAGTTGCTTTCTATATATTTCTCACTCTTAAGTTATACTGAGTTGTCTTTAAAGCAGAGCTCATGTCTTATGAAATTATATATTTGAACAAATGTTCTTTTCCTCTCTTTCAGTCTCTGAATACACATCAGGGCTAAATACTTAGTTTTTTTTTTTTTTTTTTTTTAGTTTCCCAGAGGAGAAGATGCAGTCAGGCCCATACAGAAATTGACTTTAAATGGTTTTTTGAAAATGATGCAGTGACAATATCAGAATTGCATGAATAACATTTGAATTCAAATACAAATTTTAAAATCCTTATTTCAAGTTATATAAAAGTCAGCTTTCTGCTACTCCTAACAGAGAGGGGAATATGCTTTGAAAATTAAGGAAGGACTCTAGTTCTTGGGGCTGAGTTACATGCCCATTTTCAAGTACTATTTCCTTTAAGTGGAATGGTCAAGAACATGACTATTGAGATCTTTGAGCTTTAAAGAAAAACAAAGTATTGAAAACATATTTTGTAATTATAAAGTAGATTAAATAGAGACTACTCAAAAACAAACAGGTAGCACCTTTCACTGCCACGTTTCTCTTATTTTGGCATTACCTTGTCTGTTCAGATAAAGCTAAATTAGAACGGACTGCTTATCATATGTTCCTGTTACTGTCTTAGATACTCCTATGTAGTTTTAAATTAAACCTTGAAATTCATACTATCTATACAAAAGAACAAATACAGTTTAGAAATTATGAAAATATAAAGAAATACTCTATGCATAAGTAGCCCAAAGATTCATTTAGTGACCTAAACTTACATCACCAAATATCAATGGCAATTTGCCTAGAATTTACTTAAGCATTTATTGAGAATTTTAATACATGAAGTTATACTAACATCATGAATTAACATTGATCAAATAAATGCAACAAACAGGTGGTTCAATATACAAACATCTTTTTAAGGGAAAATGAAGCAAAGTGGTGTTTTTTTTTTTTTTTTTCCACATTGGCTCTCTCACTGCTGCAGAAAAGCATTAGAAAGTTATTATTGCTTGATTGTCTCACTAGATATTTCCATTTCACAATCTTATTCCATTTTCAGAATTTAAATTTTATATGTAAAAAGAACAATTGTTTCTACTTATCACATAATTTTATAGCCAGATGGGACTTTAAAAGTCATGTATTTTTTTTTTTTTCAGAGCACAGAGTTGTTTTTTAAAAGTCACTGTTTTCAGATCATCCAAATCTCTCAAGTGCATTCCACATTAACTTGTTATCTCACCAAGGATGGGGAAATGGAGGTGATGTGCAGGGGGCGGAGTTGCCCCAAGACCTTGCCCAGTCAAAGGTGGAACCACCCAGACAAGCCCTTTATCCTGCTAAACCTTAAGCACCAAACCATATTCCTTTGTTTTCCGGTAGCGTAACTTGCACAATTTTCCTGCTGGGCAAATATCAGCCATGCCGAATCCAGGTTTGACGGTCCCTTGCCACACTCCTGGTCTCTTCTGGGAGCTGAACCAGCCAGAGGGAAAGGATGTGGGCTGCAGGTGTGATGGGAGCAGGATCCCAAGGAAACTGAACACTGCAACAATCACATTTCAGATACTGTGGGGGGGTTTATTCTGATGGCAGTTTTGAACCAGATATCAAAGCATGCTTGCTGCTGGAAATTCACCTTAAATCACTAAATGGCCGATGTCTGAAGTTATCTGCTTCATTTTGGAATAAAGCATATAGAGCCAGAAATATAAGTTGAGAGACCCTTTTCTGTGGTTTGGACAGGTGGGAAGCTTAATTAAACTGGCCTGGTATCATCTCTAAAGGCTTTCTTGCTTCCTCCTCTTTGGGGCAGACAGTTCTGGGGGTCTACAAAGGAATGTCATGGGAAGAAAGTAACAAGACACCAACGCGGCAGGAACCCGTCCCCAGCTACATTCCCAAATCCCTTGCCCCTCCTTGCCACCCACCATCCTAAATCAAGGATTTGTAAGTGTGGGTCCACTGTTAGAATCAATCATATCAATTGAAAGAAGATGAGGAGACAGAAGGGCCAGTTATCTGTTCGTCCCTTGGTCTACTGATAAAGACCAAAAATGGCAAGATGGGACTGAAATGAATTAAGTCAAGCTTCTGCACAACAAAGGAAACTATTAGCAAGGTGAAAAGGCAGCCTTCAGAATGGGAGAAAATAATAGCAAATGAAGCAACGGAGAAACAACTAATCTCAAAAATATACAAGCAACTCCTACAGCTCAACTCCAGAAAAATAAATGACCCAATCAAAAAATGGGCCAAAGAACTAAATAGACATTTCTCCAAAGAAGACATACAGATGGCTAACAAACACATGAAAAGATGCTCAACATCACTCATTATCAGAGAAATGCAAATCAAAACCACTATGAGGTACCATTTCACACCAGTCAGAATGGCTGCTATCCAAAAGTCTACAAGCAATAAATGCTGGAGAGGGTGTGGAGAAAAGGGAACCCTCTTACACTGTTGCTGGGAATGCAAACTAGTACAGCCACTATGGAGAACAGTGTGGAGATTCCTTAAAAAACAAGAAATAGAACTGCCTTATGATCCAGCAATCCCACTGCTGGGCATACACACTGAGGAAACCAGAAGGGAAAGAGACATGTGTACCCCAATGTTCATCGCAGCACTGTTTATAATAGCCAGGACATGGAAGCAACCTAGATGCCCATCAGCAGATGAATGGATAAGAAAGCTGTGGTACATATACACAATGGAGTATTACTCAGCCATTAAAAAGAATACATTTGAATCAGTTCTAATGAGGTGGATGAAACTGGAACCTATTATACAGAGTGAAGTAAGCCAGAAAGAAAAACACCAATACAGTATACTAACGCATATATATGGAATTTAGAAAGATGGTAACAATAACCCTGTGTACGAGACAGCAAAAGAGACACCGATGTATAGATCAGTCTTATGGACTCTGTGGGAGAGGGAGAGGGTGGGGAGATTTGGGAGAATAGCATTGAAACATGTATAATATCATGTATGAAACGAGTCGCCAGTCCAGGTTCGATGTACGGTACTGGATGCTTGGGGCTGGTGCACTGGGACGACCCAGAGGGAGGGTAGGGGAGGGAGGTGGGAGGAGGGTTCACGATGGGGAATGTGGGTATACCTGTGGCGGATTCATTTCGATATTTGGCAAAACTAATATAATATTGTAAAGTTTAAAAATAAAATAAAATTTAAAAAAAATAAATAAAAGTCATGTATTACAGCATTTATCAACTAAGTAACTATATATTCAATTGGGACAGATAAAGCACTTTTGTTTTTTATAGAAAACCTTAGAATGAGGGAGCAAAGGGAAAAAAGGAGAAGGCAAAGAAAAGAATGTAGGTACATCTCCCTGAAAGAAGTGAGATAGGAGAAGGCACAAGGGTTTAAAACTGGGCCAAGTGCATTGTTGTAGGTAGATCTTATGTTTTCTCTTCCCATAACTAATTAGCAAACCTATTCATTCATCAAACCTTCTCGCAGATACTCTCTCCAGTAAAGCCCCTTTAGTTTTCCCTGAGAAAATTAATCATGCATGTCTCTAGATTTAATTTGTGGCTTTTGGACTTCTGGTACACTTATCACTTAGCAACCTAGTTAATTTTTCACACAGTCAGCTCTTTAAGTAGCCTATAAACCTTTTGGACAAGGACTGTAATTTTTTTATTATTTACTCTAGTGACTGGCACACAGAATATACTCAGTAAATCTTTTGGATCACAAGTACTGTTGTTCAAAACAGCATTAATGTATTCAAGACAGCTGGCAGTAACATGACTTGTAGATAAAACCTTTAATTTTATATTTAAGAGGTCATACAGAAAGCTTGAGAGTTTATACACTAGAACTTCACAATTGCACTCATCTCACACACTAGCAAAGTAATGCTCAAAATTATCCAAGCCAGGCTTCAATAGGATGTGAACCGTGAACTTCTAGATTTTCAAGCTGGATTCAGAAAAAGCAGAGGAACCAGAGATCAAATTGCTAACATCTGCTGGATCATCGAAAGAGCAAGAGAGTTCCAGAAAAACATCTACTTCTTTATTGACTATGCCAAAGCCTTTGACTGTGTGGATCACAACAAACTGTAGAAAATTCTTAAAGAGATGGGAAAAGCAAACCACCTTACCTACCTCCTGAGAAATCTATATGCAGGTCAAGAAGCAACAGTTAGAACCGGACATGGAACAGACTGGTTCCAAATAGGGAAATGAGTACATCAAGGCTGTATATTGTCACCCTGCTTATTTAACTTCTATGCAGAGTGCATCATCCAAAATGCCAGGCTAGATGAAGCACCAGCTGGAATCAAGATTGCCCGGAGAAATATCAATGACCTCAGATATGCAGATGACACCACCCTTATGGCAGAAAGCAAAGAAGAACTAAAGAGCCTCTTGATGAAAGTGAAGGAGGAGAGGGAAAAAGTTGGCTTAAAACTCAACATTCAGAAAACTAAGGTCATGGCATCTGGTCCCATCAATTCATGGCAAATAAATGGAGAAATGATGGAAACAGTGACAGACTTTATTTTGGGGGGGCTCCAAAATCACTGCAGATGGTGACTGGAGCCATGAAATTAAAAAACGCTTGCCCCTTTAAATGAAAGCTATGATCAACCTAGACAGCATATTAAAAAGTAGAGACATTACTTTGCCAAAAAAGATCCATCTAGTCAAAGCTATGGTTTTTCCAATAGTCATGTATGGATGTGAGAGTTGGACTATAAAAAAAGCCTAAGAATTGATGCTTTGAACTGTGGTGTTAGAGAAGACTCTTGAGAGTCCCTTGGACTGCAAGGAGATCCAACCACTCCATCCTGAAGGAGATCAGTCCTGAATATTCATTGGAAGGACTGATGCTGAAGCTGAAACTCCAATACTTTGGCCACCTGATGTGAAGAACTAACTGACTAGAAAAGACCCTGATGCTGGGAAAAATTGAAGGCAGAAGGAGAAGGGGATGACAGAGGATGAGATGGTTGGATGGCATCACTGACTCCATAGACATGAGTTTGAGTAAGCTTCACGAGTTGGTGATGGACAGAGAAGCCTGGCGTGCTGCAGTCCATGGGGTCGCAAAGAGTTACACATGACTGAGCGACTGAACTGAACTGAGAATTTCTTAGAATTCCAAGAGGCTTCCAATTCTCTTTGAAATTATTCAAGAAGTGTGTAAGACCACCACCTTCCTGATTTAGGGTGAATAAAATATATATTTTTTCATGTTTGACCATTTTTATTATGAAGAATAAAATAAGTTTAAAGAATTTAAATTATAGTCCATAATGCTGTTGAATAGAGCCTTGCTCTTCAGAGCATTCCCTGGAAGTCTGGAGAATAGAGAATAATCTTGGGCCCCATTCCAGATACACTGAATCTAATCTAAGTTTTAATAAGTTTTACATTTTAAGAATCATTTTGTAGAGGCCATGAAACAATTCTCTATTTCTTAAGAATAAATGAAAGTTATTTGGACTTAGGAAGATTTTTTTTTCCCAAAAAATAAGTAGTAAGTGATCATAGAGTAAAATATGAAATGATTGTATAAGAGTATGTTTTTGAGAACTTATTTTTAAATGATATAATGATATATTTTAATTTATTTCAGAAACCTCAAGTAGGAAAAGGGTCTTAGTTCTTGAACTTATGAAAGACTATAATTAATTCTATACTATAAACTTCCTGAATGAGGTGAATAAATATTAGTGAAGACATTGTGAAAAACAAATCATAGTAGCTTGCTTGTGATCATTCTAATCATTGCTTTGGATAACTTTTGATGCCCAATTTAGTACTCTTGATCTTGACATTTCTGATAATTTTCTTTAAAAATCAATTTTTATTCTTTAAGTCCTATGTACTTTTTCTGTAGATCTTGGTGCAGTCTCAGTATGCATTTGCACCAGACTCACATACACACATACCACTTAATCTCAAAAATAATTGCTTAATTGCTTTCATGTTTTATACTGTATCATTGTTTTCTAATATACACCAGTAAGTAGCCAGGTATCTAGTAAAGATTTCAGAATACAGTATTGTCCCTGATAGCTCAGCTGGCAAAGAATCTGCCTGCAATGCAGGAGACCCCAGTTCGATTCCTGGGTCGGGAAGATCCATGGGAGAAGGGATAGTCTACCCACTCCAGTATTCTTGGGCTTCCCTTGTAGTTCAGCTGGTAAAGAATCCGCCCTCAATGCGGGAGACGTGGGTTCGATCCCTGGTTAGGGAAAATCCCCTGGAGAAGGGAAAGGCTACCCATTCCAGTATTCTGTCCTAGTGGGGTCGCAAAGAGTCCAACGCAACTGAGTGACTTTCACTTTCATTGTCGACTTCATCAGCACAGCAGACTTCCCTCATTCCATGATCTTGATCTTATTTTTTAGAATCATGCCAGTGGTTGAAGGATTCATATTATAAGAACAAGCAATTTGTTCTTGAATCCAGTCAATAAGCACTTTGCAGTAGATCTTATCACTTGATTATCGAGATCTTTCAGTCTTTGACCAAGATTCACAAATGTGAAGACTCTAGGCTCTTCCTAGGTCATGCAAGGATACCTTCTGTGGGGAGAGAGCAAATTAGCCAAGATGGCTTTCTTAGGACCTTCCGCTCCACGTTTTGTAAATAATGACTACGTAACAGCTGAGATCACTTGCAGCGCTGGGCATGCACATCACGAGGTACTTGCTCAGTCATGAGCTACTTTGTGCTGTGTGCATATATATAAGCTCCACCTGGCAAAAGCCCTGAAGTGTTGTGTGTGGTTATGTCGTGTTATGTTACGTCTGCTGCTAAGGCTGCTGCACCAGCCGGGCGAGAATAAATATATCTGCAGCTTCTATGGCTCTTTCAGTCTCCTTGCAGCCTCTTAGCTTGCACGTTGCCTACCCTGGGTTCAGCTAGCAGTGCAGACAGTGACAACAGTGAGACAGTTGGTGCTGTGCAGGGTCAGCAATACACCTTCCTCCTACAATCCTTATCACCATTCCTCTAGCTCTCTTGGAGGAACTCTAGGAGAGAGAAATTCACCCAAGTTTATGGATAGATTGCGATAATTTACTGGACTTTGTGTCTTAGCCTTGAAAGAAAATCAAATTACACAGGATCTTCAAAGTCCCACCAGATATATCTTCAAACATATCCAGGCAGAAATTATTCCTCTAGCATCAGTAATCACTCAATACTCTGTGGCTCTAATCTGGTGAGAATAGGCTCAAAGACTGACCTTTGAATTTTCAGGGTAAAGGAGACTTGAGAAAGTGGGGGCAGCCAGATTAAGCTGTATATCATGGAACTTAGCCAGGTGTGAAAGGAGAAATATTGATTGGCAGCTAGAGGTGAGGTGCAGTGTTAAAAGAGGGTTCTTTGTAAAGATTGATGAAACTTGATTGTAGCTAGGAAGGACCCTCAGAAACATCAAAAGGAATAATAGATGGAGACAGATCTTAAATAAAATGGAACAAGATAGTGAGTAAAGAGCAGAGAGGAGGTATTGTCCCTAAACTAGATGGATAGCTCTTAATCTAAGTCTGGAGTGGTGACAGGAGGAAGAAGGTTAACAGATAAACTTGTAGGTTAGGGAGAGGATAGAATTTACTAAGGACACACCGTATAGTTTTTATTTTAATTGTGAAATAAGTGGTGTGTTGATTTGTTTAGAGTATAGGTTTGGGATTTGGTTAGGGGCTTTGAGGATACAGTGTTTTCCAAAGGCAGTTTACATTGTTGGGTCCATGTGTAAACTTTATCCTTACCACTACTGGCACTTTGTTCATGAATCCAGTAAGTAAGCACTTTGCAGTGCACACCACCTTAACACTTGATTACTGAGGTCCTGAGTCTTTGAGCAAGAGTCACAGATGTCTTCACTCTAGGCACTTTCCGGGACATCCATGGATACCTTCCTCCTGCAAACTTCCTTAATGCCATTTCTCTAGCTCCTTTAAAAAAAATCATTAGAAATTGCTAACAAATATAGGTAACTTCATGACTTTATGTAAATTCATGACTTTTGCCATCTCTTCTTCCAAAAAAACCAGTGAAATCCAGATATTCCATTTGATATTGTGTCCATCTTGAGCAATTCATAGCTTTCTTCTCAGTCACTTTGTCATAGAGAACTCCCACAAGAGGCTTTCAATGTGGCCTAAAAGAGAAGAATCAGTTTGTCAAATTTGGAATAGCACAAAGAAAATGCAAGCCAGTTGCTTATGAAATATGTATATTCATTACTGATTCAGGTCACAGGATTGCTTTTAACACATTTATTTGATGATGGAGTGCTAATAAGAAGAGCCAAGATTATGGTTTTGTAGATTAATAAGAACCAAGGACTTCATGGTGGGAAGTTGAGATTGCATATTTTCCTGGTATCCTACGGTCAGATGCTCACTCTGTTCAAAGTTTCCTTTGGAAACCAAGAGCTAATCTCAAAATAATATTTTTTGACTAAAAAAACTTTTGCTTTAAAACCAAATGGACTGTCATTGTGATTCTCCTGTTGGAAACTGAGAGAGGATCTGCACTCATAGACACAGTTAAAACATCATTAGGTATGTTGGATCAAAATTGCCAAATGACATTGGTTTATGCTGCTCTGTGATCCAGTCACACATGTTTCTCTTTCCATGGGCACCATTCAAATTTAATTTAGATTTCTGGATTATTAGTATATTAGTTGGGGGGATTAACTGGGGAGATCACACACGATGGTGTGATCAGTCACCTAGAGTCAGACATCCAAAGTCAGGAGGGCCTTAGGAAGCATCACTACAAACAAAGCAAGTGGAGGTGATTGAATTCAGCTGAGCTATTTCAATTACTCAAAGATGATGCTGTGAAAGTGCTGCACTCATATGCCAGCAAAGTTGGAAAACTCAGCAGTGGCCACAGGACTGGAAAAAGTCAGTTTTCATTCCAATCCCAAAGAAAGGCAATGCCAAAGAATGCTCCAACTACCGCACAATTGCACTTATCTCACACGCTAGTAAAGTAATGCTTAAAATTCTCCAAGCCAGGCTTAAGCAATACATGAACTGTGAACTTCCAGATGTTCAAGCTGGTTTTAGAAAAGGCAGAGGAACCAGAGATCAAATTGCCAACATCCTCAGGATCATGGAAAAAGCAAGAGAGTTCCAGAAAAACATCTATTTCTGCTTTATTGACTATGCCAAAGCCTTTGACTTGTGAATCACAACAAACTGTGGAAAATTCTGAAAGAGATGGGAATACCAGACCACCTGACCTGCCTCTTGAGAAACCTGTATGCAGGTCAGGAAGCAACAGTTAGAACTGGACTTGGAACAACAGATTGGTTCCAAATAGGAAAAGGAGTATGTCAAGGCTGTATATTGTCACTCTGGTTGTTTAACTTCTATGCAGAGTACATCATGAGAAACACTGGGCTGAAAGATGCACAAGCTGGAATCAAGATTGCCGGGAGAAATCTCAATAACCTCAGATATGCAGATAACACCACCCTTATGGCAAAAAGTGAAGAAGAACTAAAGAGCCTCTTGAAGAAAGTCAAAGAAGAGAATGAAAAAGTTGGCTTAAAGCTCAACATTCAGAAAACTAAGATCATGGCATCTGGTCCCATCACTTCATGGGAAATAGATGGGGAAACAGTGGCAAACTTTATTTTTCTGGGCTCCAAAATCACTGCAGATGGTGATTGCAGCCATGAAATTAAAAGACGCTTACTCCTTGGAAGGAAAGTTATGACCAACCTAGACAGCATATTAAAAGGCAGAGACATTACTTTGTCAACAAAGATACAGCTAGCCAAGGCTATGGTTTTTCCTGTGGTCATGTGTGGATGTGAGAGTTGGACTATAAACAAAGCTGAAGAACTGATGCTTTGAAGTGTGGTGTTGGAGGAACCTCTCGAGAGTCCCTTGGACTGCAAGGAGATCCAACCATCCATCCTAAGGGCAATCAGTCCTGGGTGTTCATTGGAAGGACTGATGTTGAAGCTAAAACTCCAATAATTTGGCAACCTGATTCGGAAAGCTGACTCGTTTGAATAGACCCTGATGTTGGGAAAGATTGAAGTCAGGAGGAAAAGGGGACGACAGAGGATGAGATGGTAGGATGGCATCATCGACTCAATAGACAATGTTTGGGTAAACTCCGAGGGTCGGTGATGGCCAGGGAGGCCTGGCGTTCTGCAGTTCATTGCGTAGCAAAGGGTCAGATATGACTGATCTACTGAACTGAACTGTGAATAATGGAACAAAGTGACTTCTGAGGCTTAAGAATTACATTGTCTTCACTGAAGGAGTTATGAGTCTGCGAACTGATTCAGGTCCAAAAGTTGAGCAAGAGTCCATCACTTTCCCTCATGATGACTCAAATCAGATCTAGTTCAGCTTTCTTTTCCTTTTTTCTTTTTCTCTTTTGGTGGTGGTGGTAGTAGGGCAGAAGCAAAGCAAGGTGGCAGGAGTCGACAATTTACATAATTTAATTTAAATGGTAACTTAGAGGGATGATTACTCTAGATCTTAGGTATCCCATGTTTAATTAGCCATTAGTTTAGTAGGTGGATCAAACCATGCTGCTTACTCTTCCAGCTCTGCTGCTTATTATGGAAAACATACCCATGTTTCCTCTGACAATTAAATTTTAGATTTCAACTTTATTCCATTGGGATTGTTTTATCTATTGAAATCAGGGACCCCACTTTAATAGCAGTTTCTTCATGATTACCCCTGCTCTACAAATAATATCCCCTATCATATTTCTCAAAGAATTTTACACTGTTCTCATCAAAGTTTTCCTCAGTATCCTGGTGAAGGAGGATTTTTCTATGCAGTTTTAAGAAAGACTCACAGGGGCTAGATAAATGGTTGGCACATAATACATGTGCACTGACATTTATTTTTCCCTAACTCTGAATATTTCACACTGCTGGTAATACCATCCTAAAGGGTATGGCTTAAAAGATTTGTGAATGATGCTTTTGGAAGCCACAGAGATGCAAGATTACCCTATCATTCAGTGAGTGAGATCATGGGTCAAATTCTAAACATCCTTAAGTATCAGGACAGGTCCTCACTACAAAAAGTTATACTCTATACCATATAATTTATGAATATACTGAAGGGTAATTGTGAATGTAAAAACTTAGCTGAGCCTGGAAACTACAGCCATATCATAGAAAAATTACCAGTTTTTGTTATTGTTGTTGTTGCAGTTTTAAAGCATTCCAGCTTTTTTAGTAACACAGAGACATAGAAGTTGAGCGAATATTATAATTTGTCTATGTTCTCAAATCTATTGAGAACTGTTCATTATTTGGGTCTCATTACCATTTAGGCCTTCTCAGATGGCCCAGTGATAAAGAATTAACATGCCGATGAAGGAGATATGAGACTCAGGCTCAATCCCTGGGTCAGAGAGATTCCCTGAAGGAAGACATGACAACCCACTCTAGTATTCTTCCCTGAAGAATAATCCTCATAGACAGAGGAGCCTGGCAGGCTATGGTCCATAGGCTCACAAAGAGTCAGAGATGACTGAAGCAACTTAGCATGCATGCATGCATCACCAATAGGCTGCTTATTTTATTTGAATTACCATAGCATTGTTTCATCAGTTCTAATTTATAGCTGTTACTAAGACTGATGAGATTCTCAAGGCAAGACTGCTAAAGTGGTTTGCCATTCCCTTCTCCAGTGGACCATTTTTGTCAGAACTCTCCACCACTAAGAGACACCAAGGTAATATTTCATGCAAAATGGGCACAATAAAGGACAAAACGGTATGGATCTAACAGAAGAAGAAGATGTTAAGAAGATAAGGATTTTCTGTGTAAGGATACACAGAAAAACTATTAAAAAATGGCATTGAAACATGTAAAATATCATGTATGAAACGAGATGCCAGTCCAGGTTCAATGCACGATACTGGATGCTTGGGGCTAGTGCACTGGGATGACCCAGAGGGATGGTATGGGGAGGGAGGAGAAAGGAGGGTTCAGGATGGGGAGCACATGTATACCTGTGGTGGATTCATTTTGATATTTGGCAAAACTAATACAATTATATAAAGTTTAAAAATAAAATAAAATTTAAAAAAAAAGAAACATACAAAACTGAAAAAAAAAATGATCTTAATAACTTAGATAACCACAATGGTATGATCACTTACCTAGAGCAAGACATCCTGAAATGCAAAGTAAGTGGGCCTTAGGAAGCATCACTATGAACAAAGCTAGTGAAGGTGATGGAATTCCACCAGAGCTATTTCAAATCCCCAAAGATGATGCTGTGAAAGTACTGCACTCAATATGCCAGAAAATTTGGAAAACTCAACAGTGGCCACAGGACTGGAAAAGGTCGGTTTTCATTCCAATTCCAAAGAAAGGCAATGCCAAAGAGTGCTCAAACTACCACACAATTGCACTCATCTCACACGCAAGCAAAGTAATGTTCAAAATTCTCCAAGCTAGGCTTCAACAGTATGTGAACCTAGAGCTTCCAGATATTCAATCTGGATTTAGAAAAGGCAGAGGAACCAGAGATCAAATTGCCAACATCTGTTGCATCATCAAAAAAGTAAGAGAGTTCCAGAAAAACATCTACTCTGCTTTATTGAATATGCCAAAGCCTTTAACTGTGTGGCATCACAAAAAACTGTGGAAAATTCTTCAAGAGATGGGTATACCAGACCACCTGACCCACCTCCTGAGAAATCTGTGTGTAGGTCAAGAAGTAATAGTTAGAACTGGAAATGGAACAATGGACTGGTTCCAAATTGTGAAAGGATTACATCAACACTGTATATTGTCATCCTGCTTATTTAACTTATATGCAGAGTGCATCATGCAAAATGCTGGGCTGGATGAAGCACAAGCTGGAGTCAAGATTGCCAGGAGAAATATCAATGACCTCAGATATTCAGATGACACCACCCTTATGGTACAAAGAGAAGAGGAACTGAAGAGCCTCCTGATGAGGGTGATAAAGGATAGTGAGAAAGCTGGCTTAAAACTCAACATTCAAAAAAAGAAGATCATGGCATCTGGTCCTAACACTTTATGGCAATAGATGGGGAAACAATGGAAACAGTGACATTGTTTTTTGACATTTTTTTTTTGGTCTTCAAAATCACTGCAGATGGTAACTGCAGCCATGAAATTAAACGATGCTTGCTCCTTGGAAGAAAAGCTATGACAATCTAGACAATGTTGAGACACAGACAGCAGAGACATTAATTTGCCAACAAAGGTCCATAGAGTCAAAGGTAGTCATCTACGGATGTGAGAGTTGGACCATAAAGAAGGCTGAATGCTTTAAACTGTGGTGTTGGAGAAGACTCTTGAGAGTCCCCTGGACTGCAAGGAGATCAAACCTGTCAATCCCAATGGAAATCAGTTCTGAATATTCATTGGAAGAACTGATGCTGAAGCTGAAGCTCCAATACTTTGGCCACCTGATGTGAAGAGCTGACTCATTAGAAAATATCCTGATTCTGGGAAAGACTAAAAGCAAGAGGAGAAAGGAATGACAGAGGATGAGATGATTGGATGGCATCACCAACTCAATGGACATGAGTTTGAGCAAGCTCCAGAAGATGGTGAAAGACACAAAAGCCTGGCTTGCTGCAGTCCATGGGGTCACAAAGAGTTCGACATAACTGAGCAACTTAACAATGACAACTAAAACTGAGAAGAACCCTGTGGGACACCCAGTCATGAAAACCTTTCTGTGTCCCTCATTTCTTGATTGTAAGAAATAGGCTTCATTCAGCCTCCATGACCTTTCCTGAGTTCAAATGGGCAAGTTTAAAGAGTTGCTAATCAGGGAGGGGAAAGAATGCAGAGGCCAGGGAGGAACAGTCAGGAAACAGTAGTACAGCTTTGGAACGGGGTCCTTGTTCCCACTCAAAGGATACAAAAACAATATCTCTGAGCTGTTGTGCAGGTACTGACACCCCCGCCCAGTGGAGGAAGTTAGCTGTATGCTGTCCACCAGCTAGTAGACCCAAGCTGGGTTGGAACCAGAGATTGTTGATGCTGACTCCCACTTAACTCACCACCAACCAGTCAGAAGACTGCCCACACACTGACCGCACCCTCTTTGAACCATTACTATAAAACTCCTCACTAACCCCCAGGTTGGGACACACAGTCCTGAGGCGTTAACCCACTGTGAACCCCTTTTGCTTGGTAAAGCAATATAGCTATTCATTTTTATTTCACCCAAAACTCTCTGAGCTTTATTCATCATTATTCTCAAACATTCTCTATCTAGCCCTATATATCTAACATTTATTTAATTTTCTAAGTATCCATCTCTCTCTCACATAATTTGAAATGTCAAATATAAAGAAAAAGTGTCAATATTTAACTGAATATTTAAAATTCAATTTTCTAATTTTGCATAAAAAGGACAAGTACTAACATTTCTACTCTATAACAGCAATGATGAAAACATAAGTCTTAACATTTTGCAAAGAAAAATATTTATAAAAAATCAAATATGTGTATTGAAGTTCTCAGATTTAAAAACTCAAGAAGTATTTTCCCCCTAGAATATTAGGAATAAGCTATCAAAGGATAAAGATGTCATTGTTTCTTACAAAATAATAGAATTATGAACTGTATAAACCATAAAATTGGTGAAAATTAATTTTTGCAGCTGTATGAGAAGTACAGTGATGAAAGAAAAACTAAATAAAATAATTCCATCTACTCTAGTGAGCAATTATATTGTTTCAAGATGAGGAAAAACAAAGAAAATCATCTGTGTAATGAATAGCATTCAGGCAAATTTTCATGAAAAGTGGATGTGAGCACCCTTTTTGTTAAAAGAAAAAAAAAATACTTCCATAGTGCACATGTAAGGCTTGTAAGAAATACAACATTCATAGAGGAAATGTTATTTACCAAATTACTGATAGCATTTCCACTTCCATTTGAAATTAGTAGGGTTTGGAATTATCTTCCTGCTGTAAACAACTGGAAAATTGACCAAAAAAGAGGAAGAAATTATACTTGCAAATTAAAAAAATAGATAGTGCAGGACTGTGGTCCTTGATAGAAAGTGAACCCACAAAATTAAGCTTTATAATTCTACCAGCTTTCCTCCCAGAGAAAAATTCAAGATTGCTACAGAGGTAGTGAAATAATAAACATTAGACCATTGGTCTCACTGGATTGACAACACAGTGATCAAACTTTGGGGAGACCAAGTAGCCAAGAATTTATCAGACAGAATATCATAAAGGAAGCAGCAGTGCAGTGAAAGAGTTATAAAATCTTCATGGCAATCTCTTGAGTCTTTGAACACCACCCATCTGTGCACACATAAGGTGAGACTTCATGAGACTAGAAAAAGAACAACTTTTTGGAAAGAACAATTACTGGGGTAATGTAAGATGAAAAGTCTCCAGAACTTACTATCCAGAGTTGAGAGGACTCACTATATATGCAGAACAATCAACAGAGATCCTAAAATGGTTAAGTCTTAGAAGCAAGACTGATTTAACCCCAGAGTAGTGACTACACTACACAAACCCCTAAAAAAGCATGAAAGCAAGTTTTATTATTATTATTTTACTTTACAATATTGTATTGGTTTTGCCATACATCAACATGCATCTGCCACGGGTGTACACGTGTTCCCCATCCTGAACCCCCCTCCCCCCTCCCTCCCCATACCATCCCTCTGGGTCATCTCAGTGCACCAGCCCCAAGCTTCCTGTAACCTGCATCGAACCTGGACTGGCGATTCGTTTCTTATATGATATTATACATGTTTTAATGCCATTGTGTGGAAAGCAAGTTTTAAAGAGCTCAAATTGTCCCACAAGTTACTCAACTACCTGCCAGAACAAATTCCAACACTACTTAAAGGATTTAAACAAAATCAGGCACTCAGAAATGTAAAACTCAAAATCCCTGGCATGTAGTAAAAAAAAAAAACAAGTAGCCAAAGAGGTAATAATACGTGGCCCACTATCAGGAAGCAAGTCAGCTAATATTAACAGACCCAGAACTGATAAATATAATAGAATTAGTAGACAAGATTGTTTGCAACCCCAAGTTCATATGCCTGATGCACAGTGAGGCCAAACAAACCAACACGTTAGAGTCTGGAGCAGAGAAATGTTTATTGCAGGGCCCTGCAAGGAAATAGGTGGCTCATGCCCCCACAAGATCTTGAATCTTCGAAGGGTTTCAGCAAAGCATTTTTAAAGGCCAGGTGAGGGAAGAAGCTCACAAGGAATACAATTCGCCCATGCAGAGTTCTCTGACTGATGGTCCGGTAACAAGGTGATGGCACAGGCGTTAACATTATCAGTCCTTTGACTCCAAGAGTATGTGGGGACTATGTGCTCACGGTCACCAAGTAGTTAACATCTTCCATTTGGTGGAAGGTTTTCACATCTATAAAACAACTTAGGAAGTGTGCATTAAATATTGTTTTCTAGGTACTTCAGAGAGGAGCTGAAGCAGAGGATATGGGGGAAGGGTCCATAGGATCCTTCCTATGGATGAATGTTTGTCATGGTTGGCGCATGATACAGGTGCCCTAACATTTAGTTTTCCCTAACTCAGAATATTTCACACTGCTGGTAATACCATCTTAAAGAGTATGGTTTAAAAAATTTGTGAGTGATTTTTTTTTTTTTGGAAGCCACGGGGATAGGAGGTTACTCCTACCATTTAGTGAATGAGATCATGGGTCAAATTCTCAGGCGTAACCCAGTGAAAAGGACATAACAAAACTATTTTAAGTATGTTAAATATTCTCATTAGCATAAATGGAAACCTCTAATATCATAATAAACAGGGAGATGGAATATGTGAAAAAAGTAACTTCTAGATATGAAAAATACATTATTTAAAATAAAAATTTTTGTAGATATTACCATCAAATTAGATTCTACAGAAAAAAGAACATGAATTTGAACATAAAACAACCAAAACTAGCAAAAAGGAAAGATATAGTGACCTGTGGGGCAACATTAAGTCGTCTAACATTTGTGCAATTGGAGTCCCAAAAGGAGAAAGAGAAGAAACATCAAAAAATTTAAAGATATAATGTCTGAGAGTTTTCCAAATTTAATGAAAACTAAAGTCAGGCTAAGCTGACTTTAGAATCAAGAATGTTGGCATAAGCAAAAAGAAACTCTTAAAGATAAAAGATTATATTTATCAGAGCTTGAGACATAAAAAAAGTCTTGATGATCCTAAATGCTTATATACCTAATATGCTTTAAAATATAGCCATCCCTTGGTATCTGTGGGAGATTGGTTCCAGGACTTTTCCAGATACCAAACTTTGTGGATGCTCAAGTCTCTTGTATAAAATGATGTATTATTTGCATATAACTACACATCATCCCATAAACATTAAATTACCTTGAGATTACTTATAAAACTGAATATAATGTAGATGCTATGTAAATAGTTGCCAGTACATGGACAATTTAAGTTTTTCTTTTTGGATCTTGGAAAGACCCTGCATGAGAATGAAACCACACAGCTGAGAGCAGCACTGAGCGATGGTGGGAAAGAGGCATCACCCAGGTATACGATCCACTAAATTCTTTTTCTTTTTCTGCTTAAACAATTTACATTATTTGCAACCAATACCAATTAGTACACATCACTTTCTAGAGTATGTGACCCAAAAGTAACTAGTGCTTTACCATTTTGTCATTTTCATAAGAAGCTACACTTGAGACCAGGCTTCTAAAGAAAATTATCCATAAAAATTAACAAATGACTATCTCTAGATATCACAATTAATTGTTATTATCAACATGAAAATCCAATATTTATATTTGAAGCAAAAATGAGATCATTTCTCAGCAATACTGAGAAGACAGGTTGTAAAATTTGGATAATAAAGACATGGTCAGACCCTAGACCTGAGGTTGGTTTGAATGCAGATAGAATTATTTTTTATTTGGAGTTTAATTGGTGTTCACATAAATTAATCTTTATTTTCTTTGATCTTATTTTCTCATCAGCTTTTAAAAACTTTTTGAATATAATACAGTTTTCACTGATTGTATTTCTCTTGCATATTAACAAACACTTGGGCAAATTATACCAAACTTAGCATCACTTCTTTTTCTTTCTCCACACTCCTTTGGATTTTAATGTGAAAATCACACTCTGTTTATCTGCATATCAGTTCAGTTCAGTTCAGTTCATCATGCAGTCATGTCCAACTCTTTGAGACCCCATGGACTGCAGACTGTAGCACACCAGACTTCCCTGTCCTTTACCAACTCCTGGAGCTTGTTAAAACTCATGTCCATCGAGTCAGTGATGCCATCCAACCATCTCATCCTCTGTTGTCCCCTTCTCCTCCTGCCTTCAATCTTTCCAGCCTCAGGATCTTTTCAAATGAGTCACTTCTTTACATCACGTGGCTGAAGTATTGAAGCTTCAGCATGAGTCCTTCCAAAGAATATTCAGGACTGATTTCCATTGGGATTGACTGGATTGATCTTCTTGCAGTCTAAGGGACTCTCAAGAGTCTTCTTCAACACCACAGTTCAAAAGCATGAATTTTTCAGTGCTCAGCTTACTTTATAGTCCAACTCTCACATCCATACATGACTAATGGAAAAAAACATTCCTTTGACTATATGGGCATTTGTTGGCAAAGTAATGTCTCTGCTTTTTAATATGCTGTCTAGGTTGGTCATAGTTTTCTTCCAAGGAGCAAGCGTATTTTATCTTCATGGCTGCAGTCACAATCTGCAGTGATTTTGGAGCCCAAGAAAATCGTTTACTGTTTCCATTGTTTCCTGATTTATTTGTCATGAAGTCATGGGACTGGATGTCATGATCTTCATTTTTTAAATGTTTAGTCTTAAGCCAGCTTTTTCACTCTCCTTTTCACTTTCATCAACACACTCTTTAGTTCTTCTTTGCTTTCTGCCATAAGGGTGGTGTTACATGCATATCTGAGGTTATTGATATTTCTCCCAGCAATCTTGACTCCAGCTTGTGCTTCATCTAGCCCGGCATTTTGCATGATGTACTCTGCATATAAGTTAAATAAGCAGGGTGACAATATACAGCCTTGACGTACTCCTTTCACAATTTGGAACCAGTCTGTTGTTCCATGTCCAGTTCTAACTTTTGCTACTTGACCTGCATACACATTTCTCAGGAGGCAGGTTTGGTGGTCTGGTATTCTGATCTCTTGAAGAATTTTCCACAGTTCATTTTGATCCACACAGTCAAAGGCTTTGGCATAGTCAATAAAGAAAAAGTAGGTGTTTTTCTGGAACTCTCTTGCTGTTTTGATGATGCAATGGATGTTGGTAATTTGATATCTGGTTCCTCTGCCTTTTCTAAATCCGGCATGAACATCTGGAAGTTCTCAGTTCACTTACTGTTGAAGCCTCACTTGGAGAATTTTGAGCATTAGTCTGCTAGTGTGTGGTATGTGTGCAATTGTGTGGTAGTTTGTACATTCTTTGGCATTGCCTTACTTTGGGATTGGAATGAAAACTGACCTTTTCCAGTCCTGTTTCCATTGTTAAGTTTTCCAAATTTTATGGCATATTGAGTGCAGCTCTGTAACGGCGTCATTGTTTAGGATTTGAAATAGCTCAGGTGGGATTCCATCACCTCCACTATCTTTGTTTGTAGTGATGCTTCCTAAGACCCACTTCACACTCCAGGATGTCTGGTTCTAAGTGAGTGATCACACCATTGTGGTTATCTGGGTCATTCAGATCTCTTTTGTATAGTTCTTTGTATTCTTGCTACCTTTCTTAAATCTTCTGCTTCTGTTAGGTCCATACCATTTCCTTCCTTTATTGTGCCCATATGTACAGTTAGTGAATCAAATTTGCCATAATGATAGCATAAAATTATTGCTGTACATATCAGGCATATTCTGCCCAGAATTTTCAAGCTATGGAAAATTATGATAATTGAAGTATCTCTTCCTTTCCATACAGAATATTAAGGTACAAATCCATTTTTAAATATTTTAAAGTTTTCTCTTAGAGAGTGATATCTCAGTTCTAATTCTGTAAACATTCACATCCTTATAAGAAAAGATCCATAATAAATAAGAATCAATCATGGCCAAATTTACTATGATGGGATAATCTTCATGTTATTATAAGTAATTATTTAAATCAATGTAATACCTGAATATCAGAAACTTCATACTTATATTCTTACTTCTCTTGAACTTTTCAAATTGTATTTACTCAAGCAGACTCTTCCAGACTGTTTGCTCTTGTTTTATGAATCATTTTCAATTATATCTCAGAATTTTTAAAGATGGAGAACTTTCTTTATGGAGTGTGTCAGTAGAGTTTTAATTCCCAGAATGCATTTTCTTAATTCAGTCTTTCTTAATGCTTTATGCAATAAAAGTATTCTTCTTAGACTGTGTACCTCATAAAATATATTTTGGCTTAAAGCACATTTTAAAATATGGATTTGAAATATATTTTTTTAAAGCATAGTCTATGGTATTCCAAATATCTCAGTCCACATATATCTGAGCTTACTCACTAACTAGGGGACCATTTTTTTCTCACCTATAAAATGAAAACAGTGTTTTGGAAAATAGGAATAAAATATTCCTGAGAAATAAATAAGATATGTTAAAAGTGCCTAGCATAGTACCTGGTTCACATATTTTAGTTAATTTGTATCTGGAGCTAATTATTTGAGGACAATTTTGATTTTAATTTCTTCAAAACGAATGACAGAAATTCACTATTCCAACATCATAAGTCTAGAATTTTCTTGAATATCAATGTGAAATTCTTATTAGAAGATCAGGAAAATTCCTTTATCTGATGCTCAGAAATTAGGTAAATGAACCAGCTAAGTTCAGTTCAGTTCACCACTCAGTCATGTCCGACTCTTTGCGACCCCATGAATCGCAGCATGCCAGGCCTCCCTGTCCATCTCCAACTCCCAGAGTTCATTCAGACTCACGTCCATTGAGTCAGTGATGCCATCCAGCCATCTCATCCTCTGTCATCCCTTTCTCCTTCTGCCCCCAATCCCTCCCAGCATCAGAGTCTTTTCCAATGAGTCAACTCTTCGCATGAGGTGGCCAAAGTACTGGAGTTTCAGCTTTAGCATCATTCCTTCCAAAGAAATCCCAGGGCTGATCTCCTTCAGAATGGACTGGTTGGATCTCCTTGCAGTCCAAGGGACTCTCAAGAGTCTTCTCCAACACCACAGTTCAAAAGCATCAATTCTTCGGCGCTCAGCTTTCTTCACAGTCCAACTCTCACATCCATACATGACCACTGGAAAAACCATAGCCTTGACTAGACGGACCTTTGTTGGCAAAGTAATGTCTCTGCTTTTCAATATGCTATCTAGGTTGGTCATAACTTTCCTTGTAAGGAGTAAGCATCTTTTAATTTCATGGCTTGCAGAGTACATCATGAGAAACCCTGGGCTGGAAGAAGCACAAGCTGGAATCAAGATTGCTGGAAGAAATATTAATAACCTCAGATATGCAGATGACACCACCCTTATGGCAGAAAGTGAAGAGGAACTAAAAAGCCTCTTGATGAAGGTGAAAGAGAAGAGTGAAAAAGTTGGCTTAAAACTCAACATTCAGAAAACGAAGATCATGGCATCTGGTCCCATCACTTCATGGGAAATAGATGGGGAAACAGTGGAAACAGTGTCAGACTTTATTTTTTGGGGGTCCAAAATCACTGCAGATGGTGACTGCAGCCGTGACCCTTAAAATTGCAGCTTGTGCTGATGTTTGAACAAACAATTAACTTGGAGTTAATCTCAAAATGATTTGAACAATTTTATTCTCTGGTTTGTAAAGCATTAAACAATTATTAAAGCCCATGAACTCTGGGGTTAGAATATACCCATGTTTACTAATACGAATTTAGACCCAAAGAGAAATGAAATCTTCCCCTTAAGTAACACAAAGGAGCTGAACCAAATTAATCAAAACTGAAAAGATACTGCTTTAAAAAGAAAAATACACATTCTGTTACTTGTTTATATTTGTTAGGTTTCCATGAGAATTTGTGTTTGAAGCTTATTCTGAATGAATATATTTCCCAAACACAGAATATTTATGTCCTCTTAATTATGAAATCTAAAAAATAAACACAAAGATAAAACAGGAGAAAAGTAGACATAGCTAAGATAATTGATGGTGTACTAAAATTTAGTGGTATGAGCCAAATTATATATATATATATACATATATGTATATATATATAAAGCCCTTATATGTAAATTTATATGTAAATAAGCTTTTCAACCTTAATTACACATAAGAATCTCTGTGCTTATATTCATATAAGCATAAAAATGTATGCATACCTGAGTCCCAAGCCTTGGGGGTTGTGATATAATTAGTACGTGGCCAAAATAGTTTTATTTGTTCAAAGTTGTTTTGATGCTTTAACGAGCACCTTAGCTGAAAAACACTGGATGAATGTTTTATGGGATCAAATAGCCAGGGTTTAAATCCTGGGTGTTTTTTACTTGCTGTGTAAACTTGGATATATTGATCACGTAATTCAAAATTTCATTTTCATGATATATAACTTATGCCACTGCTTGGCATAATGCTATTTACTTTGAAAATATTCCCTGCAAATATTTAAACAGGCCATTCTTTGCTGCCCTATCAATACATGTTTCCCACACTCTGAGTACTACTGACACCCTCAGGGAAAGCTAGAACTAGAGATACTGGTTATCTGATATGAGTTATTTGGGACAAATACTGCGAAGTATCTACTAATGATTACTGTATCTCAGTGAGTGTTTTGCAACAAATGTCATTTAGTATACTAAGATCTTAATTTCTGCTGCTCATTTTATATTTCATAGAACTCAAATGGATAGCCTAGAAAAAATTCACTCCTCATGATTGCAGTGAACTTACTGTACCATTACATCATTTAAAGCTAACCTAGTTAGTAATGAAATGCTTAGAATCAGGTCATCTCTGTCTTTCTCTTTCTCTCTCACTTTTCTTTTAGAACTGTGATTTAAAAAATTCAAAATCATGTGCTGAAACAAGGGTAAGAAATATTTTAAATAAGTAACATCTCTGAGTTTAAATATATCTTTGAAATGTGAAACTGTTTCACTAAAATGCACAATCTTGTAACAAACTTGAATATGCAAATAAATCCTAGAAATCTCTGTTTTTCACTAATTCAGTACAAATAAGCTAACAAAAAATAATTTGGGGCTTAATTTGTTTTTTATTTACTTTAAGAGGGAATTTACTCCTTGTTTAAATAGGTAAGAATAATATAGAGTATGTTAATGATCTATTAAAATGTATTCTTTCTAAAGTAGTTGAAAATATTTCCCCCCTTTGCAATATACCTCATTATGAAATTTTTGCTAATTGTGAAGTTATGAGACTTAACCTAGTAAAAGTAAATTGAAAAACCTCAACTTCCAGATGCCTCAACTTGAATCACAACTTCAACATAAATCAATAGATAAACAAGTTATTTAACACTGAGGCCACAGTCTCCTCATCTGTAAGACAGAGGCATTTTTATATTTATAACATAGAACTATTGTGAAGAATTAATGAGATAATCCATGTGAATTGTACTGTATATGTGGAGGATGGACTCTAAGATAGACCCTACAATCCCCGCAAAAGCCATTCATGACCTTCTATGGTACTTGACACTTAAGTGTGGGTGGGATCTATGACATGCATCTGGATAACTATACAGCAAAGATGATGAGTGGGTAATTATGTGTATATGATTTTATTATGTAAGATCGTAACATTGTCTTGAGAGGACACTCTCATTTACTGGCTTTGATGAAGCAAGCAGCTGTATTGGAGAGGCCCACATAGCAAAGAACTTAAGGTGACCTCTAGTGAATAGCCAGCAAGAAACTGAGGCCCTCAATTTGTCAGCATATGGGAACTGAATGATGCCAACAAATACATGAGCTTGGAATCAGATCCTTCCTGAATTAATCCTCAGATGAGACTACATCGCTGATTGACACCATGATTACAGCTCTTGGGGTCCTTGAAGAAAAAAACCTGAATAAACCATACCCAAATGCTGGCACCTCCAAGAAACTGAGATAATATGTATGTGTTGTTTTGATCTGCTACAGATAATTAATAGAGTATATTTATTGTTTTTGTTATTCAGTCGCTAAGTGGTGTCTGATTCTTTACAACCCATGGACTGCAGCACACCAGGATTCTCTGTTCTTCACAATCTCCAGAAGTTTGCTAAAATTTCCATTGACTCAGTGATGCTGTCTAACCATCTCATCCTCTGCTGCCCTCTTTTTATAAAGCCTTCAATCTCTGCCCAGCATTAAGGTTTTTTCCAGTGAGTCAACTCTTTGCATCAGGTGACCAAATTATTTAAGCTTCAGCTTCAGCATCACTCCTTTCAATGAATATTTAGGGTTGAATATATGATATCTTAAATACTTGATCTTAGGCAAAAGGCTGATGAGCAAAAAAACTAAGATCATGGTATCTGGCCCCATTTGCTATTCAGTCATTCAGTCATTCAGTCATGTCTGACTCTTTGCCAGCCCACGGACTGTAGCTGCCTGGCTTCCCTGACTTTCACCATCTCCAGGAGCTTACTCAAATTCATGTCCATTGAGTCAGTAATGCCCTCCAAATATCTCATTCTCTCTCATCCCCTTCTCTTCCTGCTTTCAATTTTTCCCAGCATCAGGGTGTTTACTAATGAGTTGGTCTTCACATCAGGGGGGCAAAGTATTGAATTAGGCTTCAACATCCATCCTTCCAATTAATATTCAGGGTTGATTTCCTTTAGGATTGACTGGTTTGCCTGGGATTCACTGGTCCCTTACAGTCCAAGGGACTCTCAACAGTCTGCTCCAACACCACAGTTCAAAAGCATCAATTCTTTGATGCTCAGCTTTCTTTATGGTCCAACTCTCACATCCAAACATGACTATTAGAAAAACCCTAGCTTGACTATATGGACCTTTGTTGGCAAATTAATGACTTTGCTTTTTAATGTGCTGTCTAGGTTGGGCATAGCTTTTCTTCCAAGGAGCAAGCATCTTTTAATTTCATGGCTGCAGTCACCATCTGCAGTCATTTGGGAGACCAAGAAAAGGAAAGTCTGCCACTGTTTCCATTGTTTCCCCATCTATTTGCCATGAAGTGATGGGGTTGGATGCCATAATCTTTGATTCTGAATGTTGAGTTTTAAGCCAACTTTTTCACTCTCCACTTTCACTTTCATCAACAGGCTTTTTAGTTCCTCTTCACTTTCTGCCATAATGGCGGTGTCATCTGCATATCTGAGGTTATTGATATTTCTCCCAGAAAACTTGATTCCAACTTGTGCTTCATCCAGTCTGGCATTTCACATGATGTACTCAGAATAGAAGTTAAATAAGCAGGGTGACAATAGACAGCCTTGACATACTCCTTTTACAATTTGGAAGCAGTCTGTTCATGTCTGGTGCTAACTGTTGCTTCTTGATCTGCATACAGATTTTTCAGGAGGCAGGCCAGGTGGTCTGGTATTCCCATCTCCTTAAGAATTTTCCACAGTTTTTTGTGATCTACACAGTCAAATGTTTTAGCATAGTAAATTAAATAGAAGTAGATGTTTTTCTGAAATTCTCTTGCTTCTTCTATGATGCAATGGATCTTGGCAATTTGATCTCTCATTCCTCTGCCTTTTCTAAATCCAGCTTGAACATTGGAAAGTTCTCAGTTCATGTACTATTGAAGCCTGGCTTGGAGAATTTTGAGCATTACTTTACTAGCATGTGAGATGCCAGGCTTCAGCAATACATGAACCATGAACCAGATGTTCAAGCTAGTTTTAGAAAAGGCAGAGGAACCAGAGACCAAATTGCCAACATCCACTAGATCATCAAAAAAGCAAGAGAGTTCCAGAAAACCATCTATTTCTGCTTTATTGGCTGTGCCAAAGCCTTTGACTGTGTGGATCACAATAAACTGTGGAAAATTCTGAAAGAGATGGGAATACCAGACCACCTGACCTGCCTCTTGAGAAATTTGTATGCAGGTCAGGAAGCAACAGTTAGAACTGGACATGGAACAACAGATTGGTTCCAAATAGGAAAAGGAGTATGTCAAGGCTGTATATTGCCACCCTGCTTATTTAACTTCTATGCAGAGTACATGATGAGAAATGCTGGGCTGGAAGAAGCACAAGCTGGAATCAAGATTGCCGGGAGAAATATCAATAACCTCAGATATGCAGATGACACCACCCTAATGGCAGAAAGTGAAGAGGAATTAAAAAGCCTCTTGATGAAAGTGAAAGAGGAGAGTGAAAAAGTTGGCTTAAAGCTCAACATTCAGAAAATGAAGATCATGGCATCCGGTCCCATTACTTCATGGGAAATAGATGGGGAAACAGTGTCAGACTTTATTTTGGGGGGCTCCAAAATCACTGCAGATGGTAACTGCAGCCATGAAATTAAAAGACGCTTACTCCTTGGAAGAAAAGTTATGACCAACCTAGATAGCATATTGAAAAGCAGAGACATTACTTTGCCAACAAAGGTCCGTCTAGTCAAGGCTATGGTTTTTCCTGTGGTCATGTATGGATGTGAGAGTTGGATTGTGAAGAAAGCTGAGCACCGAAGAACTGATACTTTTGAACTGTGGTGTTGGAGAAGACTCTTGAGAGTCCCTTGGACTGCAAAGAGATCCAACCAGTCCATTCTGAAGGAGATCAGCCCTGGAATTTCTTTGGAAGGAATGATGCTAAAGCTGAAACTCCAGTACTTTGGCCACCTCATGCGAAGAGTTGACTCATTGGAAAAGACTCTGATGCTGGGAGGGATTGGGGGCAGCAGGAGAAGGGGACGACAGAGGATGAGATGGCTGGATGGCATCACTGACTCAGTGGACGTGAGTCTGAGTGAACTCTGGGCGTTTGTGATGGACAGGGAGGCCTGGCGTGCTGCGATTCATGGGGTCGCAAAGAGTGGGACACGGCTGAGTGACTGAACTGACTGAATTGAGACCAGTGCAATTGTGCAGTAGTTTGAACATTTTTTGGCATTTCCTTTCTTGGGATTGGAAGGAAAACTGACTTGTTCCAGTCCTGTGGCCTCTGCTGAGTTTTCCAAATTTGCTGGAATATTGAGAGCAGAATTTTCACAGTACCAATCTTAGAATTTTAAATAGCTCAGCTGGAATTCCATCACCTCCACTAGCTTTGTTCGTAGTGATGCTTCCTAAGGCCCACTTGACTTCACATTCCACGATGTCTGGTTCTAGGTGAGTGATCACACCATTGTGGTCATCTGGGTCATTCAGATCTCGTTTGTATAGTTTTTCTGTGTATTATTGTCACCTTGTCTTTATATCTTGTGCTTTTGTTAGGTGTACTGCTTCTGTCCTTTATTGTTCCCATCGTTGGATGAACTACTCCTTTGGTATCTCTAATTTTCTTGAAGAGATCTCTAGTCTTTCGCATTCTATTTTTTCCTCTCTTTGTTTGCATTGATCACTTAGGAAGGCTTTCTTATCTCTTCTTGCTATTGTTTGAACTCTGCTTTCAGATTGGTATATCTTCCTTTTTTCCTTTGCCTTCTTAGCTATTTGTAAGGCCTTTTCAGCAACCTTTTGCATTTCTTTTTCCTGGGGATGCTTTGATCCCACCTGTTGTACAGTGTCATGAACCTCCATCCATAGTTCTTTAGGAACTCTGTCTAAAAGATTTAATCCCTTGAATCTATTTGTCATTTCTGCTGTATAATCATTAAGGAATCTGATTTAGGTCACACCTGAATGGTCTAGTGGTTTTCCCTACTTTCTTCAATTTTGGTCTGAATTTTGCAGTTAGGAGTTCATTATCTGAGTCGCAGTCAGCTCCCAGACTTGATTTTGCTGACTGTATAGAGGTTCTCTATCTTGAACTGCAAAGAATATGATCAATATGATTTTGGTATTGACCATCTGGTGATGTCCATCACCAGACACAAGTCATCTCTTGTGTTGTTGAAAGAGAACGTTTGCTATGAACAGTGTGTTCTCTTGGCAAAGCTCTGTTAGCCTTTTCCCTGCTTCATTTTGTACTTCAAGGCCTAACTTCCCTGTTACTCCATGTATCTCTTAACTTCCTGCTTTTGCATTCCAGTCCCCTATAATGAAAAGGGTATCTTTTTTGTTGTTAGTTCTAGAAGTTCATGTAGGTCTTCATAAAACCTTTCAACTTCAGCTTCTTTGGTGTTAGTGGTTGGACACAGACTTGGATTACTGTGATATTGATTGGTTTGCCTTGGAAACGAACAGAGATCATTCTGTTATTTTTGTAATTGCACCCACATACTGCATTTTGGACTCCTTTGTTGACTATGATGGCTATTCCCTTTCTTCTAAGGGATTCTTGGCTACAGTGGTAGAAATAATTATCATCTGAATTAAATTCACCCATTCCAGTCCATTTTAGTTCACTAATTCTTAAAATGTCGATGTTTGCTCTTGCCATCTCCTGTTTGACCACTTCCAATTTGCCTTGATTCATGGATTAACATTCCAGGTTCCTATCCAATATTGTTCTTTACAGCATTGGGCTTTATTTTCACACCAGACACATTCACAACTGGGAGTTGTTTCCACTTTGGCTCAGCCACTTAATTCCTTCTGGAGCTATTTCTTTACTCTTCTCCAGTAGCATATTGGGCACTTACGCATCTGTGGATTTCATCTTTCAGTGTTATATCTTTTTGCTTTTTCATACTGTTTTGGGGGTTCTCAAGCTAAGGATGCTGAAATGGTTTTCCATTCCCCCCTCCAGTGGGCCACACTTTGTCAGAACTTTTTACCATGACCCGTCCATGTTTGGTAGCCTTACACGGCATGACTCACAGCTTCATTGAATTATACAGGGCTGTAATCCATGTGATCAGCTTTGTTAGTTTTTGTGATTGTAGTTTTCATTCCATCTCGCATCTTATGGTTAAGGATAAGAGGCTTTTGAAAGCTTCCTCACCGCTGGTACTGGCTGTAGGACAAACTAAGTCTTGCTCTAAGTCTTGCAGGGCCCTACTCAGTAAATCTTTAATTCAATTTTCTGCTGATGGGTAGTGGTGTATTCCCTCTCTGTGTTCCATTGCCCCCTTACTGAGTGATGAATAGAAGGGAAATGATGGAAGTATTTTCAGATTTCCTCTTCTTGGGCTCCAAACTCACTACAGATGGTGACTGCAGCCATGAAATCAGAAGATGATTTCTTCTTGGTAGGAAAGCAAGGACAAACCTAGACAGTGTGTTGAAAAGTAGAGACATTACTCTGCTGACAAAAGTCTGTGTAGTCAAGTTATGGTCTTCCCAGTGGCCGTGTACGGTTGTGAGAGCTGGACTGTAAAGAAGGCAGAATGCCAAAGAATTGATGCTTTCTGACTGTGTGCTGGAGACAACTCCTGAGAGTCCCTTGGACAGCAAGGAGACCAAATCAGTCAATCTTAAGGGAGATCAGCCCTGAATATTCACTAGAAGGACTGATGCTGAACCTGAAGCTCCAGTATTTTGGTCATCTGATGCAAACAGACAACTCATTGGAAAAGTTCCTGATTCTGGGGAAGATTGAGGGCAGAAGGAGAAGAGGGCTTCAGAGGATGAGAAAGCTGGATGGCATCACCAAGGCAATGAACATGAACTTGGGCAAATTCCAGGAGACGGTGAGGAACAGTGAGTCCTGGCGTGCTGCAATTCATGGGGTCACAAAGAATCAGACATGACTGGGTGACTGAACAACAACACAACCAACAACATATATTAGTGCATATGACATATATAAATATTTAAAAATTGGCCATTACTGTTATTCTTGTGGTTGTTATTGCAGATTACTGAAATCTGAATTAACAATATTTAATTTTGATTTTCCTATTGATTAATAAAGAGTACATTTTAATTTTTACCAAATTTTTTGAAATTGTGATTTCTCTATTCTAAATTTTCCATTTGTCCATTTCACTTTGAAATGCAGTAACTCCACACTAAATTGATGCAGAAAAAATAAGATGTGACTAACATAAAAATAGATACCTATAGTCACTTGAAAATCTTAAATGTATCCTAAAACAAGGTTTATAGATCATGAAGTACTGCATAGCATTAGTCATCATGAACTGCATGAAATTTACATTTAAATAGACAGTAGTAACATATTCAAACTGCTTGCCTTCTGTCAGAGAAAGATTGAATACTAACAATGTAATTGAAACTGAAACCCTCCCCCGAGCCATAGAGATAGCAGCCCAAGACTTGAATTTCTGAGCACTGTTCTTCCTATACTGTCAACCTCTCCCTGCCATCCCACCCCTCAAAAGAATGCAAGTAAAAACACATTTTTTTTTCTGGATAATAATGGGAGAGGCATTGCTGTCCCCTCGTCTTAAGGTTTTCCATTCCATTTCCAAAGGAATAATAAATGGGTGTCCCCCTTTGGGAGAATAGACTCACTGAGAGTAGCAACCCTACCTATCAAAAAGACATTTAGATTTCAGAACCAGTGTCTGTTTTTGACGTGGGACTGAGCAAATCATCTTCCCACAGCATCCCCCACCTGACTATAATGGCTGGAGTCTGGTGCTTCTTCTAGATATATGTAACTCATGTGGCATTGTAGCAAAATGAGAAGTGTGGACCCACCCTTGTGGGATAAAGAGGAATTTGGTCATGCAAAGGAGCTTGAGATAAGAGCAGAGAGGAGCCATTGGTGGGCAAAGAACCCGAACTTAAGGGTGGGTGTAAAGACAGGAGAAAAGAAAGTGGTCACAAGGCATACACTCCTTCTAAAAAGTAAAAATCTTTAGGTGCTATACTTTTTGAGATTCAAGGGAAAATACAACATAGAATTTTAATCTCTTTTTCCTTATATCATAATTTTCTTTTAAATTTATTCTAAACTTCCCAGTAATGACATTTGCCTCTCTCTGTACAGACTATGTACTGCTTTTCAAAGACCAAAAATAATATTGTGGGAAGAAGGGCAAAAATAAAGTGATGTCACAAACAGGATATTTTCTTGGTATTGAGGTAGACAACCTAGTCCATCAGAGAGTCATTACAATTTTAAAATATAAATGTTTTTCACTTCAATGTATTATTATGGCTAAATTGTATCTTCCTCAAATTCTAGAATTCTGTTGATTTTCTAATCCCCAGTACCTCAAGATGTGACTGTATTTGTAAATAAGTCCTTTGCAGAAGTAATTAAGATAAATGAGGTCACACGAGTGGACCCTAATCCACTGTGACTGGTATTCTTACAGAAGAGATTAGGACACAGATTCACAGAGAAAAGATCATGTAAAGACCCAGGTAGATGACTACCTACAAGCTAAGGAGAAAGTAAGGTCTCAGAATAAACTATCAGTGCCAAGAGAAGGCAATAGCAACCCACTCCAGTACTCTTGCCTGGAAAATCCCATGGACGGAGGAACCTGGTAGGCTGCAGTCCATGGGGTTGCTAAGTCAGGCACGACTGAGCAATTTCACTTTCAATTTTCACTTTCATGCATTGGAGAAGGAAATGGCAACCCACTCCAGTATTCTTGCCTAGAGAATCCCAGGAATGGGGGAGCCTGGTGGGCTGCTGTCTATGGGGTCACACAGAGTTGGACATGACTGAAGTGACTGAGCAGCAGCAGCAGCCAAGAACATGATTATGGACTTCTGGCTCCAGAACTGTTAGCAAATTTTCTGCTGTTTAAGCCATCTGGTCTGTAGTAATATGCTCTGGCAGCTGTAGCTGACTAATATGCACATTATTCAGGCTTGCTACATTCCTAAGACAGAATTAATAAAATGAAAGCATTCATTTAAAAAATTATTTAAAGAATAATACTGGCAAGCAAGATGGTGGGAGAGAAGAATGTGAGCTCAGCCCTTCCTATAAAAACAGAAATAACAACTACGTGCTGAAAAACCATTTAAAAAAAAAAAAAAAAGCTTCAACCTACCGAAAAAGATATTCTACACATGAAAACAAAGAAACCACAATGAGATGGTAGGAGGGGCACAATCTCAATAAAATCAAACCTCACACTTGCCAAGTGAGTGACCCACAAACTGGAAAATAATTACATCACAGTTCTCCCACAAAAGTGAAAGTACTAAGCCCCCTGTCAGGTTTACCAGTTTGGGGATATGGCAATGGGAAGAGGCAAAGCTAGAACCTGGCTTTGAAAGCCAGTGGGGTTTGATCACAGGAACTCCACAGAAGTGGAGGAAATTCTACTCTTGGAGGGTGCACACAAGATTTAGTGTGCACCAGGACCCAGGGAAAGAAACAGTGACCTCATAAGAGACTGGGCCAGACTTACCTCCCAGTATTGAAGGAGCTCCTACAGAGGTGACAGGTGGTTGTGGCTCACTACAGAGATAAAAACACTGGCAGTGTGAGCTCTGGCAAGCACTCATTGGCATGTGCCCAGGAGGGCCACCGCCTCTAGGCAGAGGCCACCATTTACCCACTTTAAGACTTAACCCCACCCAACAGGCTGTAGACTCCAGTGCTGGGATGCCTCAAGGGAATCAACCAGTATGGTGGAAACACAGCCCCACCATCAGCAGAAAAACTGCTTAAAATTCTTCCTGAGCATGGCCATGCTCAACAGATAAACAAGACCCAGCTTCACACATCAGTGGGCAGAAACTAGGCCCTCCCACAAGGAACCCTGAACAAACCTCTTAGAGAGTCTCATCTACCAGAGAGTAGATAGCAGAAGCAAGAAGAACTACAACACTTCAGCTGGTAGAATTGAAACCATAAATGCAGGAAATTAGACAAGATGAGACAGCAGAAGAATATGTGCCAGGTGAAGGAACAAGATAAAACCCCAGAAGAACAACTAACTGAAGTGGAGATAGGCAATCTATCAGAAAAAGAATTCAGAGTAATGATAGTGAAGATGATCCAAGATCTTGAAAAAGATTGGAGGCACAGATTGAGAAGGTACAACAAATGTTTAACAAAGACCTAGAAAAACAGAGATGAACAATACAATAAGTGAAATGACAATATATTAGAAGGAATCAGTAGCACAATAACTGAGGCAGAAGAATGGATAAGTGACCTGGAAGACAGAATGGTGGAAATCACTGCTATGGAACAGAATAAAGAAAATAGAATGAAAAGAAATGAAGACAATCTAAGAGACCTCTGGGACAACATTAAATACACCTACACTGTATTGTAGGGGTCCTAGCAGGAGAAGCAGAGAAGGCAATGGCACCCCACTCCAGTACTCTTGCCTGGAAAATCCCATGGACGGAGGAGCTTGGTAGGCTCCAGTCCGTGGGGTCGCTAAGAGTCAGGCACGACTGAGCAACTTCACTTTCACTTTTCACTTTCATGCATTGGAGAAGGAAATGGCAACCCACTTCAGTGTTCTTGCCTGGAGAATCCCAGGGACAGAGGAGCCTAGTGGGCTGCCGTCTATGGGGTCACACAGAGTCGGACACGACTGAAGTGACTTAGCAGCAGCAGCAGCAGCAGGAAAAGAGAGAGCGAAAAAAGCATGTGAGAAAATACTTGAAGAGATAATAGCTAAAAATTTTCCTACCATGGGGACAGGAAGAGTTACCCAAGTCCAGGAAGCACAGAGATTTCCAAACAAGATAACCCCAAAAAGGACATGCTGAGAAGCATAGTAATCAAATGACAAAAATTAAAGACAAAGAAAAAATATTTAAAAGCAAAAAGGAAAAAGCAACAAATAACATACAAGAGAACTCCTGTAAGATTATGAGCTGATTTCTCAGCAGAGACTCTGCAGGCCATAAAGAAGTGGCTTGATGTATTTAAAGTGATGAAAGGGAAGAATCTATATTCAAGAAGATTCTACCCAGCAAGACTCTCATTTAGATTCTCTGAAGAAACAAAAGCTTTATAGACAAGAAAAGCTAAGCAAATTCAGCACTACTGGAACAGCTTTGCAGCAAATACTAAAGGAACTTCTCTAAAAAGAAAAGAAAAGGTCATTACTAGAAACAATAAAATTACAAATGGAAAAGCTTACCAGTAAAGGCAAAAAATAAAGGTATAAAATCAGTTGCACACAAGTATATCAAAACCAGACATTGTGAGGAGTGAACACAAATATGACTTTGGAAATTCATTTGAAATTAAAAAACCAGCAACTTAATATAATTTTGTTTATATACAGACTACTATGTCCTCATGGTAACCACAAATTAAAAATCTACAATGATAAACACACAAAAATAAAAAGGAATCCAAACACAACAGCAAAGCTAGTTATCAAATCTAAGAGAAGAAAACAAAATACAAAGGAAAGAAAAAAGACAGACAAAAGCATCCAAAATAACTAAATTGGCAATAAGAACATATATATTGAGAATCACCTTAAATGTAAATGAATTAAATGTTCCAACCAAAAAACACAGACTGCTGAATGGATTAAAAAACTAGACCTATTTATATGCTGTCTACAAGACACCCACTTCAGATCTAGGGACACATACAGACTGAAAGTGAGGGATGGGATGCAAATGGATATCAAAAGAAAGCTGGAGTAACAATACTTCTGTAAGGCAAAATAAAGACAGTTACAAGATACAAAAAGGACACTATATAATAATAAAGGATCGAAAGTACACCATATAATGATCAAGGGATCAAAGGAAAAATATATAAAACTCTGAATATATATGTGTCCTACACAGGAGTATCTCAATATATAAGGCAAGTGATTATGCCTTAGAAGGAGAAATTAAAAATAGCACAATAAGAGTAGGGAACTTTAACACCCCAGTTTCATCCAGTAAGAAAAGAAATAAGGAAACACAGGCCTTAAATGACACTTCAGAACAGATGGATTTAACTGATTAATTTATAGAGCATTCTATCCAAAAGCATCAGAACACACATTCTTCTTAAGTGTACATGGAACATTCTCCAGCACAGATCATATTTTAGGCCACAAAGTGAGCCTTAGTAAATTTAAGAAAATTGAAATCATATTAAGCATTTCTTTCAAACTCAACACTATGAAATTGGAAACAAATTATAAGGAAAGCTGTAAAATGACTAATGCATGGAGGCTAAACAACACGCTACTACATAACCAACAGATCACTAAAGAAATCAAAGAGGAAATAAAAAATACCTAGAGAGAAATGAAATCCAAAGCACAATAATTCAAAACATATGGGAAACTGGAAGGGAAGTTTATAGCAATACATCTTACCTCAAGAAGCAATAAAAAACACAAATAAACAACTCAACCTTATGCCTAAAAAATGAGAAAGAAGAGTAAACAAAACCTAAAGTTAGTAGGAAAAATCATAAAGATCAGAGCAGAAATAAATGAAATAGAAATGAAGAAAGCAATAGAAAAGATTAATGAAGCTAAAAGCTGGTTCTTTGAACAGATAAATAAAATTGACAAACCTTTAGCCAGAGTCAAGGCAAAAAGGAGGGGGTTCAGATCAATAAAAATTAAAGATAAAAAAGAAGAAATTACAAGCACCACCACAGAAATATGAAGGATCGTAAGAGATTGCTATAAGCAATTATATGCTAATAAAGTGGACTACCAGGAAGAAACACAAATTCTTAGAAAGGTACAATCTCACAGGACTGAAGTCAGAAGAAGTAGAAAATGTGTATAGACCAATCACAAGTACTGAATTTGAAACTGTGGTTAAAACTGCCATAACAAAGGGCCAGGATAAGACAGCTATATATGTGAATTCTATCAAACATTTAGAGAAGAGCTAATACCTAATATTTTGAAACTCTTCCAAAAAATTGTAGAAGAGGCCACTATCACCCTAATACCAAAATGAGACAAAGATACCACCAAAAAGAATATTACATGCCAATATCACTGATGAACATAGACACAAATATCTGCAACAATATGAATGCAATGGCACATTAAATGATCATACACAATTATCAAGTGGGATTTATTCCAGGGATGCAAAAATTCTTCAATATATGCAAATCAATCAATGTGATACACCATATTAACAAACAAGAATAAAAATCATATGATTATTTCAATAGGTGCAGCAAAAGCTTCTTACAAAATTCAACACTGATTTATGACAAAAACTCTCCAGAAAGTGGGCATAGAGGAAACCTATCTCAACATAATAAAGGCCATTACAACAAACCACACAAAACATTATTCTCAGTGGTGAAAAACTGAAAGCATTTGCTTTAAGATCAGGAATAAGATCAGGACGTCCATTCTTGCCACTATTATTCAACATAGTTTTGGAAGTCCTAGCCATAGAAATCAGAGAAGAAAAAGAAATGAAAGGAATCCAGAACAGAAAAGAAGTAAGAATGTCTTTGTTTGTGGGTTACATGATACTGTACATAGAAAATCCTAAAGATGCCTCCATAAAATGACTGGACCTAATTAATGAATTTGGTAAAACTGCCAGATATAAAACTAATACACAGAAATATTTCTATACACTAACAATGAAAGACCAGAAAGAGAAATTAGTCATCCCACTTACCATCATATTAGAAAGAATAAAATATCTAGCAATACACCTACTTAAGGAGACAATCTATATTCTGAAGATTTTAAGATACTGATGAAAGAAATTGAAGATGACACAAACAGGTGGAAACATATATCATGTTCAAAGGTCTGTCTAGTCAAGGCTATGGTTTTTCCAGTAGTCATGTATGGATGTGAGAGTTGGACTGTGAAGAAGCTGAGCACTGAAGAATTGATGCTTTTTAACTGTGGTGTTGGAGAAGATTCTTGAGAGTCCCTTGTACTGCAAGGAGATTCAACCAGTCCATTCTAAAGGAGATCAGCCCTGGATGTTCTTTGGAAGGACTAATGCTAAAGCTGAAACTCCAATACTTTGGCCATCTCATGCGAAGAGTTGACTCATTGGAAAAGACTCTGATGCTGGGAGGGATTGGGGGCAGGAGGAAAAGGGGACAACAGAGGATGAGATGGGTAGATGGCATCACCAACTCGATGGACATGAGTTTGAGTGAACTCCAGAAGATGGTGATGGACAGGGAAGCCTGGCGTGCTGCAATTCATGGAGTCGCAAAGAGTCGGACACGACTGAGTGACTGAACTGAACTGAATTGTATTGGAAGAATCAATATTGTCAAAATGACTATACTGATCAAGGCAATTTGCACATTTGATGCAATGCCTATTAAATTACCAATGGCATTTTTTCATAGAACTAGAACTAAAAATATTCAAATTGGTATGGAGACATAAAAGACCCCAAACAGCCAATATAATCTTGAGAAAAATAAAAAATGAAGCTGGAGGACTCAGGATCCTTGACTTTGGACTATACTACAAAGTTGTAGTCATCAAAACACTATGGTACTAGCACTAAAACAGATATATAGATCAATGGGGAATAGGATAGAAAGCTTAGAAATAAACCAGCTCACCTGTGGTCAATTAATCTATGACAAATGCGGCAAGACTGTACAATAGAGGGAAGACAATCTCTTCAGTAAATGACACTGGGGAAACTGGATAGCCATACGTAAAAAAGTGAAATAGAGCATTCTTTAACACCATATACAAAAATAAACTCACAATGGATTAAAGACCTAAATGTAAGACTAGATATTATAAAACACTTACAGGAAAACATAAGCAGAACACTCTTTGACCAAAATCACAGCAATGTCTTTTTCAAGCCATTTCTTAGAGTAAAGGAATTTTTAAAAATAATTTTAAAAATGAGATCTAATCGAAATCAAAAGTTTTTGCACAGCAAAGAGATCATAGAATGAAAAAATAACCCACAGAATGGGTCAAAAATGATGTGATTAATGTCCAAAATTAACAAATAATTCATGCAGCTCAATATAAAAAATTCAACCAAATTAAAAAAAAGACCTGAAGACCTAAATAGGAACTTTTCAAAAAAAAAAATCCTGATGGCCATGAGACACATGAAAAGATGCTCAAAATTTTTAAAAAATGCAAATTAAAACTACAATTAGATATCACCTCACACCATAATCTAATGGTAGCCATAAAAAAAAAAATCTACAAACAAAAATGCTGGAGAGAGTATGAAGAAAAGGAAACCCTCCTACACTGTTGGTAGGAATGTAAATTGGTACAACCCCCTATGGAGAACAATATGGGGGTTACTTAAAAATGTAAAAACAGCAGTACTGTTTAATAGCCAAGACATGGAAACAAACCAAATAGCCATTGACAGATGAATGAATAAAGAAGATGGGGTGCATATATACAATGGAATATTACTCAGCCATTAAAAATATAAAAATGCCAGTTTCCACCACATGGATGGGTCTGGAGATTTGCATACTAAGTGAAGTAAGTCAGACAGAAAAAGACAAATACCATATGAAATGGCTTATATGAAGAATCTAAAAAAAATTACACAAATGAATTTATTTACATAACAGAACAGCTCATAGAGTTAGAGAATGAATTTATGGTTACCAGTGGAGAAGGGTGGGGGGAAGGATAGACTGGGAGTTTGGGATTGACATGTGCACACTACTGTATTTAAAATAATCAACAAGCATAGGGAACTCTGCTCAATATTCTGTAATAACTTATAGGGAAAAGACTTTGGGAAATAACAAATACATGTATAACTGAATCACTTTGCTATATACCTGAAACAAGCACAGCATTGTTAATCAACTATATGCCAATTTAAAATAATTTTTTTTAAAAAAAAGACTAATACTTACAGAGTGCTAAATCAAAAAATAAAGGGGGGGGGGGGACACTGAAAGTTAGTATTTGCAACATTCTCCCTAACAAGCATTTTCCTAGTTGAATTAGAAATGTGTGAAATCAGCACTGTAGGGGAAATGCTGAAATGATTTTTGACTATGCCAACTACCAATTGATTTTTCTAGTTTTTTTGTTTTGTGTTTATTTGTCCTGAGAAAAAAGTAATATCACACAAAGATGCATTTTAAATATACAATAACAGCATTATAAATTTTGATTTAAACTGGCTTAGTAGAATACTCTGTAAAACAATACTGTTTTTACTGGAGCAGGCAGCATATCATGGCAGTGTCATACAACTGTGTGAAATTGGATCTCAGAATGTGCATTCAATTTATTAGTTTGATGGTTTCACATAAATTGGCGGGGCGAGGGGGTGTCTGTTTTTAAAGTTGTTGCATTAATGAACAGGCAACTACATCAACTATATTGCCATGAAACACCTTTAGTTACATGACGGGGAAATGTGCTTTATTCTAGGAATATAATCAGCTCTGCTATTATGCTTATTTTTTAAATGTGACTTCATTTTAGTGTAATTTATATATCAGGAAGAAAATTGAACATACCCTAATTTCATGTTTGCTTATATACATTATCTTTCAAAGGAAACACCAGATGAATATAGAAACTGTACCTTGCTGAAGAAAGATGAGAAGACACATAGAGAAAAGCCTGTTCTATTAGAAGAAGGTGAGAAACAGGTTTAAGCAATATTAATTACTATCCTCACTAAAGCATGAACCCTGTCCCAGCATCAGAGCCAACGCTCACCTTTTCACGTGAGTCTCTTTGAAATTTTGTGACTCTGCTGAAAGTGTTGAGAAAGTTAAGCCTTCTTCCCCTAAGCTTATTCCAACTCATCTGGATCTGTGCTGAGCTTGTCTACTCACACATTTGGCTTCAACCTTTGTGAAAAAGGCCAGTGAAATTTGAGAAATTCCCTTTCTTCTCAAATATCCTGCTCCTGTAACTAGAGGCCAGCGTGTTTTTCTTCACAAACTCCACCTGTAATAACTTGACCTCATTCACCTCTATACTTTCCTATTATTTTCATAATTTAATATCCTAATCAATAATTGTCCCCCATACTATTAAACTATAATCACTTCAAACTGCAAATTTCGAATCAAGTAAAAACATTTTATGTTGAAGAAAACAAGAATGTCACGTTGCCTTGTAGAAACTGCTTTAATAGAAGGTAGAACATGAAGTGCTACAACTGAGGGTTTTGAAATTTAAAAAAAAAAAATCAAAATCTCTATTTTTCATAACATTTTACAGCCAATAGTTCAAATTATATTGTTAAATATAAAAACTTTATGGAGAGGGAGCTCATATATAAACCCATCACAAAGAAAAAACTTAGAGTGTTTCATGAGCATGACACTGCTGCTGCTGCTGCTAAGTCGCTTCAGTCATGTCCGACTCTGTGTGACCCCAGAGATGGCAGCCCACCAGGCTCCTCTGTCCCTGGGACTCTCCAGGCAAGAATACTGGAATGGGCTGTCATTTCCTTCTCCAACGCAGAGCATGACAGTAGATAGGAGTAAATTAAATTACCTAATGTTTAATATAATCAGGCAATAGTATGCAGATAAACTTATCTCCATAGAGGGCTCTTCTGAGACCAGTTGATGTCTTTGAATGAGAGTATCATATTGGGAAGTTCTCATGTGGTAAGGAAACTGACAGGTTCACAGAAAATAAGTGACTTTCCCAAGATGACCTAAATAGTCCTCAAGTCCTCAAACCGTGTTAGACCCTGCTGTCTTATGTAGTGGAGACTCCAGACCTTGTTTCACAGAGAAAGACTCACAAAAAACAACATTATAGTATTGATATCCCTAAAACAGCACCAATATGACTAGGTGTTATGTGCTGAATTGTGCTCTCTCCAAAACATGTAGGTTGAAGTCCTATCCTCAGGCATCTGTAATTGTGACCTTATATGGAAATAGGGTTTTTGCAGTTGTAATCAAGTAAAGATGAAATCATTAGGCCAGGCTTTAATCTAATATGACTGATGTCTTTATAAGAATAGAAAGCATAGACATACAGGGAATAGTCAGCCATGTGATAATTGAGGCAGAAATTGGAGTGATTATATATATATATAAGCCAAGGAATGCCAAGGATTTCCAGAAAACACAGGAAGTTAGGAAGACACCATTAAGGAATCCTGCTCAGGTTTTACAGAGAGCACAACTCTGTCAACATCTTCATTTCAGACATTTAGCTTCCAGAACTGTGAGACAATAAATTTTTCTTTCTTTAAGCTTCCTAGGTTGTGGCTGGAGAAGGAAATGGCAACCCACTTCAGTATTCTTGCCTGGTGAATCCCAGGACAGAGGAGCCTGTTGAGCTGTCGTCTATGGGGTCACACAGAGTCGGACACAACTGATGCGACTTAGCAGCAGGTTGTGGCAGTTCACGATGGTAGCAGGTATTTTTGTGTTAGAGCAGACATTGGAACCTGGCTGTGGCAGACACTATTGGTTCACTTCAGTGCAGTTCAGTCGCTCAGTTGTGTCCGACTCTTTGCGACCCCATGAATTGCAGCATACCAGGCCTCTGTCCATCACCAACTCCTGGAGCTCACTCAGACTCACGTCCATCGAGTCAGTGATGCCATCCAGCCATTTCATCCTCTGTCGTCCCCTTCTCCTCCTGCCACCAATCCCTCCCAGAATCACAGTCTTTTTCAATGAGTCAACTCTTCGCATGAGGTGGCCAAAGTACTGGAGTTTCAGCTTCAGCATCATTTGCTCCAAAGAAATCCCAGGGCTGATCTCCTTCAGAATGGACTGGTTGGATCTCCTTGCAGTCCAAGGGACACAAGAGTCTTCTTCAACACCACAGTTCAAAAGCATCAATTCTTTGGCGCTCAGCCTTCTTCACAGTCCAACTCTCACATCCATACATGACCACAGGAAAAACCATAGCCTTGACTAGACAGACCTTTATTGGTAAAGTAATGTCTCTGCTTTTTAATATGCTATCTAGGTTGGTCACAACTCTTCTTCCAAGGAGTAAGTGTCTTTTAATTTCATGGTTGCAGTCACCATTCGCAGTGACTTTGGAGACAAAAAAATAAAGTCTGACACTGTTTCCACTCTTTCCCCATCTATTTGCCATGAAGTGATGGGACCAGATGCCATGATCTTCATTTTCTGAATGTTGAGCTTTAAGCCAACTTTTTCACTCTCCTCTTTCACTTTCATCAAGAGACTTTTTAGTTCCTCTTCATTTTCTGCCATAAAGGTGATGTCATCTGCATATCTGAGGTGATTGATATTTCTCCCAACAGTCTTGATTCCAGCTTGTGTTTCTTCCAGCCCAGCGTTTCTCATGATGTACTCTGCATACAAGTTAAATAAGCAGGGTGACAATATATAGCCTTGACATACTCACTTTCCTATTTGGAACCAATCTGTTGTTCCATGTCCAGTTCTAACTGTTGCTTCCTGATCTGCATAAAGATTTCTCAGGAGGCAGGTCAGGTGGTCTGGTATTCCCATCTCTTTCAGAATTTTCCACAGTTTATTGTGATCCACCCAGTCAAAGGCTTTGGCATTGTCAATAAAGCAGAAATAGATGTTTTCATGGAACTCTCTTGCTTTTACCATGATCCAGCAGATGTTGGCAATTTGATCTCTGGTTCCTCTGCCTTTTCTAAAACCAGCTTGAACATCAGGAAGTTCACAGTTCACCTATTGCTGAAGCCCGGCTTGGAGAATATTGAGCATTACTTTACCATTGTGTGAGATGAGTGCAATTGTGTGGTAGTTTGAGCATTGTTTGGCACTGCCTTTCTTTGGAATTGGAATGAAAACTCACCTTTTCCAGTCCTATGGCCACTGCTGAGTTTTCCAAATTTGCTGGCATATTGAGTGCAGCACTTTCACAGCATCATCCTAAAGGAAATCAGTCCTGAATATTCATTGGAAAGACTGATGCTGAAGCTGAAACTCCAATACTTTGGCCACCTGTTGCGAAGAACTGACTCATTGGAAAAGACCCTGATGCTGGGAAAATTGAAGGCAGGAGGAGAAGGAGGTGACAGAGGATGAGATGGTTGGATGGCATCTCCAGTTCACTGGACAGGAGTTTGAGCAAGCTCTGGGAGTTGGTGATAGACAGGGAAGCCTGGCATGCTGCAGTTCATGGGGTCACAAAATGTCAGACACAACTGAACTGAATGAGTTGTCTGTTGTTGCATAAATTTGCTGTGGGGCTTTTGACAAAGTTTTACTCTATCTTAAACTACACAAGAAGGTATTTACACTGTTTTTTGCCTTTAGATATTTTAATGTGAGAACAATACCTGATATCGAAACAGCTGCATCATCCAGCTCATGTAGTTGTTTATGTTGTTCAGCCAGGTTGCAGCTATGAAGGGAGAGCCAAAGGGATCACAGAGAATTGGATGCCTGACAGCATTAGCCATTGATCCCAAACCTGTAACTGCCTTATTCTAGGCTTCTTATACAACATAGCTTTTATTGTTTATTTGGATTTTCTATTGTTTGTTCCAGGAAGCATGCTAATAGATACCATTGTGAAGGCAATAGGAAGTCTTAGATTTCCACATCATCAATCTAATGTCCTCAGACACAATACCTGGGAGTCGTCCCTCAGTCAGGTTCTGCAGTCCCACAAACTGGCTCTGTAATCTACTGCTGCTGCTGCTAAGTCTCTTCAGTCATGTCCAACACTGTGCGAACCCATAGACAGCAGCCCACCAGGCTCCGCTGTCCCTGGGATTCTCCAGGCAAGAACACTGGAGTGGGTTGCCATTTCCTTCTCCAATGCATGAAAGTGAAAAGTGAAAGTGAAGTCTCTCAGTCGTGTCCGACTCTTAGCGACCCCATAGAAGTCAGCCCACCAGGCTCCTCCATCCATGGGATTTTCCAGGCAAGAGTACTGGAGTGGGGTGTCATCGCCTTCTCTGCTGTAATCTACTAGGGGATGCCAATTGGATCGTATAAACCAAAACAGTGTTTCTGCATTTTGGATTATTCATTTTATGCAAAATGTGTTCAGCAAGATGTCAAAAGGTAGCCTCACAGGAAATATAAGTGATACATTTTGGTTTATAACAAATGAGAACATGAAAATACGTACATGTTTTCAACTATTTCTGTTCCTAAAACTGTGTTTGTAATGAGTAATGATTTCTGAAAATCTTCGTATTCTTCTGTCAACTGAAAAAAAATGCACCGTTTAAAAGTTGAGAATTATATCTTATTTGGTGGAATTTTTGAGGAGTTCAACCCTGGGAGACAGGAATCTCAAGTAGCTCTAAGAGAGTGCTCCCCTGGGTATATAGGGGTTTCTTTAACAAAGACCAGGCTGTCAGAACTTGAAAAGATTACTATTAAATTAATGAAAACTAGGGCTTCCCCCTTGGCTCTGTGGTAAATAATCTGCCTGCCAAAGCAGGAGGTGTGGGTTTGATGCCTGGGTCAGGAAGTTCCCCTGGAGAAGGACATGGCAACCCACTCCAGTTTTCTTGCCTGGGAAATCCCATGAACAGAGGAGCCTGGAGGGCTATAGTCCACGGGGTCACAGAAAAGTTGGACGTGACAAACAATGGCAAAAAAAGCCAGATATCTCAAGTTAAAGAATTTAGCACATTTCTTGTGGGAAAATGCAAGAATCTGGGCACACTGAAATCATTTCTTTGACATGCAGTTCAGCTATCTGGGACCAGTATCCTGTTCTTTCCCTTCTTGAGTCCTTAAGGTGCACCACTGGGGTGGCTGCGGTGGCTGAGAGTTTGGCAGCACAGCCTGTTGGTCTCTATCCTGAGTCCCCTCAAGCTCACCTTCAGGAGAGAGTAGAGGCTGATATCTTGATGGCAGGAGCATCCTTTGTTTGCTGATATGGCAGGCAACACTTTTCTTCACACTTCAAAGTCTCTTCCGATTCCCCACATGTTTCAAAACTAAAAATTATAAGAATAACAGGTTTGGGGAAGATCAAATTCAATTGACCTCTCAACTCATCTGATACCTGAATGCTCCTTACAATATCCTTACCACAAAACCTCAGTGTCTTTTTATTATCCTCCTAGTGTTAGGTAACTCACTTCAATTTAGGGGCTCATATTCTATTTTCAGAGTTTTGATGTATAAAACATTCTTTTCCAAGTTAAAATACTTCCTTTTTTATATTTTATAAATGGGCATCACAGAGAAGATGAATTCCTCTTCCATGTAAAAGCCCTAATTGAGGCAGGAAATAGATGAGGTCCAGGTTAGACATTTACAACTGGCTTCCTGTTTACATTTTATGGGGCAGGAGAAAGTGGGCTTCAGGCGTGACACACAACTAGCCTCCTGTTTGTTTTTACTGAGATAAGAGATAGGTGGGCAAAACTCAGTCTCCTGTTTGCTCTCCCAAACAGAAGTAGCAACAGGGACAGGGTAAATAGCCCAGCTTTGTCTTTTGTGGACACCTTAACATAATGGTCATGGCAAGAACAAAAAGAGGCAAAACCTTGTTTGAGTAAAGGACCAGAGATAACATTTCCTCTTTCTTGGGGCAAGGGAGACACTATTTCATGCTCAGAAACACTCCCTGGGGGTCGAAAGTCAGGGGACAATGTGGGGCCATAATGAATCTTGCTTCTCTCAAATGCCTTTGCATCAAGATCCATCTTAGCAGAGAGGTGCATGCATACCTAGAGGGGGTTTCTGAGACAAACAACCCAGGAAAAGAGAAGCAAGACTCCGTGGGACCCCATAGACGGCAGCCCACCAGGCTCCCCCGTCCCTGGGATTCTCCAGGCAAGAACACTGCAGTGGGTTGCCATTTCCTTCTCCAATGCATGAAAGTGAAAAGTGAAAGTGAAGTCGCTTAGTCGTGTCCGACTCCTAGCGACCCCATAGACTGCAGCCTACCAGGCTCCTCTGTCCATGAGATTTTCCAGGCAAGAGTACTGGAGTGGGTTCCTTCCTTATCTGGAGAAGGAAGACAAAGACCCTGAAAACTGCCCCCTTATAAAGGATTTAAACATCCCAAAGGCTTGACTCTCTCTCGGAGTTCACCCATGCATTTTTCTATATGTATTTTTACTTTTCCAATAAGCTTTTACTTTTGTCTTTATCTTTGGCCTTTTTGCCTGAATTCTTTCTTGACAAGGCAGGCAAGAAATGGGGAACACAACTCTGCCCATTAGCAGATAGGCTGCCCAAAGCCATACTAAGCCCATGCTGCTGCTGCTGCTGCTGCTGCTGCTAAGTCATTTCAGTCGTGTCCGACTCTGTGCGACCTCATAGATGGCAGCCCACCAAGGCTCCGTGTCCCTGGGATTCTCCAGGCAAGAACACTGGAGTGGGTTGCCATTTCTTTCTCCAATGCAGGAAAGTGAAACGTGAAAGTGAAGTCGCTCAGTCGTGTCCGACCTCTAGAGACCCCATGGACTGCAGCCTACCAGGCTCCTCTGTACATGGGATTCTCCAGGCAAGAGTACTGGAGTGGGGTGCCATTGCCTTCTCCTTACAAAGCCCATAGACACCCACAAAACACTACTGGACATAGCACTGCCCTTCAGAAAGACAGGATCCAGTTCCATACACCAACCAGAAAATTTTCACAAGGAACTGGTCCAACCCCACCCATGGGAGGTAGACACCACATAAGAGGAACTATGACCTTGCAGCCTGCAGAAAGGAGACCCCCAAACACAACACATTAAATAAAATGAAAATAAAAAGAAACATACAGCAGTTGAAGGAACATAGTAAAAACCCACAAGACTAAACAAATGAACAGAAAATAGGACCTGAAAAAGAATTCAGAGTAATGATAGTAAAGATGATCCAAAATCTTGGAAATAAAGTGGAGGCACAGATAAATAGAATGGAGGCATGTATGGAGAAGACGGATTAAGAAGAAATGCTTAATAGGGACTTAACAGAGAAGGGAATAGCAAACCACTTCAGTATTCTTGCCTTGAGAACCCCATGAACAGTATGAAAAGGCAAAATGATAGGATACTGAAAGAGGAACTCTCCAGGTCAGTAGGTGCCCAATATGCTACTGGAGATCAGTGGAGAAATAACTCCAGAAAGAATGAAGGGATGGAGCCAAAGCAAAAACAATACCCAGCTGTGGATGTGACTGGTGATAGAAGCAAGGTCCCATGCTGTAAAGAGCAATATTGCATAGAAACCTGGAATGTCAGGTCCATGAATCAAGTCAAATTGAAAGTGGTCAAACAAGAGATGGCAAGAGTGAATGTCAACATTTTAGGAATCAGCAAACTCAAATGGACTGGAATGGGTGAATTTAACTCAGATGACCATTATATCTACTACTGCAGGCAGGAATCCCTCAGAAGAGATGGAGTAGCCATCATGGTCAACAAAAGAGTCTGAAATGCAGTACTCGGATGCAATCTCAAAAACGACAGAATGATCTCTGTTCGCTTCCAAAGCAAATCATTCAATATCACAGTAATCCAAGTCTATGCCCCAACCAGTAACGCTGAAGAAGCTGAAGTTGAACGGTTCTATGAAGACGTGCAAGACCTTTTAGAACTAACACCCAAAAAAGATGTCCTTTTCATTATAGGGGACTAGAATGCAAAAGTAGGAAGTCAAGAAACACCTGGAGTAACAGGCAAATTTGGCCTTGGAATATAGAATGAAGCAGGGCAAAGACTAATAGAGTTTTGCCAAGAAAATGCACTGGTCATAACAAACACCCTCTTCCAACAACACAAGAGAAGATTCTACACATGGACATGACCAGATGGTCAACATCGAAATCAGATTGATCATATTCTTTGCAGCCAAAGATGGAGAAGCTCTATACAGTCAACAAAAACAAGACCAGGAGCTGACTGTGGCTCAGACCATGAACTCCTTATTGCCAAATTCAGACTGAAATTGAAGAAAGTAGGGAAAACCACTAGACCATTCAGGTAAGACCTAAATCAAATCCATTATGATTATACAGTGGAAGTGAGAAATAGATTTAAGGGCCTAGATCTGATAGAGTGGCTGATGAACTATGGAATGAGGTTCATGACATTGTACAGGAGACAGGGATCAAGACCATCTCCATGGAAAAGAAACACAAAAAAGCAAAATGGCTGTCTGGGGAGGCCTTACAAATAGCTGTGAAAAGAAGAGAAGGAAAAAGCAAAGGAGAAAAGGAAAGATATAAGTATCTGAATGCAGAGTTCCAAAGAATAGCAAGAAGAGATAAGAAAGCCTTCTTCAGCGATCAATGCAAAGAAATAGAGGAAAACAACAGAATAGGAAAGACTAGAGATCTCTTCAAGAAAATTAGAGACACCAATGGAACATTTCATGCAAAGATGGGCTCGATAAAGGACAGAAATGGTATGAGCCTAACAGAAGCAGAAGATATTAAGAAGAGGTAGCAAGAATACACAGAAGAACTGTACAAAAAAGATCTTCACGACCCAGATAATCACGATGGTGTGATCACTGACCTAGAGCCAGACATCCTGGAATGTGAAGTCAAGTGGCCCTTAGAAAGCATCACTACGAACAAAGCTAATGGAGGTGATGGAATTCCAGTTGAGCTATTTCACGTCCTGAAAGATGATGCTGTGAAAGTGCTGCATTCAATATGCCAGCAAATCTGGAAAACTCAGCAGTGGCCACAGGACTGGAAAAGGTCAGTTTTCATTCCAGTCCCAAAAAAAGGCAATGCCAAAGAATGCTCAAAGTACCGCACAATTGCACTCATCTCACACGCTAGTAAAGTAATGCTCAAAATTCTCCAACCAGGCTTCAGCAATATGTGAACCATGAACTTCCAGATATTCAAGCTGGTTTTAGAAAAGGCAGAGGAACCAGAGATCAAATTGTCAAACATCCATTGGATCATAGAAAAAGCAAGAGAGTTTCAGAAAAACATCTATTTCTGCTTTATTGACTATGCCAAAGCCTTTGACTGTGTGGATCACAATAAACTGTGGAAAATTCTGAAAGAGATGGGAATACCAGACCACCTGATCTGCCTCTTGAGAAATTTGTATGCAGGTCAGGAAGCAACAGTTAGAACTGGACATGGAACAACAGATTGGTTCCAAATAGGAAAAGGAGTACGTCAAGGCTGTATATTGTCACCCTGCTTATTTAACTTATATGCAGAGTACATCATGAGAAACGCTGGGCTGGAAGAAACACAAGCTCGAATCAAGATTGTTGGGAGAAATATCAATAACCTCAGATATGCAGATGACACCACCCTTATGGCAGAAAGTGAAGAGGAACTCAAAAGCCTTTTGATGAAAGTGAAAGAGGAGAGTGAAAAAGTTGGCTTAAAGCTCAACATTCAGAAAATGAAGATCATGGCATCTGGTCCCATCACTTCATGGCAAATAGATGGGGAAAGAGTGGAAACAGTGTCAGACTTTATTTTTGGGGGCTCCAAAATCACTGTGAATGGTGACTGCAACCATGAAATTAAAAGACTCTTAATCCTTGGAAGAAGAGTTGTGACCAACCTAGATAGCATATTGAAAAGCAGAGACATTACTTTGCCAACAAAGGTTTGTCTAGTCAAGGCTATGGTTTTTCCTTTGGTCATGTATGGCTGTGAGAGTTGGACTGTGAAGAAGGCTGAGCGCCGAAGAACTGATGCTTTTGAACTGTGGTGTTGGAGAAGACTCTTGAGAGTCCCATGGACTGCAAGGAGATCCAACCAGTCCATTCTGAAGGAGATCAGCCCTGGGATTTCTTTGGAAGGAATGATGCTAAAGCTGAAACTCCAGGACTTTGGCCACCTCATGTGAAGAGTTGACTCATTGGAAAAGACTGTGATTCTGGGAGGGATTGGTGGCAGGAGGAGAAGGGGATGACAGAGGATGAGATGGCTGGATGGCATCACTGACCCGATGGATATGAGTCTGGGTGAACTCTGGGTGTTGGTGATGGACAGGGAGGCCTGGCGTGCTGGGATTCATGGGGTCACAAAGAGTCGGACACGACTGAGTGACTGAACTGAACTGAACTGAACTGAATGGGCATATAAAGAATAGATGATCAACAATAAACAGCACAGTAACTGGAATTACAAATATACTAGAGGGAACTGGTAACAAGATAACTGAGGCAGAAAAACGGATAAGTGAGATGGAAGGTAGAATGGTGGAAATAACTGAAGCATAGAAGAATAAAGGAAAAAGAATTAAAAAAAAAATGAGGACAGTCTCAGAGACCTCTGGGATAACATTAAATGCACTCACATTTGAATTATTTCCCAGAAGAAGAGAAAAAGAAAGGATAAGAGAAAATGTTTGAGATTATAGTCAAAAACTTCCCCAACATGAGAAAGGAAAGAGCCATCCAAGTCCAGGAAACCCAAAGAGTTCCATACACAGTAGACCCAAAGCAAAACATGCCAAGACACATATTAATCAAATTAAACACAAAGAAAAAATTATTAAAGGAAGCAAAGTGAAAGTGAAAGTTGCTCAGTCGTGTCCGACTCTTTGCGACCCCATGGACTACACAGTTCGTGGAATTCTCCAGGCCAGAATACTTGAGTGGGGAGCCTTTACCTTTTCCAGGGGATCTTCCCAACCCAGGGATCGAACCCAGGTCTCCTGCATTGCAGGTGATTCTTTACCAGCTGAGCCACAAGGGAAGCCCAAGGGGTTCCTGGAACATCACAAATCAGCTGGCCAAGAAGAGAGCTGGTTGAGAGGCAGAGACTTGATCAGCCTTTCCCTAGGAGCGCTGGTTAACCTTGGCTGCATGGCAGGGCTCCTGCCGTGGCCGCGCTCAGGGCGGGAAGACGATGAGGAGCTCCAGGTCAAGGAAGGAAACATCAGTGGGGACGGTGCGGCCCCCTTCCAGGAGCCAAGCAGCAACTGCAGAGCAGGCTGGCGACTGAGGATTAGCAGCCCTGGAAGCCTGCAAAGGACAACACGGGCAGCGGGGCAGGTGCATGGAGCCGACGAGGAGGAGAACGCCAAGGGCAAGGGCGAGTGCCGGCTGCTCTTTCCAGAAGCTGGTCGGCGAAAGGGTGGCGAAGCATGGGGTCCTGTTTAACAGAGACAGAGCATGTGGCAGAGGGGAAGTAGTCAGTGGACAGGGAATTATGAAGGGAATGGGTCTGTCTCTGTCTCCAAGAGAGCCGAGGGTGGGATCGGGGGTGTAGATGGAGAAGGTGTGTTCCCGCTGGTCAAGAGAGATCCTTTTCCTTGAGAGAGAAAAAAGCTGTAGAGGAAACCTCGGGGATGCTCTGGCTTGGAAAGGAGAGGTGATGATGGAGCACAGGTCAAGAAAAAAGAAGCAAAGGGAAAGCATTAAATACAAGGGGATCCCCAAAACGCTAATAGCTGATCTTTCAACAGAAATTCTGCAGGCCAGAAGGGAGCGGCAGGATATGCTTGAAGTGATGAAAGAAAAAGAAAAAAAACCTACAGCCAAGTTTACTCTACCCAGTAAGCTTTTCATTTGGATTCAACAAAGAAATCAAAAGCTTTAAAGATAAGCAAAGTTAAAAGAATTCAGCACCACCAAACCAGCTTTTCAACAAATGCTAAAGGAATTTCTCTAGACAAGAAACACAAGAGAAAGAAAAAGCCTACAAAAACAAACTGAAAACAAGTAAATGGTAAAAGTATCACATATTATCAATAATTACCTTAAATGTAAATGGATTAAATGCTCCAAGCAAACAACACAGATTGGCTGAATGGATACAGCCAATATGCGGTCTACAAGAGACCCACTTCAGACCTAGCAACACATACAGACTGAAAGTGAGGGAATAGAAAAAAATATTCCTTACAAATAGAAATTAAAAGAAAGTGGGAGTAGCAATACTCATATCAGATAAAATGACTTTAAAATAAAGACTGTTATAAGAGACAAGGAAAGATATTACATAATGATTAAGGGATCAATCCAAGAAGAAGATATAACAGTTATAAAAACATATGCACCCAATATAGGAGCATCTAAATAAGGCAAATGCTAACAACTATTAATGAGGAAACCAACACAATAATAGTGGGGACTTTAACATCCTACTCTCACCAATGGACAGATAATCCAGACAGAAAATTTATAAGGAAATACAAACTTTAAACAGAACCCTGGACCAGAAAGACCTAATTGATATCTACAGGGTATTTCACTCAAAAACAGCAGATTTCACTTTTTTCTCAAGTGAGCATGGAACATTCTCCAGGATATATCACATCTTGGGTCACAAATCAAGCCTTGATAAATTAAAAAAATGAAATTATTTCAAGCATCTTTTCTGACCACAGCACTATGAGATTAGATATCAACTACATGGGGAAAAAAAATACAAAAACACAAATATATGGAAGCTAAACAATACACTTCTAAATAACCAAGATGTTACTGAAGAACTCAAAGAGGAAATCAAAACATACCTAGAAACAAATGACAATGAAAATATGACAACTCAAAATTTAAGGGACTCAATAAAAACAGTGCTCAGATGCAAGTTTATAGCAATACAAGCCTATTTCAGGGAACAAGAGAAACATCAAATAAACAACCTAACCTTATACCTAAAGCAACTAGTAAAAGAAACTGGTGAGAAATTGTTATATAATACAGGGAGACCAGTTTGGCTGGGCTGATGACCTATGGGATGGGGGGGAGGAAGGGTCGGAGGTTCAAGAAGGAGGAGGTATTATGTATAATTATGGCTGATTTTTGTTGTCATATGGCATAAACCAGCACAGCATTGTAAAACAATTTTCCTCAATTAAAAAATAAATGAAAAATAAATGGGTATGTAGCTAGTAGAACTTCAAAGTTCATGAAGCTAAAATGGATAGACATTAAGGAGAAAAATAAGTAAATTTATACTAATGATTATAGATTTTAATTGCCTTATCAAAATTGGTAAAACTATGCAAAAAAATTAGCAAACATATAGATCTGAACTCTATCAATAGCACTGACCCAATAAATGTGTTTCTTCACATGTATTGAGTATAGTAGGTATAATAGCTATCACAGGATGTAAAAACATTTCCTACTTATTTTGCCCCAATACACTCATCAAGGAAAATTAAATTTCCTTCAGTCTAACTCTTAGAACCTGACACAGAGCTTCTGACCCTTTGTGTGTACTTTCTGTTGTTTCCATTTTACTGGGACACCATTTTTCTGCTAACAGATACCATCTCTGGTAATGCAAATATTTTCTTTGTGGTTTCCTGAAATTTTCTCTACCTTTTTCCTTCTGTAGATTCCTGAATCTTGGAGGTAGATGCATGGGAAGTTGATAAGTATAAGACTGAACCCATGGTGGTAACAGTTACCTGAGATATGTCAGTTTTATACTCTGTTTTCTGGTAGTATAGAACAATACTTCAGACAATATGCTTTGGTACATGTAAAGTTAGCTTTATTAAATTGAAGGAGAGCGAGAAAAAAACCTTTCTTCATAAAGAAGTGGCATCTGAGGGTTTGTTTACCAGGGGTATTTATTTCAAACATTATTAATGGTCAGGGAGTCCCAGTTATAGAGATAAGGTTTACCGCCCCCTTTGAAACCAGTTCTGTCAGAGTGTGGTCCTTTCTCGTGCATGAGAGGTGAGTGCTCTCTTTATCTAATTACAGCAATAGAGACCTTCCACAATCTCATCCAACTTCTCAGTTGGATCGATTTCATTTAGCACATTAAGACTGAATTTTTAAAGAGGAAACAAGACATACAAAGTGGAAAAGAATGAAGACCATGTTTTTAATCAAGATAACCACAGTGCAAAACCAAAGTACAATAAATTCCCTCAAGTGTGAGTTCTGGAAGTAACTTTTAAGAGAGTCATAGTTTACATTTCCTTTGACTGTAGATTAAAATTAAAGAAGAATTTTCTATCACAACTGAACTTCTAAAAATCTGTGCTATCTTAAATATCTTCCATGCCTGGAGAGTCAACAGAAAAATATCTAGCTTTTAAATTTTGCTGAACATTCACTTCATGCTGCTGTTATTTTTCAGTCTCCAAGTCATGTCTTAACTCTTTGCGACCCCATGAACTGAAGCACTCCAGGCTTCCCTTTATTCATAAGCATCAATTAATTTGAATTGAGAAGTGGTTAGGTGCATACCATAGTATTGAATACTTGACAAGGGTAATTCATCAATAGGACTATCTTTCTCTTTCCCAAGGAACTTAGATTCCATGATGAACAGTACTTGGATGATGAACGAATGACATGCATGCATAAAAAGTTTTGGTCTTTGTTTCACATTCAGAAAAGGCCACAAAACCCATAATAGCCCTCCCATATATCTAGCATTTTCTTTTGGATAAATGGAAAATAATATGACCATGGCCATTTTTTGCTACTTTGGGACTGTTTGATCAAATACAAACATTCTATCGTGGTTCACCCTTGCTTGTCACCCTCCTCCAGGAAAGCCCCTGTTGAAATAGTCCCAGGATTGTTGGTGTCAGGAGCAGAGTTTGCTGTAGACTTTCCTCACCTCACCTCCCTGGGTCAGTGTTGCACTTGACCCCTCACCACCTATAGTCCAACCACACAAAATACTTTATACCCCCATGTGCCTTGCAGTTTCCTGTCACTCTGAGTCTATTTGATCTGCTTCTTTTGCTGGGACCACTTTTCCTCTAGCCTTTGCTTGCCAACAATCAGAGACTCATAACGCAACACCAAGCACTGTTAAAGTCTTTTTTATGCTCTCTCTTGGGCTAGATGTGCTTCGTGTGCTAGTCAGTGTTTTGAGTATATAAGCGTATGTGCTATTGTATTGGTAATATTTATTTCTGCATTTGTATTTGCATTTGTTTTAAATCCTGTCCCCCTTGTTAGAATGTTAGCATATCATATGTCAGAAATATATTAAGTGTTAATACATTTAATATGAATGAATGTGTGACTTCAATAACCATTTTAAAATTGAGGGAAATAGAGATAAAGGAGAAGCATGTTAAAAATGTAACATGTTTTAAAAAAATATTTATTGAACACTTCCTATTTATGCTCAAAGAGCTTAGTATTTTAATTAAAGAAATTACATAATCAGTTTTCTAATTCTCAAGGGTAATCATATTTTCCTTCCTAATGATCTCCCAGACACTATGTCAGTTATAAGGATAAAGAAGTGACTAGAGTATGACCTATTACAACATGATGATGATAGTACAGTAATAGGTACAGACCTCTAAGCAGATAATTAAAACAAAATGTGATAAATGCTTTAGGAAAGGTGTCCATCACTTAATTTATTCTGTATAACAATCTACCCCCAAATTTAGTGGTTTAAACAATAGCCATTTATTAGCTTATAATTCTGTGAATTGCTCAGTTGGTTCTAGCTAAACTCTTCAGAAGTTAGGAGGCTGACCATAAGTCAGTGTTCTAAGGAGAGCCTCGCTCAGATGTCAAGTGGTTGGCTGGGGCAGATGGAGCGATGGGTCACAGGGTCAAGTTTCACTCATTCAACAAACTGGTCCAACTTCTTTACATGGAGAAAATAGAGGGTCAAGATCAGAAAAAGGACCATCTCCAAAGCACAGGCACTCTGAAGCCTCTACTGAGGTCAAGTTTGCTAAGGTCTCAGTCACTAAAGTAAGTCACATGACAAGCCCCAAGGCATTGTAGGAGGCATGGACGAGTGGAACAAGAATTTCAGCAGCCATTTGGCAAGCAATCTCTTCTCAGTGATTCTTAGCTCTACCCTCTGATCTTTCAGGAAAGCCCTTCTATCTGAATATCCTCCTTTTTCCATAAGAAATGAATGGCCCAAGTTGATAGTTGAGTAGCTTTCTAAGTTTTCTTCCAGTAGAAACTTGGAAATCCAGAGACCTCTTTTTCTCATAGTCAAAATTAACAGCCCTTTTGCTGATATAATTTCCTTCAAAAAATGTGTGTGCTTTCTACTCCTCTGTTAACAGAAGTTATACCACAATTCTTTTTTTTTTTTTTGATAATAACAGCAACATATATTCCCATTTATTAAGTGCTCACTCTGTTGCATGGACAGTACTAAGTCATTTACTTCTAGGCAAATCAATAGTAACATGCCAACCAAAAACTGTCCTTAATTGTTACAGACTTTTATCCCCCTTTGTATCATATAATTAATCTATTTATTCATCGGTTCCCCCATTTGACTCTTCATAATTTTTCCCTTACTTAACATAGTGCCTCACAGCAAACTCATTTATTTTTTTTAAATGAATGAAAAATCAATTGAGTGAGAATAGCTATTTGTACAATGCTTTGTTTTAATGTTTTGGCAATTCTTTTTAAGACAGACCTTAAAAAGAAGGTCTGTCCAAAGACAGACTTTTGGGAAGTTTTTTAAGCTGCTTAGAGTCTTTGAAGCCCTTTTGTCTAGCTGAGAGAGACCACTAGATTATCATCTTACATTTTTCTTAAGTCTAACAAAGGGTGTTAGAGCCATACCTTTGATTTGACGTTGATGTAGAAGCCATGCTTTACTGGAAGTGTCCTGAATTTTAAAAACACCCTCAGGTTTTAATTTACTTTGAGACTCTTTTACTCACTAGAGAGACTGCAAATGAGAAACAGGTATCCAGCACACTCTGGTTTCTTTATACACTATATACATTCTTCTTGAAAACTGATCAGTTCCTTCTTTAGCTCTTCTCTTTCCCTGTAACTCATCATAGACAACTAAGAAAAGTCAATGATATTTTAAACAGTTTTCTTGAAAATTATCTTGCCAAGGTCTACATCTTCTAAATTACTGCAGGCAATAGTTTTACAATTTTTTTTGTAGTATATCATAATTAGTGCTGCAATCTTCCATCCTTCACTAGCAGTTTGCTTGCCAATTTCCCAGACTTCTCAAAATGTCTTAAGGTTTCTGCCCAATGAATTGTTCCAAAGCTACTGTCATATTTTGTTTTGCTGTTGTGGAAACATTCCAAGTGGTACTTAGATCACTTTCTCTATCAGTTAAACTTTTGCTGCAAAAAAAAAAAAAAATCACCACCAAGTATGGTTCCTTAAAATACTTTCTTTAGTCTACTATTTTGTGGGTCACTCAGTGATTCTTTGGTTTGCACTGGCAATTTATGAAACACTGAAAATAAAATGATCCATACTAAGTTCTCTGAAGCATTGCATATAACTAACAAAGTGACTATTACCAAGGATGGCCTTTCACATGTTGGCACTTAACTGGGGCACGATTTTCCATACACAAAAGCAGAGTTCCAAGAGCAAGAGGGCAAGCCCCAATGTGCCAGCTCTATCAACATGTGCTTTCTTCAAATATTCTTCAAATTAATGTTCCATTGGTCTAAGTCACATGAGCAAGCCCAGAGTCAATGAGGGAAGGCAGTAGTGAAGGATAATAAATTATGATAGCTATTTTTGCAAAACCTACAAAAAACTATGAGAAGACTACAAATAAAAGAAAAGGAGAAATTATCTAGATATTAGAGTAAGATCAAATCCAAACCACATCAGTGTTCAAAGCACAAATCTTGAAATTTAAAATTTTGAATTGAGAGAGACAGAGAGTCAGCATGGTTTGAAAGTCAGCATGGCTTGAAAGTCAGCACAGTTTGAAAAACATTGAATTTAACTGGACAAACGAAAATTTATGTGCAATGTGTATCAGATGGAGACACATGGGTCTGACAGCAGCTCTCTCCCCAGGCTATCTTGAGTCTTGCACACCCCAAATCCTATCGTGCATCCTGGGCACAGCAATTCTCATTCTGATAGGCCACACCCTTCTGAAATATTTTATTGGTCGGTCATCCTTAAGAGAAATCCTAAACACCTCTGATCAGCATTTTCTCCATTCAAGAAGACTATATGAATGCAGGATGTCTCCCTTTTCTTCTTCAATGGAATTCTTCTGAAGAGACTGGTAGCCATGTACTTTCAAGCTTCTGATTATCTTTAAATGTTTAGCCTTGATATCAAAGGTGCCTAAACCTGGTTTAGGGAGAATCCCTCCATGCCTCCAAGGAACTTTCTATCTAGACATTTATAAATACCAACCTACACCCTACTATCTTTACCTATACTCAGTTGATAAAAATAAGTTTTGAGGCTGTTCATACAAGTATTCATTGAGTATTCACTACATGTAGGTTAAAGAACTGTGGCCAATAATGATGTTGGTGACAAAATTTGGAAGGAATGAGATAGGTGAGCACCAGAAATCCGTCTTATTGAGAAGATAAATGGACTTGTGAATGAAATAATCGTCGAATATTTAAACACGAGAGCCTCACATGCCTAAATAATACAATTATTTCCAAAATCTTAGGGGAAACAGTGATTTTTCAGTGTGTCAGTTTGATCATGTCAATTTTCAAAGAAAGAAAAATTAATATAAATTAAAATGGCACTATTTCATTACAGCCAGTTCAAGAGAAAAAATGGAGTGAGGCAATACTCAGGAGGAGTATGCAAGAAACTACTAAAAAAGGTTGAAAATTTAAAGAAAAAGAAAATACGTTCACCATCATCCAGCATCTTTTACAGACTTTGAAATATAGTAAGAGACAATTAATGACATAACGGAGAAGACAATGTCATCCCACTCCAGTACTCTTGCCTGGAAAATCCCATGGACGGAGGAGCCTGGTAGGCTGCAGTCCATGGGGTGGCGAAGAGTCGGACACGACTGAGTGACTTCACTTTCACTTTTCACTTTCATGCATTGGAGAAGGAAATGGCAACCCACTGCAGTGTTCTTGCCTGGAGAATCCCAGGGATGAGGGAGCCTGGTGGGCTGCCGTCTATGGGGTTGCACAGAGTCGGACACGACTGAAGCAATTTAGCAGCAGCAGCAGCAATGACTTATAAATTATTTGTCCAACCCAGAGATTAGAGATCATTTGACTCCCTGACACAACACTTTTCTCACCTAAGCCGCATTCTAAAGTCCTCTACCTGACTTAACCCCCAGCTTACATGACAAAACATAAATTAGGAAATCAGTGCTATGCCATAGCTATACTCTGCAACATCCAGGGACATAAAGGCCACTCTGGTTACTGTAGTTTTGTAGACAGTGTGAGCTGAGAAGCAGTAGGCCCAGATTGGTCTAGTTTTCCCAAGAAATAATTTATGAAGTCAACTTAATAATACAGTCTAAACATGTATGAAAGTTGTCAATCTAGTTTATCAAGTGACTTTAGTGTCAGGGCTACTTTGAGTCTCTGTTAAAAATTAGATTTCTTTTTGGGAGAATGGCATTGAAACATGTAAAATATCATGTAAGAAACGAGTTGCCAGTCCAGGTTCGATGCACGATACTGGATGCTTGGGGCTAGCGCACTAGGACGACCCAGAGGGATGGTATGGGGAGGGAGGAGGGAGGAGGGTTCAGGATGGGGAACACATGTATACCTGTGGCGGATTCATTTTGATATTTGGCAAAACTAACACAATTATGTAAAGTTTAAAAATAAAATAAAATTAGAAAAAATATATATATTAAAAAAAATTAGATTTCTTCTCGTGGATAAACAACAGAGTTCAAGGCCTTAGAAAAAATAAGCTAAAAACAGCATCTTGTGTCTTCTTTATGTGTATTTTTGGGGTATGTTGCAGAATATTTGCATGTAATAATTATTTTTCATTTGAGTCGACTACCTTGCTTCTGGTAGGTAAGAAGCAAGTTCGACTACCTTGAACAACTACACTGTTTCAAGTCCTTGATGTGCAAAGATGGATAACCCATCTTCAAATAGTTTACATGCTAAGAGGCAGAGACATGAACCTAAACCCATAATTATATCACAAACAATTATTTCTAGAATAAGTAATGAGTTGAGTAGGAAATAATTGAGTTGAGGAGGAAATAACTAACTCTATCTCCATTAGGAAATTGGGGAAGTTTCATGTATGTGATGAGATTTGAGATGGTATTTAAAATTATGCATGTGTTCTTTTGCTATAATCAGCAATGAAACAGTTATAGGCAAATAATTTTAAGAAAATAAAATTTAAAGACTAAAAAGTAAAAAGGAAATGGTAGAGAATATGGTAACTTTTTTTATCTTTATTACTTTTCTACATTATAGAAATAAAATTTAACACCATCAAAAATCTTCTTGGGATGATCATTTCAATAAATATTTAAAAATATATAATCAAAATCACTGATATCTCAGCATATGAGTAGTATTCTTTGATCGCCCTTCTTCTTAAATATCATCTTAATACTCAAGTATTATGGTATAACTGAAAAGCCAAAGAGTTACTTTGTTGTCCTGTGTCTCCTTGCAAAGATTAGTTTTTGATAATTGTTATTTTTAATTATAGGACATTTTTATAATAGCACGTGTGATATTTTCTTCTATTCACTAAGATTTTATTCATTCAAACTAATGGCTCTACTAAATCCATTTGAACATTTCTTATCTAAGGTGTAGCTGTTTTAGGGAAACAAAAGAAAAAAAATGCATCTGTATAAAATTAAAGGCTTCCAAAAAATTAGCAAGTACAGAAACTAAGTACAAAATGTTGTTCTTTGAAATTTGCATTTTGCATATTGAAACATCCAGAGTTTAAATTTTCATTGAAAATGGCATATTATTTAATGTATTAAATAGATTAAAATGTAAATCTTAGTTGACAAAACCTTAATGGTGCTGTGATCAACATAATTAATGAGAGTGGTTCTTTAAACGGCTTTTTTTTTTTTTTTTTTTCAGTTGAGAAACTGAAAGTATTAGAAGTTAACTATGAACTCTTCATTTCAGAATCTCCCATATGAAGCATAATTCTTAGACATAAGAATTAACTGTTGAATTAAAGCATAAAAGAGTAAATAAATAAACAGTAGGTTTCCGATTTAGCCCTTATAACACCTGGAATGCAGAGGCTTTCACTAGAGATAAGTATGTCAGTGGTAAACAGTAAGGAGATGAGAGGACAATGATGAGTTCTAATGTGAATTTCTTCCCATAAAGATATATATATATGTAATTTTCCATCAACTTTCACCAGGATCACACATTTAATTACTCCTTTTCATTTTCTTAAGATTTATTTTTCTATTACTTTAACAACAAAAATGGTTCTAAATAATACTCATTTTTAGAATTTCACATAAGTTCAATTGTTCCTGATTGAAAGGTTCCAAATGAGAGAAAAAAGACATCCATTTGATGAGCAAATGTAAATTTTATAGGCACTGTCTGCACTTGACACAATAAATATACTTAAAAAATCCCCAACAATAGAATCATTAATTCAACAAGTATTTGCTGTGTGAGTTACCATCTGAGCCACCAGGGAAGCCCGAGTTAGAGAATACAAAGATGAATAACGTGGTTCCAGTCTTTCTAGAAAACTGGAAATGTCAAAGAAACATTTCATCCAAAGATGGGCACAATAAAGGATGGAAACATTAAAGACCTAACAGAAGCAGAAGAGATCAAGAAGAGATGGAAAAAATACACAGAGGAACAGTACAAAAAAGACCTTAGTGACCCAGACAACTGGGTCTACAATGATATTGTCTTTCACTCAGAACCAGACCTTCTGGACTGTGAAGTCAAGTGGGCCTAGAAAGTACTGCTTCTGCCGATAAAGCTAGTGGAGGTGATGGAATTCCAGCTGAGCTATTTAAAATCCTACAAGATAATGCTATTAAAGTACTGCACTCAATATATCAGCACATTTGGGAAACCCAGCAGTGGGCACAGAACTGGAAAAGGTCAATCCTCACCCCAATTCTCAAGGAGGGCAGTACTAAAGAATGTTCAAGCCACCAGATAATTGTACTCATCTCAAATGCTAGTAAGAATATGCTCAAAATCCTCCAAGCTAGGCTTCAGCATTATGTGAACAACTTCCAGATGTTCAAGCTGGGTTTAGAAAAGGCAGAGGAACAAGAGATCAAACTGCCAACATTCGCTGGATCATAGAGAAAGCAGGGAAATTCCAGAAAAATATCTACCTCCGTTTCAATGACTACACTAAAGCCTTTGACTGTGTGGATTGTAACAAACTGTGGAAAACCCTTAAGTAGATGGGAATACCAGGTCATCTTATCTGTCTCTTGAGAAACCTGTATGCAGGTCAAGAAGCAACAGTTATTACCCTGTATGGAGCAACTAACTTCTTCAGGACTGAGAAAAGAGTATGAGAAAATGGTTTATTGTCACCCTGTTTATTTAACTTATGCACAGAGCACATCATGCAAAATGCTGGGCTGGATGAGTTACAAGCTAGAATCAAGATTGTCAGGAGAAATATCAACAACCTTAGATATGCAGATGATATCACTCTAATGGCAGAAAGTGAAGAGGAACTAAAGAGCCTCTTGATGAGACTGAACAAGGAGAGTGAAAAAGCCAGCTTAAAATTGGCTTAAAAGATCATGCCATCTGGCCACATCACTTCATGGCAAATAGAAGAGGAAAAGGTGGAAGCAATGACAGATTTCCTCTTCTTGGGCTTTAAAAATCACTGCAGATGGTGACTGCAGCCATGAAATTAGATGAATGCTTCTTGGCAGGAAAGCTATGACAAACCTAGACAGTATGTTCAAAAGCAAAGACATCACATTGTCAGCAAGGGTCAATATAGTCAAGGGTATGGTCTTTCCAGTAGTCATGTACAGACATGAGAGCTGGACAATAAAGAAGGCAGAATGCCAAATAATTGATGCTTTTGAACTATGGTGCCTGAGAAGATTCTTGAGAGTCCTTTGGAAAGCAAGGAGATCAAACTAGTCAATCTTAAAGGAAATCAACCCTGAATACTCTTTGTAAGGACTGTTGCTGAAGCTGAAGCTCCAATACTTTGGACACCTGATGTGAACAGTTGACTCATTGGAAAAGACCCTGATACTGGGAAAGACTGAAGGCAGAAACAGTAGAGGGTGATGAAGGATGAGATGGTTGGATGGCATCACCAATTCAATGGACATGAACTTGGGCTAACTCTGGGAGATGGTGAGGGATGAGGAAACTTGGCCTGCTGCAGTCCATGGGGTCACGAAGATTTAAACATGACTTGGTGACTGAATAACAACCTTGCTAAAAGCTCAGGTTCAGGTTCTATTTTGAAATTAGACTTGAAAATAAATTATAACAAAAGTGATCAATATTATGGCAAAGGAAATCACAGCACATAAATGGCAACATTAAGAAGAAGAAGCATCTGAGCACATCAGAATACTTTGGGAGTTCAGAGCAAATGAAAATATCAGACCCTACCTCAGGAAATTACATCACACTTTTTTGGCATAGGCATTTTTAAAGTGCCTTAAAAACAATACTGAACTGATCCTAACATAGAGCCAGGGCTGAGAATACTCATAGAGGAGATAATTTGATACTAAGCAGAAAGCAATGCGGAGGTCAGACAATTTAGAAAGTGGTAACAACACAAGCGAACTCTGGAAGCCTAAAAATATATGGCTTATTTAGGGAATCCCGAGTAGTTAAGATCTACTACAGAGTAGATTTTGGATGAGGGCTGATGGGTATAAAGTATTAAAAAATAAGGTTAGTAAGATAGTGTGAGGAGAGAGCAAATTAGCCATGATGGTGTGTTCAGGTTCTCTCGCCCCACGTTTTGTAAATAATGACTATGTAACAGCTGAGATCATTTGTAGCACTGCCAAGTGCGTCACGAAGCACTCACTTGGTCACAGGTTGTGTGGAGTACGCATGTGTGAGCTCCACCTGAAGAATAAAGGCAGTACTGCTGCCTCATGGCTGTGTCTGTTGGGTCGGCCATAAGAGGAGAGAATACAGAGTGTCTACTGCTATGACTGCTGTGTCAGCCAGGAGAGAACACTGTTATGGCTGCTGTGTCAGCCAGAAAAGAAGTTGTGCTGTGTTAGTTTTGTTATGGCTGCTGATATAGCTGCTGCATCAGCCAGGAGAGAATAAATATGTCTGCAATTCCTGCAGCTGCTCTAGTCTCCTTCCAGCCTCTTAGCTTGTACCTTGTCTACTCTGGGTTCATTGAACAGTGTGGACAATGTGAACAGTGAAACAATTGACATCATGACTAGGATCAGCAATACAACTGGTGTTGTCAGCAGGATACACAGGAGGTAGGAGAGCCTGTGGCCCAATTGGATGGAGGAAGCCAGTGCCACCATATAGCATGTGGTACCATGTGGCTGTGATCCTCTGGGTGTGGGCTCTGGTGGAAGACTGGGAAGCAACGGACAGTTCACCAGAGAGAATTGAAAAGGCATTAGAGGTGGTGCCACTCCAGTACTCTTGCTTGGAAAATCCCATGGATGGAGGAGCCTGTTAGGCTGCAATCCATGGGGTCGCTAAGAGTCGGACAAGACTGAGCGACTTCACTTTCACTTTTCACTCTCAGGCATTGGAGAAGGAAATGGCCGCCCACTCCAGTGTTCTTGCCTGGAGAATGCCAGGGATGGGGGAGCCTGGTGGGCTGCCGTCTATGGGGTCGCACAGAGTCAGACATGACTGAAGTGACTTAGCATAGAGGTGGTGAGTTCCTGTTTGCCGAGCAAGGCAGCATGGAGTGCCGCTGGCACTGTGGGTGGATTATCCTAACTGCCCTGAAGGTTAATGTGGATAGTGCTCTCTGTGATGTCATGCCAGTGCACAATGTGCAGAGACACTTGGAGGATTTAGAGCAACATATACTGGCATGAGAGGAAGAACCCTGTGGCCCTGAAGAACCCAGCATCTCTGACAGCGGGGTTGTAAGTGACAACAATGATGAACATTATGAGACTGTGGGTCCCTGCTTGGCAGCAAGCCCCATTATGCAGCAGAAAGTGGAGCATGAGCAGCCAATGGCCCAGGAGGGACATCCTCAAGGGGCCCCCAACACGACTGAGTTCATGACATATTGACCATACGTTCTGGCAGTTGGTTGACTTGGGTAAACAGTTTGGGCAAACGCAAAGGGAAACCTTGGCAGCTTGACTTTTGCAACTCTGGGACACAGGGTGGGCCCGGTGCCTGAGGATTTCGTGGGTCCTCCCTGAGAGAAGTAGAGGGATAGCATGTGAGACGCCATCTGGAAGTGTGAAGACCCCGAAGGGGGCCCGGGCTGGCAGGTGCCCTCTCCAGTTTATGCAGATGCAACTGTGGGCTTATTTGTGTGAAGGTGTACTATTAGCAATGTCAGTCGCTCAGTTGTGTGTGACTCTCTGAGACCCCACTGACTGTAGCTCGCCAGGTTCCTCTATCCATGGGATTCTCCAAGCAAGAATATTGGAATGGGTTGCCATTCCCTTCTCCAGAAGATCTTCCTCCTTCTCCAGAAGATCTTCCTGACCCAGGGATCAAACCTGGGTCTCCTACATTGTGGGCAGATTCTTTACAGTTTGAGCTATAGGGTGTACTATCAAGACTGTTTTCTACCATGTAGACAGTATGTTTTAAAGGCTGTGCCCTCAGATTTAGAAAAGTGTGATCGTGTGGGAGGACTGTGAATGCCACAAAAGATACCCTCCTTGGAGAAGTGGACCCAGCACCTGTAGGGCTCTTGTGGGTCCTTAATAAAAATCCCTGGAGAGATGGAGTTGCCCCTGTGGAGGCTTTCCTGCAATTTCACAGGATCAAATGGTGAAATGGACTTGGCCATGGAAGATAAAGGCACTCCACACGTGGAGGGTGGCTCTTCTAGCCCCGTGAGAGCAAAAACTGCAACATTGAGTTCCAGGTGATACCTGGCTATGTGGGTTTTGCTACTTGTTTGGGATGTAACTCGGTTTCCCTATGTATTTGGGATGTAATTGTTTGTTGTTGTAACATCTAGTGTTGTTGCAAGATGTAAATTCAAGGGTCATTGTTACCCACAAGGGGACAAAGCAGAAAGTGGACTGCGCACAGAATGTGAGCTGAGTGACCCTGAAGGGGTGAAGTGTGGGGAGAGCAAATGAGCCCCGACGGTGTGTTCAGGCTCTCTCGCTCCACGTTCTGTAACTGCTGAGATCATCTGTAGCACTGTGCATGTGCATCACAAGGTACTGGCTTAGTCACAGGTTGTGTGCATTATTACGTGTGTGAGCTCCACCTCACACATGTGGTGTGTGTGAGTGGTGGCATTACTCCTGCTTCATGGCAGTGTCCATTGGGTCAGCCATGAGAGGAGAGATTATAATGTGTCTACTACCATGGCTGCTGCGTCAGCTAGGAGAGAATACTGTTCTGGCTGCTGTGTCAGCCAGGAGAGAGGTTGTGTTGTGCTAGGTTATGCTATGGCTGCTGTTATTCTCAGCCAGGAGAGAATAAACATGTCTGTAGTTCCTATTGTTCCTCAAATCTCCTTCCAGCTTCTTGCTGCTAAGTCGCTTCAGTCGTGTCTGATTCTGTGCGACGCTATAGATGGCAGCTCACCAGGCTCCCCTGTCCCTAGGGTTCTCCAGGCAAGAACACTAGAGTGGGTTGCCATTTCCTTCTCCAACGAATGAAAGTGAAAAGTGAAAGTGAAGTTGCTCAGTCGTGTCCGATTCTTATCGACCCAATGGACTGCAGCCTACCAGGCTCCTCCATCCATGGGATTTTCCAGGCAAGAGTACTGGAGTGGGGTGCCATTGCCTTCTCCAGCTTCTTAGCTCATACCTTGTCTACAGTGGGTTTAGCGAACAGTCCAGACAATGTGAACAGCGAGACAATTGGTGTCATGGACAGGATGAGGAGCAATACAGATAGAAAGTAGCCAAATCATAAAGAGCCTCGTGTGCAATGAAAATGACATCAGATTTTATGATGTAGCTGCTGAGAACCCCCTGAAAAATGTTGAGCAGCAGAGTAACAGAATCATGTGCATGTTAGAGCCTTGTCTTGGCATCATTATGGAGCATGAATTTCAGGGAGGCAAGACTATATGACACCAACAAGGGCCTATTGTAGAAGACCAGAAAGGACAATAAAAGAGCTCAAGAAAGCCAGTGGAAGTAGGAATGGAGAAGGGAGGAGAATAGCAAGAGACTTTTACAAGGGGCAATGTGGCTTAGGGGAAGAAACAGCCTCTGAGATACAATACTTCACCATCTGTAGACAGAAGGGTTATTGAACAGATTAAGTGTGATATGGAGCTAAAATAACATGTCATATCAGGAAAGTAGTCATTGTTTTCATTTGCAAGTAGATTAGGTGAGCTCAGTGACAAAATGATATAGAAGGGGTGGGAGAATGGGAAGAAGGGTTGGGGAGAATTCTAGGAGGATACCATGTTTCTAAGTAGGAGACAAGATTCTTGGCATTATGAGGATGCCTAGTACCAAGATAAGAATTCACTTAAGGTCTCAGTTTTGGGATGGGGTGGTATATAATATTTGTGAAAAGGTCTAGAAGGAGGGATAGAAGTTTACAAATTGTTTGAGATCAATTTGTATTTCAGGTACTTACAAAGTATCCAGTTGAAGATATCTGGGAAGATGAATATCTGACGCTAGAGTATGGATGTTTATATGAAGGTCTAACATGAGTAACAGAGATATGAATTTGACTTTAACATTGTCATAAACATCATTTTTGTCATTATCATTATCATCATGAACATCTCTATCAGTAATATTTAGTGATGTGTCAAGCAACTAACTGAGCCATCCACAATATTTGTTCTAGAAAGATTCTGAAGGTTATACTCTGATTCCATGAACAAATTTGTAAACCCAGTTTTCAAGTCTCAGAAACAGGCTGTGTAAAAATCATTTAAAAAATTAGACTATTCTTTCCAAGTTGCCTGTCTTTTCTGCTACTTACCAAACTACTTAACTCCTTATTATTTATGAAAATGCTCCATCTTGAGAGGAATTTCTTACCCTTGGAAATTTCGATATAAGAATTATGTTTCTCTACTAAAAATGCCAAGATGTATGGAACAAAAATTCACAAGAGGCACTAGCACTAGTTAACATAGTTTGGATAATATTTGCATTGTTGCTTCATCATATTACAAATATTAATAAAATCAGAAAATTCTCAAGTAAATCTATTTCAAAGAATGATAAGGATGAATAACCTGCTGATCTGAAACAAACAGGCTGGCAGATATCTCTCTAGAAAAGATGGTTTATACAAGATCAAAAGAGAGCTGCTATTCAAGGTCTACAACCATGGCAAGCCATGTGTAAGTCCTGCACAGAATGGGAACAACAGTGTTATAGAAAGGCAAAGGGAGTCAGGAGGCTGTATTAACAAAGAGGCCATGGCTTTTCATTGGCTGAATCCTTGCCAGGAAAGAAGAGGAGTCTGTCTTCTTTCTATTGGGCTCTGCAATCATCAGAGGGCATAAAAATTCCCCTGTAGGTCACCCAACTTTATTTAGTTAAGGTTTTCATTAAAAAAAAAAAAAGAAAACAAAAGGAAAGGAAAAATTAAAAGGAGGGATGAAGAAGCATGAGGGGAACTTAAAAGAGGAAGGGAGAGAGGAAAATCTGTGGGGAGGTTAAAGAGGAGAATAGGGAAATGGAGAGGGGAATGGGGAAGAACAGGAAGTTGATGATAGATATAGATAGATGGATAGATAGTTAACAGGTTGATAGATATTGAATAGATACATAGACTAAAGGCTGTATATCGTTACCCTGTTTATTTAACTTATATGCAGAGTACATCATGAGAAACACTGGGCTAGATGAAACAAAAGCTGGAATCAAGATTGCCAGGAGAAATATCAATAACCTCAGATATGCAGATGACACCACCCTTATGGCAGAGAGTGAAGAAGAACTTAAGAGCCTTTTGATGAAGTGAAAGAGGAGAGTGAAAAAGTTGGCTTAAAGCTCAACGTTCAGAAAACTAAGATCATGACATCCAGTCCCATCACTTCATGGCAAACAGATGGGGAAAGAAGGAAACAGTGACAGGCTTTATTGGGTGGGGGGGGGGGGGGGGGGCGGTCCAAAATCACAGCAGATGGTGATTACAGCCATAAAATTTAAAAGATGCTTACTCCTAGGAAGAAAAGTTAAGACCAACATAGCATATTAAAAAGCAGAGACATTATTTTGCCAACAAAGGTCCATCTAGTCAAGGCTATGGTTTTTCCAGTGGTCATGTATGGATATGAGAGCTGGACTATAAAAAACGCTGAGCACCAAAGAATCGAATGTTTTTGAACTGTGGTGTTGGAGAAGACTCTTGAGAGTCCCTTGGACTGCAAGGAGATCCACCCAGTCCATACTGAAAGAGATCAGTCCTGAGTGTTCATTGGAAGGACTGATGCTGAAGCTGAACTCCAATACTTTGGCCACCTGACGCAAAGAATTGACTCATTTGAAAAGACCCTGATGCTGAGAAAGATTGAAGGCAGGAGGAGAAGGGGACAACAGAGGATGAAATGGTTGGATGGCATCACCGACTCAATGGACATGAGTCTGGGTAAACTCTGGGAGTTGGTGATGGACAGGGAGGCCTGGCATGCTGCAGTGCATGGGGTCACAAAGGGTGGGACATGACTGAGCAACTGAACTGAACTGAATAGACAAAAGATAAATAGATTGATAGGAAGATGACAAATAGAAAATAGCTAGAAGATGATGGATTAGATAAATGGATATGTAAAAATACAGTTTTATTTGTAAAAATATATGTTTCTGGCATACATATATTTGTACTATATATATCCTCTAGAAAGTCGATGAGGTGGTTGGATGGAATCACTGACTCAATGGACATGAGTTTTACCAAGCTCCAGGAAAAGGTGAAAGACATGGAAACCTGGTGTGCTGAAGTCCATGGGGTTGCAAAACGTCAGACATGACTGAACGACTAAACAACAGCAACACAATGTATTTGGTGTAAAAATTTTTTAAAGTAATAAAGCCTGATCATGTTCAATTTTCCTGATCAAAAATTTTTTGAACCATAAGTCATTAATTACAACTAAAGTCAATGAAAAAAACTTACTAGGACATGTCATGGTAAAAATGTTATTTGTTTTAGTGCTTTAAGAAGATAAAACTTTCAGTTCAGTTCAGTTCAGTTCAGTTCAGTCACTCAGTCGTGTCCTACTCTTTGGGACCCCATGAATTGCAGCACACCAGGCCTCCCTGTCCATTACTAACTCCCGGAGTTCACTCAAACTCATGTGCATCAAGTCGGTGATACCATCCAGTCATCTCATCCTCTGTCATCCCCTTCTCCTTCTGCCCCCAATCCCTCCCAACATCAGGGCCTTTTCCAGTGAGTCAACTCTTTGCATGAGGTGGCCAAAGTATTGGAGTTTCAGCCGCAGTATCAGTCCTTCCAATGAACACCTAGGACTGGTCTCCTTTAGGATGGACTGTTTGGATCTCCTTGCAGTCCAAGGACTCTCAAGAGTCTTCTCCAACACCACAGTTCAAAAGCATCAATTCTTTGGCACTCAGCTTTCTTCACAGGCCAACTCTCATATCCATACATGACCACTGGAAAAACCATAGCCTTGACTAGATGGACCTTTGTTGGCAAAGTAATATCTTTGCTTTTTAATATGCTACCTAGGTTGGTCATAACTTTCCTTCGAAGAAGTAAGCGTCTTTTAATTTCATGGCTGCAATCACCATCTGCAGTGATTTAGGAGCCACCCAAAAAAAATAAATGAATAAATAAAGTCTGACGCTGTTTCCACTGTTTCCCCATCTATTTCCCATGAAGTGATGGGACCAGATGCCACGATCTTAGTTTTCTGAATGTTGACCTTTAAACCAACATTTTCACTCTCCTCTTTCACTTTCATCAAGAGGCTTTTTAGTTCCTCTTCACTTTCTGCCATAAGGGTGGTGTCATCTGCATATCTGAGGTTACTCATATTTCTTGCAGCAGTCTTGATTCCAGCTCGTGCTTCATCAAGCCCAGCGTTTCTCATGATGTACTCTGCATAGAAGTTAAATAAGCAGGGTGACAATATACAGCCTTGATGTACTCCTTTTCCTATTTGGAACCAGTCTGTTGTTCCATGTCCAGTTCTAACTGTTGCTTCCCGACCTGCATACAGATTTCTCAAGAGGCAGGTCAGGTGGTCTGGTATTCCCATCTCTTTCAGAATTTTCCACAGTTTATTGTGATCCACACAGTCAAAGGCTTTGGCATAGTCAATAAAGCAGAAATAGATGTTTTTCTGGAACTCTCTTGCTTTTTCTATGATCCAGCGGATGTTGGCAATTTGGTCTCTGGTTCCTCTGTCTTTTCTAAAACCAGGTTGAACACCAGGAAGTTCACGGTTCACATATTGCTGAAGCCTGGCTTGGAGAATTTTGAGCATTACTTTACTAGCGTGTGAGATGAGTGCAATTGTGCTGTAGTTTGAGCATTCTTTGGCATTGCCTTTATTCGGGATTGGAATGAAAACTGACCTTTTCCAGTCCTGTGGCCACTGCTGAGTTTTCCAAGTTTTCTGGCATATTGAGTGCAGCACTTTCATGGCATCATCTTTCAGGATTTGAAATAGCTCAACTGGAATCCCATCACCTCCACTAGCTTTGTTCATAGTGATGCTTTCTAAGGGCCACTTGACTTCACATTCCAGGATGTCTGGCTCTAGGTCAGTGATCCCACCATCGTGATTATCTGAGTTGTGAATATCTTTTTGGTACAGTTCTTCTATGTATTCTTGCCACCTCTTCCTAATATCTTCTACTTCTGCTAGGTCCATACCTTGGAAAAGCTGTATACAGCCAGCAAAAACAAGACTGGGAGCTGATTGTGGCTCAGATCATGAACTCCTTATTGCCAAGTTCAAGCTTAAATTGAAGAAAGTAAGGAAAACCACTAGACCATTCATGTATGACCTAAATCAAATCCCTTATGATTAAATAGTGGAAGTGAGAAATAGATTTAAGGAACTAGATCTGATAGACAGAGTACCTGATGCACTATGGACAGAGGTTCATGACATTGTACAGGAGACAGGGATCAAGACCATCCCATGGAAAAGAAATGCAAAAAAGCAAAATGGCTGTCGGAGGAGGCCTTACAAATAGCTGTGAAAAGAAGAGAAGTGAAAATCAAGGGAGAAAAGGAAAGATATTCCTATTTGACTTCAGAGTTCCAAAGAAGAGCAAGGAGAGATAAGAAAGCCTTCCTCCATGATCAATGCAAAGAAATAGAGGAAAATAACAGAATGGGAAAGACTAGAGGTCTCTTCAAGAAAATTAGACATACCAAGGGAACATTTCATGCAAAGATAAAACTTTGGATTAACTATTATAGTTGTTTATAGAATTAAGAAAGAAGATTGGTTAGGGTTTACATGTCATCATAACATTTAGATTATTATTTGCTCTTTTGTTATGATTAAGTTGAGTTTCTAAGTCTGTTTAATAAAGAAAGCCAAAGAAAATTTCCATAATATTGAATGCCATGGTAGAAATATTTCTATCAAGTGATGATTTGTGATGCTGAGATTTATAAATGTTTGTTTCAGAAAGCGTATATGTTAGCATTTCTTTCTTGTAGAAAACTGTTTACATTCCAATTTGTATTGATAAATATGTTTCTCACAGGGGATTTTCTTCACCAGACTTTTGGCAGTTAATCCACTAATTCTCACTTCACAGGTCTACACAGATCTAGTTCTAAAATGTCCAGCGAGTGAAAAACACAGGGTGATCTGCCTATCACTGAAAGACTGGAGGATTTGCTAAGGAAAAGAAAATTTTCTGCATAGCATTTCTCCAGTGTCTATAACTTTTTTTTTTTTTTTTTTTTTAGTGAGCCTACATGCTGTGACATGCAGAGCTTGGTTTATGAGTTTCAACTCCAGATCTGTACGTAGCATGCAACTTTAAGTTGGTTACTTATTTTTGAGTTTCAGTCTCACCTTTGGTAAAAGAAGGATAAAGTATGATAATGATACTTCTTATTCACAACTTTAAATTATGTAGAACATGCTGCCAAATAGCTAATTTCCAAAATTTCCATATCTATCACTTCTTTTCAAATTCAGCTCAAACCCCTCTTTCTAAGAATCTCTCAAACTTGGAGCTCCATTGTCTCCTTTTGATACTTATGTTCTTCTTGTAACACAGTGCTTTGCTTTTGTTGACTTTCCTTATTGTTTTCAAACCATATTAAGTGTCTTCTTTTTTCTGAATCATATTACATCTTTAAAGACAAAATATATATATTTTACTTATATCACTATCAAAAAGCTTATGTCTGGACACACAGCAGGCAGACAGAAATAAAATGCATATTGAGGCCATAGGGGGTACACACAACTTCTACATCATCTTCAGCCTAGCTGAGATCGCATGTGACATACCTGACTTCAGCAGCACAGACTGAACAGTTTTGAACAATGACAGCAATATTTCTCTATGATAGAGACTGATAAATAGCTTTGATGCCTGTCTTATTTAAAACATAAGATCACTATAATTTAAGAAAAACTGAATATACTAGTTGTACTAAATCAAAGAGAGAAAAAAAAATTGGCATACTGAAGTGGATCAAGCTAATAGTCCTTGATAACAATACCAGTTATTTTATATTTATTATATGCTCAACTGATTGCTTTTAAACATTGCATCATTGAATGCTCCTTGTTGCAACCCCCAAGAGTGGATGACTATCCTTACTTTACAAATGAGGAAAATGAGATGCAGATAGGTAAAGTATATTTTCAAATTCAGCCCGCTAATAAGTGGTAGAGTTGGGATACACTAGTGTTTCTAACTCTAGAGCCTATTTTGCTTTTTCCATGGTGCTTGGCTGCCTTTCACAGTTTACAGGCATTGATTTACTTAGAAGAATAGGCAGTGTTTATATTAGTAGCTGTCACAAAGCGGTGTTGTGTACTTCCTGATACAGGAAGTACATCAAAATGAAACACTGAGATACATCAAAATGGAAAAATAGGGGAGGACCCCTTTCTGATTCATCTCTAAAAATGAAGACCTTCAGTTAAAACTAACAGGGTAAAAACTGAGTCATTGTTTGCTAGGCTGAAAAGATCTGAGTCTGTTTCTACTAAATTGTTCTCACTCTTGGAGGATTGGTATCTTTGAGTCTCATGAATTCAGTTTAATAGCAGAATTGCACAGATTTCACACATTCAGAGCAGCAACTATGACTTTCTAAAAGGAACTGCTGACTACTAATTTGGGGGGTTCGTCAGAGAGCCATCCATAGGTTTATAGTGTGTGTCACATAAGGAAGAAGGCAGGGCAGACAGCGTGTCATAGACCAGTTGTATCTAAACATTCCAACCGAGACAGAACGCTTCACCCAAACTTCTTGTGCTGCTGCTGCTGCTAAGTCGCTTCAGTCGTGTCTGACTCTGTGCGACCCCATAGACGGCAGCCCACCAGGCTCCCCCATCCCTGGGATTCTCCAGGCAAGAACACTGGAGTGGGTTGCCATTTCCTTCTCCAGTGCATGAAAGTGAAAATTGAAAGTGAAGTCGCTCCATCGTGTCTGACTCTTCACGACCGCATGGACTGCAGCCTACCAGGCTCCTCCATCCATGGGATTTTCCAGGCAAGAGTATTGAAGTGGGGTGCCATTGCCTTCTCCTTGTAAGGGCTAACAATTTCAGTGTGGCAGCTAACCTTTCTACAACAATTTAGACCACAATCCTCATTTAAGACAATTGCATTTCAGTGTCATTAAGACACAGATGACTTATGACTCAGGATGGATATCACATTCTGATCATTATTACTGAAAGGTGAGGTGTGGGGGCTGAGTCGTCTGATGTCCCACCTTGTACAGTCCAGAAAATATTACTTCAAGCCAATAACTAAGGTTAATAATAATGAAAACCTCCATTACTCTGTTCTAAAGTTTATAAAATAATGCTTTTTATAGACATCTTACTTTCAAAACCAAGCCCCAAAGCTCCAATTCAAAACAAGGTTGAGAACATCAGGCCATGACAACTTAGTTTCCTTTAATGTTAAAGGTGCACTTCCTTGATCTGACTGATTAGGTGTGTGTCCTCCTTCCTCTTACTGCTCCAAAAGTTGCACTTCAGTTTAGGGTAATAGCTTTTTCCTCAAGAACAACATTACTCTTTGGCAAGTCTATATGCATGAGACTCCAATTTTTTAAGAAGTTGTTCATCAGTGAAGCATGATTTAAATAATAAACTCATGTCTGTGATTTCACAACAGGTTCAATAGAATTTCCCATTTTACTTTCTAATTGAAATATATAGTCTTAGTGTATCTCCCCAAAGGCTGAAATGCCCACTTTGAGAATTCCTTGAGATTATCCTGTGGCTTTGAGTAGTATTACGCATAACTTCATTTCTCACATTCAGTTCAATTCAGTTCAATGACTCAGTCATGTCTGACTCTTTGCGACACCATGGAATGCAGCATGCCAGGCTTCCCTGTCCATCACCAACTCCAGGAGTTTACCCAAATTCATGTCCATTGAGTCGGTGATGCCATCCAAGCATCTCATCCTCTGTCGTTCCCAGTTCTTTGCAACAGGTGGCCAAAGTATTGGAGTTTCAGCTTCAACATCAGTCCTTCCAATGAACACTCAGGACTGATCTCTTTTAGGATGGACTGGTTGGATCTCCTTGCAGTCCAAGGAACTCTCAAGAGTCTTCTCCAACACCACAGTTCAAAAGCATCAATTCTTCAGCACTCAGCTCTCTTTATACTCCAGCTCTCATATCCATACATGACCGCTGGAAAAACCATAGCCTTGACTAGATGGACCTTTGCCGACAAAGTAATGTCTCTGCTTTTTAATATGCTGTCTAGGTTGGTCATAATTTTCCTTTGAAGGAGTAAGCATCTTTTAATTTCATGGTTGCAGTCACCATCTACAGTGATTTTGGAGCCCCTCAAAATAAAGTCTGCCACTATTTCCACTGTTTCCCCATCTATTTGCCATGAAGTGATGGGATTGGATGCCATGATCTTAGTTTTCTGAATGTTGAGCTTTAAGCCAATATTTTCACTCTCCTCTTTCACTTTCATCAAGAGGCTCTTTACATCTCTTCTTCACTTTCTGCCATAAGAGTGGTGTCATCTCCATATCTGAGGTTATTGGTATTTCTCCCAGCAATCTTGATTCTAGCTTGTGTTTCATCCAGCTCAGCGTTTCTCATGATGTACTCTGCATATAAGTCAAATAAGCAGTGTTAGATTCACCTTTATTCCTTGCTTCACCAGCTTTCAAACTCTTCATGAATTAGGAATTATGCTAAAATTTGTAGGATCGGGTTTAGGTTGAGGGTGACAGAAGGAGGTACCATCACAGGATATGAAACAACTTGCTAACCAATCTTTTAATTTATCTTGTGCTCATTTGCCAGGGGGAAAAAGTACCACAGATTGGATACTTGTACAGTGGACATTTATTTCCTCACAGTTCAGAAGTTGTGCTGGCATGGCTGGTTTCTTCTGAGGCTGTTCTTGGCTTAGAGATGGCTGTCTTTTCCCTGTCCAGTTGATCATTCCTGTCTCTATGTCTTGATCTCCTCTTCTTAAACTTCAGTCACTGACTTAGGGACCATCCCAGTGACACCATTTAACCTAAATTACCTGTTTAAAGGTTGAAGAAGACTCTTGGACTGGATGGAGATACAACCAGTCAATCCTCAAGGAAATCAGTTATGAATATTCATTGGAAGGACCAATGCTGAAGCTGAACCTCCAATACTTTGGTCACCTGATGTGAAGAACTGACTCATTGGAAAAGACCCTGATGCTGGGAAAGACTGAAGGCAGGAGGAGAAGGGGCCAACAGAGGATGAGATGGCTGGATGGCATCATTGACTCGATGGATTTGAGTTTGAGCAATCTTTGGGAGTTGGTAATGGACAGGGAAGCCTGGTGTGCTGCAGTCCATGGGGTCACAAAGAGTCGGACACAACCAAGTGACTGAACTGAACTGACCTCTTTAAAGAATTTACCTCCAAATATGCAGTCACAATATGAGATACTAAGGGTTAGGATTTCAACATATAAATTGAGTGACAGGGATATAATTCAATCCATTAGTCTCACCTCACTTTTTCTTGCCTCCATGTGTCCAAATTTTCTTCTGCCATCACTTCTGACCCATCTCTTTTCCATAAGCAACTCACTGGTAAGTATAATACAGCACCCTTTCCTCAGCCTGCTTCATCCACCATCTTTCCCTACTCTCTCTAAATTCATTTTGAGACAAAAGTTCTAAAAAAGAACATTTGAATTTCTTTCCTTTTTTGCCTTCCAATATCAAGAACAATGAAATGAAGAAGTAATAAGCAAGAAGGCAAGAAAACAAGAGATCCATTTGCCCTCTGAACAAGCTACCATTAATTTGGGGATTGGAATCAAAGTGCTGTCTAAGTATCACATATGTGTCCATGCTTACTCACTGTAGAATATTTTGTAAATGAAAAGAATCTTGTAGTCACATGTTTAAAAAAATGAAAAGAGTTTTTCCTTTGCTCATTTTCATACTGCTTTAAAACTACACATTTATTTCATTTTGGGGTAAAAATACAGCTAAAACAAAATAGCTAATATTCATTTCCCCTGATTAGTGACTTTGCTTATAAAGTAAACATTCTATTTAGATAATTAGCAAAGTAAACCATTAGGATTTAATTGAATTTTGAGGTTGCTTCCAACTCTTGAAGTTTCGATCACTCAAATATCTATGATTTAACATTTGGCATTCAGGTTACCAAGGTGATATGAAATCATACTCTTTATTAGCACTGTGGGTTTTTTTTTTTTTTTTTTTCAAATGAGCAAAAGGTATCCATGGGAACATATTATATGTTGTAGTAGAGAAGAAAAGTTATGACTCTGTCATAGCAAAATAAATATTGGTTATTTCTCCCCCTTAGATAATCAACTTAATAATGGCACTCTTTAATGTTGCTTCTTTCTTATGATGAAATTCAAGGGTATCTCTATCCACACACGTTATCTCTATTCACACTGTATGTCTATTCAGGTTCTTCAGTAGGTAGTTTAAACCATTCATGTTTTGCATCTGACTCTTTGTGACCCTGTGGACCATTGACTACCAGGCCCCTCTGTCCATGGGGTTCTCCAGGCAAGAATACTGGAGTGGATTTCCCTGACTTCCTCCAAGGGATCTTCCAAAGCCAGGAATCAAACCCACATCTCTTATGTATCCTGCATTGGCAGGCAGGTTCTTTACCACTGGTGCCACCTGGGAAGCCCTCTTAATTTGCCTAAAATGTCTCTTTTTGTGTCATTATGGTTTTGAATTACATTACTCTGAAAGTAAACATATATGAAAGAAGAAGAAAGAAATTTAATAGGTGAGGCTGAGCAAACATAAAGGAAGGTTTGTTAAATAAAAAAAAAAAAAAAAGAAAAAATCAGAGCAGATGCCTAATGATTTACTGTGGAAGTGGAAGTACTGACCAGTCTGGGAGTGTCTCTATCTTTGATCCTGGCCCCAGGCAGCAAGCTGATTTAATGCATAAATGTTCCCATCTCTTAAGTTAAAAATCAGACAGGTGAAATTTGGAAGCACCTGTGGGAAAGGGCAAGGATGCCCCCTGACCTTTCCGCTGCCCCTGATAAGGACTGGTCTTGCTTTTCCACGCCCCGCTTCTCTGAATGCCTGAGACAATGCTCTTGCCTTTTATTATCTAAAGCCTACGTGTTCTATAAAAATACACTGGGGGGAGAGTCTAGAAACTGAATGTTTGTGTGCCCACACAGATTATCTTAAATTTTAACATCCAATCTGATGGTCTTTCAGAGGTGATTAGGTCAACAGGGTGGAGCCTGCCTAAATGGGATTAGTATTCTTCTAAAGGAGACCCCAGGCCACTCCCTCATTCTGCCAAGCAAGGACACACCTGCTTCATAGACAGCAGGAAACAGGCTCTCACTAGATACCCAGATACTGAATCTGTCTGGAACTTAGATTTCCCAGACTCCAGAACTGAAATTTCTGTCATTTGTAAGCCACTCAGTCTACGGTGCTTTTTTTTTTTTTTTTTTTTTAACCATTTATCATTTATTTATTATTATATATTTTTTACTTTACAATATTGTATTGGTTTTGCCATACATCAACATGAATCTGCCACGGGTGTACACGTGTTCCCCATCCTGAACCCCTCTCCCACCTCCCTCCCCGTACCATCCCTCTGCGTCATCCCAGTGCACCAGCCCAGCAACCCCTAATGGACTGAGGCAAAATGAAAAACAGAAAGACTACATGGTTCTGAATACTTACTAGACCTTTCACAATAAATGTGTCAAAATTCTGTGAGCTAATCAGTGTTGCTATTCTCATAATAAGGATGAAGACACAGAGGCTCATAGGGCATAAATAACTTTCCTAGGACCATTTAATTAATAAGCTATAAAAACATTTGAACCCACATCTGTATGACTCCAAAGCACATACTCATCCCATTCACCCTCTCCCTGCAGCTTCAGCAAGTAGCATGTACAAAGACATAAAGTCACGAAAAAGCAAGAATTTAGAAAACTAGAAAAGAAGGCATGCTAAGGACATAGGTTATAATCTCAAATTAGCAGCTCTCACAAAGGAATTTTCTGAACCCTTGAAGCATGACCAGAGGAAAATTGACTACCCTTGAACTACACTGTCACATTGTATGTGTGTTATGCACATATGTTGTATACTTTACTTTCATGAAAAATCAGAAATTTAACCAGAGTGATTTGAGATCAAGGCACCAGATAGGCATTTTGATTTATTTTCAGAGAGTTTGATTTTCAAAGAAATTAATTTACATTCTGCTTGAGCAAACAAAATTCAATATGTCTTTAAAGTATCACATGGAGAAAGGTCATTCAATGAAAAGAGCCTTATCTTCCTAACCTCAACATCCTGTGCATGGGTCTCCATTGAGATGGTGCCTTCATGAACAATGAGCAAAACAAACTCATTCTTTGAAGAAACAGACTTTTGCGATTAGATGAAAATAAGTTTATTAATAGAAAAGCATGGGGATAAAAGCTGAAATTTTTTCTTTTGAAATAATCATAGTGAATAAAAACAACTTGATAAATGCATGAGCTTATAAACACAAGTTTTATCTATTACATGTTTTTTTCCTTATTTGGCAAATCAAGTTATGATCACAATCAAAACAGAGAAAAGGACACCTAAAAATCCTTAATTTTATTTATTTAACATGCTTTCATAATGTAGGATCACATAGAATCACAGACACATCTGTCACAAGCAGTGGTTTTGAAAATGTGATTTATTCCTTATGACTGGGCCTTGACTTTTATTTTATTTATTCCTTAGACTGGGCTGAAATTAAAACCAGCAAGTTCATTTTAAAGAGAGCACTCATAATTTGCAGTACACTTTTTCTGATTAGAAAAATATCATAAAAATGTAAAAGTATTAAAAAACAGAAAGCTTGTTCTGCAGAACAAGAATGTTGTTGTTAAGTTCTTGTTCTTGTTCTGCAGAACAGAATGTTGTTCAGTTGCAAAGTCATGTCTGACTGTTTGTGATTCCATAGACTGCAGCACACAAGGCTTCCCTGTCCTTGCTTATGTCCATTGATTTGGTGATGCCATCCAATCATCTCATCCTCTGTCACCCCCTTCTCCCCCTGCCTCAATCTTTCCCATCATCAGAGTCTTTTTCAGTGAGTTGGCTCTTCCCATCAGGTGGCCAAAGCTTCAGCTTCAACTTCAGCAACAGTCCTTCCAATGAATATTCGGGGTTGACTTCCTTTAGGATTGAGTGGTTTGTTCTCTTTCCAGTCCAAGAGACTCTCGGGAGTCTTCTCCAGCACCACAGTTTGAAACCATCAATTCTTCAGTGTTCAGACTTCTTTATGGTTCAACTCTCACATGACTACTGAGAAAAACCTTAACTTTGACTGTACATACCTTTGTCAGCAAAGTGATGTCTCTGCTTTTTTAATACACTGTCTAGTTTTGTCATAGCTTTTCTTCGAAGAGTAAGTGTCTTAATTTCATGGTTTTGGTAACCGTCTGCAGTGATCTTGGAGCCCAAGAAAATAAAGTCTGTCACTGTTTTCATTTTTCTCCCATCTGTTTGCCATGAAGTGAGGGGACCAGATGCCATGATCTTGGTTTTTGAATGTTGAGTTTTAACCCAGTTTTAATCTTGCAGATTAAGAAACCTCAAAGGAAACAGGTGCTCAGCCTAGAGGAAGCCTAGTCTCACTTCCAGCAGGCAACCTGAGAATTTCTGTGTGGTGCTTCTACTGTTTTATGTCTCTAGAACTTGGCTAAAACCCAGTTGTCATCCATCAGGGGCCTTCTCCCTCTGAACAAATAAAACTAAACATAGCAAGTGACCACTTTGATCAACAGGTACCATTTACCAAAGTAATTGTACCCATAAGCAGTTAAGGAAGACGCATGTTGAAAGCATTTACAGAGGTTATGTTGACTGTCAGAGACAAACTAATGATGCAGGAAAAAAAAAAAAAAACATGAAAGAGATTAAAATGCATATAGTTCATGAGATAATTTTAACTCTCAAGAGATCTCTTGAGTCAAAATGTCTCAAGTAGAGTTAAGCAACCATGTTTTATACATCACTCTCAGAGGTGGAGATAAAGTGTCAACAATTTGAAAATAACACTGGTGCCTGATTTTAATAAGGGAACAAACTTATGAGGATGTCTCTAATACATGTCCTACGTACCAATGGCATGATCCTTATAGAATTATAAAAGTATGAAATAAAAAGGAGATAAAGTCTAGTCAAGACTATGGTTTTTCCAGTAGTCATGTATAGATGTGAGAGTTAGATCATAAAGAAAGCTGAGTGCCGAAGAATTGATGCTTTTGAATTGTGGTGTTGGAGAAGACTCTTGAGAGTCCCTTGCACAGCAATGAGATCAAACCAGCCAATCCTAAATTAAATGAGTCCTGAATATTCATTGGAAGTACTGAAACTCCAAACCTTTGGCCACCTGATGAGAAGAGCTGACTCAATGGAAAAGACCCTGATGCTGGAAAGATTGAAGGCAGGAAGAGAAGGAGGATGAGAGGTTGGGATGAGATGAGGATGAGGTGGTTGAATAGCATCACCAACTCGATGGACATGAGTTTGAGCAAGCTCTGGGAGTTGGTAATAGACAGGGAAGTCTGGCATACTGCAGTTCAGTGTGAAGCCTGGGTCAGAAAGAGTTGGACATGACTGAGCGACTGAGCTGAACTGGAAGTCTTGAAGCCCCTTTGACCATCCCCAAATGGATTTTATGCAAGTGCCCCAACCAATGAACTATAATTTTCTTCCAGTTTTATTTACTTTTTCTTAGAATGACTCAAGTGCTTTCCTGGCCAGAGAACTATAGTCCTAATAATAATAATAATAAATAAATAAATAGTTTGACTTTATTTTCTTGGGGATCATAGAGGTCAGGAAATTCAGTTCTGTCTCCATTGACATAGGCACATATTTTGCTGGCATTGCTTTTAGATAACTCTGTAAATGTTCACCTCTTATTAAGAAACTTCATGGTCATTTTCATACAAAAGCATCAAAAAATTAAGTACCAATGGAATCCTAAAATGATATAAATAAAGCTCTCAGACCTCCTTGAAATTTCAAGTCCTAAAGTGTTACCATTTAGACTTGACCAGAATAAGACTAACACCTTTCAGGACCCACAAGTTGTCTCCTCCCAAGTTAATAACAAGCCTTTCCATATGTTTGGGACTTTCATTTCCAATATCTGATTCCACCTATTGCAAACAGATCTGATTAAATAATACAGGAGGCTCATATTTAGCTTTGTTGACAAGAGGTTCAAACTCCATTATTAGAACAGTCACCTAAACAGTCCCAGGATGATCTGAAGCCTGAAAAGCTGATCTTCAGGGAAAGACATCAAGAATTCTGCCCTCGATCTATGATGGAAAGAACACTATGATGTACTGTTAACAACTGACATGACAGAAAAACCACAAGATACTTGTAGATTCACGTTTCTTGATTAAGAAGACATACACCATTTCCTCTACAGCACTGGCTGCCCAGCCTGTCAGTAGTCCTTAAACTGATAGCTATTGACGTAAAAAGTATCTTCTCAAGGCTCTGATCAAGTTGCCTCCAGAAGACATAGACATTTTTCTGTCCAAGGCAACAGAACATGATTTTCTGATTCCTTAGTATACTTTTTCTTTGGTCACTTCTTGCTTATTATTATTATAGTTTGACACCATCTGTTAAGTGAATACAGATTTTTCAATATACTCTCCATTATTTGTGGCTTCTCTTTTCCAGCAGTCATGTGAGAGTTTGACCATAAAGAAGGCTGAGCACCTAGGAACTGACATTTTCAAATTACGATGCTGGAAAAGACTTTTGAGAGTCCCTTGCACAGCAAGTAAATCAAACCAGTCAATCCTAGAGGAAATCAAACCTGAATATTCATTAGAAGGACTGTTGCTGAAGCTTCAATATTTTGGCCACCTGATGCGAAGAACCAGTTCATTGGAAATGACTCTAATGCTGGGAAAGATTGAGGGCAGCAGGAGAAAGGGGCAATAGAGGATGAGATGGTTAGATAGCATCACCAATTCAATGGGCATGAGTTTGACCAAACTCCAGGAGATAGTCAGGGACAAGGAAACCTGGTATGCTATAATCCATGGGGTCCCAAAGAGTTGCAAAAAACTTAGCAACTGAATAATAATAAAACTCCATTATTTACTTTCTGCTATTTTTTCACTCCCTAAGGAAAAACAAACTCTTTTGCTCATTTGTCTCTTAGCTACTGTGGTAGTTAATTTTATGTATCATTTGACTGGCTCAAGGGATGCCCAGATATCTGGTAAAATTTGATTTCTGTATTTGGTCTGTGAGGGTGTTTCTGCATGAGATTACACTTGAGATGGTGAGCTCAGTAAAGTAAATTTCCCTCCCTAATGTGAAGTGGGCATCATCCAATCTGCTAAGGGCCTGAATGAAACAAAAAGGTGGAGGAAGGAGACATCTGCACCTTTTTCCTGCCTCATTGCTGGTGAGCCAGGACATCTCATCTCCTGCCCTTAGGCTGGAGTCTAGTCTATTGGCTTCCTCGGTTCTCGGGCCTTCAGGCTCAGATTGAGCTATACTACTATGAATCATGGGCTTCCTCAGCCTCCAGGACTACATGTCCCAATTCCTCATAATAGATCTCCCTTTATATCTTATTGGTTCTATTTCTTTGGAGAACCCCGACTAACAAAGCTACAATTTTGAGTTAACTTGTTGCTAGACTTGTCTTCCTCCATCTGATTCTGCTGACAGAAAAATGTAATAGTAATTCCTTTTAACATTTCAGAAGGTAGAGTTCGTCTTATCAGCGCCTTCTTATTCTTAAATGTCAGTCATATAGTGCACCTGAGACGTCAGCCTTGTAAACAGTGGACTTTGCCTCAACAGAGTGACTTTTTTCAGATCATCCCAACCCTGCCAACGAAACCTACCACAGCAGGAATGGGAACTATTACTGGAGCTAAAATAACTGTAATCAGTCTGTGCTCTTCAGAGAATTTGTGGCCAAAAATCTGTTTATTTTAAAGGAACAACAATTGGCTCACTATTATTGACATAAACAGTATGCACACTGCCAATGGTGTCTGTACCCCTTTCTGGTACTTCTTATGAAACTACCTTCTGCTCCGGAAGCCCCACAAGCTAGTTTAAATTCATCACCCAGTTGATAAAATAACATTTATGTTTTAAAACAGGTCAAGAAAAAGTTAAACATAAATTCTCTCTGTGTGTGAGTTTGGGCCTTCTCCCTCCCGAATGTGCAGTGTGCATCTGCTTTACACGATAACCAGAGCTCCTCATAGATGGGAGTGCCGACTCAGCTGTAAAGATCAATTTTTTTCTTTCTTCTGATGAAATATAATTTCTTAACAGAGTAATGTTCTTCCTCAGCTGGGTAGGGTGTTATGGTGAGTTGCTGTTTGCTTTGAATGTGTTTACCTGGACTATGTATCCTTAGTAAAGTTTATACAAACTATCATATTTGATGTTTGATCTTTTGTGTCAAAATGTATCTGTTTATGCCTTCAGCTTCTAACAGGTTTACTAGTTCTCAGAGCTTTCTGAGAATCTGCTGCCTAGATTTTAATCATCAGTTTGGCTTGAATAATATTCCCTTTTTTTTCTTCTTAATTTGATAATTAATTGAATTTTCATCAACAGAGTATTGTCATAGATAATCACATAGCCATTGATTTCCTCTTTGCTAGCCAATGGAAAATTGACAATGTAAAGAAACGCTTCTAACATAAATATTACACCTAAGTAAAGACTATAGGTAAGTGAGCACATTGTTTGAGACATTACTCACACCCCAAACTCTAAAACAAGTCAGGATAACTTAATAGGTCATTATCACCTTCACCCTCACCCCTTATTATTTGTCTCTGAAACACCTTTCAATGCTGGGCCAAAAAATGTGAGATCAAGGAATACAATGGTGAAATGAGGGGCCAGAAAGCAACTTGCTTAACCTTCATACACTTAAGGATAGTAATTTTTGAACGTGGAATTTTTCAGTATTTTCTTAGTTTTCCTAAGATTTTGAATATCTTTTCTCTGATCTGAACCAATCCAGAGGAAATAGTTTTGTTTTGTTTTTTTTTTGTTTTGTTTTGTTTTTTTGTTTTTTTTTTCAGAGGAAATAGTTTTGAGAAGCATTTACTCACTCTTCATTTTTACTTGCAACAACTCCCTTACAGGTAATATAGTATCTCATTTTATGTCAGGCAAGGAACTGAAATAAAATCCTGGAGTATTTATGAACAGGGTGTGAACTGGCAATAGTCAAACCACTAAGCCACCTCCACGTCCAAGCTTTTTTCCCTACCTTCCAACTATACTTTATATTCTCCCAATATGAGTATGTGCACGTGGTGTTGTTCTAACATCTCTGAACTACTGTAAGAACAACTCCATAAATAATGTTCCTTCCAGGGAATATCACGGGTTTTTATTTTTGTTTGAGAATTACTAGATTGCCCTCAACATGTCCAAACATTCAAATCTTTAAAGTCCTCAATTCATAATGTGATCTTTTCCAGCAAACCAGTTTTTATTTAAAAAAATATTGCCCTTAAATAGAGAAAATAATATGAATCTATTTATTTCACCTTTTTATTTAATATTTATTATAGTCCTTCAAAACAAGTATTTCTTGATTTATAAATTACTTTTTTGTTATGACTCAGTGGTATTATTTATTCTAAAGGTGTTGATCTAATAACTCAAACTTGGGTGAGAGGAAATGCTAAAAGTGTGAAACTTTAACATTTATTTGTGTTTATACTCATTGAGAATCTTTATAGGGCAATAAGAAGAGCTTGGATTCTGAATTCCAAATATATGATTTCAGTTTCTAAGAGGAGCACTTGTTGTGACCTTGGTCAATTTAACGCACCTTATTTAAAAAGAAAAATTGAATATACTCCAATATAACTCAAGAGGCGACATCTTACTCTCATTAATAAAACTGATAAGGAGAAATTACAGTCCAGGATGCTTTATAGACAGATTTGGGCATAAAATATCCTTTCTAAGAGGGCAGTGTGCAAATGAGTTTCCCATGCCTCCTGATGGCAGGAGTTGGGGCAGGGGGACAGTGAAGAACCTAGGAGAATACTTTAGAAAAAAAGCTTATCTTCCTTTTGCCACCCAGGGGATCTAAAGGCAGGCAGTGAGAAGATTTGATCTGATGACAGACTGAAACTTCAATAGCCATCAGGTGTTTAATACTGGAAAGTGAGATGTGAGTGATGTAAAACTCTGGTATTTATGCAAGATTATCTGTCAGAGATGAGAAAACTAACAGAGCTAGTTTAAAGGGCAGTTTTGAGAGCAGCACTGAAACTATTTCCTTGTTGTACAAGGCTGAGTCTAGACATCTGAATAAATATTCTATTTGTGCAGCACACGGCACAAAGTATGAACTCAAGGTGTGCTGGTTCCTTCCCTCTAACTAGTTCTGGGTCCTTCACAAGACTCTGAGGGTCCTCTCTTACAACACACGTGGAGTCACTGCAATTAGGGGAAATGCTGCCTCATTCACACACTTTCTGGTTCCTTGGGTTCCTTTCATTCTCTACATCCATTCACTTAATATGAAGTCTCAAAACTAGGGAAATAATGTCCAGGAAGAATACAAAAAAATAAACAAATAAATAAAAGAGAGCTGAATTTTAAATTGGCCGTATTCTGAACCTCACAATTTAGGTCAAACAGATTTTAACACTGTTCAGGTATTACATGTTTCCCAAGGAGCAAAGAAAAAGAAAAAAACTTCTCTCTGGCAGTTATATCAAATTGAGGCTTTAATTCCTATGGATTTTTCATTACATGTGATTCTATAAATTCACAAATCTATAAATGTTAACATGATTAACAGTTTTTAACTATTTCAACAAGCTCTTGTTAATTTTAACTAAGTGAAGAGAAACAGCAGGCTATTGGAGAGAATCAATAAAAATATATCTTTAAACAATTTTTTTAAAAGCAGTCTTATTATTAATCAACAAAATAAGTGTATTTTATTTGAAAAGTATTTTTCAGAGGAAGTGTTTTGTTGAGTACATGAGATTCCCAAGGAACATATTAGTATTTATGTAAATAGTTGAAAACAGCTTCAGTGTGTTTGGAAAGTTCATTGTTTCATAAAATGTAAGTATTCTACCTGAAGCAATAGCTATTTTGTTTAGCAGATTTTGTCCTTAACTAAATTGATATTAAAATTTAGGCTAGCCTTATTTCTAATTATCCCAAATTCTGAATCAGTAGAATTAAGTGCAAAATTTTTTAAAAATGACTATATGTTTCAGTTATAGTTTCCATCAAGATAAGGAAATACTGGGTAAACAGAAAAGGTAGTGCTGGATGGGGTAGAACCCACGAGAAAGCAGAACACGACTAAAGCAAAGCTATTGCACAACTGAATGGGGACCTGGATTCTAGGCCCGAAGCCCTGAAACCAACGCTATGGTGGCCTAGGGTGTAGGCAGAAGGCTTTCACCAGGCAGGCAGGCAGTCACCAGGAATCCTAAAGGACACGGCAGCAGGCTAACACAGAACTTGCTGTCAGGAGGTCTGGCAGCAGGAAGCAGAGAACCCACACAGTGGGCTGGGATTCAAGGCAAAAGCTTCAGTCTTTGAGTGCACCCAAAGACAGGCAGGTAGGTTCCTGAAGATTCTGGAAGGTTTAGTTCTGAAAATGTCATCGTAATTAGCACACAAAGTAAGTACCAAATTAATCCAAGTGTGTTTAGTCCCAGATCATGGCACTAGATAAATTTCTTTGGCCTAAATGAGAAATGACTCCAGCAGCTGGGGCTACGTTGAACCTGCAAGTGGGTTCAAGAGAACAGGAATTTAGTGGCGGCGGGGGGAGGGGTTGGGGTGTGTTTTCATATTTATGTTAGATCCTTGAGAGGACTATTCATCATCCTGACTCACTTTTTTCCAGCTCCAAGATGAGATTATTTTTGTATATATGCTTTAAGGGAAAGTTGAGAGAATTTAATGTCACTATGGCCCTAGAGTTCTTTGCATTTATTTTTCTCTTTTGGAAAGTCTCAATGTTAATTCTTCATTTAGACCAAGGCTTAACTGGAAGCAATTTATGATACTACTGTGAAGTGTGCCATCCTTAGAAAGTGTCACATTAAGCTTTTTTGAATGAAAAATCCTGTTCTTTCCTTCACCAGAGTTCCCCAGATAGTATATTTACATACAAACATGAACATACAGAAACACACTCTTTGCCATTGTACTCTCTTTCTCTCTTTATACATTAATAAGTATGTGTGTTTAGGTAGAATCTATACTCCAATACTTTGGCCACCTCATGCGAAGAGTTGACTCATTGGAAAAGACCCTGATGCTGGAAGGGATTGGGGGCAGGAGGAGAAGGGGACGACAGAGGATGAAATAGTTGGATGGCATCACTGACTCGATGGACATGAGTTTGAGTGAACTCCAGGAGTTGGTGATGGACAGGGAGGCCTGGCGTGCTGCGATTCATGGGGTCACAAAGAGTCAGACACGACTGAGCGACTGAACTGAACTAACTGATATACATATATACGCCATGCAAGCCTACTTTTTATACAATATGGAAAAAAGCAATAAGCTTCTAAAATTAAACAAAAAGAAAGAAGAGTGTTTACTCTATCCAAAGCTCAGTGCAATTACTTCTTAGCCTTTTACAGGAAAAAAGCCAGAATTCAATTGCAAGTTTTCTACACACTTTATTAAGGTAGAAGATAAAATACTTCCTCCAATCAGAGAGAAAAATTGAGAATGAAAAAAATGTAAACTCTGACAAGAGTTGCCTGGAACCCTTAATGGATTGTAAGTATTGCTAACATTTTTGGGTAGAAATAAAAGTAATTTCTACATGAAAATGGAAACAGATTCATTTAACTGGAGTTCTTCCCCTTCTATGTTTGTTTTTGTGACACCAAAACATCCAGTCTTGCTTCTCCTGCTTCTCTTTTCATTTCCATCATGCTCTGTAAAAAGAACTCCAGTTATCAATTTATTTGCTCAACCACCCTTTGCCTTTTCTTTCATTTATTCTCCCTTTAGTTTTATCCAGTCATATTCCTCACTTTCCTCTCCTGCCTTTCTCTCCTTTTAACTGTTAATGTTCAGTAGAATACCACTCTCTTATTTTTTTCCCATCTATTTCCATCCAATACTATACATAGTTGAAATATATCATGAGAATTTGTTTTAACCTCAAATATTAAATGGAATCTCTTCTTTCTTCTCTCCTCTTCTCTTCTTCCTCCCTTTCTCTCTCTCTCATCAATTAGAAAATATGTTATACTAGCTAAATTTTCTTATGAACCATCCTTTTATCCCAGAAGCAATCTAGTGCATTTAGTTCCTTTGGGTAGACCTCTACTCCTGCTAGACATTTTAGATTTCTTCTTTACCAGCTCCTCATGGAATTTTCTTTTTATTGTTTAGATATTTTTCTTAGGGTCTTCAGTTGAGGCTGAGACTCTTAAGTTTCTCAGAGTAACACGTGATCATCTAATATGCTTAAGAACTGGCACACCTCCAACCTGATGATTTCCCTTCTCTTTTAGCCTTTTAGCCTCTTTTTTCCTTCTCACACTCTGTATCCTTGGAAAACCCTAAGCAAGATCTCCTCTGGAGATCTCATTCACTCTCATGATTTCAACTCTATGAGTTATTTTCAAATCTACTACCAGTCTTTAAACTACCAACAGAATTTCTTTTTCCCACATTCCCAGTTGTCTGTAAATGCTTTCCACAAAAACTTTGAGTTTCATGTTTTCTAAACCAGTAACTTCATTAAAAAGACACACACACAGATTCCTTTATATGTCTTAAATGGAAACCCAGTATTGTATCACATTAAAGCTAATAGAACAGCAGATACTTATGAAAGCCTTAAAGGCAACAAATGGGCCATTTCGTTTATGCGCACACATGCATACAGAAAGAGTTACAGGTCACAGTTGAGTTATATTTCTGTGGCTTGGTTTTGCATGCACAGTGTAGATGGACAGTATCCACATTTCAGCAGGCCTAAATTTGGAAAATATCATTGAGAAGCAACAGTGTCTCAGCAATATTAGAATTCCAAATATGAACTCATAGTGGGAAAAAGCAGATTTATTCTGAAGTATGAACAAGGAGTGAATTGGCATTGAAGCCCAGGTTAATGCCATTAGTGCTCTCATTGAGCGTAAATGTAGTATTATGCATTTACATGAGTGTGTTGTCTTATTTATTAAAATTTTTAAAAGTTAATTTTTTTTTTTTTTTTTTTTTTTTTTTTAGATTTTTTAAATTTTATTTTATTTTTAAACTTTACATAATTGTATTAGTTTTGACAAATACCAAAATGAATCCACCACAGGTATACATGTGTTCCCCATCCTGAACCCTCCTCCCTCCTCCCTCCCCATACCATCCCTCTGGATCGTCCCAGTGCACTAGCCCCAAGCATCCAGTATCGTGGATCGAACCTGGACTGGCAACTCGTTTCTTACATGATATTTTACATGTTACAATGTCATTCTCCCAAATCTTCCCACCCTCTCCCTCTCCCACAGAGTCCATAAGACTGTTCTATACATCAGTGTCTCTTTTGCTGTCTCGTACACAGGGTTATTGTTACCATCTTTCTAAATTCCATATATATGCGTTAGAATACTGTATTTATGTTTTTCCTTCTGGCTTACTTCACTCTGTATAAAATTATGTTCTGTGACTTTTATTTTTTTTCTATTTCATTATAGTCTGTATATTTTGAAAATTTTTTTCTAATTTAATTCAATTTTATTTTTTAACTTTACAATATTGTATTGGTTTTGCCATATATCAAAATGAATCTGCCGCAGGTATACATGTGTTCCCCATCCTGAACCCTCCTCTCACCTCTCTCCCCATCATCCCTCTGGGTCGTCCCAGTGCACCAGCCCCAAGCATCCAGAATCGTGCATCGAACCTGGACTGGCAACTCGTTTCATATATGATATTATACATGTTTCAGTGCCATTCTCCCAAATCATCCCACCCTCTCCCTCTCCCACAGAGTCCAAAACACTGTTCTATACATCAGTATCTCTTTTGCTGTCTCATATACAGGGTTATTGTTACCATCTTTCTAAATTCCATATATATGCGTTAGTATACTATATTGGTGTTTTTCTTTCTGGCTTACTTCACTCTGTATAATACGCTTCAGTTTCATCCACCTCATTAGAACTGACTCAAATGCATTCTTTTTAATGGCTAATACTCCATTGTGTATATATGACTTAAAAACTGTGAAATTTCAGCATTTGAAGAACCATAGCAATTTACAAACCACAGTTTAAAAGGCATTATTTTATTTCAATGAATGAAATCATTCCTTACCAAACAATATTTTCTCATCATAATCTCTGTTTTGGTAAAATAATCACTGGGCTTCCCACATAGCTCAGCAGTAAAGAATCCACCTGCAATGCAGGACACACAGGTTTGATCCCTGTACAAAAGAGCCAGGCAGGTTTCAAAGAGTCAGACATGACTTAGTGACTAAACAACAGTAACACAGTGATCACTGCTGCTTATTTTCTTCATGCTGCTGCTAAGTCACATCAGTCGTGTCCGACTCTGTGCGACCCGATAGACGGCAGCCCACCAGGCTCCCCTGTCTCTGGGATTCTCCAGGCAAGAACACTGGAGTGGGTTGCCGTTTCCTTCTCCAGTGAATGAAAGTGAAAAGTGAAAGTGAAGTCGCTCAGTCATCTCCGACTCTTCTCGACCCCATGGACTGCAGCCTACCAGGCTCCTCCATCCATGGGATTTTCCATGCAAGAGTACTGGAGTGGGTTGCCATTGCCTTCTCTGTATTTTCTTCATATATAACCCCAATTCATTTTATTGCTAACTGCAATATATAGTCCACCAGTTTCCTCTGTCCATGGGATTTCCCAGGCAAGAATACTGGAGTGGGTTGCCATTTCTTTCTCCAGGGGAACTTCCTGACCCAGAGATCCCTGCATTGCAGGTGAATTCTTTACCTCTGAGCCTCTGGGGAAGACCTAAGTGCCAAACATTTCTAGTTAGTTTATAAGGTTATGCATTATTTAAAAATCTTAATCTTTGCATCTTCAACAGACACACAAATACACTGACTAAAACATTTTACCCTCTCTCCACATTTGTCAAATCCATGCCAAAATCTGTTTAGGATCTTCCTTTAACTATACAGAATCCCTCAATTTTCTCCTATTGCCAAGTTCTCTGGCCCTTGTGGTACACACCACTCTTTGGCAGGTAATTATACACTGCTGACTTATTGTGTTCATTCCATATGCATATCTCCTCCAACCTAGATGATACATACTTCGAAAAAAGGAACCTCTATTCTCTTCATCTCTACTCCCTTCCACCTAACACATGTTCAGAGTGACTAAAATAGGCTAGGCATGTGGGAGTAATCTCAAAATGTTTTAACATTGTCATCTTTTAATCTTCATATTGAATACTCAATGCTTTTATTATTTTTTGTTTCATGTAACTTTAAAAAAATTACCTTTGTTACTTTCTTGGTATCTGTGTACACATTCTGTATAACTCAGTTTGGCTATATTGAATTTAACTCAAACCCTGGGATAGGGAAGAGCTTTCAGTACTAATGATTACCAAATTTTCTCATGAAGTAGATAGAATGCAACCTTCATAATCAAAATAGAAGAATTAAACATGACCTTTTACACACACAGATCCATGTGAGCCCCTAGGTGGGTCCTCTACCCTATTCTCATTCTGAGAACCAGTGCCTGAAAGGATTATTAATATGCTCTGTCAGGGGAAAAAATGTATGGAAGAATTTAAAATTAAAAGAACAAAGAATTTGGTTACATTAAAATTCAAAAATTTTACCATATCAGATTTAGATTTTTTTTTCTTTTTTCTTACTCCTTCCTTGAATCAGTCCTGGAGAAACTACAGAAAATAGAAGGATTCAAGGATCTAAAAAAATAACACGAAAACCTGTGAGAGCTCCAGACAGACTGAAAACATCTCAGAAAGAATAAAGAGGAATGGTGATGCAGACAGCATCTGTCTCTGGCTAAGAGAATCTAGGCACATCTCTGAGAGACTGTGTTGGAGATGTATTATGTTTTATTCTCCTCTCAACATTGCCATAGACCATTATTGCCTGCCTCATCACCACAATGGAGAAGGAAATGGCAACCCACTCCAGTGTTCTTGCCTGGAGAATCACCAGGACAGAGGAGCCTGGTGGGCTGCTGTCCATGGGGTCTCACAGAGTCAGACATGACTGAAGTGACTTAGCATGCATGCATGCATGCATGCATTGGAGGAGAAGATGGAAACCCACTCCAGTGTTCTTGCCTGGAGACTCCCAGGGACAGGGAAGCCTGGTGGGCTGCAGTCTATGGGGTCGCACAGAGTCAGACACAGCTAAAGCGACTTAGCAGCAGCAGCAGCAGCAGCAGCAGCATCACCACAAAAATTGCCTCAAGCCTAGACTACTTGGCCTGGAGGAAACAGATGAATATCAGACAAAATTCAAAGGTAGTACAAAATCCACTGGAGTGAGGAGCTGGTATAAATGGGATGGACAGGCTAGTACCCTCAGGCATTCATTATTGTCTTCTCTGCTCCAGGCAGCAGGGATCACATCACCCTGAAGAAAGTCTTGCCTGGTGGTTAAGACAGCAAAGAATCTGCCTGCAATTTGGGAGACCTTGGTTTGGTCCCTGGGTCAGGAAGATCCCCTGGAGAAGGGAATGGCAACCCACTCCAGTATTCTTGCCTGAATAATTCCATGGACAGAGGAGCCAAGGGGTCACAAAGAGTCAGACAGGATTGAGTGAGTAACACTTTCACTTTTCAGGCTACATCTATCTAAGGTCTTTTTTTTTTTTTTTAAAGGTGAATCCTTCAGAACCTAGTGGGCTACCTAGTGACTTTGTAGTGCCTGGAGCTGTGTGCACTGGTGTCTCTTCCTGCCCTTTCCTTAAATTCACAGAGATGACAGGTACTTACAGGACTTTGGGTTTTCCCCAACACATACTAAAAGTCAGAGCAGGAAGACGTTCTAAGAGAACATGAACTTAAAAGTCAACATGACTAGACTCTTAGAAGAACAATCTTTTCAACAGAGAAAGCAAAATCAACAAAGTCTATCACATGAAGCAGTTATTAAAATAAAAATTTTAAACAATCATGATGCTGCTGCTGCTGCTAAGTCACTTCAGTCATGTCCGACTCTGTGTGACCCATAGACGGCAGCCCATCAGGCTCCCTTGTCCCTGGGATTCTCTAGGCAAAAACACTGGAGTGGGTTGCCATTTCCTTCTCCAATGCATGAAAGTGAAAAGTGAAAGTGAAGTCGCTCAGTCATGTCAGACTCTTAGCGACCACATGGACTGCAGCCTACCATGGGGTGTTCCAGGCAAGAGTACTGGAATGGGGTGCCATTGCCTTCTCCAAACAATCATGATAAATGCCCTTAAAATGATGAATATTTGTAATACTTAGTTGGAGGAAATAAATAGAAAAAAGTAAGAATATACTAATTCTGAAAAATAAGTTATAATAGTTTAAGATGAATAGTAGGATAAAATATTAGAGAAAGGAATTAATGCACTTGTAGACTATCTTGAAGCACTCTTCCTGAGGGTTAGCATGAAAAGGAAAAGGGAAATAACACATAAGCTAATAAAGTATAACATAACAGATACAGAGAAAAAAAGCAGAACTACCAACATATGGAAAATAGGAATACATAAAAAATAAAAATGGAATTTTTAATGAAATATAAGGACATTAGTAAGTTCTAAAACCTTCCTATAAAGAAATAAAAACCAAATCTATTTTAGACTTCCTAACAGTAGCTTTGATGACAAGATAGTTTTAGGCAATATTTTTGAAGTATTTAAATAAACCAACTTTGAATTATAATTTTTAATCAGCCAGATTGTTATTTAAATGTGAGGCGTATGCACAGCTACCTTTCCCAGCTTTCCTTGGAGTTAAGTGTTTCTTTCTCTCTATATTTGGCCAAGAGAAAATAGGCTGAAGTATACTACTTCTAGGTCTTTCCAACAGAAGTATGTGAGTTTTCTGTACCCATGTGTTGGTGAATACTGATTTCCTTTGTCAACCTAGGTCCCCGAATGACCATGTGGAATACAACACCCTCCTTGCAGATGATTGTTCTTTGTATGAGGAAGAAATTATTTTTTATTATGTAAAATCATTGTTGTTTTGTGGATTATCTATAACTTATGTTGCCTTGATGCAAATAACTTTGTACAGACAGACCTCATTTGACTGTACTTTGCTTTATTGTGCTTTGCAGATATTGCATTTTTAACAAGTTGAAAGTCTGTTGCAACCCTGCACTGAGCACGTTTATTGGTGCCATTTTTTTCCAACAAACATTTTCTCACTTTATGTCTCTGTGTCATGTCTGGTAATTCTCACAATATTTCAAACTTTTCACTATTATTTTATTATTATTTTTATATTTGTTATGGTGATCTATGATCTTTTTAATTTCCGTTACAACTTGCTGAAGGCTCAAATGCTGCTTAGCATTTTTTAGCATGGAGAGAGTGGGTTGTTAAGTACACGTCTACTTAATTTTACTAGTTACTCCCACACTGCTCTTTGTAGCCACATATGATAGTTGTCACATCCCCACATCCCACTAATACAACATTATCAAACTTTCTAATGTTTGCCAGTTCTATAGTTTAAATGTTCTAATGCTTAAAGTCATACTGTATTGTTTTAATTGTATGTCTCTAATTATTAATGATTTTGAGGATTCCAGTCACACGAGTCTGGTCCTACATGGGATTTTATTTGTTCGGGATAGATAACATCAATGGAACAGATTGAGGAAGTCTTTCTTTAAGAAAGAAAGGAAATTCATGAGGCCAAACTCGGAAGAAGATAATGCAAGGTGTGAATTTCCCACCTGCTTTCCTCCCACAGAGAAGTGTCAAGTCCTGGGTGCTGCTAAATAGTGCATATGTCTGAATTCTAAGGGAAGACACACTTCTTCAGTCACTTTCCCTCCTTACAGTTCCAGCCTGGGAGTAGCCTTGTCAGTAGGGAACTGTGGTATACAGTCATCAGGATTTAGATGGGAACTTTTTACAGTTGTTTGGGAATGACAACGGTTCATAAGACCTTGGACAAATCTATGGACTTGTAGAATAATATGACTGGGTCAGAGACCTAAATCAAAAATTTCTTGAGCGTTGTTCTGCTGACCCGTTTTCTAGGCAATGAATTGTGCTCTCTACTTTCTGCCTAAAGAGTACCTTTTATTTACCCATTTAAAATTGACACTGAGAAGCTGTTTAGCAATCTGCTGGTAGTATCATCTATACTTAGACCTACACTGCGGAAAAGGCCCCTGTCCATTGGTATATTGTCAGAATCAAGTCGGGAAATCAGAGATCAATTATGTATTTCAAATAGATGTGGTACAGGAAATTTGTGACATGGATATTAAAAACCATGAGAGAGAAAAAGGGAATGGAGATGTAACTCAGATATTAGTAATGTAGGGAAGTTGCTTATGACTCTCAGGTTTATGGAAACAAAAGAGGATGTGATGTTTCCTGTGCATACAAGTGGGACTAAGCCATGGCTACTGGAACCAAGGAGGAGATCCCATGGCCTAGGTTGGAATTGGTGAAGGACTACAACCCATTTCCATAAATATTCCTAAAACAGAGAAGAAGAAATAAACCCTTCTTCTCTCTTCCCCACCTCTGACAGTATACTGGGGACTTTCATTTGTTGACAAGACAAAGGAAACAGGATAATGTAGTTTGCAGATTCTCAGACCCAAAATTGCAGTGAAAAGTGGAGAACAGATACAGTGCCAGGAATAACAGGTAATGATGGACAAAATGGGCATGGGGTTTTGAAGTTTATATAATTTTGAAAGAACAATACTAGTAAGCTTATAAACAGTTACATTTTCGGAGATGTTATTAGATATGAGCCAATATTGGATTTTGGCTTATTACCCTGGTCCCAGTAAAACCTGAGCTTGCACTAACAGAGCTTAGTCTGCTGTCTAAGGCTTCCATTGCCTAATAAAATAATCAGAATCTGGGCTCAACTAGTGATCTCTGTTTAATAGCAATACCCCCTGGCTGTTTGTGGAGACAATGAACAACCAAAATTCATTGTTTTATGAATTCCATAATAATGGCAGTTATATCATCACTTTCCTCCAGTGGGACACAGAAAGACACTTTGGCCTAGGGCAAGTTGGTTTCTCCTCAACATTCTCTTTCTAATCACCAAGGTATACTATTCTCTCTCTTTTCAAAAAATTTATTATTTTATTATCTTAAAAATATTTGGAGTATGTAGTTGATTTACAATGTTATATTAGTTTCTGGTATACAGCAAAGTGAATCAGTTTATATATATATATATATGTGTGTGTGTGCGTGTGTGTGTGTGCGTGTGTGTGTTTTATTTATATATATATATATATATATATATATATATATATATTTCTTTAGATTCTTTTCTCATATAGGCCATTACAGAGTATTGAGCAGAATTCCATGTGCTATACAGCAGGTTCTATTAGTTATCTATTTTCTATATAGTGGTGTATATATGTCAATCCCAGAAAGACAAACATCATATACCACTTACATATGGAATTGAAAAAAAAATTTAGAGGGTACAAATAGAAAAAAAAGTTTTTAATTTAAAATGAGTGCAAATTAACTTAGTTACAAAACAAAAGTAGAATCACAAAAGTATAAAACGAACTTATGATCATCAGGGGATGTGAAGAGGGGAGGGCTAAATTGGGACATTGGGAGTACTGGTTTCTTTTAGCTCAAAGATTAAATTTTTAAAATATAAATTTATTTTAACTGAAGGCTAATTACTTTACAATATTGTATTGGTTTTGCCATACATCAACATGAATCTGCCATGGGTATACACGTGTTCCCCATCCTGAACACCCCTCCCACCTCCCTCCCCATACCATCCCTCTGGGTCATCCCAGTGCACCAGCCCCAAGCATCCTGTATCATGCATCAAACCTGGACTGGTGATTCGTTTCATATATGATATTATACATGTTTCAATGCCATTCTCCCAAATCATCCCACCCTCTCCCTCTCCCACAGAGTCCAAAAGACTGTTTTATACATCTGTGTCTCTTTTGCTGTCTCACATACAGGGTTATTGTTACCATCTTACTAAATTCCATATATATGCGTTAGTATACTGTATTTTCTTTCTGGCTTACTTCACTCTGTATAATAGGCTCTGGTTTCATCCACCTCATTAGAACTGATTCAAATGTATTCTTTTTAATGGCTAATACTCCATTGTGTATATGTATCACAGCTGTCTTATCCATTCATCTGCTGATGGACATCTAGGTTGCTTCCATGTCCTGGCTATTATAAACAGTGCTGCGATGAACATTGGGGTATATGTGTCTCTTTCAATTCTGGTTTCCTTGGTGTGTATGCCTAGTAATGGGATTGCTGGGTCATAAGGCAGTTCTATTTCCAGTTTTTTAAGGAATCTCCACACTGTTCTCCATAGGGGCTATCCTAGTTTGCATTCCCACCAACAGTGTAAGAGGGTTCCCTTTTCTCCACACCCTCTCTAGCATTTATTGCTTGTAGACTTTTGGATCACAGTCACTCTAACTGGCATGAAATGGTACCTCATTGTGGTTTTGATTTGTATTTCTCTGATAATGAGTGATGTTGAGCATCTTTTCATGTGTTTGTTAGCTATCTGTATGTCTTCTTTGGTGAAATGTCTGTTTAGTTCTTTGGCCCATTTTTTGATTGGGTCGTTTATTTTTCTGGAATTGAACTGCAGGAGTTACTTGTATATTTTTGAGATTAGTTGTTTGTTGGTTGCTTCATTTGCTATTATTTTCTCCCATTCTGAAGGCTGTCTTTTCACCTTGCTTATAGTTTCCTTTGTTGTGCAGAAGCTTTTAATTTTAATTATGTCCCATTTGTTTATTTTTGCTTTTATTTCCAATATTCTGGGAGGTGGGTCATAGAGGATCCTGCTGTAATTTATGTCGGAGTGTGTCAAACATTAAATTTATCCAGAGGAATGAGACCATAGCACAGAATCCAGCTCTAGTTACAGAGCACTTGAGCTTAATTTCTGTTCTAACCTCTCTACAGATACTGCTTAGATCAAAGGGACATATAAACTGTCATCTGCCAAATCCAATAAGCCCATCCCAGCTCTGAACGAACTTGTCTATTTATTAACATTCAGCACAATGGATCACTACTACCTCAGACACTTTCTTTTCTTGTTTCTTTCTTGTCTTCACTTTCCTTGTGCTCTGCCAACCTGACTGCTCCTTTCCAATTTCCTGTGCTAGTTTGTCTGGTTTGTATTTAACATTTGTCTGGGGTTTGTCTTAGGTTTCTTGTTTGTTTGTTTGTTTTTATGTGTTTGTTTCAGTTCCCTTTAAATGCCATAAGACATAATTTGTGAAATCTCAATTCACCAGTCAGAGATCAGTGCTGAAACTTTGGAGGGGGAGTGATGAGTCAAGAAAACTCCACAAGGATTATCAATTACTGAGAACTCCCATGAACACCTCCACCTGTATACAAGACCCAGCATCTCCTGACTGCCAGCAGCATCCAGTCTAGGATGCTTCATTCAAACTACCAGCAAGACAAATCCAATCATCAGCAGGCAGGATTCCCAATGGACACCACAAAATACCACCTCACACAGCCCCACCCATTGGAGGAAAAAAGAAAAAAACCTCACATCCTCCCACAGAAACATAGGCACAATTCACTCACAACACGAAGCCTATACCAACTATGAGACCAAATTTACCCACCAAGGGCAGAAAATGAAAGGAAGAAGTAGTAAAACTCTAATATATGGGAAAAGGAGACCTGAAATACAGTAAGTCAGAAAAAAATGAAAAGAGAGAAAAACTGTATAAACAAAGGAACAAGATACAAACTCACAAGACCAAACAAATGAAGACAAAATAGACAAACTACCTGAAAAAAATTCAGAGATTCAGAGTGTTGATAGTAAAGATGATTTAAAACCTCAAAAATAGAATGGAGAAAATGCAAGAATCACTTTACAGATTTAACAATGACCTAGAAGTAACAAGAATAAGCAAATAGAGATGACCAATACAATTAATGGAATTAAAAATACTCTAGAAGAATTAATGATAAAATGAGGTAGAAGAACGGATAAGTAAGCTTGAAGATTGCTGTTGCTGTTGTTGTTGTTCCGTTGCTCGTTCATGTCCAACTCTTTGTGACCTCATGGACTGCAGCATGCCAGGCTTCTGTGTCCTTCACCATCTTCTGAAGCTTGCTCAAACTCATGTCCATTGATTTGATGACACTACCCAACCATTGCATCCTCTTCGTCCTCTTCTCTTCCTGCCTTCAATCTTTCCCAGCATCAGGGTCTTTTCTAATTAATCAGCTCATCACATCAGGTGGCCAAGTATTGGAGTTATAGCTTCAGCATCAGTCCTTCTAATGAGTACTCAGGATTGATTTCCTTAGGATTGACTGATTTGATCTCCTTACAATCCAAGGGACTCTCAAGAGCCTTCTCTAACACCACAGCTCTAAAGCATCAATTTTTCAGTGTTCAGCCTTCTTTATGGTCCAACTCTCATATCCATATATTATTGGAAAAACCATAGCTTTGACCATATGGACATTTGCCAGCAAAATAATGTCTCTGTTTTTTAATATGCTGTCTAGATTTGTCATAGCTTTTCTTCCAAGGAGCTGGAAGATAGAATGGTGGGAATAGCTACTGAAGGGCATAATAAAGGAAAACGAAAGAAAAGAATTGAGAGTAACCTCAGAGACCTCTGAGACAATATTAAATGCCTCAACATTCAAATTTATAGGGGTCCCAGAAGAAGAAGAGAAAAAAGAAAGTGTCTCAGAATTTTTTAAGAGATTATAGTCAAAAATTTCCCTTACATGGGAAAGGAAATTGACAACCTAGTCCAAGAAGTGCAGAGAGTCCCATACAGGATAAACCCAAGGAGAAACACACCAAGACACATACTAATAAAACTAACAAAGATTAAACACAGAGAAAGACTATTACAAGCAGCAAGGGAAAAGCAACAAATAACGTACAAAGGAAACTCCATATGATTAACAACTGATCTTTCACCAGAAACTCTGCAGGACAGAAGGGAATGGCAGGTATAGTTAAAGTACTAAAAGGAAAAAAAAAATTACAACCAAAATTACTCTACTTGGCAAGGATCTCATTCAAAATCGATGGAGAAATCAAAAGCTTTACAGACAAGCAAAAGTTAACAGAATTTAGCACCACCAAACCAGCTTTAAAACAAATGTTAAAGGAACTTCTATAGGAAGGAAACACACAAGGAAATTACCTACAAAAACAAACCCAAACCATTAAAAAATACCAATAGGACAATACACATCAATAATTACTTTAAATGTAAATAGATTAAATGCTCAAATCTAAAGACATAGGCTGGCTAAATGGAGACAAAAACAAGTCTCTTGCTGGCTACAAGAGACCCACTTTAGACCTAAAGACACATACATACTGAAAGTGAAAGGATGGAAAAGTATGTTCCATGTAAATGGATATCAAAAGAAAGCCAGCATAACAATTCTCATATCAGACAAAATAGACCTTAAAATAAAGAACTGAGATTAAGAGATTACAAGAGATTAAGAAGGACACTACATAATGATCAAGGGATCAATCTAAGAAGAAGACCTAACGCTTGTAAATATTTATGCACCCAAAATAGGAGCAATACATAAGGTAAACAATAACAAACATAAAAGGGGAAGTTGACAGTAGCACAATAAGAGTAGGGGACTTTAGCATTCCACTTACACCAATAGGCAGAGAATCAAAACAGGAAGCTGATAAAGAAACATAAGCGTTAAATGACACACTAGACCAGACTAATCTAATTGATATCTTTAGGACATTTTATCCAAATGCAGAAGAATACACTTTCTTTCTAAGTGTACATGGAATATTCTTAAGGATAGACCACATCTTGGTCACATTTCAAGTCTCAGTAAATTTAAGAAAATTGAAATCATATCAACCATCTTTTCTGGTTGCAACACTATGAGACTAGATATCAATTACAGGGGGGAAAAACTGTAAAAATCACGAGCACATGGAGATTAAACAATACCTTTGTAAATAACAAACAGGTTACTGAAGAAATCAAAAGGGAAATTTAAAAAATTCCTAGAAAAAGATGACAATGAAAGTATAACAACCCTAAACCTATGGGATGCAGCAAAAACAGTTCTAAGATGGAAGTTTTTAGCAATACAATCCTACCTCAAGAAACAAGAGAAACATTCAGGGCTTCCCTCGTAGCTCAGTTGGTAAAGAATCTGCTTGCAATGCAGGAAACCAGGGTTTGATTCCTGGGTTGGTAAGATCCCCTGGAGAAGAAAATAGCAATGCACTCCAGTATTCTTGCCTGGAGAATCCCATGAACAGAGGAGCCTGGCGGGCTACAGACCATGGGATTGCAAACAGTTGGACACAACTGAGTAACTAAACAACAACAACAAACTTTACATATAAAACAACTGGAAAAAGAAAAAAACCAAAGTTGTAGAAGGAAAGCATATATATCAGAGCAGAAATAAATGAAAAATAAATGAAGGAAATAACAGTAAAGATTAATAAAACTAAAAGCTGTTTCCTTGAGAAGATAATATAAATTGACAAACCATTAGCCAGACTCATCAAGATAAAAGGGAGAAGAATCAAATCAATAAAGTTAGAAATGAAAAAGGAGAGCTCACAACAGGCAACACAGAAACAAAATGAATATGCCAATAAAATGAACAACCTGGAAGAAATGGACAGATTCTTAGGACAGTTCAGCCTCCCAAGACTGAACCAGGGAGAGAAATAAATTATGAACAAGCAGATCACAAGCACTGAAATAGGAGCTGTGATCAAAATCTCCCAGAAAACAAAAGCGCAGGGCCAGATGGCTTCACAGGTGAATTCTATCAAACAATTCAGAGAAAAGCTAATGCCTATCCATCTGGAACTCTTTCGAAAAATTACAAAGGAAGCAACACTTGCAAGCTTATTCTACAAGGCCACCATCACCCTGATATGAAAGCCAGACAGACATCACAGAAAAAGAAAATTACAGGCCAATATCACTGATGAACACAGATGCAAAAACCATCAACAAAGTTCTAGCAAACAGAATTCAACAACACATTAAAAAGGTTATACACTGTGATCAAGTCAGGTTTATTTGAAAGATGCAAGGATTCTTCAATATACACAATCAATGAAATATGCCATATTAACAAATTGAAAGATAAAAACCATGTGATAGTCTCAATAGATGCAGAAAAAGCTTTGGACAAAATTCAGCACCCATTTATGATAAAACTCTTCAAAAATGGGCAGAGAAGGAATCTACCTCAAAATAATAAAGACCATATGATAAATCCACAGCAAATATTATGCTCAATGGTGAAAAATTGAAAGCGTTCTCTACAAGTTCAGAAATAAGACAAGAGTGTCCACTCCCACCACTATAATTCAACATGATTTTGGAAGTCCTAACTACATCAATAATAGAAGAAATATAAATAAAAGGAATCCAGGTTGTAAAAGAAGAAGCAAAACTCTCACTCTTAGCACATAACATGATATTATACATAGAAAACCCTAAATATACCAGAAAATTACTAGAGCTAAACAATGACTATAGTAAAGCTGCAGGATATAAAATTAACACACAGAAATCACTTGCATTTCTACACACTAACAACAGAAAATCAGAAACAGAAATTAAGGAATCAATGCCATTTACCATTCCAAGGAATAGAATAAAGTATCTACCTAATGAGACAAAAGAGCCGTATACAGAAAACAGTAAGACACTGATGAAAGAAATCAAAGATGATATAGACAGATGGAGAGATACATTGTGTTCCTGGAGTAGAAGAATCAATATTGTGAAAATGACTATACAACCAAATTCAATCTAAGATTCAATGTGATTCTTATAAATTACCAATGACATTTTTCACAGAACTAGAAAGAAAATTTTCACAATTCATATAGAAACACTAAAGACACCAAATAATCAAAGCAATCTTGAGAAAGAAAAATGGAAATAGAGGAATCAACTTTCCTGATTTCAGACTATACTATAATGCACAGTCATCAGGATGGTATGGTACTGGCACAAAAACAGAAATATAGACAAATGGAACAAAATAGAAAACCCAAAGATAAACCTATCCATCTATGGGCACCTTATCTTTGAAAAAGGAGACAAGAAAATACAATGGGGCAAAGATTGTCTCTTCAATAAGTGGTGCTGGGAAAACTGTAAAAGAATGAAATTAGAACCCTTCCTAACACCCTACACAAAAATAAACTCAAAATACATTAAAGACCTAATTGGAAGTCCTATATATTACAGAAACTATAACTCTTAGAGGAAAACATAGACAGAACACAGTGACATATATCACAGCAAGATCCTCTATGACCCACCTCTTAGAATAATGGGCATAAAAGCAAGTGGGACATAATTAAACTTAAAAGCTTTTGCACAGCAAAGGAAACTATAAACTAAGGGAAAAGACAATCCTCAGAGTACGAAAAAACAATAGAAATGAAAAGACTGACAAAGGATTAATTTCCAAAATATACAAGTAGCTCACGCAACTCAATACCAATAAAACAAAAAACCCAATCAAAAACTGGGCAGAAGACCTAAACAGACATTTCTTCAAAGAGGAGAAGCAGATGGCTAAGAAACCCATAAGATGTTCAATATCACTCATTGTTACTGCTCAGTTCAGTTCACTTCAGTTCACTCAGGCATGTCCGACTCTTTGCGACCCCATGAATCACAGCACACCAGGCCTCCCTGTCCAACACCAACTCACAGAGTTCACTTAAACTCACGTCCATTGAGTCGGTGATGCCATCCAGCCATCTCATCCTCTGTCGTCCCCTTTTCTCCCTTCCCCAATCCCTCCCAGCATCAGAGTCTTTTCCAATGAGTCAACTCTTCACATGAGGTGGCCAAAGTATTGGAGTTTCAGCCTTAGCATCATTCCTTCCAGAGAACACCCAGGGCTGATCTCCTTTAGAATGGACTGGTTGGATCTCCTTGCAATCCAAGGGACTCTCAAGAGTCTTCTCCAACACCACAGTTCAAAAGCATCAATTTTTTGGCGCTCAGCTTTCTTCACAGTCTAACTCTTACATTCATACATGACCACTGGAAAAACCATAGTTACTGCTAGAGAAATGCAAACCAAACCTCAGTGAGATATTACCTCACACTAGTCAGAATGGCCACCATCAAAAATATATATATATATACAAGCAGTAAATGCTGGAAAGAATGTGGAGAAAAAGAAACCCTCTTGCACTATTGGCCGGAATGTAAATGGATACAGCCACTATGGAAGACAGTATGTTGATTCCTTAAAAAACTAGGAATAAAAGTATCATATGACCCAACAACCCCACTACTGGGCATATATCTTGAGAAAGCCATAATTGAAAAAGATTAAATGTACCCCAGTGTTCACTGCAGCACTATTTACATTAGCTTGAATATGTCAAAGCCTTTGACTGTGTAGATCACAATAAACTGTGGAAAATTCTGAAAGAGATGGGAATACCAGACCACCTGACCTGCCTCTTGAGAAACCTATACGCAGGTCAGGAAGCAATAGTTAGAACTGGACTTGGAACAACAGACTGGTTCCAAATAGGAAAAGGAGTATGTCAAGGCTGTATATTGTCACCCTGCTTATTTAACTTCTATGCAGAGTACATCATGAGAAACATTGGGCTGGAAAAAGCACAAGCTGGAATCAAGATTGCCAGAAGAAATATCAATAATTCAGATATGCAGATGACACCACCCTTATGGCAGAAAGTGAAGAGGAACTAAAAAGCCTCTTGATGAATGTGAAAGAGGAGAGTGAAAAAGTTGGCTTAAAGCTCAACATTCAGAAAACTAGGATCATGGCATCTAGTCCCATCACTTCATGGGAAATAGATGGGGAAACAGTGGAAACAGTGTCAGACTTTTTTTTTTTTTTGGTCTCCAAAATCACTGCAGATGGTGATTGCAGCCATGAAATTAAAACACATTTACTTCTTGGAAGGAAAGTTGTGACCAACCTAGATAGCATATTCAAAAGCAGAGATATTGCTTTGCCAACAAAGGTCCATCTAGTCAAGGCTATGGTTTTCTCAGTGATCATGTATGGATGTGAGAGTTGGACTGTGAAGAAAGCTGAGCACCGAAGAATTGATGCTTTTGAATTGTGGTGTTAAAGAAGACTCTTGAGAGTCCCTTGGACTGCAAGGAGATCCAGCCAGTCTATCCTAAAGGATATCAGTCCTGGTGTTCATTGGAAGGACTGATGCTGAAGCTGAAACTCCAATACTTTGGCCACTCCATGCAAAGAGTTGACTCGTTGGAAAAGACCCTGATGCTGGGAGGGATTGGGGGCAGGAGGAGAAGGGGACGACAGAGTATGAGATGGCTGGATGGCATCACTGACTTAATGGACATGAGTTTGAGTGAACTCTGGGAGTTGGTGATAGACAGGGAGGCCTGGCGTGCTGTGATTCATGGGGTCACAAGAAGTCAGACAAGACTGAGCTACTGAACTGAACTGAACTGAAAAGATGATGCTATTAAAATGCTGCACTCAATATGCCAGCAAATTTGGAAAACTCAGAAATGGCCACAGGACTAGAAAAGGCCAGTTTTTATTCCAATCTCAAAGAAGGGCAATGCAAAAGAATGTTCAAACTACCTAACAATTGCATTCACTTCACATGCTAGCAAGGTAGTGCTCAAAATCCTTCAAGCTAGGCTTCAGCAGTATGTGAACCAAGAACTTCCAGATGAACCAGTTGAGTTTTGAAGAGGCAAAGAAATCAGATGAAATTGCCAACATTCCAGAAAAACATCTACTTTTGCTTCACTTACTATATTAAAGCCTTTGACTGTCTGGACCACAACAAACTGGAAAATTGTTAAAGAGATGGGAATACCAGGTAACTTACCTGCCTCCTGAGAAACCTGTTTGCAGGTCAAGAAGCAACAGTTAGAACCATACATGGAACAACAAACTGGTTCAAGATTGGGAGAGGAGTAAGTTGCTGTTCAGTCACTCAGTCATTTCTGACTCTGCCACCCCATGGACTGCAGCATGCTGGGCTTCCCTTTCCTTCACTATCTCCCAGAGTTTGCTCAAACTCATGTCCTTTGAGACAGTGATGCCATCCAACCATCTCATCCTCTGTCATCCCTTTTTCCTCATGTCCTCAATCTTTCCGAACATCAGGGTCTTTTCCAGTGAGCTGGCTCTTTGCATCAGGTGGCCAAAGTAATGGAGCTTCAACTTCAGCACCAGTCCTTCCAATTAATATTCAGGGTTGATTTCCTATAGGATAGACTGGTCTGATACCCTTGGAGTTTAAAGGATGCACAAGAGTCTTCACCAACACCACAGTTCAAAAGCATCAATTCTTTGGTGCTCAAGCTTCTTTCTGCTCCAATTGTTATATCCATACATGACTACTGGAAAAACCATAGCCTTGACTATACTGAGATTTTTCAGCAAAGTGATTTCTCTGCTTTTTAATCACTGTCTAGGTTTGTCATAGTTTTTCTTCCAAGGAGCAAGCATCTTTTAATTTCAAGGCTGCAGTCACCATCTGCATTGATTTTGGAGTCCAAGAAAATAAAGTCTGTCACCATTTCCATTTTTTCCCCATCTATTTGCCATGACATCATGGGACTAGATGCCATGATCTTAGTCTTTTGAATGTGGAGTTTTAAACCAGCTTTTCCACTCTCCTCTTTGACCTTCATCAAGAGGCTCTTTAGTTCCTCTTCACTTTCTGCTATTATTATCATCTGCATATCTGAGGTTTTAGATATTTCTCCTGGTAATCTTGAGTCCAGCTTAAGCTCCACCCAGTCCAGCATTCTGTATGATGCACTCTGTATATAAGTTAAATAAGCAAAGTGATAATATACAGCCTTGACATACTCCTTTCCCAATTTTGAGCCAATACTTTGTTCCATGTCTGTTTCTAACTGTTGCTTCTTCACATGCATACAGTTTTCTCAGGAGGCAGGTAAGGTGGTCTGATACTCCCACCTTCTTTAGAATTTTCCATATTTTGGAGAAGGAATATGGTAGGGTTGTATATTGTCACCTTGCTTATTTAACTTAGACACAGAAAACATCATGCAAAATGCCAGTCTGCATGAATCAAAAACTGGAATCCAGATTTCTGGGAGAAATATCAGCAATCTCTAATGTGCATATGCTACTACATAATGGCATAAAGTCAAAAGGAACTAAAGAGCTTCTTGATGAAGGTAAAACAGGAGAGTGAAAAAGCTGGCTTGAAACTCAACATTCAAAAACTAAGATCATGGCATCTGGTTCTATTACTTCTAGGGAAATAGGGAAAAAATGGAAACAATGACAGACTTTATTTTCTTGGGCTCCAGAATCACTGCAGATGATGACCACAGGCATGAAATTAAAAGACACTTGCTCCTTGGAAGGAAGGCTATGACAAACCTAGACAGCATATTAAAAAGCAGAGACATCACTTTGCTGAAAAAGGTCCATCTAGTCTGAGCGACTTCACTTTCAGTTTTCACTTTCATGCATCGGAGCAGGAAATGTCAACCCACTCCAGTGTTCTTGCCTGGAGAATCCCAGGGACGGGGGAGCCTGGTGGGCTGCTGTCTATGGGGTCGCACAGAGTTGGACATGACTGAAGCGACTTAGCAGCAGCAGCAGCAGTCAAAGCTTTGGTTTCTCCAATAGTCATGTATGCATGTGAGAGTTGGACTGTAAAGATAGATGAGCTGGAGAATTGTTACTTTTGAATTGTGGTGCTGGAGAAGACATTTGAGTGTCCCTTGGACCCCTAGGAGGTAAAACCAGTCATCCCCACAGGAGATCAATGCTGAATATTTGTTGGAAGGACTGATGCTGAAGCTGAAGTTCTAATACTCTGGCCACATGATGCCAAGAGCTGACTCACTGGAAAAGACTTTGATGCTCAGAAAGATTGAAGGCAGGAGGAGAAGGGGGCAACAGAGGGTGAAATGGGTGGATGGCATCACTGACTCAATGGACATGAGTTTGAGCAAACTCTGGGAGGTTGTGAAGGACAGAAGCCTGGTGTCTTGCAGTCCATGGAGCTGCAGAGAGTTGGATGTGACTCAGCAACTGACCCACAACAACAATAAACATTTGTACATATTTTGATGTATGTGTAAATTGTGAAATAATTACCGTACTCAAATACAGAAGTATATCCACACATAGCATTTTCTGGTGTGTATGTGTGGTGAGAACACTTAAAATCTACCCTCTTAAAAAAGTGAAAGCTGCTCAGTCGTATCCGACTCTTTTCGACCCCATGGACTGTACAGTCCAGGTAATTAACAAATTTGTATATAATACAGTATTGTTAACTATGGGGGAGGAGGGGGTCCCAGGTGGTTCAGTGGTTAAGAATCTGCCTGTTCCATGCAAGAGACATAGGTTTGATGCTTGAGTCAGGAAGATTCCGTAGAGGTAGAAATGGCAACCCAGTCCAGCATTCTTGCCTGGAAAATCCCAAGGACAGAGGAGCCTGTGGGCTAGAGTCCTTAGGGTCACAAAGAGTGGACATGACGGAGTTACTGAGCACATTGTTAACTATTGACATATTTCTGAGTATTAGATCTCCAGAACTTATTCATTTTACATGACTGAAACTTTGTGCCCTTTGACCAATTTCTCCATATTTTGCCCTCCCTTAGGGTCTAGAAACCACCATTATATTCTCTGCTTCTATGAGTTCTACTATTTTAGATTCCACATATAAGTAAGATCATGGATTATTTGTCCTTGTGTGTATGGCTTATTTCACTTAACACAATATCCTCCAAGCCCATCCATATTGTTCTAAAAGGTAGGATTTCATTTCTTTTAATAACATTTCATATATGTGTGTGTGTGTGTGTGTGTGTTACAGATTCTCTTTGTGATGCTAATTGTCTTACTGTTCCCACTGACTGCACTGTTCACTGAAGCCAGGGTAGGCAAGGCTTGAAAAAACACTGTGGTCTTTCATTGTTTAGATGACATAGCTATATAATAGAATTATGATGAATGTAAACTAGACAAATCATGTAAAAATTAATAATTTATGTTACTGAAAATAATAAAGAGTAATATGGTACAGTATATTGATGCAGTGTGGTGCATCATATATGATGATTATTTTATTGAGAGATTTTGAATTTCCATCTACCATGATTAAAATGAGTATGTTGTTCAAAAGTGTATTTGTATTTCCAGAATATATGCCATTTGTAACTGTCATATAACAGGCGATTGCTATAATCCTACATAACATATAATTGTTATATAAATAGTGTACTGACTATATATTTTATTTGATGAACATGTGTTTTCTAAAATCTTATTCAAAAATTTAATGTGGGCTGATAGCAGCACTTTCCAAGTCAAATTTTTTCTTCATTAGGAGTTGTTTGGTTTTTAAGGAATAGAACTCACTCAACTGGTTTAAATTATAGAGGGAAACTTATTTTAGGATAAAGCGATATTTTGTGGAATAAAAAAAATTGTAATAGAGCCAGTTTCCTGAAAGCCTGACACCAGGCACTAAAGAACAGTTGAATACCAAGAGGTCCAAAGACTCTGTTTTTCTGGTTTCTTTCCAAATTACAATAAGGCCAGACTACCTTATCCAGTTTCGGTCAGCCAGCTCTGGCTAGGAGGGTAAGCAGTTTGGTGAGGTGACCCTTCAAAGAAACCATGAAATCTCATTCAATGGGTAACACAGGCAAATGTCACAAATGAGCTCCAACTGTGCTCTCTCTTCTCTTGGAGTCCTTTCTTCCTACCCTGCGTTATAAGGTTGACACCATCCTGCACAAAACAGAAAGCCTTTTAAGCTGTAGTGCTGGGCTTCTCATCTAATCCCTGAGTTCTTTTAGCTTATGCAAACTCTGCCATTATTTTTGGTTGTCAAAGGGATTAGCATGAGTGGGGACATAAGTAGGGTTCAATTCATGCTCATAAGCCAAAATTCCTAATCTTTGAACACTATAAATGAAAGGAGGCCTTTTGATTTAAAATTAGTTCTGACCTCTTAAATTCTGAATGTCCCTTAAATGCCCCTGAAAGGGCATCTGGAACACCAGAGGTACATGGACTATACCTTAATAATTGTTGGAATACATTATTCAATTTTCCTGTGGGTTTATTTTAAGAATAAAGGAATATCTAATGGAATCAAAGAGTTGGAATTAGAAATGAAGAGAAGGTTGTCACACATGATTGACTGGAGGAAAGAGATTCTGGACCTGAAGTAGGTATTGTTGTTTTTCAGTCACTAAGTCATGTCTGACAACCCAATAGACTGCAACACAACAGGCTCCCCTGTCCTTCACTATCTCCCTGAGTTTTCTCAAATGCCTGTCAATTGAGTCCATGATACTATCGAACCATCTCATCTTCTGCTGCCCCCTTCTCCTTTTTCCTTCAATCTTTCCCATCTTTAGGGTCTTTTCTAATGAGTCAAGAGAAGTAAATGGCAACCCACCCCACTACTCTTGCCTGGAAAATCCCATGGACGGAGGAGCCTGGTAGGCTACAGTCCATGGGGTCACGAAGGGTCGGACACGACTGAGTGACTTCACTTTCACTTTTCACTTTCATGCAATGGAGAAGGAATTGGCAACCCACTCCAGTGTTCTTGCCTAGAGAATCCCAGGGATGGGGGAGCCTGGTGGGCTGCTGTCTATGGGGTTGCACAGAGTCAGACATGACTGAAGCGACTTAGTAGCAGCAACAGCCAATGAGTCAGCTCTTCAAAGCAGGTGGCCAAAATATTGGAGCTTCAGCTTCAGCTTCAGTATCAGTCTTTCCAATGAATATTCAGTGTTGATTTCTTTAGGATCAATGGGTTTGATCTCCTTGCTGTCCAAGAGACTCTCAAGAGTCTTCTCCAGCACCACAATTTGAAAGCATCAGTTCTTTAGTGCTCAGCCTTCTTTATGGTCCAATTCTCACATCTGTACATGACTACTGCAAAACCATAGCTTTGACTATATGGACATTTGTCAGCAAAGTGATGTCTCTGATTTTAAATATGCTATCTAGGTTTGTCATAGCTTTCCTTCCAAGGAATAAGCATCTTAATTTCATGATTTCAGTCAATGTCTGCAGTGATTTTGGAGACCAAGAAAAGAAAATCTGTCACTGCTTCCTCTTTTTCCCCTTCTATTTGTCATAAAGTGATGGGATCAGATGCCATGATCTTAGTGTTTTTTTTTGTTTGTTTTTTTTTGAATGTTGAGTTTCAAGCTAGCTTTTTCACTCTCCTATTTCACCCTTATTAAGAGGCTCAAGAAGGCAAGAGGCATCAAGAAGCATGATATCACAAAAAATTTTATTAGTCCTCATGCAATTGTGCTTGAATCTATGCAAGAGAGCCTTTACACAGAGTCTGAAATAGCTGTTTACACAGGGATTCTGCAAGATGTGGGAACTTGGTTGTTCTTAGGCAAGGTGTCATGATTCTGTACATTGAGAACCCCAAAATACACAGGACTATTTGGAGAATAAGAAACTAAAACTCTTAAGACAGATATTAGCATTCTCAGGGCAGGTACTGTCAGATGTGGTAGTTGTGAGATGCCTTCATGGGTTGTGAAAGAAAATGGGCATCTGGAAAGGGTCAAAGCAGAATCTGGTGTAAAGCACATTTATGGTCTCATATGTAACAACCCCAGAGGTGCTCACCAGTAATCCTATGAGAATTTTTAAGTGATGATAAAAGCGCTGTATTACCAGGTGGGTTCAGAGGCCAGGGGAATACTGGCATCATTTCATTTGCACTCATAGCTTGTGAGGTTTACATAAAGGGTAAACCTTTATTTTACTTTTATGATCATTTACTTGAATGCATTCCCTCCATTTACTGTCAAGCCTCCATGAAACCTTTGGTTGAATCAGTACATTTTTAAACAGTAATTGAAGCCTAATATTTACAGCATCCTCTCAAACTTGTGTTCTTTGATAAATGAGACAACATTTGTAATGCTGCGCTGTTCCACTTTCTAAGGTGTAGCTAATAAGTTTACAGTTCCTTCAGTTTAACAGGAAACAAAGTAGAAAATGGGCCATACTTACTTCTTGATTTATTTTTCCTTGACTTGGTTCCTATAATGAATTCTGAATTGTCCTTTTCCTGGCAGAAGTCACTTGGGTTTCCAAGGTATTTTCAAACCCAGTTTATTGGGACTTCAGCATGAGGGCCCCTATAAAGCCAAGTATGAGGGAAGTGCTCAACTACAGCACATTCATGGGAGACCTCTTTTCCTACTTGGGAGAAAAACAATTATCTCTTGGCCTTGGTTTTAGTCATCTCATTGCTATAGCAATCCAAATTGTTTCCACTCAATAACAATTGCCAAAGGCAAGAGAGAAATGTGTTGCCAAGGAGACCACTGACATTCAGAGGAAGGGGGTTGATGGTATCTATGACCATGCAGCTATGATTTCTCCTGCCTCCAGCTCTCAATCTTCAGGAACTCACAAAGCCTTCTCTATGAAACTGCAGTAACACAAAGTTATAGGTAAATTCTTCCTGCTCTTCAGATCATATTTCATGCCAATTCATCTCAATCCAGTTAACTGTGATATACATCTTGAATAACTTCCTTGGTGGCAAACATAGTATGAACAAATAGAGAGCTCAGGTTTATCATTTTACTTTTTCATCAGCATAATGTAGTGAGAATGTGGAAGCAATATGTGGAATTACCTAACAACTTGAAGAGACATATACTTGGTGTCACTGTATCCTGAAAAATCTTGGGGGACTTCCATACTCAGCAAACCTCTGTTACACAGAGCTCAAAGTTATAAGTGTTAATATATTCTCCTTTTAAAAAATAATTGCACTTAAAATGAAATGGAAAAAGTGAAAGAGTTAATCATTTACTTGTGTCTGACTCTTTGTGACCCCGTGGAATATATAGACTTCCAGGCTCCTCTGTCCATGGAGTTCTCCAGGCAAGAATACTGGAAAGGTTTGCCATTTCCTTTTCTAGGGGATTTTCTTGTTTCAGGGATTGAACCCAAGTCTCCTGCATTGCAGGCAGATTTTTTACCATGTGAGCCACCAGGGCAGCCCTTAAATACCACATAACTAACTCGTTATTTCCATAATAAGGAAACCTAAGATTCTTAAAGGCAATTGAAAACAGTTAATGTTCTGCACACTAGCAATGTCAAATTACACTGCAGAGTCCAGGGTCTGTTCATCAGATGAGAAATGTGGAAAAGTGGTAAAGAAATGGCCTCTCAGGGATGGAGAAGTTCAGGTGGAATGTTTACCTGAGATGGCCAAAAGTAGCAAATCTAAAAATCACAGTCTTGAACACAAACTAAAGATCATAGTCAGATAAGCTCTTCCAAGTTTTCAGACAAAAAGGCAATTTGAAAGTAATCCTATTCAGTACGCAGGGCTGTGATGGCCTCTCTTTCAGATTTGAGATGCTAGGTCTACAAGCCCTTTATTTTACAGTTTTTATCAAACTTTTAGCTCTTTAGATTATTTTCAGCTTTGTGTTCTATATTGAATATTTTTTGCCTAGAAAATGTTAATTTGCCATATAAGACCCACGTCCAAAATCATTTACTCATTCTTAAGTAAAATTAGTTGATCCAGCCCTGGTGCTTTTTCAACACTTAATATGTACTTTTATAGCATGCATTAGCATGTTCCTCCATGACGTGTGTTATCATGTACATCCATGACATGTACTAGCATGTACTTCCACAGCATGTATTAACAAGCACATGCACATGTGTTAATATGCACCTCTATGCCGTGTGCCACCTTAAGATATGCTAACATGTACCTCCATAACTGTGTTATCTCCGTGATGTGCTTTAATGTATGTCTCTATAAAATGTGTTAACATGTACCTCCGTAACACATGCCACCATGTACGTCTATCGTATATGTTAGCACACATCTCCATTATATGTTAATGTGTACTCCTGCAATGTGTTAGCATGAACCTCTATGCGTGTGTGTGTGTGCTGAGTCGCTTCAGTTGTGTCCGAGTCTCTGTGACTTTATGAACTGTAGCCTGCCAGACTCCTCTGTCCATGGAATTCTTCAGGCAAGAATACTGGAATGGGTTGCTGTGACCTGATCCAAGGAACTACCTGACCCAGAGGTTGCATCCACCATCTCTTAACATCTCTTGCATTGGCAGGCGGGTTCTTTACCACTAGTGCCACCTGGGAAGCATTAATATGTACCTTCGTAACATAGGTTTATATGTGCTGCTATGTGTTAGTCCTTTGGGGCTGCTAGAACAAAAACACCACGGACTGGGTAGTTTATAAACACCAGAAACTTATTTCTCATAGTGGTTCTGGGAAGTCCAAGATCGAGGTCCTAGTATATTTGGTGTCTGGCTAGGACTCACTTTTTGGATTATAGATGTCCATCTTTTTGACTGTGTGGAAGAGGTGAGGACCCTCTTTGAAGTTTCTTTTGTCAGGGCTCAACTCACCCACCATTGGGCTTCCCTGGTGGCTCAGAGGGTAAAGAATCCACCTTCAATGCAGGAGACTGGGGTTCTATCCTTGGGTCAGGAAGATCCCCTGGAGAAGGGAATGACAACCCACTCCAGTATTCTTGCCTGGAGAATTCCATGGACAGAGGAGCCTGGCGAGCCACAGTCCTTTGGGTTGCAAGATTCAGACATGAATGAGGGACTAATACTTTCACTCCCACTATCATGTGTCAACCACCTCCCAAAAGATTAGATTTCAACATATGAATCGGGAGGGGGACACATATGTTCAGTCTATAACTCTGCATGACATGTGTTAACATGTACCACTATAACATGTGTTAATATGACTATATAATATGTATTAATATGTATTCTTGCATATAGATAGGTGTACATGATTTAGTTCTTATAGACTCTCTGATTGTTTCACTCTAACTACTTTGTGTCATTAAGAGAAAAGCTCCTATTTACCTTAAGTGATCAAGTCATACTATCTTAACTAATGCATGTCTCTTTCATGCATTAGTTGAGCAGCTAATATGTTTACATATAAGATATGCAAGGCTTCATAAAGCTTACATTGTGAAGAACAGAGGTCTAATATTAATAGACAAAAACACTAGTGGTGATAACTCCTGGTAATGATAAGTCCACAACCAAGATTGTCGGAAGAAATACCAATAACGTCAGATATGCAGTTGACACCACCCTTATGGCAGAAAGTGAAGAGGAACTAAAGAGCTTCTTGATGAAAGTGAAAGAGGAGAGGTGAAAAAGTTGGCTTAAAACTCAACATTCAAAAAACTAAGATCATGGCATCTAGTCCCATCACTTCATGGCAAATAGATGGGGAAACAATTAAAACAGTGACAGACTTCCTTTTCTTGAACTCCAAAATTACTGCACATGGTGACTGAAACCATGAAATAAAAAGACACTTCCTCCTTGGAAGAAAAGCTATGACAAACCTAGACAGAATACTAAAAAGCAGAGACATTACTTTGCCAACAAAGGTCCATCTACTCAAAGCTAAGGTTTTTCCAAGTCATGTATGGATGTGGGAGTTGGACATAAAGAACTCTGAGTGCCGAAGAATTGATGCTTTTGAACTGTGGTGTTGGAGAAGACTCTTGAGAGTCCCTTGGACTGCAAGGAGATCCAACTCGTCCATCCTAAAGGAAATCAGTCCTGAATATTCACTGGAAGGACTGATGTTGAAGCTGAAACTGCCATATTTTGGCCACCTCATGCGAAGAGCTGACTCATTGGAAAAGACCCTGATGCTGGGAAAGATTGAAGGGGAGGAGAAAGGGAGGACAGAGGGTGGGATCACTGACTCGATGGACATAAGTTTGAGCAAGCTCTGGGAGTTTTTGATGGACAGGGAAGCCTGGTGTGCTGCAGTCCATGGGGTCACAAAGAGTCAGACACAACTGAGCAACTGATCTGAACTGAACTGAAATCCTACAAAAGAAGCATGCAAACACTGACAAAACAATTACTGTGAAAATTAACTTAGATGAGGCAGTCAGGGGAGACCTGAGGAGGGGACATTTGGAGGTTGAGAGTAGGCTAGTTATTTCCTTCATCTAAACTGCTCTGTAACAGCCACCATTGGCACAGTTTCTAGAACATGGTGGGTGTTCAGAGATAAATCAAAGAAAACTTAGAACATCAGCCTCATTTTAAAAATGTCTGTGTAATAAATGAGTGAGTGCATAATGAGTCGTAAAATCTGTAGTTGGTGAAAACTCCCTTAAACTTAGAGTAATTACACACAAATTGATCTAAATTAAACTTAATTTAGCTTGCTATACTTTATTTTAGTCAAATTTGTTTTAAATTAGGTAATTAACATTCTGATCATTTCATAACACTTTTACAGAATGATGATTACAGTTGATAAATGAGCATTATATTATGAATATTTAATATTTTTCTCATAACAAAGGGGATTCCACATTCTTTAAAAGAATTTACAGTTGCAAAATGCTTTCAATAATTTTTCTCTCATGGATTATTGCTATGTTTGGATGTATCTTTTCTTTATCATTCATATCACTTAAAATCTCTCCCATAAAAACACTAGTCATTTCTCAATTTTAAGCCTATTATTTCTTAAGTGATGTCTCTGCACTGGTAAATTCCATTTCCTTTTGAATCTTAAAAGATAAGTAAAAATAGCAACATCTATGCTCTTCTGAGAGGTCAAACATCACCTGAAAATTGAATTCCTAATTAATATGTGCTATTTAGGGAATTATAATTATATAAATGATCATTAACATTATACCTATATCCAGAATTGATGATAAAAGTATCAAATTTTGGTCTTGACTTGAAAATGTTATTTAACAAGAAGAACCTGCTGCTGCTGCTAAGTTGCTTCAGTCGTGTCTGACTCTGTGAGACCCCATGGACTGCAGCCTACCAGGCTTCTCTGTCCATGGGATTCTCCAGGCAAGAACACTGGAGTGGGTTGCCATTTCCTTCTCCAAACAAGAAGAAGAAGAGGAGATAAAGACTTAAACATAATTTTTACTAAACTTTGAAATGAAGAATAATATCATTTTCTTGTATTAATCTTTTTTATCATTTTATACTGCCCTTATCTATCTTTATGACTTCTGTTTTAAATAATATTTTGTCTGATGTGAGTATTGCAACCCTTGCTTTCTTGTCATGAAATGAAGAATAAAATGAGCTGCTTCTTTAGCCAACTCTTTGAAAGGCTATCCTTCCCAAAAGAATTTATTTTTTTTTTCAATATAAACCACACAGAAAAATTAATCTTAGTCAAAAAATTAATCAGTAATAGTAAATTGTCAGATTAGAGGGTAAGTTTCTTAGTGATAGCACTGGTCAACTAACAGCATATTGGTAATTATTGGTAATACCTATCTTACTTATTCAAAAGACACAGAGTGGCTGATAGAATAGAAGAGCCAACATCATTATTTAACCTTAAATATTTCTAACACCATCCACCCAGGTGGACAAAGTACAGTGACTAAAAAGTACAAAAGCTAAGAGATATGGAAATAAAATGTTTTGCTTTTATATGGCCAAAGTAATAAACACACTAAGAAAAAAGTGAAAACAGCAAAATCCAATTTAGTCACTATACTATGTGGATTCACATATTCTCTGCCTTTCTTCTAATCATTTTTTTAACTTTATGTTTGAGCATAGATTATGAAGATATTTTTTGGAAGATTTATTGTTTTTTAGCCAAAAGAAAGCAGAAGTTTGAAAGGAATTTGGAAGGAATTTTTAGAAATTTGAGAGAAAGAGAAGAAGCTACAAGAAATAGCCAAGAAGAATGTCAGACAGAAGCTATGCATGTACCATTATTTTTTAAAAGCAATTTGCATACTTGAGCCATAAATTCTGTTGAAAGCTGTTATGAAATGAATGAAAGCAGAATGCAGAAAGCAGAATGAAAAATAGTTATTAAAATCAATCTGGACCCTGAGTAGGAAGTAAAAGAAGTATATTTTCTTGAAAATCGAAACTTCAATTTTCTTATTTAATTACTGTTTTTAATACTGTCAGTTATAGTGAGGTAAGAGAACATGTTATCCTGCCTATATTTTGTTTAATGAAGATATTTAGCATCATATCAGATTGTTTTTATTTCTTTGAATCTAGAGAAAGTTTTGAATATTCAAATGGCTGTGACTTGGAAAACTTTTTTCTTATAATATGAATATTAAATATTTGGGGCTCATTATGAAATTGTCTTCTAAGAAGGCAATATGGCGTGTATAGCAAATGGAATGTCATGTTTGGGAAGTTTTGAAATTGCTCTCAGGGAGCTGACTTAGAAGTTAGGTTTTGTAACAAAAATCATAAGACAAGCTTTTTTTTAAAAAATGCATCTTTTTTTTTAAATTTTTTAACTTTACAATATTGTTAAAACTCTAAACTGCCTGTTAAACTTTTAATGAAACACAATTATTGTGTGCTTATTGTTTGTATAAAGATAATTCCTTTAGAGAATTGTGTATGTTTCATGAATAGTTAGATTTTCTCCATTATTCATCTTCCTATTTAACTGAAATCAAGCTCACATAGTAAACTTTTCTTACTTGTAACATTTGTTTTCTTAGTAACTTCTTTTGGTTAAGAACCACTGTGCTTAGAGAAACATGTAAGGGCCCTGGTAAAGTACAATTTTCACCTCTCATTTTAATTCAGTTAGCAACTTGAAATTTCTCCCCAAACAATTGAAATATAGTGTTCCAAGCCCTCCTCAAGTTAGATGCTCAGTGCCACTGTTTTGATTGCTCTCGGTCTTTCACAGGTAATCGCTTGGCTGTCTTCCCCATCTTCCTTACCACTTGCGTGGGCGGTGGGGCAGCACTGCAGCCCACACGCCAAGAACAGAAGTGATTTGTGCCTCATTCACACCGGCCCATAAAATATCCAAAGTGTGATCCTCCATGCTTTTTCCCCTCTACAGAGACTTTGGAGGTCACATGAAGATTATGGAGCACAAAGTAGAAAGAGTCAGAATTATAACATCTACTTTGAATGAAACGAACAGAGAAATAATCTTGTAGTGGATTGATGGATAAGATTTGAGGGTTTGCCTGTTACTGCAGTAAGCAGTGCCTTAACTAATACATATTTATAAACAGAAATTTTACAGAATTGTGACTTGAAAGGAGCAGACAGCAATAGGTAGAGATGGACAAAAGATAAATAATGGAAAAAATTAGAAAAAAAAAAGAATGTGTAGATGAATAAGTAAACAATAGACACTATTATTATCAAAACATCTGTATTACTTACATTCAAGTCTCCAAAGCCAACTTTTGATCCCCAAATTAAAGCTTTGAAGAGACACAAGACTGCTGGGTGTCTCACCTCCTGCCTTAGTAAGAGCTGTGGGCAGGAGGGATGCACCAGGGGAGGCCAGGAGGAAGTTCTCAAGACAGACAAACTCCAAGACCTAAAGGAACTTGACAGGAAAGAGACACTCAGTGGTTAATACTACCTTTAGGGCTCTCATTTCACCAACAGAGAAATGTAACCTTGAACACTTTGACCATATATCAAGGTTTTTGAAACGTAGGAAAAAAGCAGGAAAAAAGAAAATTTTAAATCTGTAGCCTTGATTTCTACTTTAACAGAAGATGATTCCCCACTTTAATAATCACATAAAGGTTATATGATTAAAAAATTAAGTGTTTTATGGTCAAATAGCTATGGAAAAATTTAGCAATTTCTCAAATTTATCTGATCATAAGCTTGATCGTGGAGCCCCTCACAGTGCACAAGGTAATAGGAGACAAAGAACATGAAAATACATGAGGGGAAGGTAGAGAAACATGTCATCCTAGTCTTGCCAGTAAATTGACAAACTTTCCACCATAGACTGAATGAAATTTCACCCAGCTATGTTTATTATCCTAGCATTCTCTGATTTTGCATTATAAGACAGCTAATCATGCCAACTGAAAGACTTCTCATTTCACTGGGACCTTAGTTCAAACCATGTTTAAATATTCCAGGATGAGTTAGAGAAGAAACCACAATAACCAAAAGTGCCTCATATAATGTAATTGGTTAATTGAAACAACTATATTGATCCCTGTGCAGTGTTCCACGGCTCTGCCCTTGGCGTTTTGGGCCCATGTACCCAAGATGAGTTTTATAGCTGTAATAACCAGTCTGTAGCTACTTTTTTTTGGCATCCACTTCCTCTCTCCTATGTCTATCCTAATATGTCATTGTATAAATTATTGCTTGATTAACATTTGGTCTACTTACAGAATAATCCAAATTGGATACCAATGGTCTGGAAAATGACCTTGGGAAACAGACAAGAGTTAAACAGCAATTTCCTTCATCTTCTACTGCAACAGAGGAGAATCTGATACTGTTCCATGTCAGAAACAAATTTGAAAAACAAAAGGGCTATAAAAGTGTAATTTTTTAAGTTAATATCGTTGACTTTTCATGTTCCCATCCAATGACAGGAGGACTCTGCAGACACAAAAGCAGCATCTATATTTCTACTACAAAATATAGGTGAGTATGGAGAAATCAACTACAGAAAACAAACACAATGAAAGCTATTCAGTTAACAGGACACCTCTCCATGATAATCATACCAGATCTTCAGGGAAGAAAAGTGTCCATTTTAACGTATACATAATCTTTAAATTGAAATTAAAGCAAATCTCATCTTTGGCCAATTTCCTTACCTTATGAAAGAGAAAGTAAAATAAATAATGTGCCCTTAGAGTCTGCCTAAGGAAATATACTTGCATTTTTTTACCGCAATTCTGAGTGTTTGTTTTAATCTTCTTTCAAGTAGAATTAATCTTTCATCCATGTAGCAGTTTTTTTGAAGTAGTATTCTCCTTTAAGAGCTGTTTTCCTTGGCCTCTATGACCTGAAATTGTACTTTTTGGTGTAACTCACTTAAAATATTCTGTTGAGTAAAGAATAGAAAAGTAAAACATAGGGAACTATAGACATTATTTTATAATAACTTTAAATAGAATATGATTTACAAAAATATTGAACCATGAACCACAAAAAAAAGAGAAAAGCATGAAGAAAAAGAACCATCATGCACAGATTAGTCCACACTGTTTCAATATGATACATCCCATTATCTTTTTTTCTTTTTTTAATGGTTGCCTGAGTCTTTGTTGCTGTGAAGGCTTTCTCAAGTTGCAGTGAGTGCAGGTACTCTGTTGCAGTGCACAGACTTCTCACTGTGGTGGTTTCTCCTGCTGTAGGGCTCTAGGGCACTTGGGTTTCAGTATTGGGGGCATGTGGACTCAGTAATTGTGACTCCTGGGCTCTAGAGCACAGTTTTAATAGTTGTGGTGCACAAGTTTAAATGCTTTGCAGCATTTGGGATGCTCCCAGACCAGGGATCAAACCCACATCTCCTGCAGGTGGATTCATTACCCCTAAGTCACCAGGGAAGCCCTACCCTTTTATTTTTAAAATGAGGGTAGGGGGAAATGACCAGTCAGCAGCTGCTTCCTGCTAATACACAATGTAGGTCTTCCTGGGAAAGGAGTAAAACACCCAGGTGACTGTCCCTTCTCTCTTGGGAGAACTGTAAACCAATGTTGCACTGCTTAGTATCATCCTTTTATCCCTCTCATATGTTAAACTTCAGAAGATAAGTTTTAAAAGACATAAATTCAAAGATATACAGTCATAAGCATTAGAGGAGCCATTGAAAGAAACTATAACCATGATTTTGAAGATTCAAACAATTTTTCCCAAAATAGTTTTCAAAACTGGAAAAGAGTCACTTAAGGCCTGAATCTGTATTTTTTTTAATCAGGCCCAGAATTTTAATGTTATGTACTTCAGGGTCTATTGATTCTTCTATCTCAGTTATAGATTTAATCTGTCCTTTATTTATAGTTAATATCATTTTATGATAAAGGTGACTTCTTTGTCCCTTGAGAGAGAGTGGCCCCTAATTTAGTTAATGTCATTTCATTTAGAAAAAATAGGACAGTCAGGCACAAACAGAAAACAATGTAGAAATGACTGGCCATTGATGTTGCAAAAAAGGGGTCCTAGTGAAGTGTTCCCCTGTCTCTTTCCTGAAATTCCCTTTCATACTTCTTATGGTTATTAAAACTTCCAATCCCTTGGGTTAAGACCAAAAGTGCGGCACTGGTGTCTATAAGAAATTCTATCAAGTGGCCCACCATTTCAATGACCACCTGAGGCTCAACACTTGTTATATCGATGGTATTTTTAGGCAAAGACACTTCTGGCCTTTGATCCAATCAATCTTTTTGATTGTAAAACCATCAATGGCTGAAAGGCTCCCATTGCTTACCGGCATATGGAACATTCCCTCTGCCTATGTCCTGGTTGTTTGGAAAGGGTGCACTGATCTCACTCTTTCCTCCAGTGCCCCTTTTGCCCACATAGGGTACACTGGTTTTGTCTGGGTACCCAGGGGTCTTGTGGTCTACCACAGCCAAACCGGCCCACAAAGCCCAGCCTCCCTTTCAGTGGTATCTGAGCGGAGAAACTTGTCCACTGCTATCATTTGGGTCTTTTGTATATTTCCCTCTGCACATTTCTTGGAGAAGGCAATGGCAACCCACTCCAGTACTCTTGCCTGGAAAATCCCATGGACGGAAGAGCCTGGTAGGCTATAGTCCATGGGGTCGCTAAGAGTTGGACACGACTGAGCAACTTCATTTTCACTTTTCACTTTCATGCATTGGAGAAGGAAATGGCAACCCACTCCAGTGTTCTTGCCTGGAGAATCCCAGGGACGGAGGAGCCTGGTGGGCTGCCGTCTATGGGGTCACACAGAGTAGGACACTGAAGTGACTTAGCAGTGGCCGCAGCTATGCACCTTCAGCCTTTTGGGCCATATCCTTATTATTGATATAAGCACTGGAGCGGCGAGCAACCAAGAGGAGACACCCCATGTCCAAGATCTGGAGTGGCAGCTGCACTTCACTGGACCAGCCTTGTGGAGATATCCCACATCCAAGGTTAGAGAAACCCCAGTAAGACGGTAGACACTGGAGTGGCTGTGAGGAGATACCTCACATCTAAGGGCAAAGGAGAAGCCCCAGCAAGACAGTAAGAGGGGTGAATTCGCATTTAGCATCAAACCCTGTTCCCACCAGAGACGCTCAGAGGGCTCAAACAAACCTTGTGTGCACCAGGACCTGGGGACTTGTCAACTAAAAAAAGATGTACAACTTGAGAGTTGTGAGTTAAGTTTTGTTTGGGACAAAATGAAGACTGAAGCCTGGAGGCAGCATCTCAGATAACTCTGAGAGACTTCTCCAAAGTGGTAGTGAGGGAAAGACAACATATAAGGTTTTCCTGAAGCTGGAGTTCAATACCAAGAAGCACTCATTTTACAAAAGGCTTTTTGTTACTCATCAGGATCTGATATCACCATGAAGGGATTTAGTGCTTCTCTAGATATGAGGAGATACAAGCATTGAGATCATAAAATCTGTTCCTAAAAACATCCAACTACCCACCAGATTCCCTAGAGCACAGAGTGCCTCACTCCACCCTGCACTCCCTCAGGGGTTGCTGAAGGTCAACAGCTATAGCAGCATGGGGTTCAAGCTCTGTAGAGGCAGATGGCAAACACCTGTGTTGTTCAATCATTGGCTGTTGGTAAGTGCCAATTTGTAGTTAACAGATCTCACAGAGACTGAGACAGAACTGTGTTTGAGCATCGCCTATGGAGGTATGGGTCGGCAGTGGTCTGCCACAGGGACAGAGGCTTTGGGTGTGGGTATGCCATAAGTCATCCTGGAGGAGGTCTCCATTAACCCCACCATAGGGCTGCCAGAACTTACACAGGACTGGGAAATAGACTCTTGGAAGCCCAACAGAACCTTGTGCACCAGGACCCAGGAGAAAGGAGCATTGACCCCAAAGGAGACTGTCCCAGACTTGCCTGTGGGGGTCTGGGAATCTCCGGTGAAGATGTGGGTTGGTGGTGGCCTGCTGCAAGGTTGGGGACACGGACTGTAGCAATACATGCATGGGATCTTTTGAGGGAAGTCACCATTACCTTAATTACCTCCACCATAGTTTGGCCCCAGGTAAGGGAGGGAGGGACCAGGGAGGGAACACAGCTCCACCCATCAACAAAAATTGGATTAAAGATTTACTAAGCACAGCCCCGCCCATCAGAACAAGACCCAGTGTCCCCCTCAGTCAGTCTATCCCATCAAGAAGCTTTAATAAGCCTCTTGGTCCCATCATTTCATGGGAAATAGATGGGGAAACAGTGGAAACAGTGTCAGACTTTGTTTTGGGGGGCTCCAAAATCACTGCAGATGGTGATTGTAGCCATGAAATTAAAAGACGCTTACTCCTTGGAAGGAAAGTTATGACCAACCAAGATAGCAGATTAAAAAGCAGAGACATTACTTTGCCAACAAAGGTCCATCTAGTCAAGGCTATGGTTTTTCCAGTGGTCATGTGTGGATGTGAGAGTTGGACTATGAAGAAGGCTGAGCACCGAAGAAGCTTTTGAACTGTGGTGTTGGAGAAGACTCTTGAGAGTCCCTTGCACTGCAAGGAGATCCAACCAGTCCATCCTAAAGGAGATCAGTCCTGGGTGTTCATTGGAAGGACTGTTGCTAAAGCTGAAACTTCAATACTTTGGCCACCTCATGCAAAGACTAGACTCATTGGAAAAGACCCTGATGCTGGGAGGGATTGGGGGCAGGAGGAGAAGAGGACGATAGAGGATGAGATGGCTGGATGGCATCACCGACTCAATGGACATGAGTTTGAGTGAACTCCAGGAGTTGGTGATGGACAGAGAGGCCTGGCATGCTGAGATTCATGGGGTCACAAAGAGTTGGACACGACTGAGTAACTGAACTGAACTGAACTATCCTTCTCCATCAGAGAGTGAAAAGTAAAGGAGAAAAGGAAAGATATAAGCAATTGAATGCACAGTTCCAAAGAATAGCAAGGAGAGATAAGAAAGCCTTCCTCAGTGATCAATGCAAAGAAATAGAGGAAAACAACAGAATTGGAAAGACTAGAGATCTCTTCAAGAAAACTAGAGATACCAAAGGAACATCAGAGGGCAGACAGACTGAAAACCACAGTCAAAGAAAACTAACCAATTTAATCACATGGACCACAGCCTTGCCTAACTCAATGAAACTATGAGCCATGCTCTGTAGGGCCACTCAAGATGGACAGGTCATGGTGGAGAGTTCTGACAAAACGTGGTCCACTGGAGAAGGGAATGGCAAACCACTTCAGTATTCTTGCCTTGAGAAACCCATGAACAGTATGAAAAGGCAAAAAGAAAGGACACTGAAAGATGAACTCCCCAGGTTAGTAGGTGCCCAATATGCTACTGGAGAGCAGTGGAGAAATAACTCCAGAAAGAATGAAAAGATGGATCCAGAGCAAAAACAACACCCAGTTGTAGATGAGACTGGTGATGGAAGCAAGGTCCGAAGTGATTAAGAGAAATATTGCATAGGAGCCTGGAACGTTAGGTCCACAAATCAAGGCAAATTAGAAGTGACCAAACAGGAGATGGCAAGAGTGAACATCTACATTTTAGTAATCAGTGAACTAAAATGGACTGGAATGGGTGAATTTAATTCAGATGACCATTATATCTACTACTGTGGGCAAGAATCCCTTAGAAGAAATGGAGTAGCCATCATAGTCAACAAAAGATTCTGAAATGCAGTACTTGGATGCAGTCTCAAAAATGACAGAATGATCTCTGTCCGTTTCCAAATCAAACCATTCAATATCAGGGTAATTCAAGTCTATGCCCCAACCAGTAATGCTGAAGAAACTGAACTTGAACGATTCTATAAATACCTACAAGTCCTTCTAGAACTAATACCCAAAAAAGAGGTCCTTTTCATTATACAGGACTGGAATGCAGAAGTAGGAAGTCAGGAAACACCTGGAGTAACAGGCAAATTTGGCCTTGGAGTACAGAATGAAGCAGAGAAAAGGCTAATAGAGTTCTGCTAAAAGAATGCATTGATCATAGCAAACACCCTCTTCCAACAATGCAAGAGAAGACTCTATACATGGACATCACCAGATGGTCAACACCGAAATCAGATTGATTATACTCTTTGCAGCCAAAGATGGAGAAGGTCTATACAGTCAGAAAAAAACAAGACCAGAAGCTGACTGTGGCTCAGATCATGAACACTTTACTGCCAAATTCAGACTTAAATTGAAGAAAGTAGGGAAAACCACTAGGCCATTCAGGTATGACCTAAATCAAATCCCTAATGATTATACAGTGAAAGTGAGAAATAGAGTTAAGGGACTAGATCTGATAGATAGAGTGCCTGATGAACTATGGACAGAAGTTTGTGACATTGTGCAGGAGAGAGGGAGCAACATCCCCTAAAAAAGAAATGCAAAAAAGCAAAATGGCTGTCTGAGGAGGCCTTACAAATAGCTGTGAAAAGAAGAGATGGGAAAGGAAAAGGAGAAAAGGAAAGATATGCCCATTTGAATGCAGAATTCCAAAGAATAGCAAGGGGAGATAAGAAAGCCTTCCTCAATGATCAGTGCAAAGAAATAGAGGAAAACAATAGAATAGGAAAGACTAGAGATCTCTTCAAGAAAATTAGAGACACCCATGGAACATTTCATGCAAAGATGGGCTTGATAAAGGACAGAAATGGTATGGACCTAACAGAAGCAGAAGGTATTAAGAAGAGGTGGCAAGAATACACAGAAGAACTGCACAAAAAAGATCTTCACGACCCAGATAATCACGATGGTGTGATCACTGACCTAGAGCCAGACATCCTGGAATGTGAAGTCAAGTGGGCCTTAGAAAGCATCACTATGAACAAAGCTAGTGGAGGTAATGGAATCCCAGTTGAGCTATTTCAATCCTGAAAGATGATGCTGTGAAAGTGCTACACTCAGTATGCCAGCAAATTTGGAAAGCTCAGCAGTGACCACAGGACTGGAAAAGGTCAGTTATCATTCCAATCCTTAAGAAAGGCAATGCCAAAGAATGCTCAAACTACTGCACAATTGCACGCATCTCACATGCTAGTAAAGTAATGCTCAAAATTCTCCAAGCCAGACTTCAACAATACATGAACCGTGAACTTCCAGATATTCAATCTGGTTTTAGAAAAGTCAGAGGAACCAGAGATCAAATTGCCAACATCTGCTGGATCATTGAAAAAGCAAGAGAGTTCCAGAAAACCATCTATTTCTGCTTTATTCACCATGCCAAAGCATTTGACTGTGTGGATCACAACAAACTGTGGAGAATTCTCAAAGAGATGGGAATACCAGACCACCTGACTCGCCTCTTGAGAAATCTGTATGCAGGTCAGGAAGCAGCAGTTGGAACTGGACATGGAACAACAGACTGGTTCCAAATAGGAAAAGGAGTACGTCAAGGCTGTATATTGTCACCCTGTTGATTTAACTTATATGCAGAGTACATCATGAGAAACGCTGGGCTGGGGGAAGCACAAGCTGGAATCAAGATTGCCGGGAGAAATATCAATAACCTCAGATATGCGGATGTCACCAACCTTATGGCAGAAAGTGAAGAAGAACTAAAAAGCCTCTTGAGGAAAGTGAAAGAGAAGAGTGAAAAAGTTAGCTTAAAGGTCAACATTCAGAAAACAAAGATCATGGCATGTGGTCCCCTCACTTCATGGCAAATAGTTGGAGAAACAGTGGAAACAGTGGCAGACTTTATTTTGGGGGCTCCAAAATCACTGAAGGTGTTGACTGCAGGCATGATATAAAAAGACACTTACTCCTTGGAAGAAAAGTTGTGACCAACCTAGACAGCATATTAAAAAGCGGAGACATTATTTTGCCAACCAAGGAACGACTAAGCAAGGCTATGGTTTTTCCAGTGGTCGTGTATGGATGTGAGAGTTGGACTATAAAGAAAGCATGTATACCTGTGGCGGATTCATTTTGATATTTGGCAAAACCAATACAATATTTTAAAGTTTAAAAATAAAATAAAATTAAAAAAAATAAAATAAAGAAAGCTGAGTGCTGAAGAATCGATGCTTTTGAACTGTGGTGTTGGAGAAGACTCTTGAGAGTCCCTGGACTGCAAGGAGATCCAACCAGTCCATCTTAAAGGAAATCAGTCCTGAATATTCATTGGAAGGACTGATACTGAAACTGAAACTGCAATACTTTGGCCAACTAATGCCAAGAACTGACTCATTTGAAAAGACCCTGGTGCTGGAAAGACTGAAGGTGAGAGGAGAAGGGAACGACAGAAGATGAGATGGTTGGATGGCATCACCGACTCAATGGACATGAGTTTGAGTGAACTCTGGGATTTGGTGATGGATAGGGAGGCTTGGTGTGCTGAAGTCCATGGGGTTGCAAAGAGTTGGATACAACGGAGCGACGGAACTGAAATGAATTTATTAATTGAAAACTGAATAAGCCAATTGGAGTAAATCATTCATAGGGGTCTGAGGGCCAGCAGTAGCTTTCTAAATTTTGCACCTGATGTCTGAGGCAGAGTGAACTATGAAGTGCATAATCAAAAAGACCTGTCTCTCCAGGGAGGAGGGATCTGCAATCATATATTTTTTAAAAGATTTTCATTAATCTCTCTTGAAAAACTGCAGGATTTTCATCTGGTTCCTTTTGACTCAGGCTCCCATGTGGTTAGCATTGACTCTGGCTGTGAGTATTATGTCCTATTCTTTCTCAGGTGTGAAGCCCTTGGATAAGATCTGTAAATCCATTCAAGTGAGAGCAAAAGATCTCATCAACCAGATAAATTCTTTGTGAAAAGTTCAGAATCCTCAGGAAACTTCCCAACTTATCCTCTACCAGACTTGGATTGGATATTGAAAAACAAACAAACAACACATTAAACTCTTATTGTTCCATGATTTTTATCAGAAATTTCTCTTGAAGTGGATTATTTTCAAATATCTTTCAATACTGATTTCTAACATAATTCCACAGTGATGAGAGAACAGATTCTCTCATCTGTCCTCTTTCATCTCTCATCATAAAGGTATGATTTCAATACCTTTAAGCCATGAAAATTGTGCAACTTGTTTTATGTTCCTGGATATGTTCCAGTTTCTCCTGGTTTATAGTCTATAAGAACTTGAATAGAATTTGCATCTTTTCTAGAATGTGTGTGTATATATATATGTAAGTATATATATATGTAAATTGGATATTTGTGTGTATATATATATTCTATATTGAATTTTAGAAATGATGCATATATATACACATATGTGTGTGTGTGTATATATATATATATATATATATATATATATATATATATTCTATTATACAAAAGCTTTCCCACTACACTTGATAAAGGCTAGAGAAACAACAATATCAAAAAGAAGAGAGATGGGGAAGTTGGAAAACACAAACTAAATCAAATGAAAGCACTGATTATGAAATAGAAAAAGTGAAAAAACAGGCTTGCTTGATGAAAGTGAAAGAGAAGAGTGAAAAAATTGGTTTAAAACTCAACATTCAGAAAACTAAGATCATGGCATCTGGTCCCATCACTTCATGGCAAATAGAAGAGGAAACAATGGAAACAGTGGAACACTTTATCTTGGGGGTCTCCAAAATCACCACAGATGGTGACTGCAGCCATGAAATTAAAAGACACTTGCTCCTTGGAAGGACAGCTATGATTAACTTCAGTTCAATTCAGTTCAGTCGATCAGTCATTTCCGAGTCTTTGCATTCCATGAATCTCAGCACGCCAGGCCTCCCTGTCCATCACCAATTCCCGGAGTTCACTGAGACTCACGTCCATCGAGTCAGTGATGCCATCCAGCCATCTCATCCTCTGTCGTCCCCTTCTCCTCCTGTCCCCAATCCCTCCCAACATCAGAGTCTTTTCCAATGAGTCAACTCTTCGCATGAGGTCGCCAAAGTACTGGAGTTTCAGCTTTAGCATCATTCCTTCCAAAGAAATCCCAGGGCTGATCTCCTTCAGAATGGACTGGTTGGAACTCCTTGCAGTCCAAGGGACTCTCAAGAGCCTTCTCCAACACCACAGTTCAAAAGCATCAATTCTTTGGCGCTCAGCTTTCTTCACAGTCCAACTCTCACATCCATACATGACCACTGGAAAAACCACAGCCTTGACTAGACAGACCTTTGTTGGCAAAGTAATGTCTCTGCTTTTTAATCTGCTATCTAGGTTGGTCATAACTTTCCTTCCAAGGAGTAAGCATCTTTCAATTTCATGGCTGCAATCACCATCTGCAGTGATTTTGGAGCCCCCCAAAATAAAGTCTGACACTGTTTCCCCATCATCAACCTAGACAGCATTTTAAAAACAGAGACATTACTTTGTCAACAAAGTCTATCTAGGTAAAGCTATGGTTTTTCTGGTAGTCATGTATGGATGTGAGAGTTGGACTATAAAGAAAGCTGAGCACCAAAGAATTGATGCTTTTGAACTGTGGTGTTGGAGAAGACTCTTGAGAGTCCCTTGGTCTGCCAGGAGATCTAATTAGTCTTTCCTGAAGGAAATCAGTCCTGAATATTCATTGGAAGGGCTGATGTTGAAGCTGAAACACCAATGCTTTGGCCACCTGATGCCAAGAAATGACTCATTTGAAAAGACCCTGATGCTGGGAAAGACTGAAGGCGAGAGGAGAAGGGGATGACAGAGGATGAGATGGTTGGATGGCATCACTGACTCAATGGACATGAGTTTGGGTAAGTTCCAGGAGTTGGTGATGGACAGGGAAGCCTGATGTGCTGTGGTCCATGGGGTCACATAGAGTGGGACATGACTGAGCTTAACTGAATTGGACTGAAACCATGCAACAAAAGCATGAGGCATGCATCAAAACGATAAAGCAATGGTGACATGAGAAGTACATCTGGCCAAATGAGCTCAGTAAGTTAATGAGTCCTAGAACATGTTCCTATGAGAACTGTTTGACTTTGCAGTTATGAAAACTTGCATCCTTGAGTGATCATTAACTTACAAGGGTCTCCCACACCTTTTTCTTTACTTATATTCCCTTACTGAGATTAACTATTTAAGTGCCTACTTTGCCCCTTTACTTATCAAAACTAGTTGGGGTGTATCAACTAGGTGCTGAGAATGAAGCCTATACAAACCTTTTCTGAGTGAAGATACTCAGACTCCTAGTAAAAAATACATATTTACAAATAAAAACAAGGCTCTCTGCCAGGAGTAGCTGAAGACTTAAACAGCAGGTCTGGCAAGTCCAGTTGGTTGAATACCAGCTTACCAGTCACAACCACAGGCCTAGATAAAATGGTTGAGTCTAGCTTTGCAAGTATGAGGGAAATGTAGGTATATCCATATCTATGCTGCTGCTGCTAAGTCACTTCAGTCGTGTCCAACTCTGTGTGACCCCATGGACTGCAGCCCACCAGGCTCCCCTGTCCCTGGGATTCTCCAGGCAAGAACAATGGAGTGGGTTGCCATTGCCTTCTCCAGTGCATGAAAGTGAAAAGTGAAAGTGAAGTCACTCAGTCGTGTCAGACTCTTAGCGACCCCATGGACTGCAGCCCACCAGGCTCCTCTGTCCATGGGATTTTCCAGGCAAGAGTACTGGAGTGGGGTGCCATTGCCTTCTCCGATCCATATCTATAAATAGTGTTTGTTTATGGCATAACCCTCTTCCTCCTGTTGTTAAGCGATAATAATGGTCAGAGGAGTTTCATGTTATTTGGGAAACTTGATTATTCTTTTGTCAAATCATATTTGTCCTGAAGCCCTTCCCCAAAGTTGCATTTTTCCAACCTTCTGCCATCCTTATACAATACCATTTCTCCCTCTCTCTCCATAAACCAGTTTTTTTTCATCAATCAAGATGACAAATTTTGTATATGTTTAAATGTGTACTGGCCATGAGTTAAGAAAAATGACTTTTTTTTAAAATTTCAATTTAATGAATATCATTGAGCTGTGCTTAGTCATGTTTGACTCTTTGCAACCCCAACAGACCATAGCCCACCAGGTTCCTCTGTCCATGGTATTCTCCAGGCAAGAATACTGGAGTGGGTAGCCTATCCCTTCTCCAGGGGATCTTCCTGACCCAGGGATTGAACCAGTGTCTCCTTCACTGCAAGTGGATTCTTTACCAACTGAGCTACCAGGGAAGCCCAAACATCAGTGTAAGTTTAGCTATCATATAGGAGATAAAACTCGGAGAAGGCAATGGCACCCCACTCCAGTACTTTTGCCTAGAAAATCCCGTGGACGGAGGAGCCTGGTAGGCTGCAGCTCATGGGGTCGCTAGAGTCAGACACGACTGAGTGACTTCACTTTCACTTTTCACTTTCCTGCATTGGAGAAGGAAATGGCTACCCACTCCAGTGTTCTTGCCTGGAGAATCCCAGGGAGGGGAAGCCTGGTTGGCTGCCGTCTATGGGGTTGCACAGAGTTGGACACAACTGAAGCGATGCAGCAGCAGCAGCAGTAGATAAAACTGAGATTTATGTAAGGATCTAGCCCCAGAGAATTTCTTTTACTTATTTATATTGCCATTCAGATGCTCCCTGAGACTAAAATGTTTTTTGAATGTGTGAGTTCTACCTATTTCCACTTTCAATATTGGTCACTCATGTCCGCACAAACCCCATTTCATGCATAATAATTGCCACAGAAAGCAATATAAGTTCTAAACATTTTACAAATCCAAATTTTACTTTTGCTTCTAGACAAGAAATTTTTAAGCTCATAAAGAATTGGATTACATATTTTCCTGGCCTAACTCTGATTTATTGAAGTGAAAGAGAAGAGAAGGTTGGGATTGTTCTTAGTTATATATCTCTGTCAATATCTCATCCTCAGCACCCCCTCATCAAGAACTGTTAATTTTCTGAAATGTTACAGGATTTAAAAGATAACAAGTTAGGCACAACTCATTAGCAGGTCATTGGTGCTGGTGGAAGGCACAAGATTCCTGGGTCAAAGACAAAGGACTTTATTACTCACAGCATATCAAAGGGCATAAAAATCAGCATATTTGCATTTTTCCTCTTGTCCCAAGTCCCACAGGGAGACATGAATAAGCCCCAGAGACAGCTGCCCACAAAGTAGTTTGCACTAAAGCAGAAGAATCTTTTTGTTGTTGTTGTTTAGTTGCTAAGTCATATCTGACTCTTTGCAACCCGTGGACTGTAGCCCAGCAGCTCCTCTGTCCTAGGATTTCCCAGGCAATAATACTAGAGTGGGCTGCCATTTCCTTCTCCAGGAGATCTTCCTGACCCAGGGATCAAATTCCTGCACCCGCAGTTGAATTCTTTACCACTGAAGCACCTGGGAAGCCCAGAAGAAACTTAATCTTCTGTAATTGGTGGTATGCATGCTTACTCTTTGCTTAGAGGGATTTTTGTTGTTGTTGTTAGTTGACAATTAGCATTCCTGCTCTTTGTTTTGGAGAAAGACACTATCTTTTCACAGCTGTTTGATATACAAACACTAAAACGTAGCTCAGAATAAGAGGGCAATTACTGCTTCTGTCACAAAACACATTGGAACTTTGAAAGATATGGAGGATGGTATCCTAACAGTAGAGATAAAAATTTGTTTTAAAAATCAACATTCTACTGGCTTTAGTTACAACTCTCCTAAATTCTCCAGATAATTAGAATTGGCGGACAAAATCCATGAAAGATTAAAAGTAATTATCATGTATTTAACATTTCATTGTTTTCATTTGGTGACTCCATGAATAATATATGCCAAGACATTTGTGCATGAAGTAGAACTTCCTCTGGAATGATGATAAAATTTGGTGATGCATGTGACTTGCTCTTCATCACTCTCACTGTCCTTTCCCCCTTTCTTTTACATGAAGTGATGCAGCAAAATCACAAAGCACCACATACTCAACAGAGATTGTAAACTACATTCAAACAAGAATTTGTAGAATAAAAGATATTTCCTCAAGGATGAAGAAAGTGTTGTTCATTTAGTCATTTCCAACATCAGCTGGATCATCAAAAAAGCAAGAGAGTTCCAGAAAAACATCTATTTCTTCTTTGTTGACTATGCCAAAGCCTTTGACTGTGTGGATCATAATAAACTGTGGAAAATTCTGAAAGAAATGGGAATACCAGACCACCTGACCTGCCTCTTGAGAAACCTATATGCAGGTCAGGAAGCAACAGTTACAACTGGACATGGAACAACAGACTGGTTCCAAATAGGAAAAGGAGTATGTCCAGGCTGTATATTGTCACTCTGCTTATTTAACTTCTATGCAGAGTACATCATGAGAAACGCTGGGCTGGAAGAAGCACAAGCTGGAATCAAGATTGCCAGGATAAGTATCAATAACCTCAGATATGCAGATGACACCACCCTTATGGCAGAAAGTGAAGAGGAACTAAAAAGCCTCTTGATGAAAGTGAAAGTGGAGAGTGAAAAAGTTGGCTTAAAGCTCAACATTCAAAAACTGAAGATCATGGCATCTGGTCCCATCACTTCATGGGAAATAGATGGGGAAACAGTGGAAACAATATCAGACTTTATTTTTTGGGGGCTCCAAAATCACTGCAGATGGTGACTGCAGCCATGAAATTAAAAGACGCTTACTCCTTGGAAGGAAAGTGATGACCAACCTAGATAGCATATTCAAAAGCAGAGACATTACTTTGCCAACAAAGGTCCTTCTAGCCAAGGCTATGGTTTCTCCAGTAGTCATGTATGGATGTGAGAGTTGGACTGTGAAGAAAGCTGAACGCCAAAGAATTGATGCTTTTGAACTGTGGTGTTGGAGAAGACTCTTGAGAGTCCCTTGGACTGCAAGGAGATCCAACCAGTCCATTCTAAAGGAGATCAGTCCTGGGTGTTCTTTGGAAGGGATGATGCTAAAGCTGAAACTCCAATACTTTGGCCACCTCATATGAAGAGCTGACTCATCAGAAAAGACTCTGATGCTGGGAGGGATTGGGGGCAGGAGGAGAAGGGGATGACAGAGGATGAGATAGCTTGATGGCATCACCGACTCGATGGACGTGAGTTTGAGTGAACTCCGGGAGTTGGTGATGGACAGGGAGGCCTGGCATGCTTCAATTCATGGGGTCACAAAGAGTTAGACAGGACTGAGGGACTGAACTGAACTGAACTGAACTGAACTCTTTACTACCCCATGGACTGTAACCCTCTGGGATTCTCTGTCCCTGGAATTCTCCAGGCAAGAATACTGGAGTGGGTTGCCATTTCCTTCTCCAATCCTCAAGGATATGAAGGTAATTTTGAACATCTGCACAAACAACACAACCCCTTCTCATCCCTGAAAGTTTGAAGATTGGTGGATGGATGCATGCTCAGTCATGTCCAAGTGTTTTGCAATCCTATGGACTGTAGCCTGCCAAGCTCTTCTATCCATGGAGTTTTCCTAACAAGAATAATGCAGTAGGTCAGCATTTCTTTCTCTAGGGCATCTTCTGCATTGGCAGGCAGATTCTTTACCACTAGAGCCATGTGGAAAATCCCTTGAAAGTTCCAGTGAACAGTGAAGTTGCTCAGTTGTGTCCGACTCTTTGAGATGCCATGGACTGTAGCCTACCAGTCCCCTCCATCCATGGAATTTTCCAGGCAAGAGTGTGTGTTGCCATTTCCTTCTCCAGGGGATCTTCCTGACCTGGGGATTGAACCCAGGTCTTATGAAAGTTCCAGAGTTAAGATCAAAAGAGACTACACCAGAGGCCCTCACAGAGCACGTGCTTTATCTCCATCTCATGTGTTGCTCTGTTTTTTCACAGGTGCTGCACACGAGCAAGCTCTCCTCTTCAGCTACATGCCATTGAAGTTGAGGTTCATATACTCATTCTGAGATACTGTTGCAGGTAGGGGGACCCCTTCCATGGCCCAAAACTGGGCTTTTGCCTAACACTCAGAAATGAATTGTCCGAGGAAACACATGTGCTGACAAAGCAAGAGATTTTAGTGGGAAAGGGCACCCAGGTGGAAAGCAGTAGGGTAAGAGAACCCAGGAGAACAGCTCTGTCAAATGGCTTGCAGTCTCGGGTTTTATGGTGATGGGATTCGTTTCCGGGTTGTCCTTACCCAATCATTCTGACTCAGAGTCCTTCCTGGTGGTGCATGCCTTGTTCAGCCAAGATGGATGCCAGAGAGAAGGATTCTGGGAGGTGGTTGGACATGTGCTGTCTCCTTTTGACCTTTCCCAAACTCTTCAGGTTGGTGGTTGGTGGCTTATTAGTCCCATGTTCCTTAGCAGGACCTCCTGTCATAAAACAACTCATGGAAATGGTTACTATGGTGTCTGGCCAGGGTGGGCGGTTCCAGTCAGTGTCCTTCCCCTAACAATACTACACTTTGTATCTCAGATTTTGCTCTCTTTTTCTCCATCTGGTTCTTCTCTTATCCATTTGGCTTGTGATTCCAGAGCCATTGATCCAGCTTGGACTCAGCAGCTGTCCTATGTGACTGTGTAACCTCCTCCTCCAAAGCCAGGCTGTATTTTTATTTTTTACTATCCTCTCCATGGGCCTTCTGAATAAATCCTTCTCTCTGAACGTCTTCATAAAGCAATGGCCCAGATTAAGTCATTGATGTGAATCTTCATTTTAATTATTTTATTCACAGAAACATTAAGCTCTTTTCAGAGTTTGGCATGGCTCATTCTTTTTAAAAACATGATACCCTTGGTTATGTAAAAGAGCTATAAATGAGGCATATTAGAAACTGCTTTATCTGCTTTTTCTGACACTAGGATGTTTGGCTTGAAGCTGCTTTTTAAAAGGCCTCCTAAATATGGTAGACCTGTTTTACTCTGGGTGTTTTCTTCCATTTCCCCATAGATATTTTATGTCATGTAAATTTTTTCTCCCTTCACAGAAAATGTATTTAATTCACTGATATGAAGTATGTGTGGTGGGGGGAAGGATGGTGGAGAGGGAAAGAGTGGTAGATCAAGATGCAAAAGGAATTCAGAAAAAAAAATATTAAAAATAAAAATAAATTTGCTACATAAGTGAGTTTGGTCTGAGTTCACTACAGAGACATTTTTATTATCATAAAAAGTTAAAGATTAAAGGTGAACCTGAAAGAATCTAGCTCTCCTTTATTTTACAAATGAGGAAATTAAAGGCCAGTGTCACCAAAGGAGTAAGAGGCAGAGCTTGAATTGAATAGAATCAGGATTATTAAGTTAATGTGCTGCCCATTGTAACAGAGCAAAAGCACTAGTCAGGTAAACATGCAGTGAAACACCTAAAAATGTCTTTATTTTATCTTGAGAATATAATGATCAGGAATATCCAAGTCTTGAGCTATTAGCCTCTGTCCTAGCGAACTCTTCGCTGATAGCTCAGTCGGTAAAGAATCCACCTGTAATGCAGGAGACACTGGTTCAATTCCTGGATTAGGAAAATCCATTAGAGAAGGGATAGGCTACTCACTCCAGTATTCCTGGGCTTCTCTTATGACTTAGCTGGTAAAGAATCTGCCTGCAATGCGGGAGACCTGCTTTCAATCTCCGGATTGGGAAGATCCCCTGGAGAAGGGAAAGGGCTACCCACTCCAGTATTCTGGCCTAGAGAAGTCCATGGGGTTGCAAAAAGTCAGACATGACTGTGTGACTTTCACTGGAGAACTCTGGAAAAGAAGAACTAATCCTGTATGGAGGAGTTATTTATATATAAGTGGGGCTTCCCTGGTGGCACTAGTGAAGTGTGGCTTCCCAGGTTGCACGAGTGGTAATGCAAGAGACTGCATCACCCGCCTGCCAACGCAAGAGACTTAAGAGATGCAGCTTCTGTCCCTGGGTTGGGAAGATCTCCTGGAGGAGGGCCTGGCAACCTACTCAAGTATTCTTTCCTGGAGAATTCTATGGACAGAGGAGCCTGGCAGGCTACAGTCCATAGGGTTGCAGAGTTGAACATGGCTGAAGTGACTTAGCATGCATGCATGCATGAGCCCATTTCAGACATTGTCAAAGCAAGGCCTTTTGGTGAAAGCTGAGTTGGAGTATGTGACTCAGGCATGGTTGATAAAGTAGGACTCTTATCTTCTTTTGAGAGTAAATCTTGAATATCCCTGAAAGAACTGGGCCAAAGCAGTATAAAAAAGGCTTGAATCAAAGGAACACAAATCTTCAAGGATACTTAATTATATATTCAGAAGAGAAAGGGAGCGAGAAACCTGGCTAGGTTTCCTTAGGAGAGCAGCAGAGAGGGTCACATACTATTTTTAAACTATTTACACCTATTGATTTATGAATCTAGCCAACGAAGAAAATATAAAACCTAATTAAAAAAAAATTCCTAGAAAAATAATTTCCTCAATTATTCCTCAATTATATCCCCAGATATCAATCAGTTTAAATCTATCTTGCCTAGAGCAGAAATGTACCAGTTTTAAAGAAACAGAAAGAGACTGGGGTAAAAGAATCCACCAGTTTAAAATGGTGCTAAGACCTCTGGTTCTAATTTTCTAGCTTAGCCTACTTTTGCTTATGTTTCGGAGCCTCTGAAGGTAGAAACAAGAGCACAGGCATTTCTCATTATTTAAATTAACAGCATTAAAATCTGCTATAAATACACAGAATCTAGTCTGTCCAGAAGAAGAAAAAAAATTGATGATCCACTGGTCACAGTTATGACCTATAATTTATGAGCTTGTCACTACATTCAAAATAACTCTCCTTCAAAATGATCCTCAGAGCCATCTTTGCTACAATTTCAAAACAAGACCATCCAAACTAAACAAATGTTAAATTAGCACATTCAGAAGCCATGAAATCCCACAGTTACCAGAAAGTCATTGAACACTTTCTGAAATTTCTAAATTCCGGTACAAATATTAAGAAGACATCTGCCAGCCATCATAATGGCACATTCAGAAAAAGTCTTCCACCCACTAATCAGAGCAAGCTGAAATCAAAATCAAATCATTTCTCCTCTTCCCTCCTGCCATTGAACTGAACATAACAGAGACATAAAAGATGGAACCCACCTGACTGAAGAGTGATGTTGTAATTTGATGTGAGCCCTCCAGGTAGGTGAACTTTTCAGAACCTCTTCCCCCATGTGACAGCTGCCGCCATAGCTAGGCTTCAGAAAGATGTGCTAGGCCATTGCCCTGAGGTGGAACTGAAAGCTTCATTGACTGAGTATGCTACAAACTAACTTCTGCCAGCTTTTTTTCCCACAAAACATAATAACATAATTTTCTAAGAAAAATTATTTTTTAATGTCAATTAATTAAAACTAGACTGACTTACTAGGAGACCTATCCTCAGTCTGCAAGGGAGATCTCTCAGCTCTAAGGACTGGACTGAAAAGACAGATTTTCTTTCCCAGACCAATTATAAATCCAAGAACCTTCAGGAATCATGAGAATCTGAAATCTCTGCTGTGGTTTTAATCTCAAGACGGTCCAAATCCAAGTCTAATATTTACTTCCGCTGCCACATGTGTTACCCAACTTCTCTGAAGTTCTGCACAGCCTTGCCATAGCCTCTAGAAGACACAGATAAGGCAGCTTTCCTTCCACCATCTGCCTTGGCTGGTGATTCCCTTAGTGTGGTAGTTACAAGGTTCTGAAGCAAGACTGCAAAGTTTGAATTCAGGCTCTTTACTCCATTAGTTACGTGATTTGGGACTCTGTGCCTTAGTTTCCTCTTTTGTAGTATTGAAATAATAATTGTATCAATCTCATCTTTTTAAGGAAAAAAGTTACTACACTAAAAAGCACTCAGAATTCTGGCAGCTACAAAGCAAGTTCCTAATATATATGAGCTATTATATTTACCCTGATATTTAAGTGGAAAGGCAGATGGAGCCAGTGTTAATCTAGAACAGTGGGTCTCACTTACCTCCATCTGCCCAGAGTCCTTTCCCCTAAGTGTCCCTTACAGGATTATTTTCCTACCTCCCATCATCAGCCACTTATCTTAACTATTCCACTTTCTTGGTGCTAAAATTCTCATGATTAGGTTTCAATCTTTCAGAGCGCACAAGACAGATGATAAAATAACCTCTGAGGATTTGACCCACATCTGTGAGATTATTCAGTCGCTCAGTCATGTTTGACTCTTTGCAAACCAATGGACTGTAGCCCCCTGTCTCCTCTGGCCATGAGATTTTCTAGGCAAGAATATTGAAGTGGGTTGCCATGCACTTCTCCAAGGAGATTTTCCTGACCCAGGGATTGAACACGTGTTTCCTGAGTGTCCTGCATTGGCAGGCAGATTCTTTACTACTGAGCCACCTGGGAAGTACTATATCATTGGGAGTTGTTGTTCAATTGCTAAGTTGTGTCCAATTCTTCGTGATACAGTGGACTGCACATGACAGGTTACTTTGTACTCCACTGTCTTATAGAGTTTGCTCAAATTTATGTCCATTGAGTCAGTGATACTATCTAACCATCTCATCCTTTGCCACCCACTTCTCCTTTTGCCTTCAGTCTTTCCCAGCATCAAGATCTTTTCCAATGAATTGGCTCTTTTGATCAGATGGCCAAAGTGTTGGAACTTCAACTTCAGCATCATTCCTTCCAGTGAATATTCAGGGCTGATTTCCTTTAGCATTAACTGGTTTGATCTCCTTTAAGTCCAAGGGAAATCAGTCCAACTGAATTCAGGAAATCAGTCCTGAGTATTCATTGAAAGGACTGATTGCTGAAGCTGAAACTCCAATACTTTGGCCACCTGATGTGAAGAACTGGCACCTTAGAAAAGACCCTGATGCTGGGAAAGATTGAAGGCAGGAGGAGAAGGGGACGACAGAGGATGAGATGGTTGGATGGCATCACCAACTCAATGGGCATGAGTTAGAGTAAACTCCAGGAGTTGGTGATGGACAGGGAGGACTGATGTGCTGCAGTCCATGGGGTCACAAAGAGTTGGACACGACTGCACGACTGAACCGAACTAAACTGAAATCCAAGGGATTCTCAAGAGTCTTCTCCAACACCACAATTCAAAAGCATCAATTCTTCAGCACTCAGCCTTCTTTATGGTCCAACTTTCACATCTATACACGACTACTGGAAAAACCATAGTTTTGACTATAGACTTTGACTATGGACTTTGATAAGCACAGTGATGTCTCCTTTTGAATATGTTGTCTGTGGGAAAGCAGATTTTTATTGTTATACCCTTCCCAGATACTATATTTGCATTTTGTCAATAATCTTCTGAAGATGCAATAGCATGCCTGGTACCTCACACTTCCCACAGTACATGAATCATCTGAGGCCACCCAAATCTGAATCCAAATCCCAAGAACAAATTTTGTTTTAACAACAAATTTATTGAACTCTAGCGTATTGTACAATTTATCTTTTGAAAGTGTACAATTCACTGGTTGTTTATACATAGAATTGTGCAATAAACACAATAAAATTTTAGAACATTTTTATCACCCTTGAAAGAAGCCCTAGACCCACTAGCAGTCACAACACCCTTTCCTCTCCTCCAAGCCCTAAGCAACCACTAATTACACTTTAGTCTCTATTGATTTCTCTAATTCTCAACATTTCAGTAAATGGATACATGCAATATGTGTCCTTTTAGGACCAGGCATCATTCTTTAATGCTTTCAAGTGTCAGTCATGTTGCCTCATTTATTAATATTTTATTCCTTTTTATCATTGAACAATATTCTGTTATATGTATATACCTTTCTAATCCCAAAGAAAGGCAATGCCAAAGAATGTTCAAATCACTGTACAGTGAAATCATACACTCATTTCAAATGCCAGCAAGATTATGCTCAAAATCCTTCAATCTAGGCTTTAGTAGTACATGAACTGAGAACTTCTAGATGTACAAGCTAGATCCGGAAAAGGCAGAGGATCCAGAGATCAAATGCCAACATATGCAGGATCATAGAAAAATTAAGGGAATTAAAAAAGAAATCATGGACTTTTGCTTCATTGACTATGCTAAAGCTTTTGACTGTGTGGATCACAACAAACTGGAATATTCTTAGAGACTGAAATACCAGACCATGTTATCTGCCTTCTGAGAAGCCTGTATGCAGGACAAGAAGGAACAGTTAGAACTGGACATGGAAAAATGGACTGGTTCAAAACTGGGAAAGGATTACATCAAGGCTGTATATTGTCACCTTGCTTATTTAACTTATATCCAGAATACATCATACAAAATGCTGGGCTGGGTGACTCATAAACTGGAATTGAGATTGTGGGAGAAATATCAATAACCTCAGATATGCATATGATATCACTCTAATGGCAGAAAGTGAAGAGGAACTGAAGAGCCTGTTAATGAAGATGAAAGAGGATAGTGAAAAAACTGGCTTAAAACTCAACATTCAAAAAAATGAAATCATGGTATCTGGTCCTAATCCTTCATGGCAAATAGATGGGGAAAAAGTGGAAACAGTATCAGATTTCATTTTCTTGGACTCTGAAATCACTGCAGATGGTGACTGTAGCCAAGAAATTAAAAGATGCTTGCTCCTTGGAAGAAAAGCTGTGACAAACTTAGCATATTTAAAAGCACAGACATCACTTTGCCTACAACAGTCTGTATAGGCAAAGCTAAGACTTTTTCCAGGAGTCATGTATGGATGTGAGAGTTGGACCTTAAAGAAGGCTGAGCCCTGAAGAATTGATACTTTCAAACTGTGGTGTTGGAGAAGACTCTTGAGAGTCCCTTGAATAGCGAGGAGATCAAACCAGTCAATCCTAAAGGAAATCAGCCCTGATTATTCATTGGAAGGACTCATGCTGAAGCTGAAGCTCCAATACTCTGGCAGTCTGATGCAAAGAGCCAACTCATTGGAAAAGACCCTTATTCTGGGAATTTGTGGGCAAGAGGAGAAGGGGGAGACAGAGGATGAGATGGTTGGATGACATCATTGACTCAATGGACATGAGTTTGAACAAACTCAAGGAGATAGTGAAGGACAAGGAAGCCTGGTGAGCTGCAGTTCATTGGGTTGCAAAACGCTGGACACCACTTAGCAACAAAACAACAATAACAATGTAGATATACCACATTTGTTCATCTGCTCATCAGGACACAAATATTTGGGATGGGTTATTCTTCTTTATCTAGAATCTTGAGATGGAAAATTAAGTCATTGATTTGAAATCTTTGTTCTTTTTAATATATACATTCATAGCTATAAATTTTGCTCTGAATGCTGCTGTAAGTGCACCCCATACATTTTGCTATGTTGTTTTTTCATTTCCATTCATTTAAAAGTATTTTTAATTTTCTTCATAATTTCTTCTTTGATTAAGATTATATTTTTTTAAATTCATGTATTATAAGTTTTTCAAGTTTCTTTCTGTTAATGATTTCTACTTTTATTCTATTGTGGTTGGAGAACATATCTTAAATGATGGGCCTGATTTTCCAGGAAATATAATGCTTACAAATGATACTTTTTAAATGAATAAAATATATCAAAATATTTGGCAAAGGTAAGTAAATACAATGGATTTGCTGGGAAATATTGATGTTAAGTGGAGAAGGGGGCAACAGAGAAGGAGATAACTGGATGGCATCAATGAACATGAGTTTGAACAAACTCTGTGAGATGGTGAAGGACAGGGATGCCTGGTGTGCTGCAGTCCGTGGGATCCAAAGAGGCAGACACAACTGAGCGACTAAACAACAAAATTTATGAGGCAGAAAGTTTATGAACATTTTACTGCAACTTGTTACATGGATGACATGCAAAAGAGCAAAACTAGAAATTGTGTTTTCTCTCAAAAAATGTGAGGTTTTTTGTACCCAGAGAGCAGAGGTTTTCTTTAATACCAAAATATTTTGTTTTGTTCTGTGCTTTTGACATATTCTTAAATCATTTTAACAAAATTTCCTAAAAAAATTTAATTATTAAAAATGTATTTCCTATTACTATATTTCTTGCCTTCAGATTCTAGCAATGTATATTCACATCTTGAATCCTCTAAATAATCATTGATTTTGTTATCATCTAATTTATACCCTAATTTAAGTTAAAACAAAAGCAACTTTTTTTTTTAATATATGAAGTATCTTTAGTTTTCCTAAATGGCCATTAAAAACACAAAAATTTGCTTCTTCATATTATGGAAGGTACATAATAGAAATAATCAGACTTGCTTAATCTCCAAATTTTAATTTCCTCAATTTTATTGTGAGACTCTTTTTGTCCACCAAACTTAGGACAAAAACTAATCTGAAAAATTAGAAGAGTAGTTCAACTTTCCTAGATTAATTACAAGTAAAAAATGCTAACAAACTATGTTTCAATGATTGTGTACTTTTTGAATTTAAAAATATCATATTCATATTCAAAGAATAGTGAACTATAGGTCTATTAAAAGATTTGCTTTAGTTAAAAAATTCTTATCAGTCAAGGACAATTGTAATATATTAAATATAAAAAAAGAAAGTCCCTGGAGATTAATGTTTTCAGTTTTCACAACATCTTCTTAAAGGCAAAAAAAAGTCAGGACTTTTTTTTTTTGGTCAAAAAATTACTATTTATTCTGTCTAAGGAGTCCTCAAATACATACTTATATGTTATCTAACTTTTAAAAAAGCAGTTTATTCCAACTTAACTTCACTATGTTGGTAGCAATTCTTTGAATGTACTTTACCTATTCAATGTAGTAATTCTTTTTTTTCCCATTAATTTTACATCAAGTTTGTTTTATTGAATTTTACTATTATTTTCTTACTATAAATATGACAATAATTTTGAAATAATGCCTGGAAGAAGTGGTAAATTGCATAAGCTGTAAAAATACTAATAAAAACTACAATATATATACTTGCATTGGTTGACAAAACAGAGGAAACATTACTTGAAGTCATTACCGTTGTATATCTACACAACTATCAAAGAAAAATTGTCTTAGTATGAACTATTTAACAGACACTACTGGGACACCAGGAGGACATCTAGAAAAAGAATAAAATGGTGTTGAAAATACTGAATGTAAATGAGAATAAATGGAGAGGCTAGATAGTGTTGCTTGAAATGGGTGTGGGACTCGCTGGCCTGTAGAGGAAATCATTACAAAGACCCACTAAGGTTACAAGTTCCTTGGTTCCAGTCATATTACAGTTTCTACTTCATAGGTACAAAGTTAGTTTTCCTTGCCCCAACAAATATGCCTTTTGGGGCTTCCCTGGTGGCTCAGAGGTAAGAATCCACCTGCCAAGGCAGGAGACATGGGTTCAATCCCTGATCTGGGAAGATCTGACATGCTGCGGAGCAGCTAAGTCTGAGTGCTACAACTATTGAGTCTGTACTCCAGAGCCTGGTACCCACAACTACTGAGCCCATGCAGTCTAGAGACTGTGCTCCGCAATGAGAGAAGCCATCTCAATGAGAAGCCTGAGCACTGCAACTAGGGAGTAGCTCCCTCTTGCTGAAAGTAGAGAAAAGCCCACACAGCAAGAAAGACCCAGCACAGCCAAAAATAAATAAATAATGTTTTAAAGTGTCCTTTGGAGGATATGTAATCACGATTATATCGTTATTATGACACTCAGTGTCTCTGCTTGACCATGTACAAATGGAGATGAGTCATAATGCAAGCACTTAAAGTGAGGGGAAATTATGACACAGGCCAGCCATACCTGCCTCCAAAACCCTCTGACAAAGACAAATCCTGGGTTTAAATCAGAAGATTCATCATTTACTAATATATTTCCCTGATTGTAAATCAGCTGTCTTCCCCAAAACCACTCCTAAGAGAATATCAACTCCTTCAGGGCAGGTATCTTTGTAGATGTGTTCTTCTGTTGCATCACAAGCACCAAGAATAGTGGCTAGCATAGAGTAGGTGCTCAAACAATAACTGTGTATTGAATGTATAGGCCTGCCTCCCCCAGGAGACTGTAAGACACTTGGGAGCAAGAACCATATTGAATTGGGTTTTGTACATTCAGCATCCAGTTCACTGTCTGAGACCTCTTTGCATCAGTGAATATTTGTTGAATTAATTATTTGGAAGTAGAACCAGGAGAAAAAAAAATTTCTTTCCAATCCAGAGATAGTGCATTGGAATCTACCTTTGGGCCAAACATAGATGTCTTTTGTTTATCAGGTGTCCTACAAGCTCTTCTAGTCAGCTGTAGGGTTCAGGACAAGTTGACAATGCAATTCAATTTTCTATGAAATTAACATAAGAGCTGATTCACTTCTTAGAACAGAGCATGAACTAAGGTGGCACTTACCGGACCTCAAGTATTTAAATATCACTTTTAAAGTTGCCTCTTCCCCTACATCACAGCTGCACTGATATATTTTTCAATTATTTATTATGAAACAATTTTTGTTTTAAAGAAGAGTTGTAACGATAGTACATAGAGTTCCCACGTACCCTTCACCCAGTTTCCCCTAATGCTGACATCTTATACAACCATGAAACATTTGTCAACACATGGAAATTAACATTGATACTGTACTACTAATTGTATTGTACTTGTATTTTACTAATTTTTCTACAGCATCATTTTTTGTTCCAGAATTCAACCCAGAATACCATTTTGCATTTATAATGATTCCTTAGTCCCCTTCTAAACTGTTATAATTTCTTGGACTTTTCCTTGTTTCTTCATGATCTTGACTAACAGATACTTGTGAAGATTTGTGGTCAATAATTCTATAGACTCTTTTAATTTGAATACATCTACTGTGTCATGATTAGACTAAGTATATAGATTTGGAGGAAGAACATCACAGAGGTGAAGTATACTAGTCCATTAATTTTTGTATTCCAAATGATGCTGCTATTTTACAAAACAAACTGAATATTTTGTATCACACACAACACCTGTCAAACTGGTGCGAGTATTGGGTTGTTCTAAGCCTAGAAATCCTGGTACATAGTTCTTTTGTTTACCAAAGCAATGGAATACACGCACTAGAGATACAAAGATAAGTTGGATGCCTAGTCCAGCTTGAGGTCAAGCTTGACCTCCAGCTTGACCTTGGAGGTCAAGACCTAAATTAATTGTGAGGGTGAAAACACCTGCCCCTCTTTCGGTCCTTCTAGTGACTAATCTCAGAAACTTCTGGAGAAAAGAAAATGAAAAAGAGACTATTTGGTGGGCAAACATCCAAGTTTCTTATATTGATGTCATGAGTAATGACAGAGTATAATAAATGGCATATTGTAAATGCAATAAGTATTTGTTGATGAATAAACATATAAATGGCCAGGCAACAAAACCATGTCATCCGGTATGACTAACAGAATACTGAGTTCTCTGGGCAATGGATCTGACCCAAAACGTCTGGCAATTTTTCTCTTCAGATGTCATAGCAACCTGCAAAATTAGCTTTACAATAGGTAGTTGAAGAGAAACTGCTGGTAATATCACATCAAAGGTTACATTAAGTATAAAAGTTAGAAATTAAATCTAACCACACATAATAAGCTTCTTCTTGCTGCCTTTTTGAACCAAAAGGAAGATCCAAGGAAAAAATCATTTTGTTTCCCTTATTTTAATTAAATCAATATATCTAACAATCTTAAGGCATTTACATTTTAAATAACATTAAAATGAAGTATATTACAGACATTGCTGACAAGAACTTACTTTCTCTTGCCAAACTTAATGTAGACTATATTACTGGTCATATTTTATTTTCATTATTTTTAAAAGCTTCACCTGGAGGAATCTGAAAATACACACATCACTGAAAAGGCAATTTTGCTACTTCAGAAATAATTTCTCCTTACAGAATGTCCCTGGCTTAAAAAAAATTTGGAAAAGGTTTTCTCTTTGAAAAAACTCATATAATTGAAGAGATTTCACCTTCAAAGTGTTTTACTTCAGAGGGAGCCCCCTTTGGGAATTTTAAGCATTGCATGAGAAATGTATTATTTGAATATTTTCATGTTAAAAAACAGTTGCATGACTTGGGTATCCTCTTTGAAGTTTTTTTTAAAACAATATTTAAAGGATTTCCCCCTTTGAATGTTTTCATGTTATTGAGTACTACTTTTCTGAAAAATGTATTCTCTGTTCGAGTGGTTTGCTTTTCTTTTCATTTTCCCCTATTATTAACATACCTTTAATTATTTTGTTCTAATAAGAGAGATTGAAGATATTAATATACCAGGACTCCTCCTACCTGCTATAAAACTAGGATTGGATTTCTCAGCCTCACCCTGCATCAGATCAGATTCAGAAGTACTATAAAAAGTACTACCCCATTTAAGGAACAAACATAGAAATATGACCTAGCATTGGACGCTCTGTAAGAATTGGCAGTATCTGGATGAATTACTCAAGAGCAGCACTAAGTGATTACAGATAATAGAGAACACCTTAATAAATTTTGTCATCATGCCCCTAAATCAGATACAGCTGAAGAGGAGGCAAGTCTTTTAGAGTAGACTAGATGAGTCATATAAAGACTAATATCTGCTTTCTTTCATTTGATTAACTTCCTATGAGACTCTAGAATATTGTAGCAAATAGGACACAAAATAAATAAAATATTAGCCTTACTCTTGGGAAGTTTGCAATCTTACAAGAAGGCATAAAATGGACACACATAGCTATAATGTCAGATTTTGTGTTAATTAAGTGCATCAAGTAGTGAAAGCCCTTATCAGCGTAGAAAGAAAAGAAAAGCTGTTTCTGATTAGGGGGATAAACGTCTTCGTATAGGAGGGGACATTTTAGATAGGCATTAAGGTAGTGTTTCCAACTGGAGAATAGAACAGTAACCCATAACTGGGTCAAGAAATCAATTTAGTGGGATGAGATTAGCATTTTCTTTTAGTGATATGGAATGATAAAGGAAAGAACACAAAACAATCAAAAAGAAGTTTTCTATGACTCAAAGTAAGGGATAACATTTTCAGGAAAATTTTGCTTCTTTGTTGTTTTATGTACATATATATGTGCATTAGGTTGCAAGTAAGGTACCTTTCAGTAGGTCTCAGGAAAACAAAGCAAACAAAGCAAAAACCACTTTAACTCACTATGTTAAAATGGAAAAGATTCAAGGAAAAAACTGAGCTGGAGAATAGGCAGAGTCTTGGCAGAGGTCAAAGGATGGAAACACACTGAAGGGAAAATCATTCAGTGTCCTGAAGATAGAGTTCACTAGAGGAGAGAGAAAAGAATGGGAAAGTAAAGTGAGGTGAGGAAAGGAATGAACTTTGAAGAAACTTGAGACCCAAGCCAAAGAATTCATGTATTATTCTAAAATAGGAACCACTGAAAATCTAGGGGAGGAAGGAACAATATCAGAGCTTGTACTAAGAAGATTAATCCATCAGGGATAGGTTGCAGAAAGTAAAAATTATACATGGGTGAGAGATTAATGGTATTACTGGCTGAACAAGAGTGGAGTCTGTCATTTTTTAACTATATATATATATATATATATATATATACACACACACATCATAAATACAAACTTTAAAATTCAAAAATAAGGTTAGAAGCATAACTTATTCCGTTTTTCTTATAAAAAAATAAGCTTTAAAATGTTTCCTTTTAATTGTATTCTTTAAATAAGAATGAAAAAAGTTACACAACACTGTGAAAATGCTACAAGTAAACACTGGAAAAACTGGAAATGAATTCATAGATCTTTTCTTGTTTTTTTTTTTTTATTATTATTGTTAGCTTTCTTTTTCCTAATCACTTAAAAATTAAAACTTCAAGAATTTTTGAAGCTGTGTCACTGTTATATTTAATAACATTTGGTTGCCATTGCCTTCTCCAGTATAAAGACAGAATTCATATTGTTAATATGGCTAAGCATCACCACAACTTAACAAAACTACCCAAATGCCAGAATTCTATCTCATACCCCACATATTTCAGCCTCTAGCATAATATCTGATAAATAGTAAGTTCATGGACATAACCAGATGGTCAGTACCAAAATCAGATTGATTATATTCTTTGTATCTGAAGCTGGAGAAGCTCTTTACAGTCAACATAAACAAGACCAGGAACTGACTATGGCTCTGATTATGAACTGCTTATTGCAAAATTCAGAATTAAATTGAAGAAAGTAGGGAAAACCATTGGACCATTCAGGTATGACCTAAATCAAATTCCTTATGATTATACAGTGGAAGTGACAAACACATTCAAGGGATTAGATCCGATAGAGTGCCTGAAGAACTATGGACAGAGGTTCATAGCATTGTACAGAAGGCAGTGATCAAAACCATACCCAAGAGGAAGAAATGCAAAAGGCAAAATGGTTGTGTGAGGAAGACTTACAAATAGCTGAGAAAGGAAGAAAAGCAAAAGGCAAAGGAGAAAAGGAAAAATATATCCATTTGAGTTCCAAAGAATAGCAAGGAGAGATAAGAAAGTCTTCCTAAGTGATCAATGCAAAGAAACAGAGGAAAACATCCTGGAGTGCAAAGTCAAGTGGACCTTAGGAAGCATCACTAGAAACGAAGCTAGTGGAAGTGATGGAATTCTAGCTGAATTATTTAAAATTCCAAAAGATAATGCTGCTTGAGTGCTTCACTCAATATGCCAGCAAATTTGGAAAACCCAGGAGTGGCCACAGGACTGGAAAAGGTCAGTCTTCATTCCAATACCAAAGAAAGAAATTGCCAAAGAATGCTCAAACTACTGCACAGTTGCACTCATCTCACATGCTAGAATTTTACAAGATAGGCTTCAGCAGTACATCAATGGAGAACTTCCAGATATTCAAGCTGGATTTAGAAAAGGCAGGGGAACCAGAGATCAAATTGCCAACATCCGTTGGATCATGGAGAAAGCAAAAGAGTTCCAGAAAAAATCTACTTCTGCTTCATTGACTATGCTAAAGCCTTTGACTGTGTGAAAGTCACTCGGTCGTGTCCAACTCTTTGCTACCCCATGGACTATACAGTCCATGGAATTTTCCAGGCCAGAATACTGGATCCTTCACCAGGGGATCTTACCAACCCAGGGATCAAAACCCAGGTCTCCCATTTTGCAGGTAGATTCTTTACCAGCTGAGCCACCAGGGAAGCCCAAGAATACTGGAGTGGGTAGCTCATCTCTTCTCCAGCAGATCTTCCAGACCAAGGAATCAAACCATGGTCTCCTACATTGCAGGTGGATTCTTTACCAGCTGAGTTACCTGGGACTGTGTGGATCACAACAAACCGTGGTAAATCTTAAAGAGATGGGAATATCAGATTACCTTACTTGAGTCCTGGAAAATCTGTACACAAGTCAAGAAGAAACAGTTAGAACTGGACACGGAATGCCAGACTGGTTCCAAATTGGGAAAGAAGTACGCCAAAGCTGTATATTGTCACCTTGCTTATTTAACTTGTATGCAGAGTACATCATGAGAAATACCAGACTGGATGAGGCATAAGCTGGAATCAAAGTTGCAGGGGGAAATATTGATAATCTCAGATATTCAGATGACACCACCCTTGTGGCAGAAAGTGAAGAGGAACTAAAGAGCCTCTTGATGAAAGTGAGAGAGGAGACTGAAAAAGCTGGTTTAACACTAAACATTCAAAAAACAAAGATCGTGGCATCTGGTCCCATTACTTCATGGCAAATAGAAGGGGAAACAATGGAAACAGTCACAGACTTTATTTTCTTGGGCTCCAAAATCACTGAAGACAGTGACTGCAGCCATGAAATTAAAAGATGCTTGCTCTTTGGAAGAAAAGCTATAACCAACTTAAACAGCCTATTAAAAAGCAGGGACATTATTTTACCAGCAAATGTCCATATAGTCAAAGCCACGGTTTTTCCAGTAGTCATGTACAGATGTGAGAGTTGGACCATAAGGAAAGCTGAGCATTAAAGAATTGATGCTTTTGAACTGTGGTGTTGGAGAAGACTCTTGCGAGTCTTGGACTGCAAGGAGATCCAACCAGTCCATCCTAAAGGAAATCAGTCCTGAATATTTATTGGAGGGACTGATGTTGAAGCTGAAGCTCCAATACTTTGACCACCTGTTGTGACACTGGAAAAGACCCTGATGCTGGGAAAGATTGAAGGCAGGAGGAGAAGAGGATGATAGAGGATGAGCTGACATCAGAAGATGAGTTGACAGGATGGATGACATCACCGACTGGATGGACATGAGATTGAGGAAGCTCTGGGAGTTGGTGATGGACAGGAAAGCCTGGTGCTCTGCAGTCCATGGGGTCCCAAAGAGTCAGACACGATTGTGTGACTGAACTGAACTGAATTTTTCGATGCTTGGCATGTAGAACTACAGGATTCCCAATGAAATTTGAATTTCATATAAGCAATGATATTTTTGGTATAAATATGCTCTGTTTCAGAAAACAAATACTTTTTAAATATAAGTAGGTCCCATATATTCAAGTTACACATTTACACTAAAAAACTGATTTTTATGACGTTCAAATTTCTCTGAGTGTCTCGTATTTTTATTTGGCCAACTCTAATAGTAGGTGTTTATTAATATTAAATAAAAAATGAATGCTTATACACATATATATATTACTGTGATAAAATAGACATAATATAAAATGTATAATTTTAACCACTTTAAGTGCACAATTCAGGGGCATTTATTGCATTCATGTTGTTGTGCTACCATCACCATGATCTGCTTCCAGATTTTTCACCATCCCAGACTGAAACTCTGTACCCATGCATCTACTATTCTACCTTTTGTCTCTATGAATTTGTCTACTTAAAGTCTCTCATATATCTGGAGTGGGCTTTCTGGGTGTCTCAGTGGTATAGAATCCGCCTGCAATATAGGAGTTGGTGATGGACAGGAAATCTGGGTGATTGACCCAGGTTCAATCCCTGGGTCAGGAAGACCCCCTAGAGAAAGAAATGGCAGCCCACTTCATTATTCTTGCCTGGGAAATCCCCTGGACAGAGAAGCCTGGAGGGCTCCGGTTCACAGGGGTCACAAAGGAGTTCAACATTACTTGGTGACTAAACAACAACAGCAGCAAAACTGAAGCCCTGAATCCCTGACACACTGTCTGACCGTGGATCCCTAACAAAGCCTTCTTCCCAACTGCTACTCTGTACTGGCTCATAACCTGTTACAATATGTTCAGTAAGCAACCATAGCAAATATTTGTTAGTGTAAGTTGTATTCTTTTTTATTATTTTGAAAAATTTACAATCACTAATACATCACTGGCCATTTTGAAATGATGTGTGGTGACTATAAATTTAATTTTTTAAAAATCTTTGAGATATGTTTATATAGTAATATTTTGATATAGCTGAGATTTGTTAAATTTTCAGCTCTATTAAAGCAATTTTGTACAATTCTCCATATATATGGAGTGGTTGCTAAGGAATGATTTAATGTAAATATCAAGTAATTCAGGTTTGGGCTTCAAAGGGCAAAGAGCTAAATTTTAGAGATCATTGGAAGATAATAGTGGTTTTCTTTTTTTTTTTTTTGTCCCCACATTGAAAGTGCAAAGAGATATTCTGAAGTCTCCTTTTGTTTCTGTGCAAGATGGATCAACCGTGACCCCCGTGCTTGTCTATCATGACACTCATCCCGTCTTACAGTGATCAACAGCCTCCTTTGAACTAAGAATTATGCTGTGTGAAAACTGTCTTGTGTACCCTCCTCAGTTCCCTGGGTCGAATAAATTGCTATTTATTTTTTCTTTAAGAAATCAATTATATTTTGAAAAAACTTTTAAAATAAAAAAAAAAACCTGTAAATATACCACATATTCACCTTTTCCAGCATTTTCATTCCTTCAATAGGATTCAATTCCCTCTCTAGTATAATTTTCCTATCTGTGGAAACTATAGTACCAATATGCTGATAATTTCTCATCTTTGTCTGGAATAGAATTTCATTTTCCTTAACTTCTGAAATATATTTTCTCTGAATATAGAATTCTAGTTTGAAAGGAAATTTTTTCAACACTTTAAAGATGTCATTGCACATCATCTGGATTGCGATTTTTTCTGGAAAGAGATCTGCAATCATATTTTGTTTCTTCTGATTGATTTTAAGATTTCCTCTTCATCACTGATTTTCAACAATTTGATTATGATGTGGCATATGAAGGTTTTTGTGTGCTTATCATGCTTGGTGTTTGTTGAATTCTTGAATCTGTGAGTTAATAGTTTTATCAAATTTGGAAATTTTTCATTCATTAATTTGTCAAGTATTTCCAGTTTTCCCTTCCCTATTCAGAATTTCAATTACCCATGTTTTAGACTATTTACTATTGTACCATGGGACATTGAAACCCTGTTCATTTTTTCAGTCTTTTCTTCCTTCTTATATATCAGTTTGGATAGTTTCTATTGATTTTTATGTCTTAAGTTCATTGATCTTTTCTTCAGCAGTGTTTAAAAGCTCCATTAAACCTAGCCACAAAATATTTTAGCTATTATCTTTTTCAGCTCTAGAAGTTCCATGTGATTTTTTAATTTCTTAATTATATACATTATATAAAAATGATTTTATATAAAATAATCTTTTATATCTTTTATTTCTGTCATATTTATAAGCATATGTATAATCACTTTTTAAAACCAGCTAAAACCCATCATCCCTATAATTTCAAGGTATATTTCTATTAATTGATATTTTTCTTACATATGAGTCTCTTTTTCTGCTGGCTTACATGTCTTGTAAATTTGTATTGAATTTTGGACATAGCAAAGTTTACTTTTTTCTGTGTCTGTGTTTCATTGTCTTTTAAAGACAGTTGAATCATTTTGGTAGAGACTTAAGTTAGTGTTGGGCTTCCCTGACAACTCATATGGTGATAAAGAATCTGACTGCAATGCAGGAGAGCCTGATTTGAGTTCTGGATCAGGAAAATCCCCTGGAGAAAGAAATGACAACCCACTTCAGTACTCTTGCCTGGAGAATTCCATGGACAGAGGAGCCCAGTGGGGTACAATCCATGGGGTTGCAAAGAGCTGGACAAGACTGAGTGACTAATACTGACTTTCAGATCATTTTAGCTACTTTCAGATCAATGTAACTCATTTTTGGGGGGTGGGGGGCTTGGTTAGTGAAGGTGAAAAGTAATCTTAACACCACTACGGGTTGTTTAGCTTCACTCTTAAAGCATGATATTTCTGGGGTCTCCATTGAATACACAGGAAATTCAATGAAGACTCTCTACCATGGTTTGTGTGTCTGCTTAGTTGCTCAGTTGTGTCTGACTCTATGTGACTCCATGGACTGTAGCCCACCAGGCTACTCTGTCCATGGGATTCTCCAGGCAAGAATACTGGAGTGAGGTGCTGTTTCCTTCTCCAGGAAATCTTCCCGACCCAGGGCTCGAACCTGGTTCTCTTCATTGCAGGCAGATTCTTCACCATCTGAGCCACCAAGGCTATACCCAGACAAAGATACTGGAGCTCAAATATCTCCCAGCCCTGTGAGAGCAATGATCATTACTCAGCTTACAGATCTTCAGTCATTCTCTGACCAGCTTTACAGAGGTTTATTCTCTGCATGTGTAGCTCAGTATTCGCCAGGAGACTCTAGGGTAACTCTTACAGATTTCTGGAGCAATTCCTCTGCTTTCCTTCTATTTCAGTTTCTCATCAGTTCAAATTTCAAATGATTTAGCCTCTTCTAAATCTGATATCTGTCACCTCAACTTAGTGAAACTGTCATATTGTGCTTTGTTTAATTCTCTCCTCACCATATTTCAGAAAGTGCCTTCAGGGACAAGTTGGAGAGCTCATAGGGCTCACTTCATTTTTTTCCTTTTCTTGATCTTGCGCTGTTTGTTGTCCAGTGTATGAAAACATTTGCTTATATTTTTCAAGTTTTATAGTGTTTCTTATCATTTTAATGGTAGGAGGGCATGTCAGGTCCCAATTACTTTTTATGGCCAAGGATACTAATGAGCCTAGCCCAGATTGTTATCTGTGATTGACTTGTCTTGGCTATTTACAAGCAAAGTTTCCATTTTTCCTTGCTGTATTAGCCAAGAACCCTGATCTCACTATATAGATGTATGTTCAGGTTGATTACTCCTGAGAGCTAGATATAGAACATAGCAATCTTAGAAGAAGAAGTATATAGAGTGGCCTACTCCCTGTGGACATAATTTCTACTTTAGTGCAAGGACCTTTTCCACATTGCAGCTGGGCCAGATGCCCAGATTGGTGAACTTTATTGCTACCAGGGATTCACTCAGGTCTTGGCCACTATTTATTAACCCAGGTGGTATTAATTCCATTAATATTCTTTGTTTATGAGCACTTGTGTCTGGTATGGATGAAATATTTCATAGTAAAAATTGAGAGTTTCACACTGCAATACAATAAAGGATTTGGTAGATCAAGGTTGGAAAAAAATGTAGTTTCTACCCTCAAGGATCTATAAGGTATGTGTGGTAGTATAGTTGTGGGGCCCAGATTAAAGACAGAATTAGAAAATAACAGATAAAAATAGGTGATGGAGAGCCACAGGATATTATTACAGCAAAAAAAAAGAGAGTTTTAGTGTGACATTTTAAATGACTCCAGTAAAGTAAGCAGAAATTAATTAGGCAAATGAAATATGTTATTCAGTGTGGCGTACCATGGGAAAGTTGGGAAGGTCATAAACAGGTGTAAACAAGGGCGTTCAGGCAAGAATGACATGATAAGTGCAGGAACCATTGGTGTCCTATTTGTCTGGGGCATAAAATGGGAGACTGGGAGTGCCCAAAAGTGAGATTCAACACCATGAAGAGCTTGCATACCATGTAAATAAGCTTGGACTTTATCTACAGTGAAAGGGAGTCATTAAAAATTTTTGAAAAGGATAACTCCATATTCAGATCTGGTTTTACAGAGATCCTGTGGAGTGTAGAGTTAATATGAATAAGAACAGTGGTTAGAAGAGTCAAAAGTTATTATAGTATTTGAGTTAAGAGAAGATGCTTGTCCCTGAACAAAATTAAGTGATAGTGGGAGTCATTGACAGATTAAGGCCTGGATGGTATTATATCCAGGAACTACAAGAGGTACCCTTCATCCTCAAAATTAGAGGAAAAGAGTAAGTGTGAATGGTTTATCTACATTATCTCATAGGTGAGAGATCTCCAGTTAAGAGAGATTATATATTAGGGCCTCAGTTTTCTCAGTGGAAGTGGCCTGAAACTGAATGGAGAGTTTGATAAAATTTGTGCCAATTTGGATTCACAGTTGAGGGAGAGGAGGCTAAGTACAACTCAAGGGATTAATAGGAGAAGCTGAGGATCCAATTGAGTTTTGAAAATATGATTTTATGGAGGCAACATCTGTAAGATTGGGAGATGTTTCACAAGTGGCACTTAACTGTTCAGGTGGAGGAAAGAGAAGGTAATAAATTAGAGCCTTGATTGGAATGCTATTGGGAGGAGTTGGGAGTATAGGACATGGGAGTTTTGTTTTGTTTTGTTTTTTTGAGCAGTAGTAAAAAGCTTTCTCTAAATAATCGGATCTACCTTTTAAAATGTCTCTCTCCTACTCCTATAATGTTGCTGCTGCTACTGCTGCTAAGTCGCTTCAGTCATGTCTGACTCTGTGCAACCCCATAGATGGCAGCCCACCAGGCTCCCCCGTTCCTGGGATTCTCCAGGCAAGAACACTGGAGTGGGTTGCCATTTCCTTCTCCAATGCATGAAAGTGAAAAGTGAAAGTGAAGTCCCTCAGTCATGTCCAACTCTTCGCATCCCCATGGACTGCAGTCTACCAGGCTCCTCTGCCCATGGGATTTTCCAGGCAAGAGAACTGGAGTGGGTTGCCATTGCCTTCTCCTATAATGAAGGGGAGAGAAATGTATTCATCAGAATTCCTCTAGGGAAGAACAGTATTACAAGGAAAAATTATTTCTTGATGTTTTCAATGAGACTCTCAAAGACAAGTTGAATCAATAAATGATGATCACTAAAACTACATGCATGAGAGAGGAAGGACATTTTGTTTTGCTTCAATGGAGAGGAGAGTACAAAATCAGGGAGAAGAAAAAGAAAGTTGTTGTAGAAGTCTGATCTCAGCACACTATAACTTCATTGTCACTTCCAAATATTCAGGATCAATCTTATGGACACTTGTTGGAAGCTGATTTACTATGTAAACTAAACAAGGGATTGAATTTCACATATATGTTAATGCAAGGTATAAGGATGTAGGAAATATAGGCACAGGAGCTGGTGGCAAAGTAGATCATGAGAATCAATCTCCCAGGAGTGGACACTGGTAATTCACACCAACTTTATCTTTAGTGGCAGGAAAGCCTCCACAATAGCTTATCAGGGGCAGAATTCAAACCAGTCTCTCCATATCTCCTGACTGCCTGGCATATGCCTTATACATGGGGAGCATTCAATAAACTCCATTCTGATTCATCTGTCTCAAGGGTGCATGCTACCTTTTATAAGAGGAATAGGAAAGAAAAGAGTGAGTGGATCTGTAAACTTTCACTTCCTTCAAATAAACAACTCAAAGCACAGTTCAGCCCTGTCATTTTCATACAACAAGGGCACAACATTTTCAAACACTGGAGTACTAGGAAAGCACAGGTAAATTTTGTAAGAGAGACTGGACTGATAAAAACACACTTCCTTGCGTTCAGTATCTACTGTAAATTTATGCAGCTGGGCTACAGGTAAAGCCACCCTTATAGCAATCTGCACCCAAAGCCATAGGTATCTATTTCTAAAGGTTAAATGCTGGCTCTCTGGATAGGTCAGGACATTATCTGCCAAAAACTTGTCATGTTGGCCACTAAAGTGGCTAATACTGGGTTAACCAATAATCAAGCTAAATTCATGCTTAGGATTCTAGCAAGATAGTAGCACCACATTTTTTTTTTTTTTTTTTTGTCAATGAAAGGCTTCCAAATAGTCACTAGAGGAGGAAAATGTATTGGATAAGGTTTAGGGGTTTTTTCCTGCCCTAAATTTTGGATTAAATTGTGAGCTGGAGAGATTTGAAGCAGAGTTTTCTTAGGCCCCTTTAGAGTCCCTGGGATAATCAAATTGACAAAGATTAACAAAAGAAAAGCATACAAATTTTATTGAATTTTTACATGTATGGGGAGCCTTCTCAAGAGAATAAAGACCTGAAGAAGTGACTAGAACAGGAAGCTGTTATCTTATTCCTCTTAGAAAAAGAAATAGTAAGTTTGTGAAGAATTGGCCAAAGCAGTTTGGGGTACGGGTGGTGAAGAAATAACCAGGAAGGTAAGGGTGAGTTTAACAAGGTTTGTTCCTGCAGATTTCCCCATCTCTGGTAATAAGAATGTTGTCTTTCATTCTGTTACAGGGAGTGAATCTTTCACATATTTTTCTTCTTCTTCAAAGAAGGATGCGGGGGGTGATGGGAGGTCAGAGTGACCTTCCTGCTTTTGCCCTTTTCAAAAAATAAGATATTAGCTGTACTAAAGGTTACCTATTTTAGTGAGTCCAGACCCCATAAGATGGAAACCTTAATTTTGTAACTAATTATGTCTTCAAAAAACCACTCTGTGGTATCTTTGGGGAATATTTTCAGCAGACATATCCAACTTGGTCGTTCAGATGGTAAAGAATCTGCCTGCAATGCAGGAGATCCAGTTTCTTTCCCTAGGTCAGAAAGATCCCCTGTAGAAGAGAGTGGATACCCACTCCAGTATTCTTGCCTGGAGAATTCCATGGACAGAGAAGCCTGGCGGGCTACAGTCCTTGGGGTTGCAAAAGTCAGTCACGACTGAGTGACAAACACTTTCACATTTCAACAGACATAATGGTCATGGGTCCTAAGCAAAAAGGTACCAAACAAGACGGGATAGTCACTGAAGAAAAGGGAAATAAACGTCCAAGTTCACTTGACAAAGATGAAAGGCACCAACTATTTCATCATTTTGTTTTCTTCATTTGCTGCCAAGTCTGAAGTAACTCAAACTCTTCCGGCTAACAATATGTTGACTAATAAAAATCCTTAGGGAACTGACTGAACAAATAGATAAGAATTATTCATGAATTAACCATAATTATCATATCAATTGTATGTAAATTAATTATTTCTGAAGTACTTGAGGGTATTGAAGGTGCTTAGAAATAGTTTATAGTTAATGTTATTTTAAACTTAACCATAATTATCATATCAATTGTATGTAAATTAATTATTTCTGAAGTACTTGAGGGTATTGAAGGTGCTTAGAAATAGTTTATAGTTAATGTTATTTTAAACGTTCTGCTTACACTTAGACAATTAAGTTGTGTTGTTTGTAAGTAAGGAATTCTTTTCGGAAGTTGAACTTTATACAAGTCTGACTCAATCTCCGAAGTTCTAAAAGCCACAAAAATCTGAATATTGTGGAGTTTTTCTTTTAAAGGTTTTATTGTAGCTTCTAAATCTTCTCTTTCTTCTTCTTCTTCTTTTTTTTTTTTTTCAGAGATTTTTGGGAAGGAGATCCAGAAGATAGGCCTACACTTGACAAGTATTAAAAAAGGTCCAAAGATATATTTCATAAATTATTAAAACCTTGGCTTAAAAAGCACATATAACATCAGAGTAGCCAGGCTGCCATCTTCTAGTTAACTATATTCATGTGTCTGATGGAATGTAGGGAAGGAATATATCATGGATTAATAATAAATTAATTGTATACTATATCTCAGCAATAGTTGAGTAATAGGTGGTGTGATCCCTCCAAGAGCCAGACATCCTGTAGTCAGAAGTCAAGTGGGCCTTAAGAAGCATCACTATGAACAAAGCTAGTGGAGGTGATAGAATTTCAGGCGAGCTATTTCAAAGCCTAAAAGATGATGCTGTGAAAGTGCTGCACTCAATATGCCAGCAAATTTGGAAACCTCATCAGTGGCAGGACTGTAAACAGTCAGTTTTCATTCCAATCCCAAAGAAGGGCAATGCTAAAGAATGTTCACACTACCACACAATTGCACTCATCTCACACACTGGCAAAGTAAGGCTCAAAATTCTCCAAGCAAGGCTTCAACAGTACATGAACCATGAACTTCCAAATGTTCAAGTTGGATTTAGAAAAGGCAGAGGAACCAGAGATCAAATTTCCAACATCCATTGGATCATCAAAAAAGCAAGAAAATTCCAGAAAAAAAATCTGCTGCTTTATTGATTATGCCAAAGCCTTTGACTGTGCAGATCACAACAAACTGTGGAAAATTCTTCAAGAGATGGCCAGACCACCTTACCTGCCTCCCAAGAAATCTGTATGCAGGTCAAGAATCAGCAGTTAGAACCAGACATGGAACAACAGACTGGTGCCAAATCAGGAAACAAGTACGTCAAGGCTGTATGTTGTCACCCTGCTTATTTAACTTATATACAGAGAACATCATGAGAAATGCTGGGCTGGATGAAGCACAAGCTGGAATCAAGACTGCTGGGAGAAATATCAATAACCTCAGATATGCAGATGACACCATCCTTATGACAGAAAATGAAGAGAAACTGAAGAGCCTCTTGATGAAAGTAAAAGAAGAGAGTAAAAAGGCTGGCTTAATACTCAATGTCCAAAAATCTGAGATCATGGTCTCCGGTTCCATAACTTCATGGAAAAGAGATGAGGAAACAATAGAAACAGGGACCAACCTTATTATCTTGGGCTCCAAAATCACTGCAGATGGTGACTGCAGCCATGAAATAAAAGACTCTTGTTCCCTGAAAGAAAAGCTATGCCCAGCCTAGACAGCATATTAAAAACAGAGACATTATTTTGCCAACAAAGGTCCATCTAATCAAAGCTATGGTTTTTCCAGTAGTCACAAATGGATATGAGAGTTGGACTGTAAAGAAAGCTGAAGAATTGATGCTTTTGAAGTGTGGTGTTGGAGAAGACTCTTGAGAGTCCCTTGGACTGCAAGGAGATCCAATCAGTCAATCCTAAGGAAATAAACCCTGAATATTCTTTGGAGGAACTAATGTTGAATCTGAAACTCCAATACTTTGACCACCTGATTGTGAAGAACTGACTCTTTGGAGAAGACCCTGATGCTGGCAAAGATTGAAGGCATGAGGAGAAGGGGATGACAGAGGATGAGATGGTTGAATAGCATCACCAACTCAACAGACATGAGTTTATCTAAGCTCCAGGAGTGGGTGATGGACAGGGAAGCATGGCATGCTGCAATCCATGGGGGTCACAAAGTCACACACAACTCAGGATTTCATCTCTTGCATTTCCAAAATTAAGATTGGCATGATAAATTAGCCATGTATATCCATGTTACCTGTACAAGCAGACATTATACTCCTCAGTAATTATTCTTTCTTTAAGAGCCTTTCTTTTCCTGGCCTCATGCTGAATTCTTGTGAAAAATGTTCTCAGTCTAAAGATTTAATATGTTGCCCATGTACATGTCTGGAATCCTTTCCTCATAGCTTGCTCCTCTGCAGTACTCTGCTCTGAAAATTCTGGCCACTTCAAAGTCCTTGGAGTACTACTTCTGTCTCTTCAGCTCAGCAAGATTACTGGTTCCCCTCTTTGACCTACTGTTTATTAGTGTAATAGCTTCTTCCATGAAGAAATTTAGGACAATAAAATGATAGGATTCATCTTTTTTCCCCTTTTCTCAGAGATCAGTTTGAAGTTCTATTTTTCTGATGTCTGAAAAAGTTGCTGCATATAGTACCGAGATTTTCTAGTTTTTTTTTTTGGTGGGAGTTCAGTTCAGTTCAGTTCAGTTGTTCAGTTGTGTCCGACTCCCTGCAACCCCTTGAATCACAGCACGCCAGGCCTCCCTGTCCATCACCAACTCCCAGAGTTCACTCAGACTCACGTCCATCGAATCAGTGATGCCATCCAGCCATCTCATCCTCTGTTGTCCCCTTCTCCTCCTGCCCCCAATCCCTCCCAGCATCAGAGTCTTTTCCAATGAGTCAACTCTTTGCATGAGGTGGCCAAAGTACTGGAGTTTCAGCTTTAGCATCATTCCTTCCAAAGAATACCCAGGGCTGATCTCCTTCAGAATGAACTGGTTGGATCTCCTTGCAGTCCAAGGGACTCTCAAGAGTCTTCTCCAACACCACAGTTCAAAAGCATCAATTCTTTGGCGCTCAGCTTTCTTCACAGTCCAACTCTCACATCCATACATGGCCACAGGAAAAACCATAGCCTTGACTAGATGGACCTTTGTTGGCAAAGTAATGTCTCTGCTTTTCAATATGCTATCTAGGTTGGTCATAACTTTCCTTCCAAGGAGTAAGCGTCTTTTAATTTCATGGCTGCAGTCACCATCTGCAGTGATTTTGGAGCCCCCCCAAAATAAAGTCAGCCACTGTTTCCACTGTTTCCCCATCTATTTGCCATGAAGTGATAGGACCGGATGCCATGATCTTCATTTTCTGAATGTTGAGCTTTAAGCCAACTTTTTCACTCTCCACTTTCACTTTCATCAAGAGGCTTTTTAGTTCCTCTTCACTTTCTGCCGTAAGGGTGGTGTCATCTGCATATCTGAGGTTATTGATATTTCTCCCGGCAAAGGTAAGTACAAATGCTTATACATTATCATAACTGGAATTTCAAATAACTTCCAAGAACAGATTTACACAGCTATGAATATATTTCAAAATCCTAGACGTTTTCCTCATCTCAAGGAAGAAAATAATAAAATATGTACTGAGTCATCATATCAGTAATGACTTAATGTTTACCTCAGCATGTGATACTAAAAATTTATATCTAAAGACCATATGTGTTAATTCTATGACAGTGTACTAGACCAAAAAATCTCTTCTTACTTCCCCTTACTTCCACTGTGAAATCTTGGCCCAGCTGTCTTACATGCCAATGCTCATTCCTTTCAAGTATTTTAATACCAAATCAAAAAGAGGAGTAGGAGTGATTTTCTCCACACATATCAATTTTAGAACATTAGGTTCCATGTAATTTTAGAGAAGCTAAGATCTCTGAAGAAGTCTTTTATTTCACTGCAGGCAAGATCTATTACATTTTATGTGATTTTTCTTTGCTTTTTGAAAAATCGAAAATGGGCTGCCATCAAATCAATACAGCAAAGCATCCAAGAACCAAGATGGTTGCAAAGTAATACAACCTTTTTACATTTAGTACAGCTGCTGAAAAATACTGAGTGAGCTGGCATTTCATCATCTGTGAATCTAACTTATGTTGCCTTTTGTACCCCTCCATCCTACCAGCCTGACTTGGACTTTACTATTCTCTAGAATTTGACTTCTCTTCACTAGGGAAATAAATAAGATATCTGAAAAATGCAGAGTTGTCAGGGAGTCTACTGGGTGTACCTTCAGAAGGTAAACATCCAATGTGAAGATCTTGAATAGAATCCTCAAGGTAAGAAATAATTCCAGAAAGAAAGAAAAAGAAATGGCACTACTACTAAGAACAACATTAAAAAAAGTAGAGATATCAGTAAATAAATAAATAAAAGACCAAATGGAGAACATAAAAGGAAGCTATATAAAAGGGGGAAGGCAGGAGGGCCTATCCTGAGCCACGGGGTGCCTGGGGTGGGGGGTGGTGGTGAGTGGGTGCGCTGGGGTCATTTGAGTCAAGCACTGGGGATTCATGTATGCATGAATATATATGGATTATTATATATATATATATAATATAATATATATGGGCTATAACATGGATTATTCTAATCCATGTCAATGGATTAGAAGACTCATATTAAAAGTTGTCAATTTTTGGCTTATGATTCAAGATGGTGGAGTAGAAGATGTGCACTCATCTCCTCCCGTGACAGCACAAAAATTGTAACTAGCTGTTGAACAACCATTGACAGGAGGATGCTGGAACCCATTTAAAAAAAAAGTTACCCCATGCACAAAGAAAAGAAAAAGCTGCAATGAGATGATAAGAGGGACACAATTATGATAAAATCAAACCCCTTACCTACAGGGTGGGTAACCCACAAACTGGAGAACAATAATACCAAAAGAAGTTCTACCACTTTTGTGACGGTTCTGAGCCCCATGTCAGGCTTCCCAGCCTGGGAATCTGACAAAAGGACTGGGAATCTGACCTTGATGGCCAATGGGATTTGATTATAGGACTTCCACAGGGACCAGGGGAAACAGAGACTCTATTCTTGGAGAGCACAAAATATTGTATGCACCACACCAGGGGAAAGAAGCAGTGACCACACAGGAGACAGAGCCCAAACTACATGCTAGTGTTGGAGGGTCTCCACTGAAGGTGTGGGTCAGCAAGAGCTCACCACAGGGATGGAGGCACTGCCAGCAGCAGCCCTGAAACGTGTCTCCCTGGCTAAAGTCCTCTTAGAGGTTACTATTAGCCCTACATAGAGCCTATAAACTCCAGGGCTGGGTCACCTCAGGCCAAACAACTAGTGGGCTGGGAGTACAACCCAACCCATCAGCAGATAATTGGATTAAAGCTTTACTAACCAAGGCCTTGCTCACCAGAGCAAGACCCAGTTTTTCCCACCTTGTCCCTCCCATTAGGAAGTATATAGAATCCTCTTAACCTCATCCACCAGAGAGCAGACAGAAGAAATTAGACAAGCCACAGTCCCACAGGGGCTAGAACAAAAATCACATTACAGAAATTTAATCAGGATGAAAAAAGAGAGTTATGTCCCAGATAAAGGGCCAATATACAACTCCAGAAAAACAACTAAATGAAGTGGAGATGGGCAAACCTTCTGTAAAAAATTCAGAATAATAACAGTGAAGATGATCCAGAATCTCAGAAAAAGAATGGAGAAGATGCAAGAAACGTTTACCAAAGACCTAGAAGAACAAAGGAACAAACAAACAAACAAAGAGAGATGAAGATATGCTAGAAGGAACCAATAGCAGAACAGCTGAGGCAGAAGACCAGATACGTGACCTGGAAGACAGAATGGTGCAAATCATTGCCGCAGAACAGAATATAGAAAAAAAGAATGAAAAAAATTAAGACAGCCTAAGAGACCTCAAATATGCAGATGACACCACCTTATGGCAGAAAGTAAAGAGGAACTTATAAAACCTCTTGATGAAAGTGAAAGAGGAGAGTATAAAAGTTGGCTTAAAGCTCAACATTCAGAAAACGAAGATCATGGCATCTGATCCCAACACTTCATGGGAAATAGATGGGGAAACACTGGGAACAGTGTCAGACTTTATTTTGGGGGGCTCCAAAATCACTGCAGATGGTGACTGCAGCCATGAAATTAAAAGACGCTTACTCCTTGGAAGGAAAGTGATGACCAACCTAGATAGCATATTCAAAAGCAGAGATATTACTTTGCCAACAAAGGTCCATCTAGTCAAGGCTATGGTTTTTCCAGTGGTCATGTATGGATGTGAGAGTTGGACTGTGAAGAAAGCTGAGTGCTGAAGAATTGAAGCTTTTGAACTGCGATGTTGGAGAAGACTGTTGAGAGTCTCTTGGACTGCAAGGAGATCCAAACAGTCCATCCTAATGGAGACCAGTCCTGGGTATTCTTTGGAAGGAATGATGCTAAAGCTGAAACTCCAGTACTTTGGCCACCTCATGCAAAGAGTTGACTCATTGGAAAAGACTCTGATTCTGGGAGGGATTGGGGGCAGGAGGAGAAGGGGACAACAGAGGATGAGATGGCTGGATGGTATCACTGACTCGATGGACGTGAGTTTGAGTGAACTCCAGGAATTGGTGATGGACAGGGAGGCCTTGCATGCTGCAATTCATGGGGTCGCAAAGAGTCGGACACGACTGAGTGACTGAACTGAACTGAACTGAAGAGACCTCTGGAATAACATTAAACACACCAACATTTGCATTATAGGAGTCCCAGAAGGAGAAGAGTAAGAGTAAGGACCCCAGAAAAAAACTTAAAAGACATAATAGCTGAATATTTCCCTAACGTGTGAAAGGAAATGGTCAACTAAGTCCAGGAAGTGCAGAGAGTCCCAGGCAGGATAAATTGAAGGAGGAACACACCAAGACATGTAGTAATCAAGCTGACAAAAATTAAAAACAGATGAAATATTAAAAGTAACAAAGGAAAAACAACAAATAACATACAACGAAACTCCCATCAGGTTATCAGCTGATTTCTCAACAGAAGCACTACAAACCAGAAGAGAATGGCACGGTATATTTAAGTGATGAAGGGAAAAAAACTACAACCACCTCTATCCACCAAGACTCTTCTGCAGATTTGATGGAAAAATTAAAAGCTTTCCAGATAAGCAAATTTAAGAGAATTCAGCACCACCAAACAAGCTTTACAACAAATGCTAAAGGAACTTCTCTAGGCAGGAAACATAAGAGAAGGAAAAGAACTACAGAAAATAAACCCAAAGCAATTAAGAACATGGTAATAGACTTGATAAATACCTTAATTGGAAATGGGTTAAATTCTTCAACCGAAAGACTAATAATGCAAATATTATCTGGACAGATGAAAACATGTGTATATGTCCACTTATCATTCTGCTTGACCCCTCAATTTTATAGTTTTAGGTTAATCATGTTCCCATTATGGCTCAAAATTTTAAATATCTTTTATTTTTTATCTGACTATTGATTGTGAAAACTAATAAATATCTTTTACTCTCATGGCTATGTAACTATTACTCATTTAATAGCATTGTATCATGATTGGTCAACAGTAAAATATAGAATTCTATATCACCATAACTGCCATATAATAGAAAAAACTGTAATCATTTTTTTAAAATCCAGATTCATATCAGAATTATCTTGGAAATTAAAAAAAAAATACAAATGCCCATGTAATGCTATTTTTCTTCCAAAAATCTAGATATGCTTATTATGAGCACTGCTGTTAAAAACAATTAGAATATATGATAATCTTTTATATATATATATATATATATATATATATATATACACACACACACACACACACACACACACATATACATTGGAGAAGGGAATGGCAAACCACTTCAGTATTTTTGCCTTGAGAGCCCCGTGAACAGTATGTAAAAGCAAAAAGTTATGACACTGAAAGATGAACTTTCCAGGTCAATAGGTGCTCAATATGCTACTGGAGAAGAGTGGAGAAATAACTACAGAAAGAATGAAGAGACAGAGCCAAAGTGAAAACAACACCCAGATTTGGATGTGACTAGTGATGGAAGTAAAGTTAGATTCTGTAAAGAACAATATTGCATAGGAACCTGGAATTACCCATTAATTAGGTAAATTTGAAGTGGTCAAATAGGAGCTGGCAAGAGTGAACATTGACATTTTAGGAATCAGTGAACTAAAATGGACTTGAAAAGGTGAATTTAATTCAGATGACCATTATATCTATGACTATGGGCAAGAATCCCTTAGAAGAAATGGAGTAGCCATCATAGTAAAAAAAAAAAAAAAAGAGTCCAAAATGCAGTACTTTGATGCAATATCAAAAACGACAGAATGATCTCTGTTCGTTTCCAAGGCAAATCATTCGATATCATGGTAATCCAAGTCTATGCCCCAACCACTAATGCTGAAGAAACTGAAGTTGAATGGTTCTATGAAGACCTACAAGATCTTCTAGAACTAACACCAAAAAAAAGATGACCTTTTCATTATAGGGGACTGGAATGCAAAAGTAGGAAGCCAAGAAATACTGGGGTAACAGGCAAGTTTGGCCTTGGAGTACAAAATGAAGCAGGGTAAAGACTAATAGAGTTCTGCAAAGAGAATGCACTGGTCATAGCAAACATCCTCTTCCAACAACACAAGAGAAGACTCTACACATGGACATCACCAGATGGTCAACACCGAAATCAGATTGATTATATTCTTTGCAGCCAAAGATGGAGAAGCTCTATACAGTCAGCAAAAACAAGACCAGGAGCTGACTGTGGCTCAAATCATGAACTCCTTATTGCCAAATTCAGACTGAAATTGAAGAAAGTAGGGAAAACCACTAGACCATTCAAAGTGAAAGTGAAAGTGAAGTCACTCAGTTGTGTCTGAATCTTAGCGACCCCACGGACTGCAGCCTACCAGGCTCCTCCATCCATGGAATTTTCCAGGCAAGAGTACTGGAGTGGGGTGCCATTGCCTTCTTCCTAGACCATTCAGGTATGACCTAAATCAAATCCCTTACAATTATACAGTGGAAGTGACAAAGAGATTCAACTGATCTGCTGGAAGGTGTGCCTGAAGAACTATGAATGGAAGTTCATGACATTGTAGAGGAGGCAGTGATCAGGACCATCCCCAGGTGAAAAAAAATGCAAAAAGAAAAAATGGTTGTCTGAGAAGGTCTTACAAATAGCTGAGAAAAAAAGAGAAGCTAAAAGCAACAGAGAAGAGGAAAGATATACCCTTCTGAATGCAGAGTTCCAAAGAATAGCAAGGAGAGATAAGAAAGCCTTCCGCCATGATCAATGCAAAAACACAGAGTAAAACAATAGGATGAGAAAGACTAGAGATCTCTTCAAGAAAGTAGAGATTTCAAGGGAACATTTCATGCAAAAGATGGGCACAATAAAGAACAGAAACAGTATGGACCTAAAAGAAGCAGAAGATGTTAAGAAGTGGCAAGAATACACAGAAGAACAATACAAAAAGGGATCCTAATGACCCAGATAACCATGATGGTATGAATACTCACCTAGAGCCAGACATCCTGGAGTCTGAAGCCAAGTGAGCCTTAGGAAGGATCACTATGAACAAAGCTTGTGGAGGTGATGGAATTCCAGCTAAGCTATTTCAAGTCCTCAAAGATGATGCTGTCAATATGCCAGTAAATATGGAAAACTCAGCAGTGGCCACAGGACTGGAAAAGGTCAGTTTTCATTCCAATCCCAAAGAAAGGCAATGCCAATGAATGTTCAAACTACTGCACAAGTGAACTCATTTTACACACTAGCAAAGTAATGCTCAAAATTCTCCAAGTGAGGCTTCAGTACTACATGAACTGAGAAGGTCCAGATGTTCAAGCTGGATTTAGAAAAGGCAAAGGAACCAGAGATCAAATTGCCAACATCTGTTGGATTATAGAAAAAACAAGAGAGTTCCAGGGGGAAAAAACATCTATTTCTGCTTTATTGACTATGCCAAAGCTGTTGACTGTGTGGATCACACCAAACTGAGGAAAATTCTGAAAGAGATGGGAATACCAGACCACCTGACCTGCCTCCTGAGAAATCTGTATGCAGGTCAAGAAGCAACAGTTAGAATCAGACATGGAACAGTGAACTGATTCCAAATTGGGAAAGGAGTACATCAAGGCTGTTAATTGTCACCCTGCTTGTTTAACTTATATGCAGAGAACATCATGTGCAATGCTTGGCTGGATGAAGCACAAGCTAGAATCAGGATTGCCAGGAGAAATATCAATAACCTCAGATATGCATATGATACCATCCTTATGGCAGAAAGCGAAGAAGAATTGAAGATCTTCTTGAAGAAAGTGAAAGAGGAGAGTGAAAAATCTAGCTTAAAACTTATTCAAAAAATGAAGATCATGATATTCAGTCCCATCACTTCATGGCAAATAGATGAGGAAACAATGGAAACAGTGATCGACTTTATTTTCTTGGGCTCTCAAATCACTGCAGATGGTGACTGCAGCCATGAAATTAAAAGACATTTGTTCTTGGAAGAAAAGCTATGCCCAAGCTAGACAGCATATTAAAAAGCAGAGACATTATTTTCCCAACCAAGGTCCTTCTAGTCAAAGCTTTGGGTTTTTGGTTTTTCCAGTAGTCATGTAAGAATGTGAGAGTTGGACCGTAAAGAAAGCTGAGTGCCAAAGAATTGATGCTTTTGAACTGTGGTGTTGGAGAAGACTCTTGAGAGTCCCTTGGACTGCAAAAAAATCAAACCTGTTAATCCTAAAGGAAATCAGTCCTAAATATTCATTGTAAGTACTGGTGCTGAATTATTTGACCACCTGATGAGATGAACTGACTCATTGGAAAAGACCTTAGTGCTGGGAAAGATTGAAAGCAGGGGCAGAAGCGCATGACAGAGGATGAGATGTTGGGTAGCATCACTGACTCTGTGGATATGAGTTTGAACATGCTGTAGGAGTTGGTGATGGACAGGGTGGCCTGGCATGCTGCCTTCCGTGGGGTCACAATGAGTCAGACAGGAACGTGCAACTGAAGTGAAGAGATACATGTACATATATATATATGCAATATATATTATATATATCATGTATTTATATATATTAGAAAAAAATTATAAAGTCAATTTACCATAACAATTTGATATAAATTCCATTCATTCATAATTTAAATCCAAACAATATTTTTATCAAGTTGAAATCCGGAGTTTAAAATTTATATGGCATAATTGTAGTATAAGAAGAGCTAAGATAATTCTTTTGAATGAACAAAGAGAGGTGATGTGCCCTGACAGATAATATTTATTATAAACATATAGTATTAATAATTAAAACAATACAGCAGTAAAAAATAGATCAATAAACAGACCAAGATGGGAAAAGTTGTATAACAACTTGATATACAATAGTACTGGCATCACACATCAATGGGCCTCTCCATAACTTCGGAGCACTAAACTTTCTGTATGGAATAAAATAAGATCAGATCCTTTTAACACACCACACAGAAATAAGTGCTAAAGTAAGATCTTGTTGTGGCTTAATTTCCCCAGGAAACAGCTCTCAGATTTATATGCAGGAGATTTGTTGAGGAGTTCTCACAGGAATGAGAAAATCAGAATTGGACAAATGCAGAAATTAACTGTGATTCAATTGCAACAGGTTTCAGCTAATCTCAAAGGAAACTTTGAGGGCTCTTCAGAGACATCAACAGACTGCCCTCAGGAAGGGGAGGAATCTTCTAGGTAACCACAGTACCCTCTGACTGAGAATAATTCCTATGGAGGGATCCAGCTATGAAACTTAATCAGGCAAAACTTCCAGAAGCATGTGTCTTATGGTTTAAGGAAGATCTGGGAAGTGTATTATAGTATTCACTCCAGTCTGTCCCTCACACTTCTCAGATCTAATTGCTTTGGATAAATTTACCCCATTAGGAAGAACTCCAGGGTTCTTATTGATCTCTTCTCTAGGGGACACTTATAAAGATGCCTTCCACTGCCACACTGGTGTCTAGTGGTCACAAAAATGTTCATCATCTTCCCCCTCTACTGTTCATTTTTTTAATTAAATTTATTTATTTTTAATTGAAGGATTATTGCTCTACAGTCTTGTGTTGGTTTCTGCCAAACGTCACCAAGACTATACTTTCAGGGATCATTTCTGTAGTTTGTACTCCTCCTTCATTCCTTCCACTCTGAGCTAATACTATCCGGTGGAGTAGCTTAGATCTTCATTTCTAAGTGCTCTGAGCCACTGGTGACCATGCCCTCCTTTTTGACTTTTATATTTATGATTACAATTGTCAGGGGGTACCAAGTGATTTTCCAATGAATTACGTGGGTGCAAATAGAGTCTTCCCCACTCCTACTACATAACAGCACCCCTGGCTTCTCCTAAGGGTAAGTGTCAAACATCTCTGCCAAAATAATAACTCTGTTTTCAGCCATATCTTAAAGTTTAATACCCTCTTGCTGTTTCCCCTGGTAGAAGTATTCTCTCTTTGTGAAATAGGATCTTTAGCCTGAAGAGCCTAGAGATCCAGGAACAAAAGCCCAAATATGTAAGTGACCTGGTAGAGGAAAGGAAAGGAGCTATTCATACTCTGAAGCCTTGATTTCTAGAGCATGTATTTTCTCTATTAAAAGAAAAAATAATATAAATAAAATAATATTCTCTATTATTTTCTCTATTAAGGATAATAAATATTCAATTCATGGATTTAGTTAATATACCATTGTGGCTGAAACTCGGTCTCCGTTCACAAGTGCTGAATAGAAACTTGGAGACAGAGTTTGGAGTAAAGTAGAAAAGAATAGCTTTATTGCTTTGTCAGACAAAGGGGGCCACAGCAGGTTAATGCCTTCAAGACTGTGTGCTGCACCCCGACAGGGGTAGCAAGGAATCACAGTGTTCAAGGAGCAGGGAGGCTTTAGCTGGTGGACATTCTTCTGATTGATTGGTGGTGAGGTAATTGGTAATTGGTGAGGTAAAGCCTTCAGATTCCAAATGACAAAAGGGCAGGTGGGGGACATGGGTGGGGGTCTATTTTGGGAAGGCCTTATAGGATGCTGCTTGATTATACCATGTCTTGGAGCATAATGCCCCATTCTTAAGGGTATTGTCTCTAAGTTGGCACCTTCTAAAAGCTGTCCCATCACTCTAGCTGGAAGCTGCCCAGTGGTATAGCATGTAATAGAACCAGCAGATCTTGTGGTCACAAGCCTCTTGTTTCATTTCCTTTGCTTTTAAGTTACTCCCTCAGTTTGACATAATTATATGAAGAATCCCTGCCAGTTGTTGAAACAATCTTTAAGTCTTTATAATGGTGCTGAGTAAAGTCTTGCACTCAAGAAAGGCAAAACAACTCAAATCCCTTCTAGATAAATTACTGCTTCTGCGGGGTGGAAGAGGTTCAAAGTAATCAACCCATTACCAAAAGCCTGGTGGTTTCCCTAGAAAGATGATGCCATGTTGAGAGTCATAAGACAGTAGCTCATTTCCATTGTTAACAGGTGGGAAACTAAACAACAGCAATAGTTAAAATCATTATTGGTGAGTGAGAGTCCATATTGCTGGCCTACCCATATTACCTATCTCTGTTGCAGAGATTATTCTATTTTTGTACCCACTGTGCTAGTAATAAAACGGTCCCTAACAGAAGATGGTTGGTGTCAACTGGCTAAATCATTCCGTCTGCTTAGATGTTTAGTGACTGCTACACAAGTGATGTTCCCTAGTAGGTATAAACATGTAACACAAACATTGTAACATTCTCATCCATTACAATTGTTCCCATTACAATTGTTCCCATTTTGCTTCTGATTCTTGAGCACCCTCACTTGATCTCTAATTATTCACGGATCATACCATCTCCTTTGCAATGAGCTTGGTCCTACCACCAGACTTGGTCTACAGAGGACAGCCACCACTAAGTTTCTAAACATTATATCTCAACATTATTTTGGCTCCTCTTACAAGTAAGTGCACTTCTTATCATTATCATTATTTTTCTGGACCGTCACATGGAACATAATTGCTGGTGGTGTCCAGCCTTGTGTGATATTTTTCTGCAGTATGTCCAAACTCCTCCCTAGCATGTTCACTTATCTTGCTCCTGTCTTTCACCACCTGCAATGATGCTGGCATTTCACTTTCTCCAAGATTTTAGGAACCATCTGAATTGTGTGCTAGCACTGACTCCTGGGTCCTCATCAGGGTGTTAAAGCTTTGATCACAGACCATTATTCCCATATCACTGAAGTCTCCCTTATTTAATCTTATACTCCATCTTCTTTAATCTAGAACGCTCAGCATGTTATGGTACGAAACAAACATTCCCATCTCCTGTTGTTACATGCTGTAACTCTCAGGTGTATCCTGCCCTCAGCAGGCTCAGTCCTTCCCTGGCTAGATCCTGTTATGATTTAACCCTAGTAACGGATGTGATAGTCAAAGGATGAGGAGCCAGGGAGATCTTAAAGAAGGAAACTGTTGTCTTTGGATGGAAGGCCTCCACATAATCTTAATGTAAACAAGAAAGTGAAAAGTGAAGTGAAGTCACTCAGTCGTGTCCAGCTTTTTGTGACCCCATGGACTGTAGCCTTTCAGGCTCCTCCATCCATGGGATTCTCCAGGCAAGAATGCTGGAGTGGGTTGCCATTTCCTTCTCCAGGAGATCTTCCTGACCCAGGGATTGAACCCAGGTCTCCTGCATTGTAAGCAGACACTTTACTGTCTGAGCCACCAGGAAAGTAGCAAGGAATAGGTGGCTTATTCAAACCTGGATTGTTCAGGAGAATCTAAGGATTCAAAATTTTTGAGTGTGTCAACCCAATTCTTAGAGTCTCATCTTCCCAAACACTGCCCTGAATTTGGTGTAGCAGACTTTCAGGGCTAAGAATTCAGCTTTCTTTGGAGCTTCACTATTTTTATGTTGAAACTGTGGGTTTTCTCTCCAATGCAAAAGCTGAGAATATCTTTATATATTGCCAAGGATATCCTCTGGCTACAATAAAGCCTTAAATTGGTGATTAATTTTCTTCAACTTTTCTTGACTTTTTCTAATATATCAAAAGCCCTCAGCAAGAGCTATCTGTTATAATTTTAATAAATTAACACTTGTTAAGTAGAGCACAGGAGTGTATGGAATGGTGAGCCAGAGTTCAAAAAAGACTACAAGGAAAAGTGAAATGGAGAAGCTTACTATTTGCTAAGTCCTGGAGGAGGAACACAGCATGAGGGAGGCCAAGGCAGGACCGGGCAGAGGAAGAGTACCAGTAGCTGCACATGCTTTTATTCGGGTCTATTGGTAGAGTGCTTTGGAGTGCTCAGGCTAAAGCTGGAGAGCTTGATTCAAACCAAAAACAGCTGGGGTTTTGGCAAGCTTCCTGAGAGTATTATCTAAGGGGGGTACAAGGGGAAGGCCCTGGGCACAAAGAGAGAATGCTTATCACACAGGCCATTAGAAGAGTCATATCAGGAACTTACATTTACTTGTTACTCTGTGGGCTATGATTTAGGGAATGGGAGGCTGAGCTAGTGCCAGTTCAAATTGAAGGCCCCTACAGGCCTCCTGACCACACAAAATGAATGCTGAGGCAATGATATTATGGACTAGTTAAGCTGAACTCTCAACACCATCCAATTCCAAACTCCTTCCTTATAAATCTTTGCTACCTCTGATCCTCTCAATCACTTGACATACTGCACCCACCAGTACATTTTCTTCCAGCAATATGCCTTCTCAGTTTCCCCCAGTGAAAGTTTTAAAAGTTGCTAGGCTGCCAAAATTTATTTTTGCTTCATCTATGGCATATATCATCATTACCAGCCAGGTATTAGGTGATTCAGCTCCAAAAATTCATTTTAAAATCTGTTTACTAGGACCACTTCTAACAATTGTCACAGATCAGGCTCCCTGGAAAACAGATTCTGAAGTGGAGACTAGCAATGAGAAATGCAATATTTCTTGCTGTATCAGTAAATAAGGATGTCGTAGTCATCAGTGATTGCAGCCCTCCAACGTGAGCCTGGGAGTCCTCTTGAATAGTAGAGAGATGCTAGATCGATAAGAATATCTTTGTGACATTAAAAAACATTAAATAACTTCTTAAGACATTTAAAGTTTCAACTATAAAACCAAAGATTAGTGGATTGACTATATAAAAATTAAAATCTGAATGTAACTAAGGGCAAAATTAAAAAAGATAAATAACAAGGAACAGCCCTGGAGACTTCATTAAAAGTGTACTGAGAGACTTCATATCCAGAATAGATAAGAAACTGATGTAAATCTTTCAGAAGACGAACAATATGAGAGTAATAAAAATCAAAATATATGAAAGGTGACTTATACAACAGTTAGTGTAATGGCCAATAAATAAGAAAAAAAAATGGTTAACTTCATCAGTATTGAGAGAAGCCAAATTAAAGCAACAAACCCCTATTTTGTACCCTTTAGGAGTTCAAAAATTAAAATGTGTGACAAAGTCTAGTGATGGTAAGGCTGTAGGGAAACTATGGCCTGTGCTTGTATATGCTGGGAGAATGTGAACAAGCACCTCAGGGAAGGATTTAGCAATGTAGACCAAACTGAAAGCAATCATGACAAAAATACCAGCCGTTGCGCTTCTAAGCCCAGGGAACATCTTGCGCATAGTAGAAGGAAAAGTGAGCAGAAATTTTCAGAGCAGTGCTGCAGCAGAAACCGAGATAAAAGCGGCCAAATGGCCATCCATTAAGAAATAAATAAAATGTAGTTTATCTATAAGATGGAATGCTGTGCAGTAGGTCACGGCTGTGAACATGGTTCATACATATCAACAGATATGTCTTAATAACACCTGCTCCTGGTTAGGTGAGGGGGAGGACTCGGAACCCCGTGTGCTCTGGGTGAGTCTCCTTCCCTGCATTTCACCTCCAGGCAGCATGCAGCCTGGCAGCTCCTGTCACCCCTGACATGCGCAGAGCTCATCTCACGTGCCCAGACTCCTACCCCAGCCCTCTGCATTCCTTTTTCCTATTCTTTCTGTAACATTATCATCATCTGACATAATACATATTTTACCACTCTATTTGTTTGACTCTTTCCAATTAAAATATAAACTCCAAAGGGCAGGTTAGTAGTTATTAATCTCTAACTTTATCACCTAAAATAGTGCATAGAACATTGTGGACACAAATATCATATTTGTTGGGTGAACGAATAATGCAGAGTGTAAAAACCAAGTTGAAAGAATGAATAATATGATACAACTCAAGTAAAATTTTAAATAAAATATATTATATATATATATAATTCATATAATATATAATATATGTGATATATAATATATTAATATATTATATTAATAATTATATTATATATTAATATTATATATAATATAATATTATATATATGATAATAATATAGTATTATATATTATATATTAATATATAATGTATATTATTATAGTAATTATATAATAATAATATATATTATATATAATAATTAATAATATATATAATATGTATATTATGTTATATAATATATAATATAATAGTATAGTATAATATAATATATAATATATTATATAATAATATATTTTATATAATAATATATAAAATGTTGATATAATATAATATATAGTATATATAATGTATATTAATTAATATTATGTATATTAATATTTATATATAAATATTATATTAATAATTATATTAATTATACTATATTATATTGTATATCATATATTATATACATATAGTGTATATTTTATTATATATAATTAATATATGTATAATTATACATATATTATATATATAATTATCATTATATACAATTATATATAAATATTATATAATTATATATATATTTATATATATATATAATGCCCTCAAAGCATTTACTGTCAATTCTTTTAAGCAAATAGACATTAACTAAATGATAACACAATATATATTGAAAACTGTGATATGAACTATACAAAAAATATGCATAGAGCTCTGAGAACTTTAGTTAGATGATACGACTTAGCAATGTCAGAGAACCCCACCTTAGAAGTTGACTATTGATCTGAGATCAAAGAGCTTTCTTGGAACTAAGGGGGAAACAAGGAAGTTGAAAACTTTGTGTGCAAAGGCCCTGAGGTAACATAGCATATTTGAGGGTACAGGGAAAAACCCTTAGTTCAGTTTTGAATATTCAAAATAGAGATGCCTGTAAGATAAGAAAGCAGTTGAATTCCAGTTTGGATCATGACCCTATTGCCTAATCCCTCTGGAATGCCTCGCTAACAGAAAGTGAAAACACAGAGAGCCAGAAGAGAGGGAGAAACATCTTTTAGACTTCATTTTCATGATCACTTTTTTTTGTGCATAAAGTGTTCTCTGATGAGTATCCAGGATTCTGATTTTACAGACTTCTCTCTTCTTCCTATTCATAGGATCCCAGATTCACTCTGGATAGACAGTAGGCGTTCCATGTTTGAAGCATCCATCTAGGAAATAAGATGAACAGAGCTGGAACTCCCTTATGGTGGGGGCTTTAGGAGGATGTTTCAGAGTAGAATATCTGTAAGACAAACAAAAATCTATGTCCCAATACTGACTAATTTTCATAGTAGGACTTCAACATATGTGAACTAACAAAATCCCTAAGTAAATAGAACTTAACATGAAGACACTGGAGTGGGTTGCCATTTCCTTCTCCAATGCATGAAAGTGAAAAGTGAAAGTGAAGTTGCTCAGTCGTGCCCGACTCTTAGCGACCCCATGGACTGCAGCCTACCAGGCTCCTCCATCCATGGGATTTTCCAGTCAAGAGTACTGGAGTGGGTTGCCATTGCCTTCTCCGAATTTTATTTCTACTAAACCACTATTGAGGAACTGCTGAAGATTTTCCTTCTAATGGCAAAGAAGTGGTGAAATTTTGAACTTACATTGTATTTATTCCTAATGAATTAACATGCCAGATGCATTTTTAAAATTTTTTTAAATATTCATTTATTTTTAATTAATTGATGTTTGCTTTACAATATTGGTTTTATTTCTGTCATATATCAACATGAATTAACCATAGGTATACATATGTCCCCTCCCCTCTTGAATCTCTCTCCCACCTCCTGCCCATTCTCACCCCTCTAGGTTATTGCAGAGCCCCAGTTTGAGTTCCCTGAGTCATACAGAAAATTTCCATTTGCTATCTATTTAAATGTGTTAGTGTGTATGCTTCCATGCTACTCTGTCCATTCGTATTATCTTCTCTCTCTTCTCCCCAACCCTTGTCTGTAAGTCTGTTCTCTACGTCTGCATCTCCATCACTGCTCTGCAAACAAGTTCATCAGCACCATCCTTCTAGATTCCATATATATGTGCCAATACATGGTACATCAAACACCCTTTTGCTGTTCAGTCTCTGAGTCATGTCTGACTCTGCAATCCCGTGGACTGCAACATGTCAGACTTTCCTGTCTTTCGCCATCTCCTGGAGTTTGCTCAGACGCATGTCTACTCAGTCAGTGATGCCATCCAACCATCTCATCCTCTGTTGTCCTCTTCTCCTCCTGCCCTCAATCCTTCCCAGCATCAGGGTCTTTTCCAATGAGTCAGTTCTTTGCATCAGGTAGCCAAAGTATTGGAGCTTCAGCATCAGTTCTTCCAATAAATATTTAGGTTGATTTCCTTTACGACCGACTGGTTTGATCTCCTTGCTGTCAAAGGCACTTTGAAGAGTCTTCTCTAGCACACGTACAAAAGCATCAATTCTTTAGCACTTGGCCTTCTTTATAGTCCAACTCTCACATCTCTACATTTCTTCCAGTCCAGCTACAGGTTAAACTCTTCTGCTGGGCTTTACTGAGGTGGCATTAAAGGTCGTCCTTTTCAGAACCAGAATATGTGCCAACACCAGGCTTGTGTAAGTGTTTACAAAAGGGGTCTTCTCTTCCTTAAGCCTAAAGAGACTCTTCTTAGAAGGTAGAGGTTTAGATGTGTCACATGCTTAAACAGAAATAAGAACAAACGGGAAAATCCCTGAACTGGACTGGGATCAATACTCTGTAATTTCTGGTACTCATGTGTGACAATCCCTCTGAACTATACAAAACCATGAAGATCCTCATGGTGACAGTGTGTGACCTTGCTACACAACTAACATTCCTCCACCAAGAAGTAACTGTCCTGAGGAAGTGAAGACTGGAATCTCCTTGGTCTGGAAGGGAAACAAAGTTGGGCACACCAAGGCCTGAAGTTTTCTCAGAAAAGCCCAGAATGTGGTTAGGTCTGGAAAGTTAGGGTCTGGAAAAAGGAGGACAATTCAATATAGTGGGGGGAGAGTCAATTCCTAGGCAGACTGACAAGAAGTCTGGGGTCCCTGAGGAGAAGAACGGGGTCTGGGGCTCTCAAGGAGATAGGGGTCTGGAATTCTCAAGGAGGAGGAAAGGACACACATCTTTTTTTCTTTACATTCTTTAGTCTTAGTCACATAAAATGTTTTTTACCTTAAGCTTGATGATTACAACAAAAAACTCAGTTTGAACTCTCTACTAGAGATAATATAAAAACAATGTATATTCTGTACTGCTTGAGGACAGTTTCTCCTTCCTGAAAAGCTTCTGACTAATCCTGATATCTTAGAATGTATATTGTGGGAGTGGGTCTGGTAAAATTTTTACAACCTTGAGACATTCTTTTGATTTATTATAATCAGTTCAGTTCAGTAGTTCAGTCATGTCTGACTCTTTTCGACCCCATGAACCACAGCACGTCAGGCCTCCTTGTCCATCACCAACTCCTGCAGTTTACACAAACTCATCTCCATTGAGTAAGTGATGCCATCCAACCATCTCATCCTCTGTCATCCCCTTCTCCTCCTGCCCTCAATCTTTCCCAGCATCAGGGTCTTTTCAAGTGAGTCAGCTTGTCACATCAGGTGGCCAAAAGTATTGGAGTTTCAGCTTCAACATCAGTCCTTCCAGTGAACACCCAGGACTGATCTCCTGTAGGATGGACTGGTGGATCCCTTTGCAGTCTAAGGGACTCTCAGGAGACTTCTCCAACATCACAGTTCAAAAGCATCAATTCTTCAGCGTTCAGCGTTCTTCACAATCCAACTCTCACATCCATACATGACCACTGGAAAAACCATAGCCTTGACTAGATGGACCTTTGTTGGCAAAGTAATGTCTATGCTTTTTAATATGCTGCCTAAGTTGGTCATAACTTTCGTTCCAAGGAGTAAAGGTCTTTTAATTTCATGGCTACAATCACCATCTGCAGTGATTTTGGAGCCCAGAAAAATAAAGTCAGCCACTGTTTCCACTGTTTCCCCATCTATTTGCCATGAAGTGATGGGACCGGATGCCATGATCTTCATTTTCTGAATGTTGAGCTTTAAGCCAACTTTTTCACTCTCCACTTTCACTTTCATCAAGAGGCTTTTTAGTTCCTCTTCACTTTCTGCCATAAGGGTGGTGTCATCTGCATATCTGAGGTTATTGATATTTCTCTTGGCAATCTTGATTCCAGCTTGTGTTTCTTCTAGTCCAGCGTTTCTCATGATGTACTCTGCATATAAGTTAAATAAACAGGGTGACAATATACAGCCTTGACGTACTCCCTTTCCTATTTGGAACCAGTCTGTTGTTCCCTGTCCAGTTCTAACTATTGCTTCCTGACCTGCATACAGATTTCTCAAGAGGCAGGTCAGGCAGTCTGGTAGTCCCATCTCTTTCAGAATTTTCCACAGTTTATTGTGATCCACACAGTCAAAGGCATTGGCATAGTCAATAAAGCAGAAATAGATGTTTTTCTGGAACTCTCTTGGTTTTTCCATGATCCAGCGGATGTTGGCAATTGGATCTCTGGTTCCTCTGCCTTTTTTAAAACCAGCTTGAACATCTGGAAGTTCACAGTTCACATATTGTTGAATCCTGGCTTGGAGAATTTTTAACATTACTTTACTAGCGTGTGAGATGAGTGCAATTGTGCAGTAGTTTGAGCATTCTTTGGCATTGCCTTTCGTTGGGATTGGAATGAAAACTGACCTTTTCCAGTCCTGTGGCCACTGCTGAGTTTTCCAAATTTGCTGGCATATTGAGTACAGCACTTTCACAGCATCATCTTTCAGGATTTGAAATAGCTCAACTGGAATTTCATCACCTCCACTAGGTTTGTTTTTAGTGATGCTTTCTAAGGCCCACTTGACTTCACATTCCAGAATGTCTGGCTCTAGGTAAGTGATCTCACCATCATGATTATCTGGGTCATGAAGATCTTTTTTGTGCAGTTCTTCTGTGTATTTTTGCCACCTCTTCTTAATATCTTCTGCTTCTTTTAGGTCCATACCATTTCTGTCCTTTATCAAGCCCATCTTTGCATGAAACGTTCCCTTGGTATCTCTAATTTTCTTGAGATCTCTAGTCTTTCCCATTCTGTTGTTTTCCTCTATTTCTTTGTATTTAACACTGAGGAAGGCTTTCTTATCTTTTCTTGCTATTCTTTGAATCTCTGCATTCAGAATCTTATATCTTTCCTTTTCTCCTTTGCTTTTCGCTTCTCTTCTTTCCATAGCTATTTGTAAGGCCTCCCCAGACAGCCGTTTTGCTTTTTTGAATTTCTGTTCCATGGGGATGGTCTTGAGCCCTGTCTCCTGTACAATGTCACGAACCTCATTCCATAGTTCGAAAAGGCTAATGACATTATTAAAAGACACCCATGTAAGCTAACTCAGGAAACACAAGAGAGTTGGTTTAAAGTTTTACCCATAGCTTTAATGAGGGCTCAAACTAACCCTATGAAGAAGGGACTGTCTCTGTGACAGACTGTTTTTGTGCACAGATATTGTCATAGATTCTGAAGTCTTAAAATTAACTATGTGACTCAGCTTTTAGCTTTTCAACAGATACTACTGGGACATTAACTCCTGATCCAGCCTTTTAGTTAAACAGACTGCTGTTTGTGCCAGGAAATGAGATGGGCCTGAGAATCTAGGTGGGCTTGCTTCTGCTAACTCCAAAAGTCCTGAGTCTGCCGTTTGACCCTAACGACAGCACCTTCCTGAACTCATTCCTATGCTGCATTCCACAATCAGTCTAATTGCTGGGTCTGTGGAGCACTCCCCACTTTATCCGTTGAAGACTCCCCATGGTGGGTTTTTCTGCTTCAAGGAAAGGACTTTCTTCAACTCTGTGATGACATCTAACAATCCTAAGATGGACTGATGTAACTATGGACATAATGTGACTTTTAATCTTGATTATGTTTTAACTTAGTTTAATGACTGTTTTGCCTTACATCTGTAACTGTAAAATGGGGTTTGTTTCTAATGGTCTGAAAGCTTTTAAGTTACAAATGGTTGTCCAGGCTCCTACGAGTGCCACAACCTACTCCAACAACTATTACTTGGGGCCCCTGGATCAAAGATGGTCACTATGAGGGTTAGGAGAATATGTTGTCTCGGCAGTTTAGGCACCATGCCCCTCAACAGCAGAAAGTAGTTATAGAATGAAAATGACGCTCCTTTCCCTTAGCAACATAATTCCCCTAAAAGAAAATTCGGTGGGGGTGGGGGGCAGGTGATGAGAGAGTCAATTCCTAGGCATGTTGATAAGAAGTCGGGGTCTCTGAGGAGGATAAAGGGGTCTGGGGTTCTCAAGGAGAAGATAGGGGTCTGGAATTCTCAAGGAGGAGTAAAGGACAAACATCTTGTTTTTCTTTATATTCCTTGGTCTTAGCCACATAAAAAAAATTTTTTTTTTTTTACTTTAAGCCCAGAACTGGTGATTATACAACAAACAACTCAATTTAAACTCTGTACTAGGGATTATATAACAATAATGTATATTCTGTACTGCTTGAGGACAGTTTCTCCTTCCTGAAAATCTTCTGACTAATCCTGATATCTTAGAATGTATATTATGGTAGTGGGTCTTTCTGTGCTAAAAACTTGGAGTTTCTCAGAGCCCCTCTAAAACACCACATTGGAGTTTCACTTTTACATATATATATATATATATATATATATATATATATACACATATACACACATAGATACACATATATAATCTCCTACTGATTCTGCTTCTATGCAGAACCTTGATTAATACTCTATTTTAAGACCCACTTCATTCATAAAGCATCTCTAGGTACATGTTTCACATGGATCTCTTTTGACTTTTACTTCCTTTCCCTTCTCCTGGCCCTTAACCTTCTGTTCTCTCTCTCTTTTAATTGTTCTCTAATTATAAGTGCAGTAAAAATGACAAACATTTAGCTCAGTATCTGGCATATCAAATCAGATCAGTCACTCAGTCGTGTCTGACTCTTTGCAACCCCATGAATCACAACATGCCAGGCCTCCCTGTAGCATATTGGGCACCTACTGACCTGGGGAGTTTCTCTTTCAGTATCCTATCATTTTGCCTTTTCATACTGTTCATGGGGTTCTCAAGGCAAGAATACTAAAGTGGTTTGACATTTCCTTCTCCAGTGGACCACATTCTGTCAGATCTCTCCACCATGACCCGCCCATCTTGGGTTGCCCCACGGGCATGGCTTAGTTTCATTGAGTTAGACAAGACTGTGGTCCTAGTGTGATTAGATTGACTAGTTTTCTGTGAGTATGGTTTCAGTGTGTTTGCCTTTTGATGCCCTCTTGCATATAATAAGTGCTTAATAAATGAATATCTGAATCAACTGCCTCAAATATACTAGGGATTTACTCTCTCAATATCAAGAACTGTTCAGTTCCTTCAGCAGGTATTCAGTTGGCTACAGCAGACAAGAACCTGACCCGGTTCACACAATTGTACCAGTTGCTTGGAACAAGCCCTCTCAGACAAATACTCGTTTTCCTTTATACCAGAATTGGATTGCAGGGTGGCTTTTTCCCTCTACCATTCCCAGCAGATTTGGGAGCATCTTATTTCAGCACGTAGATGAATTGCTACACTTCCAAAGAAGCCTGAGGCCCCCAGCAGTAACCATTTTTGTTCCAAAGTATTTTTCTTCTTTTGATGATCATAGGATTAACAGAACATATAGAAAAGATTATCTTTTTATTAAAACCGCATTGTGTTTCTGATGAGACTACCACATAGTTTGAGAAATGGCAATGGAAGCTGAAACACCGGCTCTGTAGGACAATCTTTCTACTGAAAAGGCATTGTGGGGATTTGACAACAGTGGCAGCTCAGTGACAGCTGCTGGTTTCCCCCAAATGCGAATGAACAAGAGCGGAAAGGCGGCCATCCCGACAAGCTACAGTTGGCATCTTTTTACTATTACTACTCTTATTTTATTTTATACTTGCAAAAATTTCTACAATTCAGATAAAAAAGGACTGCCAAATATTTCATGTATAAGATACAAATGAAAATATATACTGATAAGATAACTAAAGATACATCTTAGAATGTTGAAGGATAAACTAAACAATGATTTTACAGCACAGTGAGGGTGCGGGGGTGGGTGGCCGAGAGGGCACAGGGAAGCTGCATCTGAGCTGAGCTGAGTCGGAAATCACTCCAGTGGCCGTGTTGCTGTGGTAATTCTGTATTTGCTCTCTAATGCATTGACTGTATTTGCCCTCTAATGCGTTGGAGAAGGAAATGGCAACTCACTCCAGTGTTCTTGCCTGGAGAATCCCAGGGACGGGGGAGCCTGGTGGGCTGCCATCTATGGGGTCGCACAGAGTTGGACACAACTGAAGTGACTTAGCAGCAGCAGCGTTGACTGTAATCCAGAAAGCTAAAGCCTTCTCCCTCTGCTTTCTGTCCTAGGTGAACTAGGGCAGCCAAGGCCATCTGGCACAGGAGGCTCTGAGTCTGAGAACTTGGGGCAGCTGGGCAGTAGTGGTGGAAGAGAGGGCAGAAGCCATGTTACTGTGCTCCCAGGCTGGAGTTGAAGAGGCCCTGGAGCCCTCAAAAGCTATTTAGCTTTCTATTGAGATATGGGGCCTTTAGATGTGAGATACACTTGTGGAGTCTCTGGAATATTCATAGAGAGCATCCCTCTACAAAACCCCTTCTTCCCATTGATAGCTTATGGTGAACAGTGTCGGATTTGTGATCTCTGAAGAAGAAGGTTTAACTTCAGGACCAGGGACCAGGCTTGATCACTCAAGAGCTTTTGTATAGCAGAGTTTTATTAAAGTATAAAAAGGGACAAAAAGCATCAATTCGCTGGCGCTCAGGTTTCTTTATAGTCAAACTCTCACATCCATACATGATAGATGGATGGCATAAATGACTCAATGGACATAAGTTTGAGTGAACTCCGGGAGTTGCTGATGGACAGGTAGGCCTGGCGTGCTGCAGTCCATGGGGTTGCAGGGAGTCGGAAACGACTGAGCAAATGAACTGAACTGAACTCTTTCTTCAGTCTTTCCCAGCATCAGGGTCTTTTCAAATGAGTCAGCTCTTCACTTCAGGTAGCCAAAGTATTGCAGTTTCAGCATCAGTCCTTCCAATGAATATTCAGGACTGATTTCCTTTAGGATGGACTGCTTGGATCTCCTGCAGTCTAAGGGACTGTCAAGAGTCTTCTTCAACACCACAGTTCAAAAGCATCAATTCTTTGGCGCTCAGCTTTCTTTATAGTCAAACTCTCACATCCATACATGACTACTGGAAAAACCATAGCCTTGACTAGACAGACTTTGGTTGGCAAAGAAATGTCTCTGCTTTTTAATATGCTGTCTAGATTGGTCACAACTTTTCTTCCAAGGAGTAAATGTCTTTTTATATCTTGGCTGCAGTCACCATCAGCAGTGATTTTGGAGACCAAAAAAAATAAAATCTGCCAGTTTCTACTGTTTCTCCATTTATCTGCCATGAAGTGATGGGACCAGATGCCATGATCTTAGTTTTCTGAATGTTGAACTTTAAGCTAACTTTTTCACTCTCCTTTTTCACTTTCATCAAAAGGCTCTTTAGTTCTTCTTCACTTTCTGCCATAAGGGTGGTGTCATCTGCACATCTGAGGTTATTGATATTTCTTCCACAATCTTGATTCCAGCTTGTGCTTCATCCAGCCCGGCGTTTCTCATGATGTACTCTGCATAGAAGTTAAATAAGCAGGGTGACAATATACAGCCTTGACGTACTCCTTTTCCTATTTGGAACCAGTCTGTTGTTTCATGTCCAGTTCCAACTGTTGCTTCCTGACCCGCATACAGATTTCTCAAGAAGCGGGTCAGGTCACCTGGTATTCCCATCACTTTAAGAATTTTCCACAGTTTGTGGTGATCCACACAGTCAAAGGCTTTGGCATAGTCAATAAAGCAGAAATAGATGTTTTTCTGGAACTCTCTTTCTTTTTCAATGATCCAGCAGATGTTGGCAATTTGATCTCTGGTTTCTCTGCCTTTTCTAAAACCAACTTGAACATCTGGAAGTTCATGGTTCACGTATTGTTGAAGCCTAGCTTGAAGAATTTTGAGCATTACTTTGCTAGTGTGTGAGATGAGTGCAATTGTGTGGTAGTTTGAGCATCCTTTGGCATTGCCTTTATTAGGGATTGGAATGATAACTGACCTTTTCCAGTCCTCTGGTCACTGCTGAGTTTTCCAAATTTGCTGGCATATTGAGTGCAGCACTTTCACAGCATCATCTTTTAAGGATTTGAAATAGCTCAACTGGAATTCCATCACCTTCACTAGCTTTGTTCGTAGTGATGCTTTCTAAGGCCCACTTGACTTCACATTCGAGGATGTCTGGCTCTAAGTCAGTGATCATATCATCGTGATTATCTGGGTCATGAAGATCTTTTTTGTATAGTTCTTCTGTGTATTGTGGTCACCTCTACTTAATATCTGCTGCTTCTGTTTAGTCCATACCATTTATGTCCTTTATTGAACCCATCTTTGCATGAAGTTTTCCCTTGGTATCTCTAATTTTCTTGAAGAGATCTCTAGTCTTTCTCATTCTATTGTTTTCCTTTATTTCTTTACACTGATCATTGAGGAAGGCTTTCTTATATCTCCTTGCTGTTCTTTGGAACTCTGCATTCAAATGGGTCTGTCTTTCCTTTTCCCCTTTGCTTTTAACTTCTCTTCTTTTCACAGTTATTTGTAAGACCTCCTCAGGCAGCCATTTTGCCTTTTTGTACTTCTTTTTCTTGGAGATTACCTACTCTCTGTCTCCTGCACAATGTCATGAACCTCCGTCCATAGTTCATCAGGCACTCCGCCTATCAGGTCTAGTCCTTTAAATCTATTTCTCACTTCCACTGTATAATCATTAGGGATTTGATTTAGGTCATACCTGAATGGTCTAGTGGTTTTCCCTACTTTCTTCAATTTAAGTCTGAATTTGGCAATAAGGAGTCCATTATCTGAGCCACACTCAGCTCCCGCTCTTGTTTTTGCTGACTGTATAGAGCTTCTCCATCTTTGGCTGCAAAGAATATAATCAATCTGATTTTGATGTTGGCCATCTGGTGATGTCCAGAGTCTTCTCTTGTGTTATTGGAAGAGAATGTTTGCTATGATCAGTGCATTCTCTTGGCAGAACTCTATTAGCCTTTGTCCTGCTTCATTCTGTACTCCAAGACCAACACAATACTATAAAGTAATTATCCTTCAATTAAAAATAAATAAAGTGTATAGCAGAGTGTGTCCAAAGCAGCAATAATAGAAAAGTTGTATGGGACACTTGGAAACAGACAAAAAACACACCTCAGAACATCAGGTTACTCCCTCCCTGGTAACCATGTCCCATGGTGATCTCTCCAGGAAGGAAGAGATGTGAGCTGACCCTGAGATGGAAAAAGTACATAGTATTTTGGAACTGTAGCTGAGACTAGCAGGCATTTCAAGATCAGGAACCTATTTTAGCTTAAATGCAGGCCTTATAATTTGCTCCACATATAAAATTGCCTTGTTTTGCTTTAAAATTTTAGCTACCAGTAACTACTTTATGAATTGAGAGGGATAAATTTGAAGGACACATTTTAAAATATTGCTTATTAAAGCTGAGTTTTTTGCCTGCTGTAAATCCTCTTTCCATTTAAATGGAAGCAAAAGCAGAGAAATCGCTTTTGTGATACTCTTATTTGTGTTTCTATGGAAACAGATTCTTGATTAGGAAATGAAAAGCTAAAGTACAAAACCTTATAAGCAGGCAGAGCATAACTGAGGGGTTTTGTTGGCCATATTTCATCCAATCCAAGGTAGCATAATGTTAAAGTAGCCCAGACTTACAGAAATGGGCCCTCATATTCCCAGTCTACCCAATCTACCTATTTGATCTCTCATATTTTCCTGACTACATATTTTCCTGACTACACCCTAACCAAAGTCTGGCAATCACAAGACCCCACAGCCTTGCCTAAAAGACCCTTACTACTTGGTACAGCAGGTTTCATTGGATCTTGTTTTTTAATATTTCTCTTAATTAATTTCCAGAACATGATGCTTGCCCTAAGGTATATGTTTAAGAGCAAAGGAAACTTTTGGGAAATCACTGAAAGAATGCAGACTAAAAAGAAAAAATAAAACGAGAACCTGAATTTCAAAGAGTAAACAATAATTTGCTATAATTTTTGCTTTTACACCACAACCATCTCTTAATAGCTCACATTTGAATTAAAGGTGTCAAATCTATACTGTCCCTATTCTGTGAAGAAGTGCCATACAAAACCTACTAAAAACTTCCATTACACAAACCATGGTTTTGGCACACAATTACAATTAATTACACAATTATTATTTTCAAAACCTCAGTGCTATGGAAAGTGCTGATATATATATTTGCAGAACAAGACTAGAAAAATCTTAGTTTAAAATAAGTCCATGTAACTGTATAAAATGTTAAAAAACAATTCAACCAAAACAGAATAGCTTATATCAAAATCTATTATAAAACTTAAGACGGGTAGTATACTACCCAAAGCAATTTATACATTAAATTCAATCCCTATCAAGCTACCAACAGTATTCTTCACAGAGCTAGAACAAATAATTTCACAATTTGTATGGAAATACAAAAAACCTCGAATAGCCAAGCAATCTTGAGAAAGAAGAATGAAACTGGAGGACTCAACCTGCCTGACTTCAGGCTCTACTACAAAGCCACAGTCATCAAGACAGTATGGTACTGGCACAAAGACAGAAATATAGATCAATGGAACAAAATAGAAAGCCCAGAGATAAATCCACGAACCTATGGACACCTTATCTTTGACAAAGGAGGCAAAAATATACAATGGATTAAAGACAATCCCTTTAACAAGTGGTGCTGGGAAAACTGGTCAACCAGTTGTGAAAGAATGAAACTAGAACACTTTCTAACACCATACACAAAAATAAACTCAAAATGGATTAAAGATCTAAACATAAGACCAGAAACTATAAAGCTCCTAGAGGAGAACATAGGCAAAACACTCTCTGACATACATCACAGCAGGATCCTCTATGACCCACCTCCCAGAATATTGGAAATAAAAGCAAAAATAAACAAATGGGGCCTAATTAAAATTAAAACTTCTGCACAACAAAGGAAATTATAAGCAACGTGAAAAGACAGCCTTCAGAATGGGAGAAAATAATAGCAAATGAAGCAACTGACAAACAACTAATCTCAAAAATATACAAGCAACTCCTACAGCTCAATTCCAGAAAAATAAATGACCCAATCAAAAAATGGGCCAAAGAACTAAATAGACATTTCTCCAAAGAAGACATACAGATGGCTAACAAACACATGAAAAGATGCTCAACATCACTCATTATCAGAGAAATGCAAATCAAAACCACAATGAGGTACCATTTCACGCCAGTCAGAATGGCTGCGATCCAAAAGTCTACAAGCAATAAATGCTGGAGAGGGTGTGGAGAAAAGGGAACCCTCTTACACTGTTGGTGGGAACGCAAACTAGTACAGCCACTATGGAGAACAGTGTGGAGATTCCTTTAAAAACTGGAAATAGAACTGCCATATGACCCAGCAATCCCACTGCTGGGCATACACACTGAGGACACCAGAATTGAAAGAGACACGTGTACCCCAATGTTCATCACAGCACTGTTTATAATAGCCAGGACATGGAAGCAACCTAGATGTCCATCAGCAGATGAATGGATAAGAAAGCTGTGGTACATATACACAATGGAGTATTACTCAGCTATTAAAAAGAATGCATTTGATTCAGTTCTAATGAGGTGGATGAAACTGGAGCCAATTATACAGAGTGAAGTAAGCCAGAAAGAAAAAACACCAATACAGTATACTAAGGCATATATATGGAATTTAGAAAGATGGTAGAAATAACCCTGTATACAAGACAGCAAAAGAGTCACTGATGTATAGAACAGTCTTTTGGACTCTGTGGGAGAGGGAGAGGGTGGGATGATTTGGGAGAATGGCATTGAAACATGTATAATATCATATATGAAACAAGGTTCGATGCACGATACTGGATGCTTGGGGCTGGTGCACTGGGATGACCCAGAGGGATGGTACCGGGAGGGAGGAGGGAAGAGGGTTCAGGATGGGGAACACGTGTATACCTGTGGCGGATTCATGTTGATATATGGCAAAACCAATAAAATATTGTAAAGTTGAAAAAAAAAAAATGAGACGGCAATGTTGATGTCATTCTCTTAGCTGTTTGGCATGAAAGATATGTGGTGTATCATATATAAACTCAGTACCTCTAAACTTCTGGACCAGCATAAGAATGAATTTGTATGCTAGTATACCCTGCCTAGGCTTCTCTGATAGCTCAGTTGGTAAACAAGCTGCCTGCAATGTAGGAGACCCCAGTTCGATTCCTGGGTCAGGAAGATCCACTGGAGAAGGGATAAGCTAACCACTCCAGTGTTCTTGGGCTTCCCTTGTAGCTCAGCTGGTAAAGAATTCAACTGCAATGCAGGAGACCTGGGTTTTGATCCTGGTGGGAAAGTCTACCCACTCCAGTATTCTGGCCTAGCGAATTCCATGGACTGTATAGTCCATGGGGTCACAAAGAGTTGGACATGACTGAGTGACTTTCACGTTTCATACACTGCCAAAAACCTCCCTGGTTTCTTTAGTTCCAAACACCCTCTTATTACTATCTGCATACCAGAAATCTAAAGGCTAGCAATTAGGAGAAATTTGTCACAAAGAAGTTAGAATTTCTTTTAAGTGTAGTGTAACTATAAAGCAATAATATTACAGTATTGCTCAGGATAATAATCAAGGGAGAGGAAAGAAAAAAACAAAGAACGAAAGGAAGGAAGGAAGGAAGAGGGAAGGCAAGAGGAGAAGAGGAGGGAAAGAGGGGAAAAGAGAAAGAGAAGAGAGAAAGAAAGTATAAGAAAGAGAAGAAAGGCATGAAATAAGCTTAGAGAAGGAAATAAAGATAGGAAGGAAGGAAGAAATTTGGATATCACTGAGTCAATAATTGTTTTGAGATGGAGAAAAAGATAAATATAATCAAAAGCGAACACTAATCAATTCTCCTTTCATGCATCGACCATAGAAATAGTGTTGTTTAACATTACTAAAGAGCCAGATGCAAATAAGTGAGAAGAGACACATAAGAAAAGACTGAGAGAAAGGCAGAGGAGAGAAATCCCAATAACACATCAGTGTCTCTGCAACATACCCTGGTCACTTGTGTTTCTGCTGATGAGAAACAAATGGCATATACACCAGGCCTGTTGCAATAAGGTCTCTTTGGATGTTGGATATACTCACAGAGAATAAGATGAGTGCTATGGGTAAAAAATAAAAGAAGAAAAACTAATATAGTTGCACAATAAATGCCCATAAAAACATAATCATGTTAGCATTTAGGCCGTTTATATGGTTGTATATTTCAGATCATCTGTTAAACAAAATAACACAATGACACCCATTCATTTTGTGTCTCAGCTGTTGGGGAATAAGAATACTCACAGAGTAAAAGATATTAACTTGAAAAGATCTTTTGAAATTCATTATACAGCTTTTCTGAAGGGATAGCACTTCCTTCAGTTCAGCTCAGTAGCTCAGTCCTGTCCAACTCTTTGTGACCCCATGGACTGCAGCACACCAGGCTTCCCTGTCCATAGCCAACTCCTGGAGTTCACTCAAACTCATGCCCACTGAGTTGGTGATGCCATAAAATTAAATTAAGTATTTTTTAAAGCCTTGTAAAGCATTTTTTTAAAAAACTCAACGGTTTGATCAACAGATTATGTTTAAACCAGACTGAAGACTTAGTTGGTCTGACATGATAAATGGGGTGAGGGAAGACATCAATAAGATCAGAACATACATAGCCACAAGGAAATAGCATTGGTCTTTTGCAAACATGATTGTAATAAATGTAAGATTTGACGCGTATACCTGTGGCGGATTCATTTTGATATTTGGCAAAACTAATACAATTATGTAAAGTTTAAAAATAAAATAAAATTTAATAAATAAATAAATAAATAAAACAAAATATAAAACAAAACACTAGCAGAGCTTTGAGATTTTGCTTTCCTTGTATCAACCCCAGCACCTGCTGCCTGTCCTCAGGCTCTTCACTGAGGAGTGCTGTAAGTATGGAACTCAAGGCAGTCCAAACAGGCAAGGGTTGGTTAAATTCCAGAAGAACAGGAGTCAGCAGAGGAATATCATTTTGAATTTTGTAAGATTGCTGTTGACAGTGCTTGGAGTGGTATCCAAGTGAGAGTTGGACTATAAAGAAAGCTGAGAGCCAAAGAATTGATGCTTTTGAACTGTGGTGTTGGAGAAGACTCTTGAGAGTCCCTTGGACTGCAAGGAGATCCAACCAGTCCATCCTAAAGGAAATCAGTCCTGAATATTCATTGGAAGGACTGATGCTGAAGCTGAAATTCCAATACTTTGGCCACCTGAAGCGAAGAGCTGACTCATTTGAAAAGATCCCCATGCTGGGAAAGATTGAAGGCAGGAGGAGAAGGGGACAACAGAGAATGAAATGGCTGGTATGACTACTGGAAAAACCGTAGCTTTGACTAGATGGACCTTTGTCAGCAAAGTAATGTCTCTGCTTTTTTAATACTTCCTTAATCCTTCTTATTATTTGCATTACATTTCTTCATGTAAGAAAGATGACATAGTCATTACAAATTGCTGACCAGATGTGCCAGGTAAATAAATGACTTGCTGCCAAAAACCAAAAACAAACACCTGAACTTTGCAAGACTAATAGATCATTGAAAGGTAACCAGAAAATCACATTGTAGGAAACCAGAGAGTATTTTCCATTTGGGGACATGTAATACAACTGATTTCAGTCCAGTCCCATGGTAGAATGATGTTGAAGCTATAGTTTTCTATGAAGCATTCTTTTATCTTCCCTGAGCTTTTTGCCACACAATCCCATAGTCATTTCTTGATTTCCTCCCAAAACTGGTCTGTGCTGTGTGCTTAGTCACTCAGTCATGTTTGACTCTTTCTGACCCTATGAACTGTAACCCACCAGGCTCCTCATTTATGGGGATTTTCCAGCCAAGAATACTGAAGTAGGTTGCCATGCCCTCCTCCAGAGGATCTTCCCAACCCAGGGATTGAACCCAGGTCTCCTGCATTGCAGGCAGATTCTTTACAGTCTGAGCCACCAGGGAAGCCCAAGAATACTGGAGTGGGTAACCTATCCCTTCTCCAGGGGAACTTCCTGACCCAGGAATTGAACTAGGATCTCCTCTATTGCAGTCAGATTCTTTACCAGCTGAGCTACCAGGGAAGCCCTAAACTGGTCTACTAGGTTGTATTGATGTCTTTTGAAAAGACAATTGATATCCTATTTCTCTACTCCTTTTTCTAAGGGGTCTAGATGTAGTAGTCATATCCATGTGGACGAAGAGAGAATGATGTGTGTAGCATGGTACAGTTAGGGATAGGACAAACACGTGAATGACCAGGGAGCAAAGATACGTTCTGCTGAAGGAACCTAATGGGTTCAGGCATAGACCGGGTTGAGGGTTCTACTCTAGACTTGGAGAGATGGAAAAAGCAAAAGGATCAAGTGGGAGTTCTTTCAGGAAAAGGGCAGCAAAAGGTGGGGAAGTGTATTCTAAAACATCTTTTCTTTAGCCTAATTAAGTGTCACTTTGAAGGTAGAAAATAAAAAATTATACGGTGACTGTTACCTTTGTTGGAAACAGGTGATAAAAAGATTTTTGGTCAAATGCTTAAGTTTAATGAAATAATTGCTGTAAAGCAACAACTAACATTTCTGCTTGTTGCCCCTAACAAGCTAATTATTTGAGGATCTATTCTTCTTACCAAAATGAAGTACTCAGTGATAACTAATATTCATCAAGAATTTGGTAAATATAAGGGCAATATTCACCAGGGGAAGGTGATAAATGTACAGTTCCCTTAATTTAATAAGGTTCTCAGCTCTAATCAACACATGGGGAAATATATCTAGATAAGTCTTTTTACTAGTAAAAGAGGAAATGACCAAATCTTTTACTCAGCCACACTAATCAATATAAAAGGAAACTCACATAGATCAAAGAGAGAAGGAGAAAGCAGGACATGGAGCTGGGAAGTGTGAAGGACAGAATGAGGGGTGAAAAGAAAGGGGCCCTATTGACGTCACATTTATCAGACTACAGTCTACTAAAAAATGATCAACTCTACAGATGTTTGACAGTTTGTAGAAGTAGAGGTATACTCGAGTGTATGCAATATTTGTGAATTTGACCTAAAAGTTTGGAATTGGAGCACCAATTTAAATAAAGAGGTTTTTAAACTGTCTTGGTTCATGTTCCCCATAGCATCTCAGTAATCTTTCATTCCCTTCCTAACCAGGTCAAAAGAAATATCTAAGAGATCCAAATAGCTTAATAAGGTTTGTTTCCTAGTGTTTAAGAACTATGTAAAAAATAATACATATACCTTAAAAGGTAAAAGTAATCTTTTTACTTCAGTCCCAGCCATCATTATATATAATGAGATGCAGGAGCTTGGTGGGTATTGTGCACTTCTCAGTACCTGGAATCACAGGGGGAACTAACATCCTGCTTTTCTGTTCCACATTAATTTTCATGCATCACTTGCCTTTTATCACAAAAACCACTAAACTCCAGCTTCACAAAGATATAATGTTATTGAAACACAATCAAATGTGGAACCATAAGTATCTCGTGTGGTGTCCACATGATGTTGCTGTAGTTCTCCCAAAACATTAAAGTATCCTGTAGTTCCCCTGTGAAAAGTCTGTGGCATCCCAAGGTGCACTGGTGCACAATTTGAGAACAATAGGAAAAATAATTCGTAGGCATACATGATAGAAACTGATGTACTAATAAATTAGATATATCAAATAGAAATGTGCTGCTGCTGTTTAATTGCTAAGTTGTGTCTGACTCTTTACCACCCCATGGACTGTAGCCTGCCAGGCTCCTCAGTCCATGGGATTTCCCAGGAAAGAATACTGGAGTGGGTTTCCATTTCCTGCTTCAGGGGATCTTCCTGATCCAGGGAGCAAACCTGCATCTCCTGCTTGGCAAGCAAATTCTTTACTACTGAGCCACTTGGGAGGCAAATAGAAGTGTAGAAATAGTATTTTACAACTAAATAGTATGAAGAAAAGTTTAGAAGATTAAAAATGCATGTTATGTTTGAAGAATGGTATTAAGAAAAAGAACAAAGATGTGTGTGATACCTCTTCTGTGTCAGGAATGGGGCCACGGATGTGAACAGGGCTCACATGATCACTGCCTTCATGTAAAGGAGATATAATGAAATAAGCAAGCAATTGCAATACAGTGGAATAAGGATGAAGATGGGAGAAAAAAACAGGAAAGGATTTCTGAGCAATTGATGATGAAAAGTAAATCTTAAAGATTCACAGGAGTAAGCCAGGTGAAAGAGGGTCTGGAGAGTTCTTCAGATGTATGTACTCAATACACAGGTCTATTCAATCATTCATTCACTAAATATTTATTGAGCATTATTATTTATCGGGTGTGTTCCAGGCTCTGGCGATACAGCTGAGAACACAACAAAATCACTGCTCTCCTGGAGCTGCATTATGGTTGGGGAAGACAGATGATAATTAATATAGATTATGTCAGAGATTGAGAACTTCTAGGCAGAAAATTAAGACAGGAAAAAGAGGATATAGAAAGAAGTTTTAATAGAGAGGTTCTGTGGGCGTGAGCCTTGAAGGGCTCAAATTGCTAAAAATCCTTCTGCGTCACCGGGCCTCGGAGTGGCAGAGCGGGGCTAAGGGCAGCTGGGAGTAAATGATAGGAGATGAGCCTGAAGACGGTGTACCAGGCAGTGGGGATGAACTTTTCTACTTTAAAAGTTACCAAAAAATGAGAGAGAGAGAGAGAAAGGAACAATATCAAAAAAGAATTTTAACCAAAAAATAATTTCATCAAAAAAAGTGCAAGTTAATTGATGGTAAAATTATATTCTTGCTTTATAAAGCAGTCTTTTATTTTCTGAAATGATATTTTTGGTTAGAATTCTTTCTTAATACTGTTGCCTTTTTACTTTCTTTCTTTCTTTTTTTTTTTTTGTTCACAACTCAAAGTAGAAAAGATAAGTCACAAAAAAGTCTTAACAAATGTAAGAACACTGAAATCATACCAACTATATTTTCTGATCACAGGAATACAACTAAAAATCAATGGTAGAGGTAAAACTGGAAATTTCACATACATGGAAATTCAACAATATAAATGTGAACAGCCATAGCATTTAAGAAAATCAAAAAGGGAATTAGAAAACACCTCTGATGTGCTTGTGGACCATGGAGGTAGAAATGAATAACAGATGGCTGGATATTTACGCCTGAAATTTAGTATAACTGCATTGTTAAGTTAGTGCAACCATGCCATATACAAGCAAATTTTAGCTCATAGAGTTGTTAGTATAAAAATAATGATTTATAGTTTCTAGTTTTCGCAATTTTACCATCATTTTCTTAAGGGAAAGAGTGTTAAAACATAAATTTTACACTTTATTGTCCTACCATGCTGATACATCTCAAATTACAAGACAGTTCTAGGGGTGTGCTGGGCAGTTATGTGGTTATGACTCTGCACATCCATGCAAGGGAACTAAGATCTTGCATGCCCTGTGGCACGTTCAATAAATAAATATGTTTTTAAAAGACAGTCCTACAACAGGTGTGACAGTTTGAAGAATAACTCTATACTCTTTACAAAGCAGCCAGCATTCTTCTATCTGTCGACTTTCTGTAGGCAACATATCAGCTAATACACCTGAGTGTTCTTTGTCCTTTTGCCAACTGTTTGTGTGTTAGTTGCTCAGTCGTGCACAACTCTTTGCGACCCCATGGCCTGCAGCCCACCAGGTTCCTCTGTAGATGGGATTTTCCAGGCAACGATATTGGAATGGTTTGCCATTTCCTTTTCCAGGGGATCTTCCCAACACAAGGATCGAACACAGGTCTCCTGCGCTGCAGGCAGATTCTTTACGAACTGAGTTATCAAGGAAGCCTTCAATCAGTTCTCCAAACTGGTGCTTTAGTTGATCAAGTCACCAAAACAACATAAATAATTTCAAATGCCTCATCCTGTGTAGAGAGCAAGCCTTCTGTCCACATTCCTGTTGGGACTCAGACGCGATGAAACTTCTGGCCAAACTTCCATCTCTGGGAGAAGACTACAGCAGTCACACCCTCTTGCCTCTGCAGCCTGTTACTTATCTGAGAGGACAATGTCTGAGTTGAGGTTAGTTACTGTGTGCAAGAGAACAGACTTAGAAAAGTAGACTACTACAACTGATGAAATAATGATGTATGGCTTTGTAGGACTTATTTCTTTATTTTACTTTGTGAACCCTAGCTCTTCCTTGTTCTCAGCTTGGGTCTTACCAGCTATAATATGCTGCATGGAGCTCAGTTTTCCTGCTGACAACCCTAGATGCCTAAGTTAGTAGAAGGGTGAGGAGGCCGGCTGTCATCAGTCACTGAATGTTTGGATCTTCCCAGGCTGTAGGATAATGAGACTGTTTTGAAAATGAATCCACTTAAGGTTAAAACTTACGAAATCCTTATTGCTAAATTCAGACTTAAATTGAAGAAAGTGGGGAAAACAACTAGACCATCAGATATGACCTAAATCAAATCCCTTATGATTATACAGTGGAAGTGAGAAATAGATTTAAGGAACTAGATCTGATAGAAAGAGTGCCTGATGAACTATGGACAGAGATTCGTGACATTGTACAGGAGACAGGGATCAAGACCATCCCCATGGAAAAGGAATGCAAGAAAGCAAAATGGCTGTTTGAGGAGGCCTTACAAATAGCTGTGAAAAGAAGAGAAGAGAAAAGCAAGGGAGAAAAGGAAAGATATAAGCATCTGAATGCAGAGTTCCAAAGAATAGCAAGAAGAGATAAGAAAGCCTTCCTCAGCAATCAATGCAAAGAAATAGAGGAAAACAACAGAATGGGAAAGACTAGAGATCCCTTCAAGAAAATCAGAGATACCAAAGGAACATTTCATGCAAAGATGGGCTCGATATAGGACAGAAATGGTATGGACCTAAAAGAAGCAGAAGCTATTAAGAAGAAGTGGCAAGAATACACAGAAGAACTGTACAAAAAAGATCTTCTAGACCCAGATAATCACAATGGTGTGATCACTCACTTAGCCAGACATCCTGGAATGTGAAGTCAAGTGGGCCTTAGAAAGCATCACTAAAAACAAACCTAGTGGAGGTGATGAAATTCCAGTTGAGCTATTTCAAATCCTGAAAGATGATGCTATGAAAGTGCTGCACTCAATATGCCAGCAAATTTGGAAAACTCAGCAGTGGCCACAGGACTGGAAAAGGTCAGTTTTCATTCCAATCCCAAAGAAAGGCAATGCCAAAGGATGCTCAAACTACCACATAATTGCACTCATCTCACACACTAGTAAAGTAATGCTCAAAATTCTCCAAGCCAGGCTTCAGCAATAAGTGAACCATGAACTTCCTGATGTTCAAACTGGTTTTAGAAAAGGCAGAGGAACCAGAGATCCAATTGCCAACATCTGCTGGATCATCAAAAAAGCAAGAGACTCCCAGAAAAACATCTATTTCTGCTTTATTGACTATGCCAAAGCCATTGACTTTGTGGATCACAATCAACTGTGGAAAATTCTGGAAGAGATGGGAATACCAGACCACCTGACCTGCCTCTTGAGAAACCTATATGGAGGTCAAGAAGCAACAGTTAGAACTGGACATGGAACAACAGACTGGTTCCAAATAGAAAAAGGAATACATCAAGGCTGTATATTGTCACCCTGTTTATTTAACTTCTATGCAGAGTACATCATGAGAAATGCTGGGCTGGAGGAAGCACAAGCTGGAATCAAGATTGCCAGGAGAAATATCAATAACCTCAGATATGCAGGTGACACCACCCTTATGACAGAAAGTGAAGAGGAACTAAAAAGCATCTTGAAGAAAGTGAAAGAGGAGAGTGAAAAAGTGAAAAGTGAAAAAGTTGGCCTCAGAAAACTAAGGTCATGGCATCTGGTCCCATCACTTCATGGGAAATAGATGGGGAAACAGTGGAAACAGTGTCAGTTTTATTTTGGGGGGCTCCAAAATCACTGCAGATGGTGATTGCAGCCATGAAATTAAAAGACGCTTACTCCTTGGAAGGAAAGTTATGACCAACCTAGATAGAATATTAAAAAGCAGAAATATTACTTTGCCAACCAAGGTCCGTCTAATCAAGGCTGTGGTTTTTCCAGTGGTCATGTATGGATGTGAGAGTTGGGCTGTGAAGAAAGTTGAACACCGAAGAATTGATGCTTTTGAACTGTGGTGTTGGAGAAGACTCTTGAGAGTCCCTTGGACTGCAAGGGGATCTAACCAGTCCATCCTAAAGGAGACCAGTCCTGGGTGTTCATTGGAAGGACTGATATTGAAGCTGAAACTCCCATACTTTGGCCACCTGATGCGAAGAGTTGACTCATTGGAAAAGACCCTGATGCTGGGAGGGATTGGGGGCAGGAAGAGAAGGGGACGACAGAGGATGAGATGGCTGGATGGCATCACCGACTCGATGGACATGAGTTTGAGTGAACTCCAGGAGTTGGTGATGGACAAGGAGGCATGGCATACTTCAATTCATGGGGTCGCAAAGAGTCGGACATGATTGAGCCACTGAACTGAACTGAAGGTTAAAAAAAATTGTATTTTCTTCTATGTTTCCCTTCTCCTTTCAATTATTTCACATTTTAGGAGAGTAAAACCAACTTCCTGCCCAACCAAATCCTGCCCGTTTCACTGGGCCAGCTGGCCTGCCCTTCCAATGTCTTTTCAGCGAGTCCCCACATCCTCATCAGCCTGTCACCCTCCACTCCAGCAGAGCTTACTGACTACCTCTCCCCACTGGCACTTGTTCACAGCAATAACAATAATTTCTTTTCTGAACAGCTTTGTTGGGAGTCTTACCACATTAGGGGATAGACATGAAGATTATTTTTTTCAAAGAGTAACTGTGCTCTGCTCACCTCCCAGCCTCCCACCACATAGCAGACCCTATTGTGATGTCCCAATTTGCTTCCTTAAATTTGTCACTTTCTTTTTCATACTGACTATTGTCTTTTACTTACTAAGACTTAATCCTGATGATTTTTAAACTTAATCTCATACACGAATTCATCTGTCTCCAAAATCCCCTCCTCCTTCACCTTACCCATGAAGGACTAAATTGGAGTGGACAGGAGAGGTGTGGAAATACTTGCTCTTATGAAAGAGCCCCTTTCTTTCTCACATAGATTCCCCTGGTTCTGGGGAAAAGAGTGGGAAAAGCCATCATCTTTCATGGTAGATGACTTCTTTGGATTGACTATCTTTTTCTTCATGAGTCATAAACAATCATGTTAATGGTGGTGGCTCTTGTTCTGTTGATAATCACACTGATAATCACACTGGATTATTGTTTCCAGGTCCACATGGTGAGTGGAAGCCCAGAAGACCTGTTGAGATGCAACTGATTCCTACAAAAACTACTCTTAGTGGTCACTTGCAGAGTCCAGCTACATTTTCAAGCTGGTCGAATCAGTCTCCCTATCCCTCTAGCATTTGCCACTTCTCCACGCTGTGTTGGTCTCAATGAACCTACATCCTGGTCTCGTTCATTTCTTAGTACCCTAATTCTCAGGCTGTGGAAGCAGCTCCACAGTCTGCACTATTTGTGAAATTTAAGGGGGTAATCTCTGCCTGACCACACTGCTCTTTCTGCAGTTCTGGGAGTCCATGAACAAGTCAACAAGACTTATTCCTAAGTATTTTATGCTTTTTGTTGCAATGGTAAATGCGATTGTTCCCTTAATTTCTCTTTCTGATTTTTCATTGTTAGTGCATAGGAATGTGAGGGATTTCTGTGTATTAATTTCATATTCTACAACTTTACTATATTCATTGATTAGCCCTAGTAATTTTCTGGTAGCATCTTTAGAGTTTTCTATGTAGAGAATCATGTCATCTGCAAACAAACAAGAGACCTACCTCAAACCTAGGGATACATAAAGACTGAAAGTGAGGGCCTGGAAAGAGATATTCCATGCAAATGGAGACCAAAAGAAAGCAGGAATAGCAATACTCATATGAGATAAAATAGACTTAAAAATAAAGACTCTTATGAGAGACAAAGAAGACACTGCATAATGATCAAGGGATCAATACATGAAAAAGGCATAACAACTATTAATATATATGCATCCAACATAGGAGCACCTCAATACATAAAGCAAATGCTAACAACTATTAAAGAGGAAATAGAAGCAATACAATAATAGTGGGAGAATTTAATACCTCACGTATACCAATGGACAGATCATTCAGACAAGAAATAAACAAAGAAATGCAAACTTTAAATAATACATTGGACCAGTTGGACTTAATTGATGTCTATAGGGTATTTCATCCAAAAAAAAAAAAAGAAAGAAAATTAGATTTCACTTTTCTCTCAAGCGCACATGGAACATTCTCCAGGATAGATCACATCCTGGGTCTGAAATCTAGCCTTGGTAAATTTTAAAATATTGAAATCATTTTAATCATCTTTTCTGATCACATTGCTATAAAATCTTATCAGCTACAGGAAAAAAAAAAAAACTATGAAAAACACAGACAAATGGAGGCTAAGCAATATGCTTCTGAATAACCAACAGAGAGTCGGACACGACTGAGTGACTGAACTGAACTGAACACTGAATGAATCAAAAAAGATATCAAAATATACCTAAATGCAAATGACAATGAAAACATGGCAACCCAAAACCTATGGGATAAAGTAAAAGCAGGGCTAAGAGGGAAGTTCATAGCAATACAAAACCTACCTCAAGAAACAAGAAAGACATCAAATAAAGAGCCTAAACTTAAACCTAAAACAACTAGAAAAAGAACAAAAAAGCTCCCACGTTAGAAGGAAGAAATCATAAATATCAGAGCAGAAATAAATGAAAAAGAAATGGAGACTAGAGCAAAGATCAATAAAACTAAAAGCCGGTTCTTTGAGAAGATAAACAAAATGTTACAATCATCAAGGAAAAAAAAAGAAGACTCAAATCAGTGAAAGCTGTGGTACATATACACAATGGAGTATTACTCAGCCATTAAAAAGAATACATTTGAATCAGTTCTAATGAGGTGGATGAAACTGGAACCTATTATACAGAGTGAAGTAAGCCAGAAAGAAAAACACCAATACAGTATACTAAGGCATATATATGGAATTTAGAAAGATGGTAACAATAACCCTGTGTACGAGACAGCAAAAGAGACACTGATGTATAGATCAGTCTTGTGGACTCTGTGGGAGAGGGAGAGGGTGAGGAGATTTGGGAGAATGCCATTGAAACATGTGTAATATCATGTATGAGACGAGTCGCCAGTCCAGGTTCAATGCACGATGCTGGATGCTTGGGGCTGGTGCCCTGGGACGGCCCAGAGGGAGGGTATGGGGAGGGAGAAGGGAGGAGGGTTCAGGATGGGGAGCACGGGTATACCTGTGGTGGATTCATTTCAATGTTGGGCAAAACTAATACAATACTGTAAAGTTTAAAAATAAAATAAAATAAAAAAAAAAAGAAATGAAAAAAGAGAAGTTACAACAGACAACACAGAAATACAAAGAATCATAAAAGACTACTATGAGCAACTATATGCCAATAAAATGGACAACTTGGAAGAAATGGACAAACATTTAGAAAAGTATACCCTTTCTAAAATGACCAGAAAGAAATAGAAAATATGAACAAACCAATCACAAGCAAACAAATTGAAACTGTAATCAAAAATCTTCCAACAAATAAAAGCCCAGGATCAGATTGCTTCACAGGTTAATTCTACAAAAAATTTAGAGAAGAGCTAAAACATATCCTGCTCAAATTCTTCCAGAAAATTGCAGAGGGAGGAAAATTCCCAAACTCATTCTACAAGAATGCTATCACCCTGATACCAAAACCATCCAAAGATGCATACAAAAAAAAAGAGAAAATTACAGGCTAATACCACTGATGGACATAGATGCAAAATCTTCAACAAAACTCTAGCAAACAGAATCCAAGAACACATTAAAAAGATCATACATCATGATCAAATGGGCTTTATTCCAGGGATGCAAAAATTCTTCAATATATGCAAATCAATCAATGTGATAAACTATATTAACAAATTGAAAGATTAAAAACCATATGATCATTTCAATAGATGCAGAGAAAGCCTTTGACAAAACTCAACACCCATTTATGATAAAAACTCTCCAGAAAGTAGGCACAGAAGGAACATACCACAACATAATAACGGCCTTATACAACAAATCTACAGCAAACGTTATCCTCAACTGCAAAAAACTGAAAGCATTTCCTCTAAAACCAGAAACAAGTGTGCCCACTCTCACCAATATTATTCAACATAGTTTTGGGAGCCCTAGCCACAGCAATCAGAGAAGAAAAGGAAATAATAGGAATACAAATTGAAAAAGAAATAAAACTCTCACTGTTTGCAGATGGGATTCTATGTATACTATTTAATTGAATCAAATTCAAGCAAATTCCTGTCAGGAACAATAGAAATACAACTACATTTCCCTGAGGTGAGAATTTCTCTCTTACAAGATACAAACACACTTTACAAATACATTTTAATTCAAGCTCCTAACTTTCCCTATCCTCCCAGTGTTTCTGACTGTGAAATCATATGCTTTCTAACAGAAATAGCAACAGAAATTAACTGCACTCACGGTACTTACTAGAGGAGATAACCCCAAATTCACAGTCACTGAATATTTCTCAGAAGCTTAGTTAGGAGAAATAATATTTATGGGGAGTTTCCTATTTATATAATAGAGTGAAATCCATTCTTTATTAATTTTATTTTCCTCAAAAGGTAAGATCTTATTGTCTTATATTACATTATGCCATATTTTTATATGAATAAATAACTTTAGTTTGTTTGCCTAATAAAATAAAAGCTTCTACTCAGGTTACTTGACAAATTCTAGAGGGGTTTACACAGTCCACCAAAGCTACTCTTGTTTTGAGCCTGAATTACCAAACTTTCATAAAAACAAATAAAAGCCCATTCATGGGAATGAAAAAAATTCAAATCTGCCCATACCCAACAACATCATCACTCAGTTTTGTATGTATCACAGTGAACTAAGTAAATAGAAAAGAATTTATTTAAATCTTTTTTTTTTAATTTGTAAATAGGAGAATTGAAATCTCATTCTGTGAAGCATTATGTGTCAAATTATTTCCCATTACTCTGGTTGTTTGTCTCCTATGCTAGAAAGGTGTGACTGCAGCAAACAGTTATAATAAGAAATTGATCCTCTTCTAATATTATCTAGAAAATGTTTTATGTTGCTAAAAAACAATTGAAAAGAGCATCTATAGGAGTGTTCACAATACTTCATTTTAAGAGTTGACTGATTTTAAAAGAAATGTTCACTTGTTCATTGTATACATAAATATTTAATGACACCTGCAGTGTGCCAAACACCGTGACACCCAATTCCTGGAAAAGACTTTTGCTTTTAGTGCACCTCAGTGCCTTCTAATATACTGCTTTCTTCTTTGTGTTTGTATTGCAGCCTTTCATCCTGTTGACTCATTTTTAATTTAAAAGCTTGCTTCTTACTTTCTGTCGTTTTTAACTTGACAGATTTTATTTACCTGGACTCCAAAACCATTGTGGATGGTGACTGCAGTCATGAAATTAAAAGACTCTTGCTCCTTGGAAGAAAAGCTGTGACAAAACTAGACAGCATTTTAAAAAGTGGAGACATCACTTTGCCAACAAAGGTCCATGTAGTCAAAGCTATGGTTTTTCCAGTAGTACGTACAGATGTGAGAGTTGGACAATAAAGAAGGCGGAGCACTGAAGAACTGATGCTTTCAAATTGTGGTGCTGGAGAAGACTCTTGAGAATCTCTTAGATAGCAAGAAGATCAAACCAGTCAATCCTAAAGGATCAATCCTGAATATTCATTGGAAGTACTGATACTGAAGCTGAAGTTCCAATTCTTTATCTGATGTGAAGAGCCAACTCATTGGAAAAGACCCTGATGCTGGGAAAGATTGAGGGGAGGAGGAGAAGGGGTGAGATGGTTGGATGGCATCATCAATTAAATGAACATGAATCTGAAAAAACTCCAGGAAATGGCGAAGGACAGGGAAGCCTGGCATACTGCAATTTATGGGGTTGCAGAGTCAGACACAATTTAGTGTCTGAACAACAACATAATACACACAGAAGTATGTACAACTCACAGAGGTACATATTTATGAATTTTCAAAAAAGTGGACCCATCCGTCATGCTGATACTCAAATCAAGAAATAGAATCTTACCAACAGCCTTGACGTTCACTTCATGCTCCTCCCTCTCACCACCCTTCTCTCCAAGGATAATCATTTATCCTCACCACTACCAATATGTCAGTTTGACATTTTTTGTGTTTTACATAAGTGCAATCATATTCCCTTGCTTTATTTGCTCAACATTCTATTTGAGAAATTCATCCAGTGATGTGATGGTAGAGTTTTAACAAGTGAATGATTTCAAGCTATCATCTTGAGTCATTGATCACAGAGTTGGGAAGTTTGTTGGCATCAGGCAGCTTCTTACACAATACTGAATTCATCTATATTGTTGCAATTTCATTCTCATGATTACAATGCCCCAAATTTTATCATATTTAACTTTATGTACCAATGTATATTGTCTCAGGAAAGCTCAGATCTCACAAGTTCATATGTGAGTTGATTAGCTAGCTGTTGTTTTTCTTGTTGCATTTTTCTATCTTTCTTACACATAAATGAAGGCAGATCTGGAACATTTTCCAGAATATTTGGGGAAGTTTATTTTCCACAATTTTATAAACTAAATTCAGTTGTTCCATAATCACAGCTCCCACTTTTCACTGGGTCTTACAAATACATTCTCACATTAAACAATTAATTAAAGTTCAATATTTTTTAAGTGTGCCTAAAGTTATGACCAACCTAGATAGCATATTGAAAAGTAGAGACATTACTTTGCCAACAAAGGTCCGTCTAGTCAAGGCTATGGTTTTTCCTGTGGTCATGTATGGATGTGAGAGTTGGACTGTGAAGAAAGCTGAGCACCGAAGAACTGATGCTTTTGAACTGTGGTGTTGGAGAAGACTCTTGAGAGTCCCTTGGACTGCAAAGAGATCCAACCAGTCCATTCTAAAAGAGATCAGTCCTGGGTGTTCTTTGGAAGGACTGATGCTGAAGCTGAAACTCCAGTACTTTAGCCACCTCATGGGAAGAGTTGACTCATTGGAAAAGACTCTGATGCTAGGAGGGATTGGGGGCAGGAAGAGAAGGGGACGACAGAGTATGAGATGGCTGGATGGCATCACTGACTCGATGGACGTGAGTCTGAGTGAACTCCAGGAGTTGGTGATGGACAGGGAGGCCTGGCGTGCTCTGACTCATGGGGTCGCAAAGAGTCAGACATGACTGAGCGAATGAACTGAACTGAACTGAACTGAAAGAAGAACAATTTGAATTTTAAGTTCTGGTTCTCACCAGTGTCTTTATACTGTGAGCTTTATATACTCAGATTAAACTTTGCTAGGTTTATAATTAAGTCTATTCTATTTTTGAAGGGAAATATTTTATTTCTTACAAATTAGAGGATTATTAAAGATAAGCATGAATAAATAATTTTACTTCTGCAACTTTGTTTTTGAAACATCCATTTTTGATAGTGTACACTGTTCTTTGTATAAAGATCTGTTTGATAAATTTCTTTCTGGATTGTACTAATTGTATCTCTCCCATTTTGTGCTGACTCCCAAAATCTTTGGGACAAATCAGTGGCCCACTTCATATTAATAAACAGGAACTTGCAGCATACAGTTTGTATTCAAACTTCACTGCTGTCTCCATTATGTCTTCTTTATTCTGATTTTCCTCTGTGCCTCCCTTTTCCTTCATGCAGTTATTTAATTTTTTGATCATGTATTGTCAAGTAAGTTAAGCAGTCTATATTAATTCTCTGCTGCTATGCGGTAAATCACCCCAAAACTTTGTAGCTCAGAGCAAGTAAACTATTTTTTTAATATATTTTCTGTGGCTCAAGAATCTGGGACATGCTGATGGTTCTGACCCAGTGTCCACATGTCAACTAAGACTGCAGAGAGCTGAGATTCCATCAGGACTGGAGGTTCCACATCCAAGAGGAGGCCTCAGCATCTCACCACATGGACTTCTTCATGGGCTGCTTATAACATAGCAGTTAGATTTCCCCAGAGGAAGAGGGAGTGAGGGGGAACAAAAACCTAAAATAGAAGCTCCAGTCTTTTAAATTTTGTTTTGGAGATGACACATGATCTTTTATGTGTGCTGTGCAAGATCAATGTGAGAAAGAGGTATAGAGAGACATGAGTATCAGGAAGTGGGTTCCTTGGTCTTGGAGGCTGATGGCCCTGCCTCCAAATTTTCACTGAAACAAGGTACCTATATGGAAGTATCAAATATGGAGGTGGGAGGAGAGAGAAACTTTGTATAACTTCCTTTTAAATGCAATTTTATGTCCATTCATGACTTATCTTATGGACTAAAGGTTTCTAAGACAACACAGACACCATATTTAGGTGAGGTGGGAGAGAGGAGTAATGAAAAAAAGAAAGACTAACATTTGGGATTTTAACTGGTTTTAGCAAACTGAAGTTGTTAAAAACAAAAAGAATACTATTGAAAATAATTTTTGTTATTTTATCCAGAAAAATTGCACTGTAAGTGTGTATTAACTAGGATAATTTTGGTTTCAAGTACCAGAAAATCCAACACAAATTATCTTAAGGAAAAAAATAGACATATATACTGACCCAGGTAACTGAACAGTTTTGGTGACTGGAAAGGCATGATGTTGGCTTCAAGTAGAGCTGGATACAGGTTTAATTTCTCCCTTTCTCTTGGAGATTTATACACCTTAGCTGCAAGGAAACCTAGAACAGAGGATATCTGGTATTTTCATCTTCAGTAGTGGAGACACACCTGCGTTATAATTGGAGAGATCCTTGAGCAGAAAGGATAAGTAACCATAAGCTGCTGTATAGGGGCTACCATAAATAATGAATTTGGAACACATCCATTTTGAAGCACTGTTGGTTGGGTGACCAAACATTCATTCCAACCATTTTCTCCTGTGTTCCTCTCTACCACTGAGATCCTGGAAAAAATCATCTCTTTCCTTGTTTCTCATGTAGGCAAGTGTGGGCAATGAAGCATAGCTTCAGGAAAGAGGTAAAAAGAGGAAAGAGAGCTTCTGACCTTCCGCTCTTCCTCCACCTTGTGCACACCCATCACTGACATTCCATCTGGAGCAGTAGATCCCATTTTGGCACCAGGAGAAAGAAAATGTGTGACTTAAGGGCAGCAAAGGTAAGAAAGGCAAATCTGTGTCCTTGGTGATGCTGACAAGCAGTTGAACCAACACTATCCACCAAAAACCACCTTCAGACTGTTATGAGAGGTAAACACAGTCCTATTCAGCTAAGCCATCATTAAGGCAGAGTTAAGGTAAAAGTAAGTAAAAGTAAAAAGTCACTCAGTCGTGTCCGACTCTTTGTGACCCCGTGGACTATAGCCTATCAGGCTTCTCTGTCCATGGGATTCTCCAGGTAAGGATACTGGAGTGGGTTGCCATTTCCTTCTCCAGGGTAGAAGTTACTGCTGCTGCTAAGTCACTTTAGTCATGTCCAACTCTGTGCGACCCCATAGACGGCAGCCCACCAGGCTCCCCCGTCCCTGGGATTCTCCAGGTAAGAACATTGGAGTGGGTTGCCATTTCCTTCTCCAATGCCTGAAAGTGAAAAGTGAAAGTGAAGTCGCTCAGTCGTGTCTGACTCTTAGCGACCCCATGGACTGCAGCCTACTAGGCTCCTCCGTCCATGGGATTTTCCAGGCAAGAGTACTGGAGTGGGGTGCCATTGCCTTCTCCAAAGTTAAGGTAACTTATAGCCAAACATGTACAACAACTAAAATAAGTAGGATCTCCAAACAGAGACTAAAGAACCATAAAACTGAGCCAAAGCAGCAGCATAGGGGTGAAGCCCTTAGCAGTGGTTAGCCCTGAGTTGTGAGCCAGTCCACCACGTCCATCTCAGCCTCAGGCTCAAAGTTGCTGTCCAAAGAGCAAAAGCCCTGTGACTCAGGAAAAAAAAAGGTGGGGGAGGGATCCACACCCAGCAATCCTGGGAGCTGTGTCAGTGCTGAAAGTGCAGTCACTGAAAGCAATAGTGTGACAGGTAGAGAGCTAGGAGATAGAGAGCTTGCAAAATGCCTTGGCAGTCACTCTGGGATGAGCTGGAAGGGGTGAGTTGATTAAGGACCAGTGATCAGGATGAGCCTGTGAAGCATCCTTTCATCATCTTGTTCCCAAACATATACTCAGGCAAGTGTATCCTGGGGAGTACTTATTACAGGAAAGGAATAAAGGAATCTGAAACGCTGGTGCCTTAAAGCAGGGCTGGCTATCTAGATGCCATGAAGTGAAACCAATCATGACTTAGCAGAAAAGTACCTTTATAAAATTATGAAACTAAATGTCTGCAAAGTATAAGTGGTTACCAAAATGGTATTTAAAACCCTGATATGACCTTGCAACCAAATAGAGCCTTCACAGAGCACTGAGCAGTGGGTCTCATTTTAAGGAAAGATATGAGGGTTTGGAGGCAGACACAAGAAAAACAAGAAAGATAACCAGGTTTGTAGAATATCTAATATTTTTTTAAAGGGTGAAAGAGTTGTGCCTAGAGAAAAAAAGAAGGCCATAATACGATTTTAACAATCATCTCTAAGCTTATGACATGCTATTGTAATAAAATCAGAATGATATTCAATTCCATACCTTTTCCTTGGGAATCAGGTCTTCAAAATAACATAATGTTGTTGATTTGCTTCCTCAGAAAATATATTCTCTCATTCATTGGAAAAAAATGACTCACCAAGATGTAATGAAAGCTTCTCATCTCACCTACCAGAAAGTTTCTAAGAAACTGGTCCTGTGTTTCTAAGTACTCTGACCTTACTACAGAAGAAAGGGTCATCGTGTTTTGAGCATTTTGCTTGCTTGAGGATAGAAATCTGAAGTGTGAAAACAGAAAGTGGCTGGAATGGAAACTAGGAGATAGGAGCATACCTGATACCATTCCCAACTCATCTCACAGCAGACCCAAGGGCTAGAATTCATGAACCTGAAAGGGACACCTCAGTAAGGTCCAGAAGCCCCACAGAGTTAACTCCAGGACTGAGGTGACCTGGTGACAGTTCAGCAGATCTCCACTGGCCTGGAACTGACTACCTGCCCAAACCTCAGAATCCCTCCTGGGGATCTGCTAACCATGTGCTGAGTGGGACAGGTCGCCCTCAGGTTTGAGTCCACACACACCTAGAACTTAGCCTCCCCTTAAGGTCTCGTGCCCACCACAGTCCAGGGAGATGGCTCAGAGGGACTTACCAGATGGAGTTGGGGTGTTTCCCATATGTGACTTTGTAGTTGGACTAGGACACTGAAAGCTGGGAACAAGGGGAAGAGAACACCCTTGAGACAGAGTGAAAGAGGAACCCCTGTTTAAAGGTAACTTGTGAACTTGGGTTAAACATAAACAAATTTCTAACACTGAGCACACACACTGGAATGACTCACAAAGATGCAAGTTACTATTTTCAGAAACTCTTTAAAACAGATTGCAGGTGGTTCAGTGGGTAAAGAATCTGCCTGCAATGCAGGAGACATTGGATACATGGGTTTAATCCCTGGGTTGGGAAGGCTCCTTGGAGGAGAGCAAGGCAATCCACTCCAGTATTCTTGCCTAGAATGGACAGAGGAGCCTGGCAGGCTACAATCCATGAGGCTGCAAAAGAGTCAGACATGACTGAAGCAACTGAGAATACCCTACTTGGCAGATAAATATCCTAGATGGTTTCTCTCACGTTTTTTCCCTCATAGTTTCTTATTTAAGCCAAAATAAAAAGTATTGTATATTTATATTTCACTTCCTTTCAAAGAAGATCTCTGGTGACTCATAGGAATATATATAACATTATAAAGCATAGGAATACAAAGAACCTACAATGAAAGAAATAGTCGAGCAGCATGATAAGAAAAAGTTATTATAAAACAATAAAAAAGTAAGGAAATAGAGAGATTGACCTTTGCTCTGCTGGGAGAGTAAATCATGCCAACACAGATAGCAGGTCAATTTGTAATGGTGCGTTCATTGTAGTGGAGTGTCCTTGAGAAATTAGTCAACTTTCACAAACCATCTGCAGTACTCTTGAAAGCAATTCCTCACTCCCCACCTGTCACGTATTAAATACTCAGAGCTACAGGTCTCCAAAAAAATGTGACTAATAAAGATGCCCAGACACAACTGCCCTTTTTGATCTAATAATAATAAGTAAACCCAGACATTCCCAGGGCATGACACTTTCCCACAGTCAGCCCAGGCCACAGGAGGCCGTCCAGTGTGGCTACAGTACCCACTGCTGGTTTTATTGCTTCACCTGTTCTCCTCTCTGCTTGATCTTTTAGAGAGGATGTGATTGACAGCCTGCCTTAAAACACCAGGCAAATTGAGCAAGCAATATTCTAGAATCCCCTCCTTTTTTTAATTAATAAAGGAAATGAGTGAACAATGAACCAGTAAAAAGAAAATGAGTTCTAGACTTGTTACTTTCTGAATAAACCCATCATAAAGGGTAGGAGAGGACCAGAAACTGGGCTTGCCTGGACTGGTGTTCAAATAATAGTGAGCTGCCTTAGAACCTTCTAAGCCCCCTAGTCCTTGTCTACACCCCTGCTCATAGCCTCCAGCAGTGAGCTAATCACCAGGTGTTTCCTTTAGCCTGTCCTGGGGAACCCTAGTCACAACAGTCCTCCTGTTTGAAATGCTTCTCTCCTCCTTTCTAATCATCTCACTCCTGTACCTTTCTTTAAGACTTACTCCTCTGAGAAATGGAGTATTTCCTGCCGTGTCAGTAAACAAGGATGTAACAGTAATCAGTGATTGCAGCCTTTTAATGTGAGCTCTGAGGACACTCAAGAAGGAGAAGAATCCCTGCAATCAGCAACCATTAGGCTGTAGCCACTTCCTATGGTGAGCTCTGAGGAACTCAGGATAAGAAAAACACAGGATACTGTTCCCAGATAGCTGAGATGCATATGAAAGGAATGGTAATGATTTCAATGAGCCCAGACTCTTGCATCTTCCCATATATAGAAAAGCACTAAATTCCTTAATTTGGGATATCTAGTTTTCTTTAATTAACAGTAATATTTTGATGCTCAAACTATCTCACATTTGTTGCAAAACTTGGGTGTAACTTGGCCCCTCCCCTCACCTTTTCTGACCAGTTCTCTCAGGGTCACTTGAGATGCTGTCTCTCGGGCTTGAAGTCCTAAATTTTCCGTGAATAAACATAATTCAACTTTTAGGTTGTGACTATTTATTATGTTGACACCTTTCACAAAATCTACTGTGTTTAGTCTTTTTACTGGTTTCTTAAAGCATTTAGTCAGTTCCTTACAACTTAATACTTCTTCAGCTATGACCTTCAACTTTTATTTAGTTCTTTCATTATATAAGTCTTTTCCCAAAGAATCATAGACTCAACAGGGTTAAATACACACGGCCAGACAATCCTGAGTGTTTTGACCAGGCCCAGCAGACCCAGCACTTGTCTGTTAACTCAATAAGAAAATGATTGATAATGTTTTCAGAGGAAGTATGCTTTGGAAATGCAGGCTGAAATGTGAAGTAATTGTCCTTCTCCCCCTCCTCTACCCTCCCCTTCTCCTCGCTGTTAATATTAAATGCCTAATTCTTTTAATGCTAATGCTAAGTGTCCCAAATGGTAGCAAATCCATCATCAGTGGTGAAATGCTGCTCCACTGGGTGGCCCCGAACGTGCTGGGAATGAGGATGGCAGCCAGGGCTTTCACGCTGTTATTTTCCAAGGGCATCATTGGTCTTGCCTGTGAGCCTTCTGCCTCTGGGTCCTGCATCATGGAGAAAAACACTTCTCTGCAGATGATTCATCTCCTTTGGTCCACGTCCCAGTCCTTCTGCTGTGTGTTTCTAACAATTTCTTAGTAGTATCCTTTTTATATCTCAGTCTTAAGCATGAGAAGTTCATTAGTTATTTGTCAGTATTCTCAGAGTGGGTGGCTTTTAAAAAATTTTAATAAGAGGGTATGAAAAGTAATGAACTTGAGAAAACTCTGGGAGATAATGGAAGACAGGAAAGCCTGGTGTGCTGCAGTCCACAGGGTCACAAAGAGTTGGACACAACTTAGCATTGAACAACAACAACATGAAAGATTGAGCCTTTTTTCCATGAGTATTAGCTCTGATATAAATAAAACCTTCTGGTAATTATTATTAGGTGTATCATTTTGTCCTCTTTACAAAATGGATGTTTGCAATCCTTAAATTTTAGTTTCAAAGTGTATCATTTTGTCCTCTTTACAAAATGGATGTTTGCAATCCTTAAATTTTAGTTTCAAAGTGTTATATACTATGAAGCTTTTCAACTCTGTTTTTTATTCTCCCTTTGAGTTTTGGCATATCTAAAAGTTTGTATTAGCCCCACCCCCTTCACAAGAAACACAAACTTCTAAGGAATCATTTAGAAAGAAGAACTGTTGATAATGTTTTTGCTCAAAAAGTCCTATGAATATAAACTGTGCATGTTTCACAGCTTCAGAAAAGTGTGACACAGATGTTGCATAGTTGCCAAAGAGACATAATGCCCCTGAGTCCTTACTGACTTTCAACCATAAGATGGGAACTTCTTCAACTTCCCACAACTGTGGCTGCAAATAAGTCTGTATCTATAGCCAACCTTTCCTTTTCCTTCCTCTAATAATTAAAAAAAAAAAAATTTTGTCAGTCAACCAAAAGCCATTTCTTCTCACATATTCTAAATCTGATTTCTTCTTCTTTCCCAGAGATCTCACTTGGCCACTATATCTTCAACCTCCCACTCATACCAGTTGCTCCCCATCAACATGCTGACATAATGAACTTACTCTATTTCAAGTAAAAACAACAGAGAAAGAAGCCACCTCCCCTTTCACGCTCTTACTTGTTTCTCAAGACAGTCTCATCCACAAAGTTGAAATACCTACAACTTCCAAGAGTATAGCTCCAGTCCAGCTTCTCTTTCCAACTTGACTATCCATCTGTCATCTCTTCTTGTGTATCCCACAAAGTATCTTAAGCTTGACAAAACCGTACTTGTAATCTTTGTCCCACTACCATCCCTCCCGTGTCCACTATCTTAGAAAGCGATGCCATTTGTTCATTCAACACAGAAACCTGAAAGTATTTTTGAGGCTGTCTTCTCTTACACCCTCACACCCTCAGACACTCACACACTGCTGTCATTCTACCTTCTGAACATAGCTCCAATCAGTTCACTCTCTCCGTCTCTAGTGCTAAAAAAGAAGCCCAAGCCACTGATACTAATCAGTATTTTTTCAACAATCTCTGGAACAGATGTGTGGAACTTCTTAATGGCCTTGTCATTGGCAGCTAGGCCCCAAACATGAGGACTTCAATATGTAAAACACTCTTGATAGTAGAAACAGTTATAAATAATTGGGCCAGAACCCCCCTTCAGTTATTAAATGAAATCTAAACTGATTCTGCTACACCTAAACATCACCCTTATCTTTGTAAGGAAAGCCAAGGGAAGCAGGAAATAAAAGAATCATTCAATAGATGGTGAACCTCTAAGGAAGCAGCTTCGCTTATCCCTTCTCTCTCTACCAGAGAGGAGAAGAGGACTACTTTTCCCCATGCTCCAAAGTAAAGCAATGGTGGGTCCAGAAAAATCACAAACACTGTGGAGGTCTGCAGGAGGAGGAGTGTTTAAGTCTTAGTTCAATAGCCAGAAAAATAGAAGACAATTTAGTTATTAACAGTATAATGAGGAAGAGTAGTTAGAGTGCAATAGAGTTTATAGAATCATTGTTAGGGCTAATGGATAGAATGCTAGGGGATGTCCAAGAAGCTACACAACAGAGCTACACTGCCAATATGCTGCTTAGGTCATAAGCCATGATACAGCAGCCAATTCCATTAAAGCATTACCTCCATCATGACCATTTAAGCAAAAGTAAGGTCGTAGACTCTCTTTTCCATGAGAATCCATTCCCAACTTAGTTGAGTAGTACACAGAGTATGAACATATCTATATTTTTGCTTATATATTGTTGCTTTTCAGTACCTAAGTCATGTCCAACTCTTGGCAACCCCCATCGACTGCAGCATGCCAGGCTCCCCTGTCTCTTACTACCTCTCAGAGCTTGCTCAAATCCACGTCCATTGAGTCAGTGATGCTATCTAGCCATCTCATCTTCTGTCACCCCCTTCTCCTTCTGCCTTCATTCTTTCCCAGCATTGGGATCTTTTCCAATGAGTCAGTTTCTTCACATCAGGTGGCCAAAGTATTGGAGATTCAGCATCAACATCAGTCTTTACAATGAATATGCTGATTTCCTTTAGAATTGACTGGTTTGATCTCCCTGCTATAAAAGGGACTCTCATTTTCCAATACCACAATTCAAAATCATCAATTCTTTTTAGCACTTGGTCTTCTTTATGGTCTAGTTCTCACATCCCTACGTGACTACTCAAAACACCAAAACTGCTTTGCCTATTTGGATCTTTGTGGGCAAACTAATATCTCTGCTTTTTAATACACTGTCTAGGTTTGTCATAGCTTTTCTTCCAAGAAACAAGTGCCATTTAATTTCATGGCTACAGGTATCATCCAGAGTGATTTTGAAGCCCAAGAAGAGAAAATTTGCCCCTGCTTCCACTTTTTCCTCTTCTATTTGTTGTTAAGTAATGGGACCAGATGCTATGATCTTAGTTTTTTAATGTTGAACTTTAAGCCAGAATTTTCACTTTCCTCTTTTATCCTCATCAAGAGGCTCTTTAGTTTCTCTTCACTTTCTGCCATTACGGTACTATCATCTGTATATTTGAGATTGTTGATATTTCTCCCAATAATCTTGTTTCCAGCTTATGATTCATCCAGCCTAGCATTTTTCATGATGTATAGAAGTTAAATAAGCAAGGCAAAAATATATAGCCTTGTTATACTCCTTTGCCAATTTTGAATCTATCTGTTGTTCCATGTTCTCCTCTAACTGTTAGTTCTTGACCTGCATACAGTTTCTCAGAAGACAGGTAGGGTGGTCTGTTATTTCCATCTCTTGAAGAACTTTCCACAGTTTATTGTGATCCACACAAAGGCTTTAGTTTAGTCAATGAAGCAGAAGTAAATTTTTTCTGGAAATCCCTTGCTTTCTCTGTGATCCAGTGAATGTTGGCTGTTGATCTGTAGTTCCTCTGCCTTTTCTAAATCCATCTTGTATATCTGGATGTTCTCAGTTAACATACTGCTGAAGCCTAGCTTGAAAGATTTTGAACATTACCTTAATGGAATGTGAAATGTACAGTAGTTTGAACTTTCCTTTGGCCTTGCCCTTCCTTGAGACTGGAATGAAAGCTGACCTTTTCTACCCTGCAGCCACTGCTGAGTTTTCCAAATTTGCTGGCATATTGAGTGCAACACTTTAACAGCAACATCTTTTAGGTAAATAGCTCAGCTGAAATTCCTTCACTTCCACTAGCTTTGTTCATAGTAATACTTCCTAAGGCCCACTAGTTTTCACACACCAGGATGTCTGGCTCCAAGTGAGTGACAACACCATTGTGGTTACCTGGTTATCATTAAGACCTTTTTTGTATAGTTCTTCTGCTTCTATTAGGTCCTTGCAATGTCTGTCCTTTATTGTGCCCATCTTTGCATGAAATGTTTCCTTGATATCTCTAATTTTTTTGAGATCTCTACTTTTTCCCACTCTATTGTTTTCCTCTACTTCTTTGCATTGTTCATTTAAGAAGGCTTTCTTATCTCTCTTTGCTATTCTCTGAAAATCTGCATTAACTTGGATATATCTTTCCCTTTCTCCCCTGCTTTTCACATCTCTTCTTTTTTCAGTTATTTTAAAAGCTGTCTCAGAAAACCATTTTGCCTTCTTCTATTTCTTTTTCTTGGGGATGGTTTTGGTCACTGCCTCCCGTATAGTGTTATCAACCTCTGTCCATAACAAAGGTTCTTCAGGCACTCCATCTATCAAATATAATTCCTTGAATCTATTTGTCACCTCCACCTTATAATCATAAGGGACTTGATTTAGGTCATACCTGAATGACATAGTGGTTTTACCCACTTTCTTCAGTTTAAGCCTGAATTTTACAATAAGGAGCTATTGATCAAAGTCACGGTCAGCTCTTTGTCTTGTTTTTGCTGACTGTACAGAGCTTCTCCATCTTCATCTGCAAAGAATACAATCAGTCTGATTTCAGTATTGACCATTTGGTGATGTCCATGTGTAGAGTCATCTCTTGTGTTGTTGGAAAATGGTGTTTGCTATGACTAATGTGTTCTCTTGACAAAACTCTTGTTAGCCCTTTCCCTGCTTAATTTTGTACTCCAAGGTCAGACTTGCCTGTTATTTCACAAATCTCTTGACTTCCTACTTTTAAATTCCAATCCCCTATAATGAAAATGACAACATTTTTTGGTGGGAGGGGGGTGATTAGTTCTAGAAGGTCTTATAGGTCCTCATAAAACTGGTCAACTTCAGCTACTTCACCATCAATGGTTGGGGCATAGACTTGGATTACTGTGATGTTAAATGTTTTGCCTTGGAAATGAACTGAGATCATTCTATCATGTTTGAGATTACACTCAAGTTTGCACATATACACACATTCATGCAATATATGTACATACACACATACATCAGCATACACACACACACACAAATATACACACACAGAGACATACATATATGGAAAAATTTATGAAAAATTATTCAGCCATCTTGGTTTCCACAGGGGACTGATTTGAGAACCCCCCATAAACAACAAAATCCACAGATGCTGAAGTTCCTTATATAAAATGCATAATATTTCCATATAACCTACACACATTTTCCTGTAACTTTAAATCATGTCTAATAACTTATAAGACCTAGCACAATGTGAATGTTATGTAAATAGTTACAAATACTGTGTAAATGCTGTATATATATGGTTGTGAGCATGCAGCAAATTCAAGTTTGACTTCTTGAACTTTGTGGAATTTTTAGAAATATTTTTGATCTATAGTTGGTTGAATCTATATGTGGATGTGGAACATGTAGACCTGGAGGGCTGAATGCACTTAAAGATTGTGCACTTGAAACTAATGTTAACAAGATGATGAAATGATGCAACAGCGATCATTCAGCAGACACTCACAGGAAAAAGGGTACTTATGGGAATTTGGGAATACAAGTAGGAGGCTACAAAATCCCAGTGGAGTCCAAGACCAGGGAGAGCCAATTTGAGAAGGCAAGTCCCTGCCCAGCTGATCGACTTGCCAATCATGGTTCCAAAGACAGACCCTCGCATAGTCCCATCTTCTTGTGAACTTGGCAATGATCCTGTTTGACCTTCATCCCACCAGCAGCACCATCTTCTAAGTGACCCAGGAAGAGTTACATCTACTCATGTCTTAGGTAACAGGCCTGCCAAACTCAGTCCAACTGCAGATCTTGAAACATCCATGTAGCTTGTATCCAGGAGCTGTCCTGCCCACTCGGAAACATGGCAGGAGACACTCCTGTCCATGAGCCCAGAGGCAGCACTGCAGACCTCAGCGCTGCAGACCTCAGTCCTGGCCAAGGACCTGGACAGTCCTGTGACTCAGTTTCAGTCCCTATCAGCTACCACTTGAGGTTAATGTTGCCTACCCAGGAGCTCACCCCGTGGCCTGCTGGGTATCCTCCCAGGGACCTGGCTGGAATTACACTCACCTGCATAGCTGGTAACAGGCCTGCCACGTATGGATCCAACTATGGACCCTGAAGCAGACCCCTGTGCCAGCACCAGCCCTACGAACAGAGGCAGAATCCCCATATCCCTGAGTATGAATGAACAGGTAAAGAAGACATAATGCATAAATACCACTTAGCATAACAAAGAGAGAAACCCTGTCATTTGTGACAGCAGTATTAAATCTGGAGAACATTTTGCTAAGTGATATAAGGCAGACACAGAAAAACAGATGCCATGTGATCTCACTTATGTACGGAATCTAAAATGTGAATTCATAGAAGCAGACAGTAGAATGATGATTCCCAGGGACTGCGGGATTAGGGAAATGGGAGATGCTTCTCAAAGAATCCAAACTTTCAGTTATGATTAAGTTCTAGGATCTAATGTACATCATGATGACTACAAATAATAACACTGTACTATATATGTGAAATTTGCTAAGAGAGTAGATCTTAAGCTTTCTCATCACACACACACACACACATACACACAAAGGTAACTATGTGAGGTGATGGATGTGTTAATTAACTTGATTATGGTAATCAATTCACTATATATATATATATATAGAGAGAGAGAGAGAGAGACAGAGTATGCATATATATATATATATATATATTCATCACATTGCACACATTAAGTGTATACAATTTTTAAAATTAATTTATTTTTTATTGAAGGATAATTGCTATACAGAATTTTGCTGTTTTCTGTCAAACCTCAACATGAATCAGCTATTTGTTAACTATATTTCAATAAAGCTAGAAAAGTAAATAAATCTAAAATGTACTTTAAAAAGAGATTATATACTATAAAATATTTCTGAAGAAAAAATATGGCCCAGAATACATAAATATGAAAGTGATTTTATTTGCAAGTAGTCATAAGTGATTTTTAAACATTTTTTCTTTTCAAAAAAAGAAATATTTTTTTGGAATTTAAGAAATCTTTCCATAGTTTTATTGATTTTTAAATTATTGATGAAATAAAAGTTATTCTTATTAAAAATACAAGTGCATTGCTAAGGGAGAATATATATTATCTTTAGGGAAACCTTTAATAACTTAAAATCTTTATAAAATGGCTCATGAGGTGGCCTTAGGCCCTGACTCTCAGCACAACTTCTTCAGTCCTGTGTTTCCTGCTGCTGGGAGATATAGTCTTTAGATTCCCTCTCCAATGCAGAAGAACTGACCTGGGGCCTGAAACACTTTATTAATGAGAGACAAAGAGCCCTTGAAGCCTATATCTTTCCATTCTGCAGACTCAACTTTTCCCCTTTTTTCTGATTAAGCCTATGTGTCAGTGGCTCTTGTGCACACCCCAGATTTCTGTATTTCAAACCCCACAGAGGAGAGGTCGGGTCTCTCTATTGCAGCATGAAGGGGATAAGTGCAGTGTACTTGCCTACCTGGGCACTATTTCACCTGTGTCAGCTCCAGAGTAGATCCTCTGGCTGTGGGGATGGAAGTTGTACACTCCCTTTTTCCTGTGGCTACAAGTAAATGCTGTGCCATTTATCCTGGTGTACATGTCTGTTCTCAATGGTCTCCCGTCCTTCTGGAATGCCTACATGTGCCACATGCTGTGCTAAAAGATAGAGATGTGGATAATCAACAAGACAGTCCCTTCCTTTGTGGCACTTTCCTGTTAGAAAGGGAAGTCTTATCCTGTATCCCATGTGTTATCATGGGAATACAAAAGAAGGGTACCTACCCAGAGCTGGGGTGGGATGGGATGTGCAGCAGAGATTCCTAGGGAGGATGACATCTCTGCCAAGAATGCAAGGACCAGTGTCAGCTGACCAAGTAAACAAGGGAAAGGAAAAGGAAGGCCCAAGGATGTTCTGGACTTATGCAAAGGCCCATGGCAGGAGTAGCCATTACTGCTTGAAAAAAAGGAATAGCTTGAAAATAAGAATGCAGGTAGTGGCTGAAAGTCAGATCAGGAAAACCACACCTCTGATGGATAGGTGGGTCATGAAAGAGTTTAAGGTATTTGAACTTGAATCAGAGAGTAAGAAGGATTCCTTGAAAGTCTTTAAACAATTAAAGAAAACTAATTCATGATTTGGAAAAACCACTGCTCTGTAGAACAAAGCAGGAAAGATAAAGACAGAGACATAAAGGAGAGTCAACAAATTTGGGACATGTGAAGTGCTGAGAATTACAGGACTTGCTGATTAATTGGGCTTCCCTGGTGGCTCAGTTGATGAAGAATCTGCTTGCAATGCGGGAGACCTGGGTTATATCCTTGGGTTGGGAAGATCCCCTAGAGGAGGGCATGGCAACTCACTCCAGTATTCTTGCCTAGAGAATCCCCATGGATAGCGGAACCTGGTGGACTACAGTCCATGGGGTTCCAAAGCGTCAGAAACGACTAAGCACAGCACAGCTGTCTGAGTTTAGTGCAAAAGGACAAAGGACTGAAGAATGCCATGTAGAGTCTCCTTACGTGCCCATCCTAATTGACAGAGTCACCAAAATCTGAGCTGGGCTGAACACTCTGCCTTCTCTGCTTTCAACCACAAAAGAGTTATTCTTACAGTTCCAACAATTTTCTTCTATTTTTAAAATTCTTGTATTGAGTACCTTTGGAAACTGATTGAACCTCAATTGTACTATGTTCTTAATTGTTACAAAGGAATAAAATTGATTAGCCTGGGATGAATCTTATTTATTTTTATATTTTCATTTATCATAAATTAAATATTTGTAAAGCAATGTTTTTAGTTATTATATCTTTCCATGTAATCCAAAGCTTAGAAGACATTGCGTCCCTGGCTTAAGTAACAGTCTATTTTTCCAATTTGAGTTTATATTGTTTTAGAATCAAAAACATTTTACTCCTAGCTCTAAGTCTAAATCTTGTTTTTGTTCTTGTTCAGTTGCTCAGTTGTGTCTGACTCTGCAACCCCATGGACTGCATCACACCAGGCTTACCTGTCTGTCACCAATTCCTGAAGCTTTCTCAAACTCATGTCATTGAGTCAATGATGCCATCTAACCATTTCATCCTTTGTCTCGCCCTTCTCCTCCTGCCTTCACTCTTTCCCAGTATCAGGGTCTTTTCCAATGAGTCAGCTCTTTTCATCAGGTGGCCAAAGTCTTGAAGCTTCAGCTTCAGCATCAGTCCTTCCAATGAATATTCAGGGTGGATTTCCTTTAGAAATGACTGGTCTAATCACCTTACTGTCCAAAGGACTCTCAAGAGTCTTATCCAGCACTGCAATTCAAAAGCAGCAGTTCTTCCATGCTCAGCCTTCTTTATGGTCCAACCCTCATCCGTATATGACTACCAGAAAAAACATAGTTTTGACTATACAGACCTTTGTCGATAAAGTGATGTCTGTGCTCTTTAATATATACACTCTCTAGGTTTCTCATAGCTTTTCTTCCAAGGAGCAAGCATCTTTTAAGTTCATGGCTGCAGTCACCAACCATAGTAATTTTGGAGCCCAAGAAAATTAAGTCTGTCACTGTTTCCCGTTTTTCCCTATCTATGTGTCATGAAGTAATGGGACTAGATGCCATGATCTTCATTTTTTTTTGAATGAATTTAAGCCAGCTTTCTTACTCTCCTCTTTTACTTTCATCAAGAGGCTCCTTTGTTCCTCTTTACTTTATGTCATTAGAGTGATATCATCTGCATATCTGAGATTACTGATATTTCTCCTGGCAATTTTATTCCAGCTTGAACTTCATCCAGCCTGGCATTTTGCATGATGTATTCGGCGTGTAAGTTAAATAAGCAGAATAACAATATACAGCCTTAACGTACTCCTTTCCCAATTTTGAACCAGTCCATTATTTCACGTCCAGTTTTAACTATTGCTTCTTGACCTGCATACAGATTTCTCAGGAGGCAGGTGAGTTGGTCTGGTATTCCCATCTCTTGAAGAATTTTCCACAGTTTGTTGTGATCCACGAAGTCAAAGGCTTTAGCTAAGTCAATAGAGCAGAAATAGATTTTTTTTTCCAGAATTCCCTTGCTTTTTTTTATGATCCAGCATATGTTGACAATTTGATCTCTGGTTCCTCTGCCTTTTCTAAAGCCAGCTTATTTCATCTGGAAGTTCTTGGTTTACCTACAGTTGAAGCCTAGCTTGAAGGATTTTGAACATGGCCTTGGTAGCATGTGAAATGAGTGAAATTGTACAGTAGTTTGAACATTCTTTAGCATTGTATTTCTTTGAGATTGGAATGAAAACTGACCTTTTCCAATCCTGTGGCCACTGCTGAGTTTTCCAAATTTGCTGGCATATTGAGTGCAGCACTTTAACAGCATCATCTTTTAGAATTTGAAATAGCTCAGCTGGAATTCTGTCACATCCACTAGCTTTGTTTGTAATATGAGAATTTTAAATAGATGCCTAAATAAATAACATTGGTTAGGTGTCAATTCTTAAAATGGTTTAGGGTTTCCTTTAAAGGATTTTTTTTCTTTTTTTTTTTTTAAATTCTGCTGTTAACATTTACTCTGAACAGATAACATTTCCTCTTAATTCTTTCATGAGTATATATGTTTATCAGAAGAAAATAAATAATTAAGAAGTGGATGTAAATTTACCTTGGGCTTCTTTGATGAAAAAAAAATTGTTTTTTAATAGAAATTATACTTTATGTCAGTATGTTTTATCTTTACTTAAAAACATGTATCTAATTTTACTAATTGAATTTCCTGTTTCATTGATAATTCATGTGATTCTGAAATTTTTAAAATCCTGCTGCCCCAGATTAAGAGGGCACATTCCTTCATTGACTGCATATATGGTTTATTAAGGACATAACTATCTCTGTTTTCTAGTCTACACTGGCAACCTCCTTATGCTCCTGGCTCTTGTATATTTGACAGTAATTATTAAATACAAAGCGTTAATATCCTACCTGCTGTGTAAGGAATATTCTTTTGGTATTCTGGAGAGAGAGAAAATAACTAGAAATAATTCTCACACTGTTACTAATGAGAGTTTACTATTTGACTGGTAAAGCAATGCAAGGAGTGCAGCTCAGCCCAGGGCCTGAGCTGACAAGGACTGAGCAGTTAAGTACTGTCCAGCGTGAACTGCCACCCCCGCCTGTCTAGGACAAACATGTGGAGATGGGAGTGAATACCGGGAGATGCACAAGTGGGGGACAGTTGGAGCAAACATCTAGAGATGAAATAACTTTCACTTGAAACCTGACAGCACCACCCCAACTCACCCCAAATTAATCCAACCACTACGAGTGCTGAGTCTTTAGGTACAAAAATGGTACCATGTTCCATGGTCATTGCTTTTGCTCATTCCTGGACATTTACCTAGAGGCCCAAATGCTAGACACATTATACCAGAAATCTATTATTATATCAAATATTAGAAAGCAGTTCCTGAAAACTTAATTTTTTGGGTCTTGTAGAAGCATTACTTTTGACTCAGCTGAAGACTAACATTTACTTTGTTATTCTGAAAGAATTTCAAATTTGTAAGGGATATCTGATAAGGGATTAATATCCAGAATATATAAAGAATCCCTGTGTGTATGTGTGTTAGTTGCTCAGTCATGTCCAACTCTTTGCGACCCCAGTTCATCCGGTTTCTCTGTCCATGGAATTCTCCAAGCAAGAATACTGGAATGAGTAGCTATTCTCTTCTTCAGGGGATCTTCCCAACCCAGGGATCGAACCCGGGTCTCCCACACTACAGGCACATTCTTTACCATCTGAACCACCTGGGCTTCCCTAATTTGTAACAGTCCACTGACAGATATTGGCAAACTTTTTTAAACATTTATAACTATCAAAACCAAATATATTAACAAATAGTATCAATTCAGAATGTGATCAATGTATTTTTAACATGATCTATAAGTACAAGTGGCTCCTGGGCTTATTTTGAATTTTGTGGCTTAAAATATTGCCTCAGGTAGAATGTCACTATTAGTACTTCCTCTCTTACATGATGGAGATATCACAATTCATGTAACAGAACTCAAGGGGACTCTTCTTATTACCTCAGATTTCTACCAAAGCTGAAAAAAATAGACAACAGTTACCTGCACTTTAAAGGGAAAGCTAGACCCATCCAGGCATAACTTACTAAATAATTAAAAAACAAAAACCTGTGGCAGATTCATGTTGATATACGGCAAAACCAATACAATATTGTAAAGTTAAAAAATAAAATAAAAAACAAAAACCTACCATCAGCAACAGCCTATATAAAACCAGAGGTCAATAAAAAGCTAATGTGATTGATAGGAATTTGTAAGGGTTGCCAGTGCTTTAGCCTGGAGGGAGTTGATTTCTCCACCGTGTCACCACAAACAGATGATAGCATCACCCAAAGAGCCACACTTGGAGATGAGCGGTACTTACACAAGACAAGGTTGGTTCTCACTCCCTGCTGAATATTTGCTAGGCTCCTGAGACCCTCCCCATAGGATACAGTGACAGGGTTCCTGAAACAATGTCTTTGGCCCCAGGAGTTTAGAAGCATTTGAAAACCCAGAGAGCAGTGCTGAGGAGAGGGCTGTCTTGAGCCATTTGACACTGTGTGTGGCAAAGAGAAAAGGAAGCAGTGGGAGCTGACTGTCCTCCCATCTTATGGCTAGAGAACTGTATGTCAGTTTTTCATGTCTGGTTGTCTTAGCAGAGAAGCACACATGAGTTGTATTGCTTGGCATCCTCACAGGACGACAGGATCTTCAGTGGGAGTCTAGCGGAAATGCTGTTACAGGTAGAAACTGAGGCACGTTCTCAAGAGATCAGTTAGATGGGGAGTGAGTGTGACACTGTGGAGCCTTATATGGAGACTCCAAGGACATCACCAACTCAGTCTATAAGAGAGAGTCAGAAAAAGGTGGCTTAGACTCATTTCTCCCTGCCCCACTCTGCTAATCACGACTATAGGCCCTGAAGATAATGCAAGAGGCACACAAAAAAGAATTTTGAAAAGATGGCAAAGTGAAGGTGAACTGGTTTGGGACCCCGGACTGGAGGAACAACAGAGCAGTATGTTGCTTTGTGTCACTCCACCTCATAGAAGAAGGTGACCCCAACTGAGCGTTTCCATATTTGATATTCAACTTAGCAGCAGAAGGCATACAGGTGGGCTCTTCCCTTCTGGCATGCATGGAAGTACCTGCAACAGTTTCAGGCAAGCATCCCTATACTGCCATTCCTTGAGCAAGGGGCATCAATGGGGTCCTGCCAACAATAAGTGGGAAAGCACTCTCCTTTCCCATTGCATCTGAAATTGCCCTCCTCCTATGAGACAAACTCAGAGAAGGCAATGGCAACCCACTCCAGTACTCTTGCCTGGAAAATCCCAGGGACGGAGGAGCCTGGTGGGCTGTAGTCCATGGGGTCGCGAAGAGTCCGACATGACTGAGCGACTTCACTTTCACTTTTCACTTTCAGGCTTTGGAGAAGGAAATGGCAACCCACTCCAGTGTTCTTGCCTGGAGAATCCCAGGGACGAGGGAGCCTGGTGGGCTGCCGTCTATGGGGTCGCACAGAGTCGGACACGACTGAAGCGACTTAGCAGCAGCAGCATGAGACATACTCAGTCAATCAGATGGAACTGACAAGAGAGACAGCCTGGTCCAGGAAACCTCTTCATTCATGTAATAGTGAGCCTTCCCTCCTTTACCCAGAAATATCTCAGGGCTAGAGACACTGGAAAAAGGGATTTAGCCACAAGTTCCTACTCTGGGAAGCCTCTTTCTCCTCATGAGACTGAAATTCCCCCCCCTCCCTCCCCCTACCCCCTCCAGTGACACTGAACCACTAGTGTGGAGACTCCTCTGCCCCGTCAGCAGCACCAGCAGGGACCTGTGGGAACCACCACAGCACCAGATGAGCCGAGCACATTGGAGTAGTAATAAATACATGTGAAAATTAATCTGCCTTTAGAATCAGTCCAGAACCAGACTATGTAACCTGATGTTGTTGTTCAGTCACTAAGTCCTGGCTGACCCTTTGACCCATGACTGTAGCACACCAGGCTTCCCTGTCCTTCCCTATCTCCCAATATTTGCTCAAATTCACATTCATTGAGCCAGTGATGCTATCTAACTATCTCATCCTTTGCTACCCTCTTCTTTTGCTTTCAATCTTTCCCAGCATCAGAGTTTTTTCCAAGGTATAACCCATGATATGACTATTTGATAATGGGCTTGACAGTAGAATGGGATTGACAGATGATAGAATCAGTGATCTTGAGGACAGATTGGTAGAATTTGCCAATCTCAAAAAAACAGAGAGAATATACATTTTTAAAAATTGAACCTCAGGGATGTATGGGGCAAGCACATAAGACCCAACATTTGTGCCATAGGGGTTGCTAAGAGTCAGACACGACTGAGCGACTTCACTTTCACTTTTCACTTTCATGCATTGGAGAAGGAAATGGCAACCCACCCCAGTGTTCTTGCCTGGAGAATCCCAGGGACGGGGGAGCCTGGTGGGCTGCCATCTCTGGGGTCACACAGGGTCAGATATGACTGAAGCGACTTAGCAGCAGCAGCAGTCCCAGTAAAAAAAGAGTAGAGCTAAAATGGTATTCTAACAAATAACAGCTGAAAACTTCTCAAATTCGATGAAATACATAAACCTACTGATTCAAGAAGCTTAGAAAACTACAAATAGGATAAGGCCAAAGAAAGCCATACCAAAAAAATACCATAATTAAACTTATGAGAACTAAAAACAAAGCAAAAATACTAAAAGCATCCAAAAAGAAACTATACATTGATTACACAAATGAAAAGCAAAATAAAAACACTATTTGAACGGCAGCAGATTTCTCATGGGGCACCGTGGAGGGCAGAAGAAAGTGTTACATTTTTCAAGTGCTGAAAAACTGTTAACTGTCAATTCTCTCCAGTGAAACTGCTGTAGAAATGAGGCGGAAATAAAGTCATTCTCCAATGAAAAAAACTAAGAACTTGCCATAAGCAGACAAAACTTTAAATACTGGCTAAAGGAACTTCTTCAAATAGAAAGGAAATAATTAACGATAAAATCCTGAAGTATCAAGAAGGAAGAGAGGGTCAGCATTTGGGAAGCAGCCACAGAGGCCCCAGTTGACCACAACACCAGTCACAGTAGAGTGTCCCCTCTCCATCTTTGACTCTGGAAGACCAGCAAGGGGGGGAACGCTAGAGTAAAAAAGAGGGACAGAGAAAATAGAAGTAGAAAAGCCCCTCTCCAACTGCAAGTCCTCAAACCACAGGTCAGGACTGAGCTTAGTCATCAAGAGAAGAAGCTCTGCATTTACTTTTTGTTAATAAAATTATACTGTTCTTACAGCTTGTGGATCTTGAAAAACAGTATTTCCAAACAAGCATAGCCTTCCTTCCCCCAGAATACTTCTTGAATTCATCTTTTTAGACATGATTTCTGTCTAAAAATCATGTCCAGAAATGTCCTCACTCAAATTATCTTATTTACAAAGATTTTTGTGTAATCATGAAATATCCTTGTTTTTCCAAATTCTTGACCTCTGGGAATACAGCAGTGGCCATCAAGAAACAGCTCTTATGCACAGCACCTGTAATCCACGCTAAGCCCTCAGGAGATGTATGGAAGATAAGAAAGAACCTGTCCCTTCAATGAGCTTTAACTCAAAGAAAGACTAAAATAAGTAAGTAAGTTATAAAATAAGTAATGATAAACAGAAATAGCATAAGTAGAAAAGGAAAGCGGTCAGTTCAGAGGCTAAGTTGTTAAATGATGGGGGTTTCAGGAACTTTCAATTTTAAGTTTTGTGTTTAAAAGTATATTCTTATTTTTAGTAAAGCAATACATTAATATATTTAGAAACTCCAATGGTAAAAACAGGCTTTTAACAAAAAGCCCACAGATCAAACCCTCTCTCAACCAATCTCATTCCTCAGAGTGAATATTTCCTAGTTCATCTGGTGACTACCTTTAAATTTCTAAGATTGTGTATGTTTTTCTCAACAATGTTTTCTAGTTTTCTGAGTTAAGTACTCTCATATCCTATTAGATTCTTATATATCTGATATTTATGATGTAATTATAAACAGTACCATTCAAATTTTTATCTTTATACTTTAATGAAGTGTATCCTATAATTTGTTACTATTATTATATAGTTATATAGTAAATGTTAATTTGGATTTATTCAAATATTTATCTTTCACTATCTTTCATTTCTTCCTGTATCTACAAAATATGTAATCATTTCCCAGATAACTTTCTTTAGAATTTTCTTTAATTTTGATCCCAAAATGGCAATACTCCTCAGCTTTGTTTGCCAAAAAATGTCTTTATTTTATCTTCAAATATATATTTGAAGTTATTGAAGTTATATTTGAGGTTATATATTTGCAGTTATTTTCTTTCTGCATTCTGTTCAGTTCAGTTCAGTTGCTCAGTTGTGTCCTACTCTTTGCGACCCCATGGACTGCAGCACACCAGGCTTCCCTGTCCATCACCAACTCCTGGAGCTTGCTCAAACTCATGTCCATTGAGTCAGTGATACCATCCAACCATCTCATCTCCTCCTGCTTTCAATCTTTCCCAGCATCAGGGTCTTTTCAAATGAGTCAGTTCTTCGCATCAGGTGGCCAAATTATTGGAGCTTAAGCTTCAGCATCAGTGCTTCCAATGAATATTCAGGACTGATTTCTTTTAGGACTGACTGGTTTGATACCGTTGCAGTCCAAGAGGCTCTCGAGTTTTCTCAAACACCAGAGTTCAAAAGCAACAGTTCTTCGGTGCTCAGCTTTCTTTATAGTCAGGTTTTTTATACCTTTCTGCGTTACAGAAATGTTATTCCATTTCCTTATGCCTTTCATTGTTTCTATTTTTGAGAAGTCAGCTGTCAGTTAAATTGCTGCTTCTTTGGAAGAAATTTGTATCCTATTCCCCTGAGCTCCCCAATTCCTGGTTATTTTAGTATTTTCATCTCCCTTGTTTCCAGCTGTTCTATTTTGATATTATAAAGGTACAATTATTTTAATTACCTGGTTTATGTTTTGGAGGGCTTCATGCACCTGTAGTTTGATGTCATTTATCACTTTTGGAAAATTCTATGCTATTATTTATTTAAATATTATTTCTGCATCATTTTTGTTCCTTTCTCATTTTGGGATATTTTGCTATATCTTCTGTCTCTTCCTTTTATATATTTTCCATATTTTTTTCTCTTAGTTAATTTATTTGATTCTGTTTACTTTCTTCTCACATTCCAGTTCATTATAAAATGTGTCTGCTCTGCTATTAATCCAATCCAGTGAGTTTATAACTAGTCACAGACATATATTAAAATTTTTATTTGGCTCTATTTTCATATTTTCTTTGTCCTTTATACTTCTTAAGTTATCTGTCAGTTTCCTCAATATTGTCTTGTATTTCCTTGAAAATAACATACTAATTTTTAAAACTAGTGTCATAATTCCAATATCTGAAATCACTATGAGTCTTTCTCTATTTTGTTTTGATTTCATGTTTTCCATATTTTCCTGTAGTCTCAAATGTCTGATTTGTTTGTTTGTTTGTTTTTAACTTGTGAGATATTTAATTAGGGAAAAAATTAACGAGCAGCACTGCTGAAGTCTTATTAAGAAACAGAAAAATTATAATAATCCTAATGAATTACTAAAATGCATTGAAAGAATATGCATAGTAAGGCCAGGCATACATAATCAAACACAACATACATGAGATCCTTGAAGCAGAGATTCGTCAACAACTTTAAATTCCAAACTGTCTTGGCAGCCAAGATTAATCTTGATTAGTTGTTACAAATCCTCTAGTATCATTTTAAATTATCTAAGTGATTAGGTGTCATCCCCTGAATTTCATCTCTTTAATGAGGTATCTACTCCTGTTCAGTTCAGTTAGGTAGCTCAGTTGTGTATGACTCTTTGTGACCCCATGAACCACAGCATGCCAGGCCTCCCTGTCCATCACCAACTCCCAGAGTCCACCCAAACCCATGTCCATTGAGTCGGTGATGACATCCAACCATCTCATCCTCTGTCGTCCCCTTCTCCTCCTGCCCTCAATCTTTCCCAGGCATCAGGGTCTTTTCAAATGAGTCAGCTCTCTGCATCAGGTAGCCAAAGTATGGGAGTTTCAGCTTCAATATCAGTCCTTCCAATGAACACCCAGAACTGATCTCCTGTAGGATAAATGGATCTCCTTGCAGTCCAAGGGACTCTCAAGAGTCTTCTCAACACCACAGTTCAAAAGCATCAATTCTTCGGCCCTCAGCTTTCTTTATAGTCCAACTCGCACATCCATACATGACCACTGAAAAAACCACAGCCTTGACGAGATGGACATTTGTTGACAAAGTAATATCTCTGCTTTTTAATACACTGTCTAGGTTGGTCATAACTTTCCTTCCAAGGAGTAAGCATCTTTTAATTTCATGGCTGCAATCACCATCTGCAGTCATTTTGAAGCCCAGAAAAACAAAGTCAGCCACTGTTTCCACTGTTTCCCCATCTATTTGCCATGAAGTGATGGGACCAGACGCCATGAAATTAGTTTTCTGAATGTTGAGCTTTAAGCCAACTTTTTCACTCTCCTCTTTCACTTTCATCAAGAGGCTCTTTAGTTCTTCTACACTTTCTGCCATAAGGGTGGTGTCATCTGCATATCTGAGTTATTGATATTTCTCCCAGCAATCTTGTTTCCAGCTTGTGCTTCCTCCAGCCCAGCGTTTCTCATGATGTACTCTACATATAAGTTAAATAAACAGGGTGACAATATACAGCCTTGACGAACTCCTTTTCCTATTTGGAACCAGTCTGTTGTTCCATGTCCAGTTCTAACCGTTACTTCCTGACCTGCATATAGGTTTCTCAAGAGGCAGGTCAGGTGGCCTGGTATTCCCATCTCTTGAAGAATTTTCCACAGTTTGTGGTGATCCACACAGTCAAAGGCTTTGGCATAGTCAATAAAGCAGAAATATATGTTTTTCTGGAACTCTCTTGCTTTTTCGATGATCCAGCGGATGTTGGCAATTTGATCTCTGGTTCCTCTACCCTTTCTAAAACCAGCTTGAACGTCTGGAAGTTCATGATTCACGTATTGCTGAAGCCTGGCTTGGAGAATTTTAAGCATCACTTTTCTAGCGTGTGAAATGAGTGCAATTGTGCGGTAGTTTGAGCATTGTTTGGCATTGCCTTTCTTTGGGATTGGAAAGGAAACGGACCTTTTCCAGTCCTGTGGCCACTGCTGAGTTTTCCAAATTTGCTGGCATATTGAGTGCAGCACTTTCACAGCATCATCTTTCAGGATTTGAAATAGCTCAACTGGAATTCCATCACCGCCAGTAGCTTTGTTCATAGTGATGCTTTCTAAGGCCCACTTGACTTCGCATTCCAGGATGTCTGGCTCTAGGTCAGTGATCACACCATTGTGATGATCTTGGTCATGAAGATCTTTTTTTGTACAGTTTTGTGTATTCTTGCTATCTCTGCTTAATATCTTCTGCTTCTGTTATGTCCCTACCATTTTTGTCCTTTATCAAGCCCATCTTTGCATGAAATGTTCCCTTAGTATATCTAATTTTCTTGAAGAGATCTCTAGTCTTTCCCATTCTGTTGTTTTCCTCTATTTCTTTGCATTGATTGCTGAAGAAGGCTTTCTTATCTCTCCTTGCTATTCTTTGGAACTCTGCATTCAGATGGGGATATCTTTCCTTTTCTCCTTTGCTTTTCACTTCCCTTCTTTTCCCAGCTATTTGTAAGGACTACTCAGACAGCCATTTTGCTTTTTTGTGTTTCTTTTTCTTGGGAATGGTTTTGAACCCTGTCTCCTGTACAGTGTCACAAACCTCCCCATCCATAGTTCATCAGGCACTATGTCTACCAGATCTAGTCCCTTAAATCTATTTCTCACATCCACGGTATAATCATAAGGGATTTGATGTAGGTCATACGTGAACAGTATAGTGATTTTCCCCACTTTCTTCAATTTAAGTCTGAATTTGGCAATAAGGAGTTCATGATCTGAGCCACAGTCAGCTCCCAATCTTGTTTTTGCTGGCTGTATAGTGCTTCTTCATCTTTGGCTGCAAAGAATATAATCAATCTGATTTTGGTGTCGACCATTTGCTTATGTCCATGTGTAGAGTCTTCTCTTGTGTTGTTGGAAGAGGGTGTTTGCTATGACCAGTGCATTATCTTGGCAGAACTCTATTAGCCTTTTCCCTGCTTCATTCTGTACTCCAAGGCCAAATTTGCCTGTTTCTCCAGGTGTTTCTTGACTTCCTACTTTTGCATTCAGTCACCTATAATGAAATGGACATCTTTTTTGGGTGTTAGTTCTAGAAGGTCTTGTAGGTCTTCATAGAACCATTCAGCTTCTGCTTTTTCAGCCTTGCTGGTCAGGGCATAGACTTGGATTACTGTAATATTAAATGGTTTGCCTTGGAAATGAACAGAGATCATTCTGTCGTTTTTGAGATTGCATCCAAGTACTGCATTTTGGACTCTTTTGTTGACCATGATGGCTACTCCATTTCTTCTAAGGGATTCCTGCCCACAGTAGTAGATATAATGGTCATCTGAGTTAAATTCACCCATTCCAGACTATCTTAGTTCGCTGATTCTTAGAATGTCAATATTCAGTCTTGTCATTTCCTGTTTAACCACCTTCAATTTGCCTTGATTCATGGACCTAACATTCCAGGTTCCTATGCAATACTTCTCTTTACAGCACTGAACGTTGCTTCTATCACCAGTCCCATCCACAGCTGGGTGTTGTTTTTGCTTTGGCTCCATCCCTTCCTTCTTTCTGGAGTTATTTCTCCACTGATCTCCAGTACCATATTGGGCACTTACTGACTTGGGGGGTTCATCTTTCAGTGTCCTATATTTTTGCCTTTTCATACTGTTCATGGGATTCTCAAGGCAAGAATACTGAAGTGGTTTGTCATTCCCTTCTTCAGTGGACCACTTTCTGTCAGACCTCTCTACCATGACCTGTCCATCTTGGGTGGCCCCACATGGCATGCCTTAGTTTCATTGAGTTAGACAAAGTTGTGGTCCATGTGATCAGATTGGCTAGTTGTCTGTGATTTTGGTTTCAGTCTGTCTGCCCTCTGATGCCCTCTCTCAGAGCCTACCATCTTACTTGGTTTTCTCTTACCTTGGATGTGGGGTATCTCTTCATGGCTGCTACAGCAAAGTGCAGCCGCTGCTCCTTACCTTGGATATGGGGTATCTCCTCTCGGCCACCACCCCTGACCTCGGACGTGGGGTAGCTCCTCTCAGCCATGCTTGTGCGTCTACTCCAAGTGTCAATAAAAAATTTTAATCCCCATTCAAAAATGAATTTTACAGCTAAGAATAAAACATGGTCATGAAAACTTATCTTTGGGCTACTTTTAAAAGACAGAGACAAGATGTGTGGTGTAAAGGAAAACTTAAAATAAAGCCTAATTTGGCTACAAAAACAATCCAGTCATGAATTAGGGACACTGTTAAATAAAGCCCTTTTTGTGATATCCATTGATATCAGTTTACGATTTTAAAAGTATTAGGGTCATCCATTATAATAACAATGAGAAATATTTCTCTTTTCATGCATTAATAATTTACTCAATTGTATTTACCTTCTGAAATGATAAATATAATTTCTAGACAAGATTGACATTCAACTAGTACACCAGGAGTAATATCCTGGTGGCATTGACTCTGAAGGATTGTTTTCTGTTTCATATCAATTAAATATTTTTATTCAACAGAGAATCAGTGTTATGCAGGAAAATCAACACTCTACAAAATAAAATAAAATAGTAGTAGATTAAATGTTAGCCCCCCAAATCTCTGTCCTCATCCCAAGAACCTGTGAATATTACCTCATATTGCAAAAGAATGAACATTGTTTTATATGGCAAGTGATATGAATAAGTTAAGGATCTGGAGAGGCTTATCCTGGATTAGCTAGATGGGCCCTAAGTGTAATCATATGTGTCCTTACAAGAATGAGACAGTAGGAGTTTGTTGAAGGTAATGTAACCACAGAGGCAGATTGGAGTGATATTGACACAGGACAAGAAATGCTCGGAGACACTAGGAGCTGCATGAGGCAAGGAATTGATTCTCCCCTGGAGCATTCAGAGGGAGCACAGCCTAGATAACACCTTGATTACAGAACCCTGTCATGATGGCCACAGAAAACTAACACAGTAGCATTTGCTAATACATGTGGCGTAAATAGGGGCTTTCCTGGTGGCTCAGTGATAAAGAACCCACCTGCAGTGCAGGAACTGCAGGAGACATGGGTTCAATCACTGGGTCAGAAAGATCCTCTGGAGGAGGGCATGGTAACTCCACATGAAGTATCCCATGACAGAGGAGCCTGGCGGCCTACAGTCCTAGGATCACAAAGAGTCAGATATGACTGAAGTGACTGAGAACACACACAAACATGGCATAAATAATCCCACTGTGTCTGATTTTCAAATACCAATATTTAGTCACTGATGAGCTCTGGGAAAGGGTGCACACAGTTTGTTGTCCTAAGCTGGTACAAGCCGGTTTCAATATGCTATTGGCCCTGGATACAGGTACAGGTACATTCAATTCCCCTCTGATTTTTTTACTTGTTTCATTTCATTTCTTTCTGCCAAAGACAATGAAATGAGACATCCTGTGTAGCCCCTTTTGTCAAAATAACACAGAAAAAGCCAATATCACTGATTAAAAATTTACTCTAATTAGTACATTAGAAGAAAGCTGGTATTTTCATAAAACTCAAACAATGATAAATTTAAATGACAATACAACATAAAATGTACAGAAGCCCCCTACATATGAATGAGTTCTGTTCTAAAAGCACATTTATAAGTCTCATTTGTTTGTAAGTTAGTATTGTACTGTAATAGATTTATAATATTTTCACACAAATAATACATAAAAAGCAAACACGCAAAAAATAAACATTTTTAATCTTACAGTTCAGTACCTAGAAAAGTAGGTGGTGGACATTAGAGCTGAAGGATAATCAGCATTAGGAGATGGAGGGAAAGTTGCAATTTCATTCTCACCTGACATTGATGGAACACGCATTCTCATCTTTGAAAGTTCTCAACTTGAAGGTTCTTATCACACACTATAATTCTGCCCCCATTTAGTAACAGGTGACTATAAGGAATTGCTGAGCTTTTTTCCGAACTGCATGGAAAGTGTTTTTCTAGTAGTAAGTGCACAATTAAAAGTAGTTAGAATTATTTTCCTATCATCAATGTCATTGGTGAGAATGATGACAACAGTAGTTAGCAGTAAAAGAGTGGCAATGGCAATAACAGTTATAGTACTTAACTGTGTGTGTGCTCAGTCACTCAGTCATGTCCGATTCTTCACAACCCCATGGACTGTAGCTCACCAGGCTCCTCTGTACATGGAATTTTCCAGGCGAGAATGCTGGAATGGGCTCCCATTTCCTCCTCCAGGGGAACTTCCTGACTCAGGGGTCAAACCTGCATATCTTGGGTCTCCATGCATTGGCAGGTGGATTCTTTACCACTGCACCACCTGGAAGCCCTATAGTACTTTATTAAAGCATATTAAAAAGTAGAGACATCATTTTACCAAAAACGGTCTATATAGTCAAAACTATGGTTTTTTCAGTAGTCATGTATAGATGCGCAAGTTGTTGCATAAAGAAATCTAAGCACCAAAGGATTGATGTTTTCGAATTGTGCTGGAGAAGACTCTTGAGAGTCCCATGGAGTGCAGGGAGATCACACAAGTCAATCCTAAAGGAAAACTAATCTGAAAGAGTGAAGGAAAAGGAGAAAAGGACAGCAGGGGATAATATTGTTAAATAGCATTACTGACTCCAAGGACATGAATTTGTGCAAACACCAAGAGACAGTGGGGAACAAAGGAGCCTGGCGTGCTGCAGTCCATGGGGTCACAAAGAGTCAGACATGACTTAGTGACTGAACAACAACAAGTTTATTAAAGATGGAGATAGATCAGCTGTTATCCTTATGGGAATTCCCTTGTGTGTTATTTGTTGTTTTTCCCTTGCTGCTTTTAATATTTGTTCTTTGTGTTTGATCTTTGTTAATTTGATTAATATGTGTCTTGGGGTGTTTCTCCTTGGGTTTATCCTGTTTGGGACTCTCTGGGTTTCTTGGACTTGGGTGATTATTTCCTTCCCCACTTTAGGGAAGTTTTCAACTATTATCTCCTCAAGTATTTTCTCATGGTCTTTCTTTTTGTCTTCTTCTTCTGGAACCCCTATGATTCGAATGTTGTAGCGTTTAATATTGTCCTGGAGGTCTCTGAGATTGTCCTCATTTCTTTTAATTTGTTTTTCTTTTATCCTCTCTGATTCATTTATTTCTGCCATTCTATCTTCTAATTCACTAACCCTATCTTCTGCCTCTGTTATTCTACTATTTGTTGGCTCCAGAGTGTTTTTAATTTCATTTATTGCATTATTCATTATATACTGACTCTTTTTTATTTCTTCTAGGTCCTTGTTAAACCTTTCTTGCATCTTCTCAATCCTTGTCTCCAGGCTATTTATCTGTGATTCCATTTTAATTTCAAGATTTTGGATCAATTTCACTATCATTATTTGGAATTCTTTATCAGGTAGATTCCCTATCTCTTCCTCTTTTGTTTGGTTTGGTGGGCATTTATCCTGTTCCTTTATCTGCTGGGTATTCCTCTGTCTCTTCATCTTGTTTAAATTGCTGAGTTTGGGAGTCCTTTCTGTATTCTGGCAGTTTGTGGAGTTCTCTTTATTGTGGCGTTTCCTCGCTGTGTGTGGGTATGTAGAGGTGGCTTATCAAGGTTTCCTGGTTAGGGAAGCTTGTGTCGGTGTTCTGGTGGGTGGAGCTGTATTTCTTCTCTTTGTTCAGTCGCGCTATGGGGAGGGAGGGAGGGATGCTGCAAACAAATGACACTGGCGTGCGCTCGCAGTGCCTCAGCCACACTGGGTCTGCCCCCGCTCACGGCGTGTGATGATAACACACAAGGGAATTCCCATAAGGATAACAGCTGATCTTTCAATAGAAACTCTTCAAGCCAGGAGGGAATGGCAAGACATACTTAAAATGATGAGAGAAAATAACCTACAGCCCAGATTATTGTAGCCAGCAAGGATCTCATTCAAGTATGAAGGAGAAATCAAAAGCTTTTCAGACAAGCAAAAGCTGAGAGAATTCTGCACCACCAAACCAGCTCTCCAACAAATACTAAAGGATATTCTCAAGACAGGAAACACAAAAATGGTGTATAAACTCGAACCCAAAACAATAAAGTAAATGGCAATGGGATCATACTTATTAGTAATTACCTTAAACATAAATGGGTTGAATGCCCCAACCAAAAGACAAAGACTGGCTGAATGGATACAAAAACAAGACCCCTACATATGTTGTCTACAAGAGACCCACCTCAAAACAGGGGACACACACAGACTGAAAGTGTAGGGCTGGAAAAAGATTTTCCATGCAAATTGGGACCAAAAGAAAGCAGGAGTCACGATACTCGTATCAGATAAATTAGACTTTAAAACAAAGGCTGTGAAAAGAGACAAAGAAGGTCACCACATAATGATCAAAGGATCAATCCAAGAAGAAGATATAACAATTATAAATATATATCCACCCAACATGGGAGCACCGCAGTATGTAAGACAAATCCTAACAAGTATGAAAGGAGAAATTAACAATAACACAATAATAGTGGGAGACTTTAATACCCCACTCACACTTATGGATAGATCAACTAAACAGAAAATTAACAAGGAAAAAAAAAAAAAAAACATGTATCTATAAAGCTCACTAAAGCAAAGCACAGTAAAATGAGGTATGGCAATAAAAGGCGTTAAATTTATCAAAAAAAAAATAAATAAAGTGCTGAAAAATTAAAGCTGTCAATTCTGTAATAGATATTCATTGAAAGTATCTTTTGAAATGGGGGTGAAAACACCTTCAGAGAAATGAAAGCTAAGGAAGCATGCACGAGCTATAAAAAATGATAAAGTCCTTTATGAATGATGATAATATCAAAACAAAACTGGGAAATACAGGAAGGAGTAAAGAGCACTATGAACAGTCAATACTTGGATAAACATTAGAAACTATTCTCTTTTGTTAATTTCTTCATGGTAAACTATCAACATTATATTGTGAAAAAAAAAAAAAAGATGGAGATAGACATTTTTCTTCATTTTCTGAGATAATAGAAAAAAGTAAAGTTGGAGTTCAAAGACCTCTGACTGGGAGAAGGGGGCATTGTGCAAGAGCAACCGACATGTGTAGGGATCCAGAGTTTGGAAGGAAGAGAAAGAAGAGGTGAGGGAAGAACAATATGGCAATGAATCCTGTAGATGAAAATAAGAAAGATTCTAACAATTACCCTGGGGCTTTTTGGAGCTAGACATCTAAGAGAACTTGGAGGAGACTGCGGCATGTGCTCCTCCAGCAAGAGGAATGACGAGAGACTCCACTGTCACTAATCTAACCAAACTGATGGTTTGGTGATAAGTTGACAAGCAGAAGTAGACTTCAGTGTAGTCAAGGATTATTTGCTTCCTATATTGCTGCTTTCATTATTATCTGGGTTACCAGAATTGATGAAGACAAGCAATTATTCAAGAACCTTATCAGTGAAAACAAATAATTAGTCTTTTTACTCCACAGAAGAGCCAAAACTTTTTTCAACATAGGTATCTATTATAAGATCTAGTAAGAGTGAAGATGAAGGCAAGTGTTCCTTAAATTGCTTCATTATCCCTAATCCAAAAGTTTGTTTGTGCATTGACCACAAAGAAAATAAAGCTGCCAGTCCATATTTGGTTGTGGCTCAAAGCCTTTATTTTCCCTCTTTTGGTCCAGACCACAGTTCCAAAAACACAGACCTTTCAGTGTTCATTCTGATTTGTAACTTCCTCCCCAAAGTGCATCAAGCAATCAACTAAATTTGACACTAAAGTTGCAGAAATAAAAGAGATAATGCAGTCTATCATATCCCTGTCTTCACTTTTCTTAGACATGTTTCTACAAAATTGATGCCAAAGCCAAGTTGTTGTTTTTTTAATTTAAATTTATTTATTTTAATTGGAGGCTAATTACTTTACAATATTGTGTTGGTTTTGCCATACATCAACATGAATCCACCACAGCTGTACACATGTTCCCAATCCAGAACCCCACTCCCACCTCCCTCCCTGTACCATCCGTCTGGGTCATCCCAGTGCACCAGCCCCAAGCATCCTGTATCCTGCATCGAACCTGGACTGGCGATTCATTTCTTATATGATATTATACATGTTTCAATGCTATTCTCCCAAATCATCCCACCCTCTCCCTCTCCCACAGAGTCAAAAAGACTGTTCTATACATCTGTGTCTCTTTTGCTGTTTCGCATACAGGGTTATTGTTACCATCTTACTAAATTCCATATATATGCATTAGTTTTTTTAAGACCACAGTTAGACTGTTCTCTGTAAAAGAATGGTAATAGGAAACAGCATTTGGCATCTTTTTTTACATGTATGCATGCAGTTCTCACCTTCACCCTTATATTTATTCCCAAATTCTACTATAAGTACTATCAGGCAAGGATTTCTAAACAATATCAAGTGGGAAACATTTTATAAATAGAAATTTCCATGACCACCCCATATCTGTTACCAAACTGAACTTGGGTCCCCTCACCTGACATATACCAAAGCCAATCTACTGATACCTGGCTGTGGTGAAAGAATGTACAGCATTTATTGCGGGTATGAAGCAAAGAGAACAGGCAGTTTGTGCTCAAAAGCCCAAATTCCCCAGTGGCTTTCAGGGTAGGATTTGTAAAGACAATATGCATGATCAGCTAGTTCACAATTCTCTGATTGGTTGATGGTAAAGTAACAGGGTGATGTTTCAAAAACTTCAATCAGCCTGAAATTTACTCTGGTGGTCAAGATGCAGTTAACTTCCTCCACCTGGTAGGAGTTTTAACATCTGCAAAACAGCTCAAGGACATGGCTCAGAATATTGTCTATGGCTCTTGAGGAGGACATAAAGGTGCTTGACTTTGTTTTATGGCTAAACTATTATTGGAAGGACTGATGTTGAAGCTGAAACTCCAATACTTTGGCCACCTGATGCGAAGAACTGACTCATTTGAAAAGACCCTGATGTTGGGAAAAATTGAAGCTGGGAGGAGAAGGGGACAACAGAGGATGAGATGGTTGGATGGCATCACTGACTCGATGGATATGAGTTTGGGTAAACTCCGGGAGGTGGTGATGGACAGGGAGGCCTGGCATGCCGTGGTTCATGGGGTCACAAAGAGTCAGACACGACTGAGTGACTGAACTGAACTGAACTGAAACTATTATTATTTTGTCTTGTTTGACTGCTTTCCTTTGTTTTTGCATTTTCTAATTTTTCTAATTAAATTTGCTCTTTGGAACTCTGTGAAGGTTTAGGAGGCTAAAGCTTTTCTGCAAAGAAAATGTGGCGGATATGTCCAGGTGGGGGAGGGGAGAGGGTCTGTTCCTAGGAAGGCTCTACTGGGTCCTCTCAGTTTCAGATCTACTACCTGAACAAACTGCAGGAAAGAGGATACAGAAACAGCAGAACATACATCTGCAAGAATTACCAAAAACAAACAGAAAAATAGAAATATGTTTTATTATGTGGATCAGGTACTTTGCAAATTTATTCTATTTAATCCTTACAGCAGTAAAGAGGTTGCTTATCATCATCCATGTGATTAAACCTCTGGGGCAAGAAATCAATACATCACAGGGTTACACAGCTATTTGAGTAGTGAAACTAAAAAAACATCCAGGGAGTCTGAATTCACTTCATTAGCCACCAAGCTCTAGCTCCACAAAACAGGACATTTTCTGCTCACTGTGAGCAGAAGGAACAGAGAGACCACTATGTTTCCCACCAAAGCATACAGAAGCCGAAGGACTGGGGTGGGGCACTTTCAAAAACTGTAGGAAAGGCACGTGGGAGGTAATATCAGACACCTTAACCAGCTCCCTCTTCCAAATCTCAGACTGGCAAGCAGCAGTGCAGCTTTGCTGCCATTAGTCAAAGACCTTTATTAAAAACCCTAGGACGTGGAACAATGGCTGGTGGCCTTCCTAGACTAATGTACAACAGGATGCTTCCAGTGTCTCTGTTTCCAAGGAATCACAGCAGGTGGGCAGACCTGAGTAGCAATAAGTACCGGCCAACCTTCAGCAGAGAAGGAAATGGCAGCCCACTCCAGTCCTCTTGCCTGGAAAATCCCATGGATGGAGGAGCCTGGTAGGCTGCAGTCCATGGGGTCGCTAAGAGTTGGACACAACTGAGTGAATTCACTTTCACATTTCACTTTCATGCATTGGAGAAGGAAATAGCAACCCACTCCAGTGTTCTTGCCTGGAGAATCCCAGGGACGGTGGAGCCTGATGGGCTGCCATCTATGGGGTCGCACAGAGTCGGACACGACTGAAGCAACGCAGCAGCAGCAGCTGCAGACATCACAGGACGCAGATACCCTTTCCTCAGAATGCAAAACACAATAGCAGAGGAGAGCTTCGTGGGATGGGAGGAGAAGAGGAAAACTTTCTGTAACTTCCCTAACACACTGCAACATCTGAGAGGCAGCCAAGTATGCCGCATTACCAGATGAAAATGGTAGTTAATCACCAACATTCCTGGTGCAAAATACTATTTTTACTGTTTTTATAGGTTCAGATTCCAGTCCACAGGAAACCATGCTCCACAGCCTCAATCAACAAGTAAAAAGTCATCTCTTATTGATATTGTCTTTCATAGTAATTCCAATACACAGTTATGCTAAAATTACCCTTTCTATCAAAAAATTAGGAAGAGAGGAAACAAAAAGGTAAAAGGAAACAGAGCATCTTATCCTGCCACACAACAGAGAAAAGTAGCAGTAACCCATAGTCTCACAATGCATCACAGAACTTCAGTTCTTCAAGTATTACCAAGTGTGTCCCTTGATGAGGAGTTTCTTCAAACCTATATCCTCTGGACCCAAGTCCCTCTCCACAAAAAACTCCGCTGCACTGCACTCCACAGGAAGACAGCAGGTCACCACTCAGCTTGCCAGGGTTCGGGTCCAGCCATTATTCTATGTTGACAGGACAGGGATCTGCCACTCCCTCTGCTCTTTCAGTAACAACATTTGCCCTTTCCAATGGGCATGATGTGGTCAGAAATACCTCACTGTTTAGGACAACTTAGCTTCTTAAGGCTGAGCTGCACAAGACTGACAGAAGCTAATGGAAGACGGGGTCTCCTTGGCTCCTTGCTGAGGTTTTCCTCTGTTGTCGCTCCTCCCTCCGAATCTCTCAAAAATGACAAAGAATGAGTTGCAGAATCATGGCCCAAGTTTCATTCCAGCTCAAGCGGCAAATTCCTAACCACCAGCTGCTGGCTGGCAGCCCATGTATTCTCTAGTTGAAGCTCATTAACACAAGATAGGCATACATAACTGAAAGACTTAGGGCTTCCTGACACACCCTCCAGGTGAGAGGTGACTGCTGAGACGGAGTGTGTGTTGGGGGAAGGAAGCTGTCTTCAAACCTCAAAGGTTAGATGTTAGAATCTCTGTTTTACTTAAATAGAGCCAAGTTAATAACTCATTCCTACAGCAATCCAGATGTCATTTCTTTTTTATGTCTTTTTTTTTTTTATGATGAGCAATGGTTCATTATTTTAGCCAAAGATAAAATAGTCATTCTAAGTTGTACTTCCTCTCTCTGTGTTTCTCTATCCTTGAGGAAAGAGAAGTTTGAGTGCAATTAATCACAAGAATTAAGTCCCCATTCTAGTTGTAAATACTGCCTTATACTTGCCTTGACAAAGTCACTGGCCAGAAAACTGATAGAATTTCAAATACATATATCAAAGTTCATTGTGTTCTTGGCACCTTGTGTAGGATACACAAGAATGTATTCTAATAAGTCAAAACAAAAGATTAAAAATGTAGCACTTACCTTTCCTTATTTTGTAAACTGATAAAACAAAGCAAACTAAACTGAAACTCTAACATACTTTGTATTATGAAGACTTTCCTGGTTTCTTCTCCACCCTGGAAAAATACTCTTAAGTTCAAATATGTATAATTAAATTGCTTGAACTTAATTTGCTTTTTAAGATAAAAAATATCTTGTTTTTCAGTACTTGACAATCTCCCTTCTGATTTCAAAGCTCCAAAGTACATTTCTCAACAAAAATATATTTAATTCCACTTTCCCATCAGTTTTTCTGCTTTTTTTCTGGCTGTTACTTTCCTTGGTTCACATCAAGGGTTTAATTGTTAGCAGAAGATGCACCAAAGGTTAGTTATGAAAACTTGACTTGATGAAGGCTAAGCAGTTTATTGCATCCTGCCTACTGGCAGGTTATGTAGACATATCTCAAAATGTGACTCATCTTTGATGCTTTCCTAACTTTTTTAATGAATCATGCACACCATTTCCTCACCTATGCTCTTTTTCTCATGTAGTTGTATAACTGAACAAACTACCCATACCCAAGCCTGGGAAGCACAAATGGGGTTAATTAACATCAATAAACTGTCCTCAAAAACAAAATACCAAGTGTCTTTTCACCACTCTAAAATGGTACCCAATAGTAGAGTCACTGGAGAAGGACATGGCGCCCCAGTCCAGTACTCTTGCCTGGAAAATCCCATGGATGGAGGGGCTTGGTAGGCTACAGTCCATGGGGTCAGAAGAGTCGGACATGACTGAACGACTTCACTTTCACTTTTCACTTTCAGGCATTGGAGCAGGAAATGGCAACCCAATCCAGTATTCTTGCCTAGAGAATCCCGGGGACAGAGGAGCCTGGGGGGCTGCCGTCTATGGGGCCGCACAGAGTCAGACACGACTGAAGTGACTTAGCAGCAGCAGCAGCAGCAGCAGTAGAGTCACCAACATTCCCAGTTTGCCTGTCCCAATTTTAGCACTGAAGTGTCCTTGTTCTGATTAATCCCTCAGTCCTGAGCAACCTATGACACAAAAGAATAGATGTTCTAAACTTGGTAACAATATGACTTAAGAAAATTTCCACTTAGTAGTGTTTCTTTGGATCCATGACTGTCATAAACTTAAAATAATCTAAAATCCATAGCCGATTAACTATATATGCTTTATCTCCCAACACCATACCTAGCTTGCCTCATATAGAAAATATTAGGCCTTATCAAAAGTACCTATACTTACTTAAAAATTGAATCCCCAAACCCAAAACACAGTGATCTTAATTCTGGATTTGGCTCCACTTCAGAAAGCTAAAGCTACTTGATTGTAAACACTTTTTATGAATTATTACTCCATATAGTAAATTCCTTGAAAAGTAGAATTCATTGTTCTTTCACTGTGGAATATTTCAAACATACAGAAAATAATAAGCATCTGTGTACCTTTGACTTATGTTTAAAAATACTACTTTAATAATATTAACATTTAATGATCTATAACTGCAATTTTTATTTCAGATATTTTAAAAATACTTAATATTACAAATATGGCTATAGTTAGCCCATTCTTCACATTTGCCTTCTTCTCTTTTTCAGAACAAAACCAGGTCTGAAGTCAATGTCTGCTTCTCTCTATGTTTCACATTTTTGTCACACACGCATGTATTTGTCACAATAAGCAACATGTACTCTTACATTTTGTACTTAATTATACCCTCACATCTTACACACAGTAACTGAAAATTCTTTAGTCAAATTGAATTGAATTCACTACCTAAATCTACAAGAGGACAAACAACAATTCCCTACTTTCAAAAGGTCAAGCTAAAATTTAAATAGTCTTAAAAGTAAAATAATAAACTAAAATCAACAAACTTACTTTCTAAATACTTTGGCTTAAATGTTATTCTCATATCCCTTCAAGTCACTCAGAGACAAAATAGTTTGTACTATTTGCGTAGAGTTTCCATTTTCTTTATGCTCTTCTATTTAGCATTGCTTTTCTCCAAAACCATATTATCTGTCAGTGCTAGATTAGTGACACCTACCACCCAACTTTTGCCTACAGTCTATAACTTTGTCTAGTGAGTGTAGCAAATAAATACACAACAAATAATCTGTACTGTGGGAAAAGAGGGAAATGCTTTGTCTTAATTGATTGAGCACTATGATGATTTATGCTTCTGCCAATCCATTCTTATGGATTGTTTCCTTTATGTAGAGAAACTACAATAAAAGTTTCAAAGATGTTTAACAATTTGCACCCTAGCAAAAAACAGTTAACACTATAAATGTTGTCTCATGACCTGGAGCTTCAAATTATGATCCGTTGACCAGGAGCATGTATGTTACCTGGTACTTGTTAGAAAGACAGAATTTTGGTCCCACCTCCTGGATCAGAATCTTACTGCATCTTAATCATACAGCCTTACATGGTACCTACCTGTTGCATGTGCATGTGAGTTGTACTGATACCTTCATCCACAATAGTTCAAATGTATTTTACAAAAGCAGACCCAAAGCCTTGTGCCAAATGCCTAATAGTGTTTAACAAACAGCACTTGAGTAACAAACAGACAGTAAAGAATCTGCCCACAATGCAGGAGACCTGGATTCGATCCCTGGGTTAGCTTTATCCCCTGGAGAAGGAAATGGCAATCCACTCCAGTATTCCTGCCTGGAGAATCCCACGGACAGAGGAGCCTGGTGGGCTACAGTCCATGGGGTCGCAAAGAGTCGGACATAACCGAGTGACCAACAGGTACACATACAGTGTAGGATTAAGAATCAAGTCAACAGTCAAATTTGATTTTGAAACAGAGACTTCACGCTCTTCTCCCTCACATTATTTCAACAGTCTTACCAATGAGATAGAATGAATGATGATAAAGTAATAGTTAAAGGAAAAATATTAATAATGTTAACATTCTATTTTTTGTCTCAAAAGGACCAATAGTACTTTGTCCTAATGGATATAAAATAGCATAGAAATCATCTAAATATTTATCAATTATATTTTCTAGCTATACTAGATAGTATGTGGTTGAGAACAAACTTACCAGTTGCGTAAATTTTCTGTATTTCAGTTTCCTCCTATGTAAGGTAATACTTATATCTTAGGATATAGATAAGTTAACATCTGTGAAGGCTGGTGTACAGTAAAACCTTAGCCACTATTATTATTTTACACCAAATATTTAACTTTCAGAGAAAGATCTTAGTTCTCTCTAAAGAAACTTTTTCTCTCACTTTTAAGGATTTTCTTCTACCCACCATCCATCTCACTTAATCTCCCTTTATTTATTCACTTAAAATATATCAAAACTGTGCTATAATTTTCTTCTGTTTCAGTCAATGCTTCTCCCCTGCACCTACAGGAAGGAAAATATCAAGTCTACATATCTAGACAAGGCATCTTTCTCTTGCCAGTGTCACACCCCCAACTGCCCCCCAGTGTTGCCATCTGTATAGTTGCAATAGCTATAATTTTGGAGCTTTTATCTAGCAAGAATTAGTTCCATTAATCTTTAAAACTATTATGGAGTATAGTTATTGCTCATTCTTTTATCTGAGGGTCAGAGAGGTGAATGACTTAATTGAAACTCACATCACTTACAGTGGAATTGAACTGCAAATAGAACACAAAAATTCGCGCACCCAAACCTACGCTCTTTATGCCACATTAGACCATCTCAAAGGCATGAAAAAGTATCACATTCGAAGTTAAACTTACCATTTCTGCCACCAACTTCTCCACGGCCATTAGTACTATGACCATTTTCCTTAAGTTACTTTGTTTGCTTTCTTTCTGACTTGCATTACACATTTCATCATGTTAAATATGGAGTAATTTTGACATGCTATGCCTCTCAGATTCAGTGCTCCCCAGCCACCACCACTCAGGGACAAGCTTCCCTCAGTTATGGTACAGATTCTAAAAACAATCTCTGAATAGCTCCTTTGATCTCCGGTCCTCGTGCAGCAACCAGGTTTCACTGGGCTATGTATTATTTTGTATGTTTTGCTCAGTCACACAGTTGTATCCATCTCTTTGTAATCCTTTGACTGTCCGCCATTCTCACTCCTCTGTCCATGGGCAAGAATACTGGAGTGCATTGCATTTCCTTCTCCAGGGGATTTTCCCACCCAGAAATTGAACCTGGTTCTCTTACATCTCCTCCTTCGGCAGATGGATTCTTTACCACTGCAACATCTGGGAAAGCCCCTTGTTTTATTTTAAATTTGACCAAAGAATATACAGCACCTAACTTCCTATTTCATCAAGGTCCATTAGTGTTACGACTCATGTATCTTTTCATGTCACATTCCCAAGTTATTTGAAATTTGCCTACAGTGTAGGTAATCTGTCATTCAGTAAAACCTCGGGAAGATGCAGACAGTGGAACAGCTGCAGGGGAATGACACCCAGGAAAGATTTTGGAATCCAAGAACTCTGCCCAGATGCACATTTAGGTCTCCATTTGGATATCAACATGAAAACTGATCTCTCTTTACAGGAAAGAAGTCAAAGTAGAGTCTATAAATGAAACCTCTACCTGCACAGATTTTTGAAACTTCAGGAACAGGAAGAAAGGGTCTACCATTCCTTGTATAAATAGAAAGATGGTCCATCATCATTTGTGTTTCTCTGGAAGCAAACCTTGAGACTTACCCTCAGGTATTTACTTGGTGGCCTGAGGAAGTAGGACTGCGGGAATTGGGAGAGTAACAGAGAAGGAGGAAAAACCAGTACAAGGCTGTGTGATACACCCAAGGTGTGCTATGGGCAAAGGGCTTGCTTCTACAAACCTCAGGGAAGCATACAGAAAGCTTCCCACATTCTCCACCTGAGGACAGGAGACCAAGCATTGGCCCAGAGTTGCCCTGACTTCCCTACCATCCCAAGCCCAACTGAAAGCAAGAGCTAATCTGTCTCTCTTAATTTAGAGAAGGCTCTGAGGCAGAAACACAGGAATCGTGACTAACTTGATTATATCAAACATGTTATAATATTAATATAACCATATCCCACATAAAATGGTATTGCATGACTTAAAATGTGAAGAGATTTTTACAATTTTGTTTTTGAAATTGCTATCTGTTTTGAAATTGCAATTTTTGTTAAACATTTTTAACTAAGTCAAATATTTTTTTAAGGTTTTAAACATTTTAACAAAATGGATCCTCAAACCACCTCTAAAACTGCTCAATACGAACACTAGTTTCAAGAACTCTACTCCAAACCCTGTCCTTTAAACTGTTGTGGATAATTATGGAGAACTCTTATTTTCTGAAATAGTTATTACAAATCCTAGTGCCAGCAACAATCATTCCCAGGGCAAACAGGCATGGGACAAGGACAGTACAGCACAAAGAAGAAACTGCTTCAAGAAACAGAATGACAGAAGCAGAAGGGAATAGACAACAGACCAGAAAGAGAGATTCTTATCAAATTCACCTGCTGCTGCTGCTGCTAAGTCACTTCAGTCGTGTCCGACTCTGTGCGACCCCATAGATGGCAGCCCACCAGGCTCCCCCGTCCCTGGGATTCTCCAGGCAAGAACACTGGAGTGGGTTGCCATTTCCTTCTCCAATGCATGAAAGTGAAAAGTGATAGTGAAGTTTCTCAGTCATATCTGACTCTTAGCGACCCCATGGACTGCAGCCTACCAGGCTCCTCCATCCATGGGATTTTCCAGGCAAGAGTATTGGAGTGGGGTGCCATTGCCTTCTCCATAAATTCACCTAGTAAAGACTAATCAATTTCCCAGGGAAAATGTATCAGAATATCAGAACCATAAAAGATTAATGTAATCATAAGAGCCCATTTAGCTGTCCCATTAAGTCAAGAATTGAGTCAAGAATTCTGACTCAAAAATGTGGATTTTATATTTTTAAATAAATCTTCAGATTTTCTTTATAAAATCCAAATCAGAGGTCTTTCTGGGCATTGATAAGCAAACTGACAATTGTAAAGGCATGTTCTCCAGAGTAAATGAAGAAGGCATGTGACCCTCTACAAAATACTGTCTTAACAAGTCTTTTTTTGTCTGTTTCTATTTCTCAGTATACTCAGAATGAGGACCTTGTACTATCTTCCCTCCATTCCTCAGTTCACAGGCATCCTCAAGAGTTCTCACTTCCACCATCCCCCATAGAGCTTGAGAGAATCATTAACTGTCTTTACATCAATGAATCAATCTCCCATTATATACAACCAGGACCCTCCACACAGAGTTGCCCATGTGAAAAGAAGCTCAGCTGCAAAAACATGCCTGGAATTCAGAAATATGCCCTTGAGATTTTCATTAAAGTTCATGTTTAAAAGTGCTCTTTATTTCATCTATCTTGGGACTCTTCAGCATTGGAGAGAGAGCCCTTCATTCGTAACAATAAGCCTGTTAAAGTAAAATTCACTGTATACAAACTTCAAACATATAAATATTCATTCACTCACCAATCTTTTGACATTAGGCCAAGCTTCTTGTTTTCACACCAATAACACAGTCTACGATGTCAAGCTTCATTTAAAAAAAAAATAGTAGTGAGAACTTAAAAGATGGAGCTGAAACAATCTGAGGACAGAATTTGTTGCTTTTGTTGTGGTTCAGTTGCTGTCACGTAGACTCTTTGAGACCCCATAGACTGTAGCACGACAGGCTTCCCTATCCTTCACTGTCTTCCAGAGTTTGCTCAAACTCATGTCTATTGAGTCAGTGATGCCATCCAACCATCTCATCCTCTGCTGCCCCCTTCTCCTATTGCCTTCAGTCTTTCCCAGCATCAGGGTCTTTTCCAATGAGTCAGCTCTTCACATCAGGTGGCTGTATTGGAGCTTCAACTTTAGCATCAGTCCTTCCAATGAATATTCAGGGTTGATTCCTTTAGGATTGATTTGTTTGATCTGCTTGCAGTCCAAGGGACTCTCAAGAGTCTTCTCCAGCACCATAATTTTAAAACATCATTTCTTCGGTGTTCAGCCTTCTTTACTGTCCAACTCTCACATCTATAAATGACTACTGGAAAAACCATAGCTTTGACTAATAGATCTTTGCAGAGTCCTAAAATCCTAAAAGATGCTTCTGCTAAAATGCTACACTCAGTATGTCAGCAAATTTGAAAAACTCAGCAGTGGACACAGGAACGGAAAAGGTCGATTTTCATCCCAATCTCAAAGAAAGGCAATGGCAAAGAATATTCAAATTGCCATACAATGTCACTCATTTCACATGCTAGCAAAATTATGCTCAAAATTCTTCAAGCTAGTCTTCTGAAAGAACCTTTGCCCACAGTTTGTTCAAAATTTTCATGGATTTTACAGGATGATTAAGTAGTTCAAAGAGGTCTTCACCAACTTAGTGACCCTCAGTGAGAAGCTGGAGCTAGAGTTGCAACAGGGTGACTTCACTGAACTTCTTGCTGTGCAACACGAAGAGCTGACTAATCAGGGCATAATGGAATCAGATGCCCAGAGAAAGGATGAAGGCAGACAAGAAGTAACTGAAGAACTGAAGAGATTCACAATGCAGGAAATGGCAAGGGAATTTTCTTTATTTGAGGAGGACTGTTAGTTCTTGATGCTCAAGACCCAACTGTAGAATGGTACACAAAGATTCCAGCAGCTGATTATGATGCAAGCCAGTGCTACTGTCTCATCTACAATGAGAAAAAAAAAGTACTGTTACCAAGAAATCATTGTATATTTTTCTCAAGAATGTTGATAGAATTGAGTCCAACAAGGAACCAGAACCTGTGCCATCAGTGTTAGGTATGAGTGAAATTGCAGCTTGCCTCCCTCTCCTGTTGCTGCTGAGCCTTCAGCTCTACCAGCCCCACCTCCTCCACCTCCTCCAGTCAGGAACTCTTCCTGCTGTTCGCTCAGTGCCAGCCCCTGGATGCCAGCTGCTGTATTATACTACTATACACTTGAAGGTAATTTACTGAAAGATTAAAAATGTTTATTATTGTGTTTGGTTTTATGCATTGTATCTTTGAAAAGTATTATAAAGCTATCACTGTTCAGAGCTACATGTTGGTTTTGTCCTTAGGCTAACTTTGTTGGACTTACGAACAATTGGCCTTATGAACACGCTCTCATTCATATGCAGGGAACTTGCTGTATTTGAAAATAGTTAAGAGAGTAGATTGGAGGAGGAAATGGCAACCCACTCCAGTGTTCTTGCCTGGAGAATCCCATGGATGGAGAAACCTGGTAGGCTGCAGTCCATGGGGTCGCACAGAGTCGGACACGACTGAAACAACTGAGCAGCAGCAGCAGCAAGAGAGTAGATATTAAAAGTTCTCATCAGAAGAAATAAAATTTTTAACTATATGTGGTGATGAATATTAACTAGACTTATCACAGTGATCATTTTGCAATATATGCAGATGGACTCATTAAGTTGTACACGTTAAACTAATACTATATTATATGTCAATTATATCTCAAAAAATAAAAAGTTCCATGAAATAATTTATGTATTTCTTTCTGGTATTTCCTATTTTATGTAATTTTATTAAACAAATCTTGGCTGGTTCCACTAAATCAGTATCATTCCTCACAATGGGCATTATGACCAGCAGCTTGAAAAATGCCATCCTAGTGGTGTATGTTCATTGCTATCCCGCAGAACCTGATGACTGAAAAACAAAGCATGCACTCAGGAAGCAAGGATACATAAAGCCAGAGGCTGATGAAATTCAGAGCGAAAGAGTACAAGGAGAGGTCTGTGAAAACACTTGGGGAAGTGAGATTTAGGCTGGGTTTTGAGAAAGTGGATGATACTGAATGAGCAGAAATAAAAGAGAGCTGTATTTGGGCAAAAATTTAGGACCCTGATATCTACCAGTCCTTATTGCATTCAAACAGATATCACTGAAAAAAACACAAGAAATTTGGGAGAAAAATATTTTTAAAATGTGTTCTGCCCTTGGTTTATGTACTACTGAAGCCTATTCATGGTGACTGCCATAACCTCTCACAAATGTTGTGACAGTTTCGGGTGAACAGTGTAAACAACATTTCTTGAAAGTCACTATAACTTTCTGGTCCACAGGTTGGATGAGCAATGCACATTTGCATCTTTCAAAGTTCACAGCTTGAAGGTTCCTAAGTGGGGCTTCCTGTATGCAGTTCAGTATTACTAACTATAGTCTTTTTATACAACTTTTTTATATCTCAAATGCCTATGCATGATTGTATGAACTGGATCACAACATACAAAGAAATCCTTACTTATGGGTTAAAATTAGAAAAGTTTAAAAGCCACTGATTTACCAGTATTAACCAGCAAGTGCTTGTTGGTAGCTTTAAAGAGAAATTATTACTCAATACAAAATTCTAATCCTTTCATCAATACCGTCTATAAAAATAGTAATATATGCAGAAATATTAATCTATACTTATTTGTGCTAACCACTGCAGATACAAGAAAGAAAAACTTTTCTTTTTTTCTTCAAGGAGCCTGCAAAGTAGTAGGCAATAATGTAAAGTAAAAAGTAAAGCAGAAATACGAATTCGATATAGTGAGACAAAAAGTGAGAAAGCATAAGAGCACAAAGAAAATATTCCAAACTCTATCTCCCAGGAATTGGTTTTTAATTGCCCAAATCTTTAGAGAATTCTTGTCTGTAAGAGGGTCAGATTTTTAGCCAAGAGACTATCACTTGAGAGTCTATTCAGAGAGGTATTCAGCTAACATTCTATGTGGTTAGCATCATGTCATGTTACACAGCGGAAATTCAGCTGGACTAACTAGATTTTCAACCAGGATTTAGAATCCATTTTTCTGGCAAGTAAAAATTGTATAAATTTAAGCTATAAATTTAATGTTTTGATATATTTATAAATTGTGAAATAATTATCACAAACGATCTATCTCCTCTATTGCTTATTATTTTCTTTCTTCTTTGCTTTTTGTATGTTAAGAACACTTAAGATCTACCATCTTAAGAAACTTCAAATATAGTCAGCCCTCTAAATCCACAGGTTTCACATCTGTAACTCAATCAACTACAAATCAAAAATACTAAAAAAAAAAACAAAAAAATCTGGGAGGTTCCAAAAAGAAAAACTTCAATTTGCTGTGCACAAGTAACTATTCACATACTATTTACATTTTATTGCAAATAGTTACATGGCATTTAGGCAAAATGGTTGTCTGAGGAGGACTTACAAATAGTTGAGAAAAGAAAAAAATGAAAGACAAAGCAGAAAAGGAAAGGATATACCCATCTGAATGCAGATTTCCAAAGAATAACAAGAAAGATAAGAAAGCCTTCCTAAGTGGACAATGCAAAGAAATAGAGGAAAACAATAGAATGGGAAACAATTTAATAGAATGGGATCTCTTCAAGAAAATTAGAGATACCAAGGGAACATTTCATGCAATGATCGGCACAATAAAGGACAGAAATGGTATGGACCTAACAGAAATAGAATATATTAATAAGAGGTGGCATGAATACACAGAAGAACCATACAAAAAAAGATCTTAATGACCCAGATAACCACGACGGTGTGATCACTCACCTAGAACCAGACATGCTGGGAGTGCAGGGTCAAGTGGGCTTTAGGAAGTATCCTTTCTTTTTTTTTTTTGTATTTTTTTTGTATTTTTTTCTAATTTTATTTTATTTTTAATCTTTACATAATTGTATTAGTTTTGCCAAATATCAAAATGAATCCGCCACAGGTATACATGTGTTCCCCATCCCGAACCCTCCTCCCTCATCCCTCCTCATACCAACCCTCTGGGTCGTCCCAGTGCACCAGCCCCAAGCATCCAGCATCGTGCATCGAACCTGGACTGGCAACTCGTTTCCTACATGATATTTTACATGTTTCAATGCCATTCTCCCAAATCTTCCCACCCTCTCCCACAGAGTCCATAAGACTGTTCTATACATCAGTGTCTCTTTTGCTGTCTCGTATACAGAGTTATTGTTACCATCTTTCTAAATTCCATATATATGTGTTAGTATACTGTATTTATGTTTTTCCTTCTGGCTTACTTCACTCTGTATAATAGGCTCCAGTTTCATCCACCTCATTAGAACTGATTCAAATGTATTCTTTTTAATGGCTGAGTAATACTCCATTGTGTATATGTACCACAGCTTTCTTATCCATTCATCTGCTGATGGACATCTAGGTTGCTTCCATGTCCTGCCTATTATAAACAGTGCTGCGATGAACATTGGGGTACACGTGTCTCTTTCCCTTCTGGTTTCCTCAGTGTGTATGCCCAGCAGTGGGATTGCTGGATCATAAGGCAGTTCTATTTCCAGTTTTTTAAGGAATCTCCATACTGTTCTCCATAGTGGCTGTACTAGGTTGCATTCCCACCAACAGTGTAAGAGGGTTCCCTTTTCTCCACACCCTCTCCAGCATTTATTATTTGTAGACTTTTGGATCGCAGCCATTCTGACTGGTGTGAAATGGTACCTCATAGTGGTTTTGATTTGCATTTCTCTGATAATGAATGATGTTGAGCATCTTTTCATGTGTTTGTTAGCCATCTGTATGTCTTCTTTGGAGAAATGTCTATTTAGTTCTTTGGCCCATTTTTTGATTGGGTCGTTTATTTTTCTGGAGTTGAGCTGTAGGAGTTGCTTGTATATTTTTGAGATTAGTTGTTTGTCGGTTGCTTCATTTGCTATTATTTTCTCCCATTCTGAAGGCTGCCTTTTCACCTTGCTAATAGTTTCCTTTGATGTGCAGAAGCTTTTAAGGTTAATTAGGTCCCATTTGTTTATTTTTGCTTTTATTTCCAATATTCTGGGAGGTGGGTCATAGAGGATCCTGCTGTGATGTATGTCAGAGAGTGTTTTGCCTATGTTCTCCTCTAGGAGCTTTATAATTTCTGGTCTTACATTTAGATCTTTAATCCATTTTGAGTTTATTTTTGTGTATGGTGTTAGAAAGTGGTCCAGTTTCATTCTTTTACAAGTGGTTGACCAGATTTCCCAGCACCACTTGTTAAAGAGATTGTCTTTAATCCATTGTATATTCTTGCCTCCTTTGTCAAAGATAAGGTGTCCATATGTGCGTGGATTTATCTCTGGGCTTTCTATTTTATTCCATTGATCAATATTTCTGTCTTTGTGCCAGTACCATACTGTCTTGATAACTGTGGCTTTGTAGTAGAGCCTGAAGTCAGGTAGGTTGATTCCTCCAGTTCCATTCTTCTTTCTCAAGATCGCTTTGGCTATTCGAGGTTTTTTGTATTTCCATACAAATTGTGAAATTATTTGTTCTAGCTCTGTGAAGAATACTGTTGGTAGCTTGATAGGGATTGCGTTGAATCTATAAATTGCTTTGGGTAGTATACTCATTTTCACTATATTGATTCTTCCAATCCATGAACATGGTATATTTCTCCATCTATTAGTGTCCTCTTTGATTTCTTTCACCAGTGTTTTATAGTTTTCTATATATAGGTCTTTAGTTTCTTTAGGTAGATATATTCCTAAGTATTTTATTCTTTCCATTGCAATGGTGAATGGAATTGTTTCCTTAATTTCTCTTTCTGTTTTCTCATTATTAGTGTATAGGAATGCAAGGGATTTCTGTGTGTTGATTTTATATCCTGCAACTTTACTATAGTCATTGATTATTTCTAGTAATTTTCTGGTGGAATCTTTAGGGTTTTCTATGTAGAGGATCATGTCATCTGCAAATAGTGAGAGTTTTACTTCTTCTTTTCCAATTTGGATTCCTTTTATTTCTTTTTCTGCTCTGATTGCTGTGGCCAAAACTTCCAAAACTATGTTGAATAGTAATGGTGAAAGTGGGCACCCTTGTCTTGTTCCTGACTTTAGAGGAAAGTATCCTTTTGAAAGGAAGTATCCTTTCAAAAAAAGCTAGTGGAGGTGATGGAATTCCAGCCGAGCTATTTCAAATCCTAAAAGATGATGTTGTTAAAGTGCTGTACTCAATATGCTAGCAGATATGGAAAACTCAGTAGTGGCCACAGGACTGGAAAAAAGTCAGTTTTCATTCCAATCCCAAAGAAAGGCAGTGCCAAAGAATGTCCAAACTACAGCACAATTGCACGCATTTCACATGCTAGCAAAGTAATGCTCAAAATCCTCCAAGCTAGGCTTCGACAGTATATGAACTGAGAACTTTCAGATGTTCAAGCTGGATTTAGAAAAGGCAGACAGACCAGAGATTAAAGTGCCAGCAGCCATTAGATCATAGAAAAAGCTAGAGAATTCCAGATTTACTGACTACACTAAAGTCTTTGACTGTCTGGATCACACAACAAATGGTGAAAAATTTTTATTCAAGAGATGCTAATACCAGACCACCTTACCTGCTTTCTGAGAAATGTGCATGCAGGTCAAGAAGCAACAGTTAAAACTGGACATGGAACAGACTAGAACAAAACTGGGAAAGGAATATATCATGGCTATATATTTTACCACATTTTCTTGAATCTGGCAGTTTGATACTGAAATACTCACGGAAATATCTCCTAGAAATACAAGTTAAAAAATACACAAAAGAATTAAGAGAGGTAATCACAAAATAGGTAAATGTATGTTTATTAATCAAGCTGCAGGGTGTTATTCAGTTCAGTTCAGTTCAGTTCAGTTGCTCAGTCATGTCTGACTCTTTGTGATCCCATGAATTGCAGCATGCCAGGCCTCCCTGTCCATCACCAACTCCCGGAGTCTACTCAAACTCGTGTCCATCAAGTCAGTGATGCTATCCAGCCATCTCATCCTTTGTCATCCCCTTCTCCTCCTGCCCCCAATCCCTCCCAGCATCAGAGTCTTTTCCAATGAGTCAACTTTTTGCATGAGGTGGCCAAAGTATTGGAGTTTCAGCTTTAGCATCAGTCCTTCCAATGAACACCCAGGACTGGTCTCCTTTAGGATGGACTGGTTGGATCTCCTTACAGTGCAAGGGACACTCAAGAGTCTTCTCCAACACCATAGTTCAAAAGCATCAATTCTTCAGCACTCAGCTTTCTTCACAGTCCAACTCTCACATCCATACATGACCACTGGAAAAACCATACCCTTGACTAGACAGACCTTTGTTGGCAAAGTAATGTCTCTGCTTTTGAATATGCTATCTAGGTTCGTCATAACTTTCCTTCTAAGGAGTAAGCGTCTTTTAATTTCGTGGCTGCAGTCACCATCTGCAGTGAGTTTGGAGCCCAAAAAAATAAAGTCTGACACTGTTTCCACTGTTTCCCCTGTTTCCCCATCTATTTCCCATGAAGTGATGGGACCAGATGCCATGATCTTAGTTTTCTGAATGCTGAGCTTTAAGCCAACTTTTTCACTCTCCTCTTTCACTTTCATCAAGAGGCCCTTTACTTCCTCTTCACTTTCTGCCATAAGGGTGGTGTCATCTGCATATCTGAGGTTATTGATATTTCTCCCAGCAATCTTGATTCCAGCTTGTGCTTCTTCCAGCCCAGCGCTTCTCATGATGTGCTCTGCACATAAGTTAAATAAGCAAGGTGACAATATACAGCCTTGACGTACTCCTTTGCCGACTTGGGACCATGCTGTTGTTCCATGTCCAGTTCTAACTGCTGCTTCCTGACCTGCATATAGGTTTCTTAAGAGGCAGGTCAGGTGGTCTGGTATTCTCATCTCTTTCAGAATTTTCCAGAGTTTCTTGTGATCCACACAGTCAAAGGCTTTGGCATAGTCAATAAAGCAGAAATACATGTTTTTCTGGAACTCTTTTGCTTTTTCGATGATCCAGCAGATGTTGGCAATTTGATCTCTGGTTCCTCTGCCTTTTCTAAAACCAGCTTGAACATCAGGAAGTTCATGGTTCACGTATTGCTGAAGCCTGGCTTGGAGAATTTTGAGCATTAGTTTACTAGCGTGTGAGATGAGTGCAATTGTGTAGTAGTTTGAGCATTCTTTGGCATTGCCTTTTTTTGGGATTGGAAAGAAAACAGACCTTTTCCAGTCCTGTGGCCACTGCTGAGTTTTCCAAATTTGCTGGCATATTGAGTGCAGCACTTTCACAGCATCATCTTTCAGGATTTGGAACAGCTCAACTGGAATTCCATCACCTCCACTAGCTTTGTTCATAGTGATGCTTTCTAAGGCCCACTTGACTTCACACTCCAGGATGTCTGGCTCTAGTTGAGTGATCACACCATCATGATTATCTTGTTCATGAAGATTATGTAGTACCAGTCTACATATTTATTCAAAAATATCCAAACGTATGTGGGCCTGCACCGTTCAGACCCATGTTGTCCAGGGATCGACTGTACTATGCCATTTAATAAAAAGGACTTGAGCATCCACAGATTTTGGTATCTGCTGGTGATTTTAGAACCAATTTCCCATGAGTATCACTGAGGGATGATTGCATACTCTATAGTATTGTTAATCACAGTCACGTTGATACATCAGATCTCCAGAACAAGATGATTATCTTGTATAAATGAAGCTTGAAACTCTTTGATCAACATCTCCCCGCTTCCCTCTTGCCACTCCAGCCCATTGCAGCCTCCATTCTACTCTCTGCTTTTAAAATTTTGGCCATTTTAGATTCCACATAAAAGTGAGATCATGCACTGATCTGTGTCTGGCTTTCTGTGCCTGGCTTAAATGAAGCATTTAGCATAATGTTTTCCAGATTCATCCACACTGTCTCAAATGTCAGGATTTCACTGTTTTTAAGATTGAATAACATTCCAATCTGTGTATATATGCTTCCATTCATCTGTGGACTATTACGTTGTTTTCACATGTTGGTTATTTTGAGTAATGCTGCAATAAACATAGGAATGCAGATATCTTCCCAAAATCCTGATTTCATTTCCTTTGAATATGTAACCAAAAGTGAGATTTCGGTATCAACTGAGAGGTTTATTTTTTATTTTATGAAGATTTCTATATTGTTTTCCATAATAGTTGTGCCTATGTATATTCTCACCCGCAGTGTACAGGATTTCTTATTTTCCACTATTACAACTTTCTTATTTTCCACAATTACAACTATTTCCCATCAAAAGTTGTAATAACTTGCTTTTTGGCAAAGCCATTCTAACAAATATGAGGTGATACTGTGGTTTTAATTTACATTTTCCTGATGATTTTTGATGAGCAGTTTTCCATATACCAATTGATCATTTATATATATATATATATATAAGATTCTTTGCCCATTTTTCAATCAGTTTATTTAGGATTTGGTTTTTTTGTTGTTGTTGTTGTCTTGTTGGGGTTTTGTTTGTTTGCAGTTTTCTACTGAGTTCTATGAGTCCCTTTTATTCTTTGGATATTAACTTCTCTTCAGATACATGGTTTGCAATTTTTTTTTTCCATTCCATAGGTTGCCTTTTCATTCTGTTGCTTATTGATTGTTCCCTTTGCTATGCAGAAGCTTGTTAGTTTGACACAATCCTATTTGTTTACTTTTGCTTTTGCTACCCAGACCAATTCCAAGATGCTTATTAAAAACAAAAAAAAATCACTGCCCAGAACAAAGTCAAGATGCTTATATTCTCCAGAGGAAGATGAACAAGAAGCAATAAATATAGTAAATAAGAAAAATATGCCACATATTGAAATATAATAATAATGGAAGGAAAAAGGAAAGCTAAGTAAAAGTGATCAAGAGGGCCAAGAACTTTAAAAAGCCTGGCCAAAGTAATCCTCATTGAGATGTAAACATTTGAGAAAACACTTGAAAAAGATGAAAAAAAATGATATAAAATTTTGATGTGATCGTCAGAGACTAATGGATAATTTAGAAAAAGTATAAATTTCTCTTTTGAGAGTGAGTCATTGACATGTAAGTCCATCCTAAAGGAAATACATCTAAGAAAAGAAAAAATAAATAAACACTGGTACACTTTACTCAAAATAATTTTGATTGCAAAGAAAATTTTATAAATTCATTTTTATCTTTTAATGATTGATGAGGTGGAATAAAGAATTAAATTTAGATTCCCATCTGGTGAGACCCCTGGAATATACACAACATAGAAAGTTGATTTTAGGATTTTGTAGTTGACATTTGAATTCCATGATTTTCTTATGTAAATTAAAATGTTATTAATCCTGATGATTCATCCCCCAGACTCAGTGTCCTAGAAGATACATGTTCAATAATAGAATTTTAACTTTTTGAATCTTTATATAGATGCTATTATGTTCCTGTTGAAATACTATTTTACCAACTAATATTTTCAAGATGTTTTGAGACTAACAAACTTTTGAGAAAATGAACCATAACTTTTAATGACTAGTATTTTATACTGTATAGTTCTTTGAAACAGTTGGAAACTGATAAATATTTTTGACTGATATTTTCAAATAGAAAGGCAAATATGCACATGTCATTTCCTTTTTTTTTCATTTGGGCAACTTGCAGATGCAGTTAGAAATTCCTATTTATATAGAACTAATAATCATAACATTGTTGTTCTTTTTTATTAAAAAACTAGCTATAATTTATTGAGCACCTACTATTTACCAGATTTGCCTCAATGCTTCATATATATTATCTTTTTTTAAGTTAATTATTTATTGAAGGATAATTGCTTTACAGAATTTTGCTGTTTTCTGTGTAAGCCTGGGAGTGGAATTGCTGGGTCATATGGTGGTTTTATGCATAGCTTTTTAAGGAATCTCCATATGTCTTCCATAGTGACTGTATCAATTTGCATTCCCACCAACAGTGCAAGAGCATTCCCTTTTCTCCACACCTTCTCCAGCATTTATTGTTTGTAGACTTTTTGTTGATGGCCATTTTGACCCGTGTGAAGTGATATCTCATTGTAGTTTTGATTTCCAATTCTCTTATAACGAGTGATGTTGAGCATCTTTTCATGTGTTTGTTGGCTATCTGTATGTCTTCTTTGGGGAAATGTCTCTTTAGGTCTTTTTCCACCTTTTTGGTTTGGTTGTTTGTTTTTCTGGTATAGAGTTGTATGAGCTGCTTGAATATTTTGGAAATTAATCCTCTGTCAGTTGTTTCCATTGCTATTATTTTCTCCCATTCCAAGGGTTGTCTTTTCACCTTGCTTATAGATTCCTTTGTTGTGCAAAAGCTTTTACATTTAATCAGGCCCTATTTGTTTACTTTTGTTTATATTTCCATTACTCTAGGAGGTGGGTCATAGAGGATGTTGCTTTATGTCATTGAGTGTTCTGCCTTTGTTTTCCTCTAAGAGTTGTAAAGTTTCTGGTCTTACATTTAGGTCTTTAATCCATTTTGAGTTTATCTTTGTGTATGGTGTTAAGAAGTGTTCTAATTTCATTCTTTTATATGTAGCTGTCAAGTTTTCCCAGAACCACTTGAAGAGGCCATCTGTGCTCCATTGTATATTCTTGCCTCCTTTGTCAAAAAAAAGTACCCATAGATGCATGGGTTTATTTCTGCACTTTCTGTCTTGTTCCATTGACCTATATTTCTGTTTTTGTGCTAGTACCATACTGTCTTGAGGACTGTAGCTTTGTAGTATAATCTGAAGTCAGGAAGGTTGATTCCTCCAGCTCCATTCTTCTTTCTCAAGATGGCTTTCTGTATTCAGGGTTTTTTTCATTTCCATATGAATTATGAAATTTCTTGTTCTAGTTCTGTGAAAAATGCCATTGATAATTTGGTAGGGATTGTATTAAATCAATAGATTGCATTTGGTAGTATAATCATTTTCACAATATCGATTCTTCCTACCCAGGAACATGGAGTAGCTCTCCATCTGTTTATGTTATCTTTGATTTCTTAAATTAGTGTCTTATAATTTTCTGTGTACAGTTCTTTTGTCTCCTTAGGTAATTTCATTCCTAGATATTTAATTCTTTTTGTTGCAATGGTGAATGGGATTGATTCCTTAATTTCTCTTTCTGATTTTTCATTGTTAGTATATAGAAATGCAAGTGATTTTTGTGTATTGATTTTGTATGTTCCAACTTTGCTAAATTCACTGATTAGCTCTAGTAATTTTCTGATACTATCTTTAGGGTTTTCTATGTACAGTATCATGTCATCTGAAATAGTGAGAGCTTTACTTCTTCTTTTCTGATCTGGATTCCTTTCATTTCTTTTTATTCTCTGATTGCTGTAGCCAGGACTTCCAGAATTATATTGAATAATAATGGTGAAAGTGGACACCCTTGTCTTGTTCCTCATCTTAAGAGGAATGCTTTCAGTTTTTCACCATTGAGAATAATGTTTGCTGTAGGCTTATCATATATGGTCTTTACTATGTTGAGGTAGGTTACTTCTGTGCCTGTTTTTTGAAGAGTTTTAATCATAAATGGGTGCTGAATTTTGTCAAAGGCTTTTTATGCATCTATTGAGATGATCATATGGTTTTTATCTTTCAATTTGTTAATATGGTGCATCACATCAATTAATTTCCATATACTGAAGAATCTTTGCATCCCTGGAATAAACCCAACTTGATCATGGTGTATGAGCTTTTTGATGTGTTGCTAAATTCTGTTTGCTAAAATTTTGTTGAAGATTTTTGCATCTATGTTCATCAGTGATATTGGCCTGTAGTTTTCTTTTTTTGTGTTGTCTTTGTATCGTTTTGGTACCAGGGTGATGGTGGCCTCATAGAATGAGTTTGGATGTGTTCCTCTGCAATTTTTTGAAAGAATTTTAGAAGGATAGACATTAGCTCATCTCTAAATGTTTGATAGAATTCTCCTGTGAAGCCATCTGGTCCTGGGCTTTTGTTTTTTCTTTGCAGGGGTCGGGCGGCGGGGAGGGATTTTTGATCACAGCTTCAATTTCAGTGCTTGTAATTGGGTTGTTCATAGTTTCTATTTCTTCCTGGTTCAGTCTTGGAAGATTGAACTTTTCTAAGAATCTGTCCATTTCTTCCAGGTTACCTATTTTATTGCCATATAGTTGTTCATAATAGTCTCTTATGATCCTTTGTATTTCTGCACTGTCTGTTGTAACCTCTCCTTTTTCATTTCTAATTTTTTTTATTTGATTCTTCTCTCTTTCTTTCTTAATGAGTCTGGCTAAGGTTTTGTCAATTTTGTTTATCTTCTCGAAAAACCATCTTTTAGTTTTATTAATCTTTACTATTGTTTCTTTCATTTCTTTTTCTTTATTTTTGCCTGCATCTTTATCATTTCTTTCCTTCTAGCAATTTTAGGTTCTTTTTCTTCGTCTTTGTCCAGTTGCTTTAGGTGTAAAGTTAGGTTGTCTAGTTGATGCTTTTCTTGTTTCTTGAGATAGTCCTATATTTCTATAAACGTCCCTCTTAGAGAAGGCAATGGCACCCCACTCCAGAACTCTTGCCTGGAAAATCCCATGGATGGAGGAGCCTGGTGGGCTGCAGTCCATGGGGTCACTAAGAGTCAGACGTGACTGAGCGACTTCACTTTCACTTTTCACTTTCATGCATTGGAGAAGGAAATGGCAACCCACTCCAGTGTTCTTGCCTGGAGAATCCCAGGGGTGGAGGAACCTGGTGGGCTGCCGTCTATGGGGTCGCATAAAGTTGGACACAACTGAAGCGACTTAGCAGCAGCAGCAGAACTGCTTTTGCTTTTGCCGCATCCCATAGGTTTTGAGTTGTTGCCGGGAGCCGGCGTGAGGAGCTCCGCCCGTGGAAAAGGTCATGAGGAAGGAGGCTCGGCATACACAAAGGCGGGATCGAGCCTCAGGAGTCCCCCTGGAAATTCTCGAGCATCTACCCCCAAAACCAGAGTCTGCCTACTTTGTGCTTTGTACTCTCACCTACACCTCTGACTTTATGGGGGGCTGTCCCCCACTACCTCTCTCTGAAAAAAGTGTTAACTTACAGCTCCAGTTAATAATTCCTGGGTGTGACAGTGTTTCAATCTACAAACTCCTCTAGAAGTCCTCTAGCCTGCCTGAATAGGTTTTTCCGGCCACATGTGATTGTTCAGAGCCTCCCAACTGTGAGAGGCATGAGATGTTCTAAACTGTCTAAATACAGATTCCTTTGAGCAGTTAAAAGATTGATTAGAAATTGTATTGGTGAAGGGTTTTGCACTTGTTGGGCCAATGTTTGCTGCTAAGTCTCCATATCCCTTACCTACTGTGTCCCTGGCAGTGTATTGATTAATATAATTGGTGTAAGTAGTAGCTTTAATGTTTGTAACCTTGGACCCTTGAGTTAATTCTTTTTCTTGTTATAGCCCACCACACCTTTGCCCTATAGGAATGCAACTTTATCTAATGCTTTTGGAGGGTGACGCCTGACTAATCACCTTTAGAGAAAAATAAGTTTTCTGAAGAAAGGGTCTTAAAATGTTAACAGGCCTCCAGGCCAGAAGATGATGCAAATCACCTAAACTTTTGCATATGATAAGTTTGCAGGAAGAAAGCCTGGCTTACTGCATGACTCTACCCCTTCCCCCATTATCCTCTATGCATAACCTAAGGTATAAAAACTACATTGGAAAATAAAGTGTGGGCCTTGTTCACCGAAGCTTGGTCTCCCCATGTCATTCTTTCTCTCACCTTCTGGCTGAATTATTCAGCCTCTTTTCTCCACTAAATTTCCTCACTGAGCTATCCTTATTCTATTACTCTTTATATCTCTAATTAATCTTTAATTAAGCAATTGTTTCCTGATCCTCGCCGACGCCGTCCCCACTTCGAATTCCCTGGATCCACCGGGGCTGGACCCCGGGAGTCGTGTTTTTGTTGTCATTTGTCTCTAGAAATTTTTTGACTTCCCTTTTTATTTCTTCAGTAACCTATTGGTTATTTAGAAATGTGTTGTTTAATCCATGTGTTTGCATTTCTTGCAGGTTTTTTTTTTTTTTTCTTGTAATTGATATCTTGTCTCATAGCATTGTGGTTGGAGAAAATGCTTAATACAATTTCAATTTTCTTAAATTTACTTAGGTTTGATTTGTGACCCAAGGTGTGGTCTATCCTGGAGAATGTTCCATGTGCACTTTAAAAATCAACAACTACAACAGAGGGGGTGGGGGGAGGAATCCAAACGAATCAACAAAACAAGTTAAAAAATAACAATAATAAATGTTTCTCTTGAGTTACTGCTGTAAGAGTCCTTTCCCACAAAGGGAATCACAGTCCACCTTACCTCCCTAGGATGCCCTCCAACACTGTACTCATCTGTAGACCTGATGTGGGGACTGCTCAGACTCTAATCTGGTCCTACTCCTGTGTGTTCCTGCCTCCAATGCCCACAGCTATCAGAGTTAGTGTGTTTTCTTTTGTGGGAACTCTCAATGGCTTTTATATATTCCATAGACACAGAGCCTGCTTAGTTTATCATGTGGATTAATTTGCAGTTTGTACAGCTGGTGGGAAGGTTTTGAGTCTTCTTCCTTAGCCACCCTGCCCTGGGTTTCAATTGTGGTTTTATTTCCACAACTGCTTGTGGGTCATCCACTGGGGTTTGCTCCTGAGGCTGCCCTGGAGGCCCTGGGTCTTTCCCAGTGAGGGCCAGGTGTGGAGGTGGTGCAGCTACTTGGGCCGCAGGGGTTCTGGCAGCACCAGGTACTCAGGGGAGTTGGCAGCTAGGGCAGCAGGAAATATAGTGCTCTAGAAGGGTATGGCAACCCACTCCAGTATTCTTGCCTGGAGAACTCCACTGACAGAGATGCCTGGCCAGCCACAGTCGTCAGGGTCACAGAGAGTTGGACGCAACTGAAGCAACCCTGTTTTGCATAAATGCAAGACTTTTTTTTTTTTTTTTTTGCCTGTAGCAGCCCTGCTCCAGTGAAGATTGACAGTGAAGATGGCACAGCTGCTTGGGTCGTGGGGACCCTGATGCCTCCAAGTGTGCAGGGACAGAGACTGCTTCAGCCGCAGGAGTTATGGCCCTATCGGAGCCTTTTTTTTTTTTTTTTTTTTGAGCCTCTGGTTATGGGTGATCAGAAGCCCTCTTTGGCTAGTTTTCCTCCACAGCTCTGCCCATTCAGGCACTTATAAGGCTCCCTTGTTTGGGGTCCTTCTCTGTTGTTCCATGTATCAGGCACATAGAGGGACACCCCCTGGCTGCAGTCCTACTCGGTAGATTGGTGCATCAGGCACTTAAAGGGGGACCTTGAATGGGGTCTTACTCTGTTGTTCCATCCATCAGGTCCTTGATGGGCCAGACTATACTGTTCAGCTGCAGATGCTGGCATGTGGGGAGATAGAGGCTGCAGTGATGGCTCCACCCCCATACGGTATGACTCAGCAGTATTGCCTTGCTTCCATGGCTACCTGACTTTCCTCCACAGGCATTTCCCACCATGATCTCCTCCCTCACATCCCCTAGATCCATCTTGCCACAGTCAACAGCAGCCCTTGCACTGGGATTGTGCCACAATCTCTATACTCTTGCTCCCAGCCGCTGCCCCTTCCAGGAGACCTGCGTTCCTGCCCACCATATATATGGCTGTGGCAAGGACTGTCTGATTCTCATTCCATTTATGTTGCCACAGATCAGCTGTTTCACTCTCAGCCTTAAATGTTTCTCCTCTGTCTCAGACAATTCCCCTGATGTGGGGATCAGACCCCTGCCTCAGTTCCCCCACCTGCTGAGGGCAGGTCCAGTCCTGCTAACACTGCTGTTTTTCCCCTAGTTCCTTCGTCCTACAGAGTTCTGCGTGGTTCTATATATTCTTTTCCACTGGTCAGGTACTCGTGTCTGCTGTCAGCTGGTGTTCTGCATGCACTTCTGTGTCTGAAGGTGTGTTCCTGATGTGTCCGTGGAGAGAGATGTACTCCACATCCACCTACTCCTCCGCTGTCTTGTTCTCCACATTGTTCTTCATATTGAACCAAAACTCCCTGTAAATTCCATCTGTCCACTTAATTCTATCCTCCACTGAGGAAAAAAAAAAGCAATAAATGAAACTATATTACTTTTTAATGAGGGTTATCTAAGAAAACTGTACATATGTTGTTTCATTAAATCACTTCATCCATAATGATTCCCATTTACACAAAGGGATGTTGAACATCAGTAAGGAAGTAACTTTGCTAGGACTGCACAGCCACTTGGTGCTGGATATAAACTCCTATAAGTCTGAGTTCAACGCTGTTGTCCCTGCTCCTCTCTCTAGCATGGGTTTCTTATTTCTGATTAAAGCCCAACAAATAGTTGAAATCGTAATCTTCCCTTCCCCAGTTGTTCTTAACCCTTTCCCTCACAGTTCCCACTATTTCCCACCATTTCTTTGTACACACTGTGATTCTTTTAATTTTAATCTCTCCTCCACACACAACAACCTGTTCATGTCTGCTGAAGTGGATTTCCACTGTAAAGGATTTTGGACTAAGTTCACTTGATATATTGAATTAGGTCAGGCTTCCAATCTATAAGAGATTATTTTTTAGGCTTCTCTTTACATGAGAGTTTTCTGGAGGGTCACATCCCCACTGTTCGCTTTCCATCTCCAGCTTTCTCCCTGATAACAAAATCGCCAGCTAATACAGAGCAAGTGCCTGAATCCTCCCCTCTCTCATCTGCCAGTATCATTCAGACTCTTCAGTTCTCATAGTCTAGGTAAACCTATAGCCCCCAAAATCATTTTTCAAAATAAGAATATAACGTTAGAAATCAGTCTTTTGAAATGCTTCTTCTTCCTTTGTTTTGTTATTTAATACAACAGCATCGGCAGCTTTTTTGCTTTCTCTGGCAACTGAAGAACCACTTTCCCACCTCTTGAGTGGAGTATGGACTGTGACTGCAGCACTACGTGTAGCTTCCCCAGGACACAGTGTAACAGTTAATCACTGCCTGCCTGCAAGGTACAAGGCATCCTTTGTGCCTTTCTCAGATTCTTCAAGGTGTCAAGTGTACAAAATCCAAAGAGTAACTTCATATGAAGTTAATATGTGGAGTTGGGGAAAAAGCTATAACAAAAATCCCGGTTGAATAAACTCTAACATCCTTCTAAATACTTGCTCTCATACATTTAACTCCTCTACTTTTATCTTGAAGTTAAAATAAAGCTTCTCTCATTAAAAATCTCAGACAGAACATTGTAATGGTTTACATACTGCAGCGTCTCATTTTATCCCATAAGCCTTTACATTTGATTAGTTCTTTACAGAATATAAAGCACATTTAGGTCCATGTTATATACTCTGAGAGCTAGAAGATAATCTCCAAATTACTAAAACAATCTCATAATTTCTTCTGATTCTCATAGCAATTTTACAAATATTTTTAAATTGGAGGATAATTGCTTTACAATCTTGTGTTGGTTTTCCTGCTGTACAACAGCATGAATTAGCCATATGTATATATATATATATATATATATATACATCGGAGAAGGCAATGGCACCCCACTCCAGTACTCTTGCCTGGAAAATCCCATGGACGGAGAAGCCTGGTGGGCTGCAGTCCATGGGGTTGCTAAGAGTCAGACACGACTGAGCGACTTCACTTTCACTTTTCACTTTCATGCATTGGAGAAGGAAATGGCAACCCACTCCAGTGTTCTTGCCTGGAGAACCCCAGGGACGGGGGAGCCTGGTGGGCTGCCGTCTATGGGGTCGCACAGAGTCGGACACGACTGAAGTGACTTAGCAGCAGCAGTATATGTGTGTGTATATATATATATACACCCTCCCTTTGAGCCTCCCTCAAGGGGGTCAAAAGGTATGAATTTCCCCTTACAAAATAAAGATAGCAAAGAAGACATACAGATGGCTGACTTTCACAGGAAAAAGTGTTCAACCTCACTAACTGTTAGAAAAATGCACATCAAAACTAAAATGAAGTATCACTTCATTCCAATCAGAATGGTCATTATCAAAAAGTCTACAAATAATAAATGCTGCAGGGCATGTGGAGGAAAAGGAAGCCTCCTGCAGTGTTAGTGGGAATGTAAATTGGTGCAGCCACTATGGAGAACAGTATGGAGGTCCTCATATGCTCCAGTACTTTGGCCACCTCATGCGAAGAGTTGACTCATTGGCAAAGACTCTGATGCTGGGAGGGATTGAGGGCAGGAGGAGAAGGGGACAACAGAGGATGAGATGGCTGGATGGCATCACCGACTCGATGGACGTGAGTCTGAGTGAACTCCGGGAGTTGGTGATGGACAGGGAGGCCTGGTGTGCTGCAGTTCATGGGGTCGCAAAGAGTCGGACACGACTGAGCGACTGAACTGAACTGAACTGATGATCCAACAATCCCACTCCTGAGCATATGTCTGGAGAAAGCTCTAATTTGAAAAGATACATGCACCTCAATGTTCATAACAATACTACTTACAATAGTCAATACACGATGGAAACCTAAATGCCCACCAAAAGATGAATGGATAAAGATGTGGTATGTATGTGTATATGTATATATATGTATACATATGAATATTACCAAGGCATCAAAATGAATGAAATAGTGCCATTTACAGCAACACAGATGGACATAGATATTACACATTAAGTGAAGTAAGTCAAAGACAAAAAACGTGATATTATTAATACTTGTAAGTAGAATCTTAAAAATGGCATGAGTGGACTTACTTACAAGAAAGAAATAGACTCATAAACAGAAAACAAACATGGTTACCAAAGAGTACAGTGGTGGGGTACACTGTTGTTCATATTGTTCAGTCACTCAGTTGTGTCCGACCCTGCTACTCCGTGGACTGCAGTACACCAGGCTTCCCTGTCCTTCACCAACTCCCAGAGTTTGCTCAAACTCATGTCCATTGAGTTGGTGATGCCATCAACAGTGGGGTGAGGAAAGATAAAGTAGAATTTGGGATGAACATATACACACTGCTATACACATAATAGATAAGCAACAAGGACTTACTGTATAGCACAGGAAACTGTTTCAAAATCTTGTAATAACATAATCTGAAGAAATCAGAAAAAGATATACATGTATATATACATATATGAGTATGTATGACTGAATACTGTGTTGTACACCCAAAGCACAACATTGTAAATCAACTATATTTAAATTAAAAAAAATTTAAATAGGCCACAATGTTATAAGAGACCACAGACCCCTATAATATAAAAAAATAATAATCCTGTGTAGATGGCTAAGAAAGTAGATCTTAATAGCCCTCATCTCAGGACAAAAATTATTAATATGTGTGGTGACAGATGTTGACTAGACTTATTATGGCAATCATTTCAAAGTATATATAGATATTGTATCATTGTGTTGTACACCTGAAACTAATATAATATTTTATATCAATTATACCTCAATAAAAATTTTAAGATAATGACTTAAGCAGTAAAAAAAAAAGACTATTCTTTGAAATTATGACATGAAACCAGTGACATTTCATTGAACTCCACTATATCTGGCCCTGAATGCTACTCTCAGGAAAGCACAGTCTGGTTAAGAGCAGGGGCCATGTGCTACATGAAGCAGCTAACTAAGCTAGAAGGGCTTGGCCTCCAGGGGCTTGTAGACCCATGTCAGTGACCTACTACCTGTGACTTTCAGCTCTCTCTGCCTCCATTTCCTCATCTGTAAGTTGGTGATAGATAATACCCATTTCACATAACGTCTGACATAGTTTCCATTTGCACTAACTCTTTCTCTGTACTTCTCTGTCCCATTTCTCTGCTGACCTGTAAAGACTGTTATCACCCAGACTCCCAAACCTGTGTTCTGGCCAACAGGAAGCACTGTTAGAAGATGACAATGAAAGAAGAGAGAGAATTCCAGGGGAGTCTCTCCTGCTTCTTTCCTTTGCAGGAACCTTCCCTGACTACAGCTCAGACTGAACAACATCTCCTCTGGATGTGGATCACCAGGAATACTGTGCCTCCACTCCCCTTTATGTCAGGGGCTGATGGCTTTCTGTATTCTAGTCCAGGGATGTACCAGATTCACCGTTCTTGGTTCCCTTTATTCTCCCCCATCCTCTGTAAATAACAATTGTTCCTTCATTAAAAATGACTTTTAAAATCCTAGCTAAATGTGCCATCTGTTTCTTGTCAGGATTGAACAATAAATACTATTATTATCATAAGCCCTAAAGTCTTCATACCTTTTGTAGACAACTATACATTTGGAAAATGTGGTCATAAATGAAGAGCAGAGAAGTCATGGAAAGTTTCCATAGAAAACATGCACTGAGGATATGAGGGTGAGCTGGCTTCAAGAGCTGTCTCCTCATTGATGCTGGGGGTGATTTGGCTGATCCCAGGTGGTTCAGTGGGTAAAGAATCCACCTGCAATGCAGGAGATGCAGAAGATGTGGGTTATATTCCTGGGTCAGGAGGATCCCCATGAAGAGGCCATGGCAACCCACTCCAGTATTCTTGCCTGGAAAATGCCATGGACAGAGAAGCCTAGTGGGCTAGAGTCCATAAGGCTGCAAAGAATCAGACACGACTGAAGCAACTGAGCAGGCACACAGCTGAGCACACACAGGCGTATGTACTAGAGAGCATGTATGTTTTCTGTTTGTGTTACCACAGAGGTTAGCATATATGGTTTTCTGTTTCTGTTATATGAGAGGCAGAAACTGGTTAAAAAAAAAAATAGCCAAAGGTGGTTCCCCTTTCTCTACAGCCTACTCGCCTATCCATCTTCAACCCCTAGCATGGGAATACAACCAGACATTTCAATGAAAGGATTTCAAAGAAGGGAAGCAGTAACACACAGAAATGCTTTTGAGCATGACGTTGGTGGGGGGGGCAGGAGAGTTTCTGCAGTGAAAGAATCTGCTCCTGACTCCTGGTGCTCTGTCTGTTTCAGTGCCAGGTGGGCAGCTCTCACCCTCATTCTAGTGTTGCCTGCTTCCCAAGCCTTCCTCTCCCCATTCCTTGACCTTCTTTCTCTTTGTTGCTGACTCTTATCTGCCATGAAGATAACAGGCAGTTTCACCCAGTACCACCTGGACCCATCAATCTTTCAGTCAGGCAAATGATTTTCCCAGAGTCATAAATTATAAAACTGATATAAAATCACATGTACCTACTTTGCTTCTCTATACAGTAAACTCCATTCATTAAAATGTCGTTAAGGGATTACTGTACACCATTAGTGTGCCCGGTTCTGAGGACACACAGATCATAAGGACACACTCTGCTCTCAGAGCCTCATAGAATCAGCTGCTTAGACCACCAACTGACCAGCATGCAAAGGCTGGCAAATTGTCATAGAATGAGGCTTAAGGTGGTTTTTACTTTTGAACCCCTAGGTCAGTAAACTAATAGTGCACACTCCATGTGCTGTTCAGGATGCCTGAGTGTGGCCGTGGCTCCCCAGGGCCTTCCGCGAGTCTCAGGGAGGTGTCCTAAGACTGGTTGTCACCAAGAATGCCCAGGCCAGGTGGTAAAGTGCCCACGGCAGCTGACTGCTCTGGATTGTGCCTGCTGCCCTCAGCCCGCACTCCTGCCCTCCTGTTCTGTTCTGCGCTTGTGACATGGGGCTTGGGCCTGCCAGCCACATCTGTAGTCACTTTTGCAGTTGTTATTTTCTGTGGCCTCAACTTAGAAAGGTAGCTGCGTCCTGCCTTCACTAATGTCTGGGTTACCTCGGTGGGTTTTTTTCACGCTCTATCCTTCAACATCTATGTAATCCATCCTCTGTACAGCATTCCTTCTACTCAGGAACACCCGGTGTTCTTTCTGTTTTTCTGACTGTACTCTGATAAGCACAATGTCTTTTACACCATGAGACCTGAGAAGGAACCAAAGGTGTGCCCTCTCCCATGGAGGCTATACTTGCTGGGCCACAGTCAGGGACCACTGCACTGTATTTCTCACTTTGACTTTGGGCCCAAATCATGTCTAATCATAGCCTACTGAAGGAAGACTGCTACATAAATGGTAATTGTTATTGCTGTTCAGTCACCAGTTTGTATCTGACTCTGTGACCCCCATAGACTGCAGTATGCCAGGCTTCCCTACCCCTCACCATCTCCTACAGGTAGCTCAGGAGATTTCCAGGAGAAATATCAACAACAGATATGCAGATGGTACCACTCTAATGGCAGAAAGTGAAGAGGAACTAAAGAGCCTTTTGACGAGGCTGAAGGAGGAAAGTGAAAAAGTCAGCTTAAATCTCAATATTAAAATAAAACCTAAGATCGTGGCATTCAGTCCTATCATTTCATGGCAAATAGAAGTGGAAAGGTGGAAGCAATGAAAGATTTCCTCTTCTTGGGCTCTAAATTCACTGCAGATTGTGACTGCAGCCATATAAATGGTAACAGCAAGATGGTAAATGCAAGGATGAATGTGTTTCTAGAGCAAAAAGTGTGACAAAGAAAGATGTGATCTATAAGTCCGAGATAGTTTTCTCAAAATGTGGAGGAGCCGCGTACATCAGAATTGTCTGGTGAGCCTGAAAAAATTACAGACTCTTCAGGTCTTCATCTAGCCCCATCAAATCAGGACCTGGGAGATTGGCAATGAGAGTCTACATTTCAACTGGCTCCAAAAAAAAGATTATTTGACACACAAAATGTTTTAGTGAACCACTGCACTAGAGAGGGCAGAGGTACAAGGTAATGGGAGCCTTTAATGCTACATGACACAGCTTGAGCTTCAGAGTGTAAGTGATGGGAAACTACCATTTCATATCAGTCTGGCAGGGGTGAGATGAGGATGCAAAACCAGTAGAGTAACAGCTACATTGGGTTAGGGGAGAAATGATGAGGGCACCAACAAGAACAGTGGTAATAACACTAGAACAGAAGACAATGAAAGACCATGTAGGACATAGAATCAGCAGGACTTAATATAGAGTCAAAAGACAGAAATGGGTCAGAGAAAACTGCCAGGGTTGATCTTGGGAGAATGACAATTGCTATTTTCAGTTCAGGATAGATGAGTGTGAAATGCCTGGGTGTTTCCAGGTGTAAGTAACCAGCAGGTGTGTGTGTGAGTCCCAAGTCACTTCAGTTGTGTCTGACTTTTCGTGACATTATGAACTGTAGCCTACCAGACTCCTCTGTCCATGGGATTCTCTAGGCAAGAATTCTGGCATGAGTTTCCATGACCTCCTCCAAGTGAGCTTCCTGACCCAGGGATCGAACCCATGTCTCACATCTCCTGCATTGGCAGGTGAGTTCTTTACCACTAGTGCACCTGGGAAGCCCAACCAGCAGGCAGCTGAGTTAAAATTGAAGCATTGGGAAGATCCAGATGTTCTCCAGAAACCAGAATTTGATCATTGTCCTGTGCTATATACTTAACTGTGCCTTCCCCAAATCCATATGTTAAAGCCTTAACTCCCAATGTGACCATATTTGGAGCTAGAGATATTTAAGGTTAAATGAGATTGTCAGGTAAGTTCTGAAATATGATAGCACTAGTGTGCTTATCAGAATAAACCCCAGAAAGTTCACTCCCTCTCCACCCATGAAGACACACCAAGAAAGTGGCTATCTGCAAGCCAGGGAGAGAACTCTTACCAGGAACTGAATTGGCCAGCATCTTGATCTCAGATTTCCCAGCTTTCAGAATGTGAGAAATTAGTTTCTGTTTTTTTTTTTTTTTCTTTAATAGAAAATTATTTAATTAGTATACATGTGTTCCCCATCCTGAACCCTCCTCCCTCCTCCCTCCTCCCTCCCCACACCATCCCTCTGGGTCATCCCAGTGCACCAGCCCCAAGCATCCAGCACCAGCCCCAAGCATCCTAGTTTCTGTTTATTAAGCCCTCCAGTCTGTTGCATTTTGTTATAGCCAGAGCAGATTAACACACTTCTCCTCGCACTCTAGCTATACCTCTGGGACATCCTATCTGATTGTTCCCCTATATACCTAAAGGTGGGAATAGCTAAAGACAAGGATATCTAAAGGTGTAGGTAGTAGACAAGTGTGATATTACGGAGAGGACAGGTAGAATAAGATGAGGGGTGGGCCAGTGACCAATCCCAGAAAACAACAATAATGAGGAAAGCATAAAGAAAAGGGTGAAATAATGAGGCCATGGGAATGGTAGCAGATGTGGTTAACAGTGATCAAGCCCAAGACCAATTATGTAGACTGTTCCACTAGGTCCAGTTGTATAAGCTGTGCTTCACACAACCCTAAGGTTGTAAATCACCTCTGAAATTATGTAGAACAGACCTATTCACCTGGATGTGGTGATCCTGAGCAGGCACCTTGGCCTCAAAGAAACAATTTCAGTTGAGAGGCAAGAGGTGTTGTCGGGGAGCTGTGAGCTGAAAAGTAAATGGAACTGTGGAAAGTATAAAGGAACTTTTAAAAATGTGGAAAATAAAGGAAACATGTGGTAGCTTGGCCATTGAGTACAAAACTAAACAGGGCAAAAGCTAACAGTTTTGCCAAGAGAATGCACTGGTAATAGCAAACACCCTCTTCCAAAAACACAAGAGAAGACTCTACACATGAACATCACCAGAAGGTCAAAACTGAAGGGATTAATTCTATTCTTTGCAGCCAAAGATGGAGAAGTTCTATATAGTCAGCAAAAAAGACCAGGAGCTGACTGTGGCTCAGAAAATGAACTCCTTATTGCCAAATTCAGACTTAAATTGAAAAGTAGGGAAAATCACTAGACCATTCAGGTATGACCTAAATCAAATCCCTTACAATTATACAGTGGAAATGAAAAAGAGAGTCAAGAAATTAGATCTGATAGACAGTGCTTGAAGAACTGTGGACAGAGCTTTGTAATATTGTACAGGAGGCCATAATCAAAATCATCCCCATGAGAAAGAAAGGTAAAGGAAAATGGTTGTCTGGTGAGGCCTTACAAATAGCTGAGAAAAGAAGAGAAGTGAAAGGCAAAGGAGAAAAGGAAATATAAACCCATCTGAATGCAGAGTTCCAAAGAATAGCAAGGAGAGATAAGAAAGCCTTCCTAAGTAATCAATGCAAAGAAACAGGAAATTAATAGAATGGGAAAAACTACAGATCTCTTCAAGAAAATTAGAGATACCTAGGGAACATTCATGCAACAATGGGCACAATAAAGGACAGATGGTGTGGACCTAATAAGAGGTGGCAAGAATACACAGAAGAATGATACAAGACAGATCCTCATGACCTAGATAACCATGATGGTGTGATTACTTAAAGACAGCCAGACATGCTGGAGTGCGAAGTCATGGGGCTTAGGAAGCATCACTACGAATAAAGCTAGTGGAGGTGATGGAATTCCAGCGGAGCTATTTCAAATCCTAAACAATGATGGTGTTAAAGTGTTGCACTCAATATGCCAGCAAATTTGGAAAACTCAGCAGTGGCCACAGGACTGAAAAAGTTCAGTTTTCTTTCAATTCCAAAGAAAGGAAGTGCCAAATAATGTTCAAATTGCAGCACACATGCACTAATTTAACATGCTAGCAAAGTAATGTTCAAAATTCTTCAAGCTAAGCTTCAATAGTATGTGAATCATGAACTTCTAGATTTCAAGCTGGGTTTAGAAGAGGCAGAGGAACCAGAGATCAAATTGCCAACATCTGATGGATCAAAGAAAAAGCAAGAGACTTGCAGAAAAACATCTACTCCTGCTTCTTTGACCACACTAAAGTCTTTGACAGTATAGATCACAACAAACTGCAGAAAATTCTTCAAGAGATGGGAATACCAAATACCTTACCTGCCTTCTGAGAAATCTGTTTGCAGGTCAAGAAGCAATTGTCAGAACTGAACATGGAACAACAGACTGGTTCAAAATTAGGAAAAGAGTAAGTCAAGGCTGTATATTGTCACCCTGCTTTATTTAATTTATATGCAGAATACATCATGGAAAATGCTGGGCTGGAAGAAGCACAAGTCTGAATTAAGATTGCCAGTAAAAATATTAATAACCTCAGATAGGCAGAAAGTGAAGAGGAACTAAAGAGCCTCTTGATGAAAGTGAAGATGAGAGTGAAAAAGTTGGCTTAAAACTCAACATTCAAAAAACTAAGATCATGGCATTCGATCCCATCACTTCATGACAAGTAGATGGGGAAACAATGGAAACAGTGACAGACTTTATTTTCTTGGGTTCCAAAATCACTGAAGATGGTGACTTCAGCCATGAAATTAAAAGACAAATGCTCCTTGGAAGAAAAACTATGACAAATCTAGACTGTATTAAAAAGCAGAAACATTACTTTGCCAACAGAAGTCCATATAGTCAAAGCTATGGTTTATCCAGTATGTGTGGATGTGAAAGTTGGACCAAAAAGAAGTCTGAGCATCAAAGATTTGATGCTTTTGAACTGTGGTGTTGGAGAAGACTCTTGAGAGTCCCTTGGACTGCAAGGAGATCAAATCATTCAATCCTAATAGAAATCAATGCTGAATATTCATTGGAAGGACCAACACTGAGGCTGAAACTTTGGCCACCTGATGGGAAGAACTGACTCATTACTAAGGACTTTGATGCTGGAAAGATTGAAGAGAGGAGGAGAAGGGGATGACAGCGGATGAGATGGTTGGATGGAATCACTGACTCAATGGACATGAGTTTGTGCAATCTCCAGGAGATGGTGAAGAACAGGGAAGCCTGGCATGCTGCAGTCCATGGGGTCGTAATGAGCTGGACACAACTGAGCCACTGAACAACAGGTGGTAGCTAGAGAGAAAAATATGGTCAGAGGGTTAACTTAAGATGGGAAAAACTCAGGATCATATATTCTAGAAAACATATTAAAGATAATATCAACAAAAATATATTAATAACATCTTCAACATGAGTTCAGCCATTATGCTAAGAATAATTCTTAAAAATCAGTCTAACTAATCTTAGGAACTGTTTCATTATCAAGGAGACAGACCTGGCTTCTACCTAATGCTGCCATAGTGATAAAAGACAATAAATTATGTGATTTCACTGTTATACATTTGTACAGCAGTTGTTATATACATAAAATTATAATTACTGAGTTTTCCCATTATTATATATTTTATAGAAAAAAAGGCAGAGGAACCAGAGATCAAATTGCCAACATCTGTTGGATTATCAAAACAGCAAGAGAGTTCCAGAAAAACATCTATTTCTGCTTTATTGCCTATGCCAAAGCCTTTGACTGTGTGGATCATCACAAACTGGAAAATTCTTAAAGAGATGGGAATACCAGACCACCTAATCTGCTTCCTGAGAAATCTGTATGCAGGTCAGGAAGCAACAGTTAGAATTGGACATGGAACAGACTGGTTCCAAATAGGAAAAGGAGTACATCAAGGCTGTATATTGTCACCCTACTTATTTAATTCATATGCAGAGTACATCATGAGAAACACTGGGCTGGATGAAGCACAAGATGGAATCAAGATTGCCGGGAGAAATATCAATAACCTCAGATATGCAGATGACACCACCCTTATGGAAGAAAGTGAAGAAGAACTAAAGAGCCTCTTGATGAAAGTTAAAGAGGAGAGTGAAAAAGTTGGCTTAAAGCTCAAAATTCAGAAAACTAAGATCATGGCATCTGGTCCCATTTCTTCATGGGAAATAGATGGGGAAACAGTGGCTGACTTTATTTTTTTTGGTCTCCAAAATCATTGCAGATGTTGATTGCAGCCATGAAATTAAAAGACACTTACTCCTTGAAAGAAAAGTTATGACCAACCTAGATAGCATATTAAAAATCAGAGACATTACTTTGCTAACAAAGGTCCATCTAGTCAAGGCTATAGTTTTTCCAGTGGTCATTTATGGATATGAGAGTTGGACTATAAAGAAAGCTGAGCACCAAAGAAGTAATGCTTTTGAACTGTGGTGTTGGAGAAGACTCTTGAGAGTCCCTTGGGCTGCAAGGAGATCCAATCAGCTCATCCTAAAGGAAATCAGTCCTGGGTGTTCATTGGAGGGACTGATGTTGAGGCTGAAACTCCAATACTTTGGCCACCTGATGCGAAGAACTGACTCATTTTAAAACACCCTGATGCTGGGAAAGATTGAAGGCAGGAGGAGAAGGGGAAAACAGAGGATGAGATGGTTGGATGGCACCACTGACTCATTGGACATGAGTTTGAGTAAACTCCAGGAATTTGTCATGGACAGAGAGGCCTGGTGTGCTGCAGTCCATGGGGTTGCAAAGAGACAGACAGGACTGAGTGACTGAACTGAACTGGACTGATAGGAAAAAAAAAACAAGGCATATGATAATGAAATAATTTCCTATATGAATCAGTCCTAGTCCTCACTAGCAGTTATGGCAAGTATTAATTTCATGTAGGGCTGTAAACTGAAATGCATATTGTCAATGGTAAGGCACTCCAAGATCATCAAACAGAGGTATTTGTTCTTAAAAAAAAAAAGAAAGTCCACAGTTAAAGATTTGTCAATAAGAATGTTTAGCAGAGGGCTACTAATAATACCAAAAATGCCAGGAGCCTACTAAATATCTATTAAAAGTGATACTTAAATAAGTATATTCATACACTGAAATATTACATAGTTATTAAAAATGATGTTTTAGAACTAGGTGAAAAATATTCAAAATATAGGATATCGATTATAAACAGGAAAACCTGTAAAACAATAAGCAGGAAATTGCTTTCGTAAATATAAGTATGTGCATGCAGTAAAAAACAGTTAATGAACATAACAGGCTTACATTTGTCTACTAGAATTATTCAGATTCTGATTTTTCATTTGCGCTTATCTGGTTTACAAATTTTATTTAATGATGTGGTGCTTGAAGTAGGGAAACACTTTTTGAGATACTTTTAAAATTTTTATTGAGATATAGTTGCTTTACAATGCTGTGTTAATTTCCATTATACAGAAAAATTATTCAGTTATGCGTATATATGTATATATACATATATATTCTTTTTCATTATGGTTTATCACAGAATATTGAATATAGTTCCCTATGCTATACAGCAAGATCTTGTTTATTCTTTTGTGTATATAGGTTCATGCATGCTCAGTCATGTCCAGCTGTTTTGCAACCCCATGGACTGTAACTCACCAGGCTTCTCTGTCCATGGGATTCTCCAGGCTAGAACAGTGGAGTGGGTTGCCATTTCCTTCTCCAGGGGATCTCCCCAACCCAGGAACTGAATCCGCATCTCTTACATTGGCAGGCAGCTTCTTTACCTCTGAGCCTCCTGGGAAGCCTCATTTATTCTTTTAAGATACTTTAAATAACAGGTTATCAAAGAGGTTTCTTGCTTGCAGAAAATTAATAGGAATTTTCCTTTCCTCAAGCACCAAACTTTTACTGTACTAGGCTCCCATAGAAAGAATATAATTATATCTATTTCTGCTTTTACAGTTACTGTCAGATTGAAGACTTCTATTAAAGAAATTAAGAAGCTTTACAAAATGGATTACTAGTTTAGGACTGCTATAGTCTGGGTACTGACTTTGGGTAGATGTACATGAAGAAACCGTGACATTCCTCGGGTACAAGAAAATACGCGGATCATTCCCTTATGACCGCAACTGATAAACACTGTCTGTGCATTTATATCACCTTCTTATTTTGTGATAGGTAATAAAAATAAAGCTAGCTGTTTCCAGATCCTGTTCTGATCTTCTGTGAGAAACAGAAAACGTCAGAGATGAAACAGTGACCTGAACAACTCCAGCATCTTTTAATCCCTTATAGTAGCGGGCCCCAATCTTTTTGGCACCAGGGATGGGTTTTGTGGAAGACAATTTTTCCATGGACCGGGGTATTGGGATGGTTTCTCAATGATTGAAGACCATTACATTTATTGTGCACTTTATTTCTATTATTACATCAGCTCCACCTCAGATCCGAGCGGTCGGGGACCCCTTCCTTACAGGAAATTCTGAGGTAGGAAAGGAAAACAACTGCAAAATCAATGGCCTGGACTCGCCAGACCATTGTCCTATCACTGCTAAACTGTCAGGCGTGTCACCACACAAGCTCTGGCCAAGTCTGCAGGGGCAGGGCTGGACCCAAGGAGACTTCCACCCCTTGATCCAGAAAGCCTGGATTTATACCAGAGGCACGAAGTCAATTAAGGGATTAAAATAAAGGTCATTAAGCCCTGTTGAATTAAATGTGGATAATGAGTCCTTATAGAAGGAAGAGCCCTTGTCTGTTGTCTTTGCAGGATGTGTTGTTAAGAGGCATCTGGAGATGCACACAAATAAGGTATTGACCTCTTTGGAATGCAGCAGCATTCAGATTAGTGACATGGATGAAGCCACCTCAAGATGTGAGGTTTGGGGTGTGCTTCAATAGGGAGAAGGAAAATATATTGGAAAAAAAAACCAGAAAGAGGTACTTAATACAGTTCCTACAATATATGATCTGTTAACAGAAGAACAGACCTTTAAAAATGGTCCTAGAGATGATTTGGAGTATCTCAGCAGTTTTGACAAAGTGCTGCACTCAATATGCCAGCAAATGTGGAAAACTCAGCAGTGGCCACAGGACTGGAAAAGGTCAGTTTTCATTCCAATCCCAAAGAAAGGCAATGCCAAAGAATGCTCAAACTACTGCACAATTGCACTCATCTCACACGCTAGTAAAGTAATGCTCAAAATTCTCCAAGCCAGACTTCAGCAATAGTGAACCGTGAACTTCCTGATGTTCAACCTGGTTTTAGAAAAGGCAGAGGAACCAGAAATCAAATTGCCAACATAGAAAAAACAAGAGAGTTCCAGAAAAACATCTATTTCTGCTTTATTGACTATGCCAAAGCCTTTGACTGTGTGGATCACAAGAAAATGTGGGAAATTCTTCAAGAGATGGGAGTACCAGACCACCTGATCTGCCTCTTGAGAAATTTGTATGCAGGTCAGGAAGCAACAGTTAGAACTGGACATGGAACAACAGACTGGTTCCAAATAGGAAAAGGAGTTCGTCAAGGCTGTATATTGTCACCCTGTTTATTTAACTTATATGCAGAGTACATCATGAGAAACGCTGGACTCGAAGAAAAACAAGCTGGAATCAAGATTGCCGGGAGAAATATCAATAACCTCAGATATGCAGATGACACCACCCTTAGGGCAGAAAGTGAAGAGGAACTAAAAAGTCTCTTGAGGAAAGTGAAAGAGGAGAGTGAAAAAGTTGGCTTAAAGCTCAACATTCAGAAAACGAAGATCATGGCATCTAGTCCCATCACTTCATGGGAAATAGATGGGGAAACAGTGGAAACAGTGTCAGATTTTATTTTGGGGGGCTCCAAAATCACTGCAGATGGTGACTGCAGCCATGAAATTAAAAGACGCTTACTCCTTGGAAGGAAAGTTATGACGAACCTAGATAGCATATTGAAAAGCAGAGACATTACTTTGCCAACAAAGGTTCGTCTAGTCAAGGCTATGGTTTTTCCTGTGGCCATGTATGGATGTGAGAGTTGGACTGTGAAGAAAGCTGAGTGCCGAAGAATTGATGCTTTTGAACTGTGGTGTTGGAGAAGACTCTTGAGAGTCCCTTGGACTGCAAAGAGATCCAACCTGTCCATTCTGAAGGAGATCAGCCCTGGGATTTCTTTGGAAGGAATGATGGTGAAGCTGAAACTCCAGTACTTTGGCCACCTCATGCGAAGAGTTGACTCATCGAAAAAGACTCTGATGCTGAGAGGGGTTCGGGGCAGGAGGAGAAGGGGATGACAGAGGATGAGATGGCTGGATGGCATCACTGACTCGATGGACGTGAGTCTGGGTGAACTCCGGGAGTTGGTGATGGACAGGGAGGCCTGGCGTGCTGCGATTCATGGGGTCGCAAAGAGTCAGACACGACTGAGTGACTGATCTGATCTGATCTGATATATGAAATTGTATAAGAAGTCATAAAAAAAATTCATGCTTAGGTCCCAGACAGACCTTCAAATTGTATAGGAAGTCATAAAAAAAAAAAAAAAGAAAAGAAATACATGCCTAGGTCCCAGCCAGACCCAGATATTGTGATCTAATTGGAATGGGGTATAGCCTGAACATTATGACGTTTTAAGTTTCCCAAATGATTCTAACATGCAGTGACATTCAAGCACCAGTGGAAATCACTGTATTAGATAATACAGGGTTTTGTTTCTATTCAACCAACACACAACTTACCAACACATTCATAATTATATTTTCATTAAAAAAAATTAAAATTACTTATCAATTAAATATAGTGGAATGGGAACATGCAGTGTAGAAGACCTGAGTCCACAGCTCTGTCTTTATATTTGCACAGGCTTAAAGCCCCCATATTTGTCTGGACTTGGATTTTATCAGCTGTAAGACAAAAAGAAGATTCACAAACATCAGATACATTCTCCCAGCACTGTGAAGTATTGCCTCATTTAACCTATACTCAGTTTTGTGACTATTTACTGTTTATTATAGATTAGAAGACCAGAACTCAGAATACTTAGACACTGTCCAAGCTCAAATAACTGCTGTGTGTGAAAAAGAGGACCTGTGTGAAAACCTGGCCTTGCTGGCCTCAGGTGGAACAATCTGGTTCATCCCACTAATATCTTGATGTTCTCAAGAGGAGTTTTAGTATTCTGTAGAACTAACAGTTACAAATATGATCAAAACTACCACTTGCTCAAGGAATGTATCATATTGGGTTAAAATAAAGCAGTGGTATATTTTATTCATTTTCAAAAAGAAATACATGATAGACACTACCAAAACAAATTCTTCTTAATGGGATTTAACATCTTATAGCCAACAGCTTTAAAAATGCATGGGACTTGATTTGCAGAATGTCACTCAGCAGGAAAAACCACCAAACAAATTAATAGCAAAACCCAGGTAAGAAGAAATAAAAGATAGCAACCCTAAAAGATGCCCAAGATAAAAATCTAGTAAGATTCACTAATATGCAAAATTTAACCATCAATGAGAATTTTGTAATTTTTTATTTTCTGAAATATTGATATAAAACTAATTAATGTAAGAGAAACACTGTATTAGATGGCTAGAAAATAGGACTTCATTGGAATTATCTGAGCACAATAATAAACAGTTATAATATTTTCATTATATATATTGGATAAGCATTGCTCTCAAAGGAAACCCAAACCAAAATATTAGGTCTAAGATCTGAGTATCAAGGGTTTTTAACAAAGCAAAGTAAAATAAAAGATATTTTTTCATGCTGAAGCTCATTTTAAGTATCTATCACCACCATTAAACATTTCTAATAATGTCTAATAATAAATAATCAATCCCTTGTGAATCTTGTAGGAAATTGGCAAAACTTGTAGGAGGGTAGAGAAAAATAAATGGTCCACTGGGAAATAATCATCAGGTAAATGCGTTATTTCCCTTATGTCTAATCTGTCTCACAGAAACTACTCAGACCTCTTCACAGCAATTCATTATTCATTCATTCACCTGACAAAAATTTATGGTGTGCCTAAAAAGTAATTCTGCTCAGTAAGCACAGAAGTTACAAGTGCAAACAATAACATTCATGCACGTTGCAGTCTGGTGGGGAAGAGGAACATTAATCACGACAAAGAGTGAGCACTTAATTATACTTGGAGATAACTGCAGTGAAAGTCAATAAGAAGTCCTGGCGTGTGTGTGCGTGCTAAGTCATTTCAGTCGTGTCCGACTCTTAGTGACCCTATGGACTGCCCGCCAGGGTCCTCTGTCTATGGAATTCTCTAGGCAAGAATATTGGAGTGGGTTGCCATTTCCTACTCCAGGGGATCTTCCCCACACAGGGGTCAAAGTTAGGTTTCCTGTATTGCAGGCAATTCTTTACTACTGAGTCACCGGGCTCATTTGAAAAGACCCTGATGCTGGGAAAGATTGAAGGCAGGAAGAGAAGGGGACGACAGAGGATGAGATGGTTGGCTGGCATCACCGACTCAATGGACATGAGTCTGAGTAAACTCCAGGAGTTGGTGATGGACGGGGAGGCCTGGCGTGCTGCAGTCCGTAGGGTCGCAAAGAGTTGGACACGACTCTGCGACTGAACTAAACGGACTAAGCCACTGGGGAATTACCAAGACAGTCCTAAGAGAGCATATAGCAAATTGTCTTCATGTAAAACCTTGGGTGAAGGGAAGATAACTAAAGTGTGATGAGATCTCTTTGAAGAGCCACTAGGGTCTAAGTATACAATCCAGGAGGGAAAAAGTCCTGGCAGAGGTAACCAGAAAATGCAAAGGCCCTGAGGCAGGAGGGAGCATGATGTTCCAGGAACAGAATGAGGCCCCAGTGACTAAGTGCAGGGAGCTGGGGTGAGGCAGGGAACAGAGACTAGGCAGAGGCCAGATCAGATGAGGACTTTGAGGTCAAGCAGGTGTTGGGACTGTTAAGAGCTCCCTGAGTGATTCTAATGCACAGCAGATTTCTAGAGCCAGTGAGGACCATACGATATTAGATTGTATTTCTTTCTCCAGCCAAGTTAGTAGGTGTCAAATTAATCTATGTTTATTTTTACAAAGAAAAGCCCTACAAATCATGTACTAATTAAAAGTAATGGAATGTATGGTCATTGGAACTTGCAGTGTAAAGTGTTAGGGCCCTAGATGCAAGGGGGTTGGAGGCAGGGCAAAGCAGTACAGGGTCTGTGGTTTGTGAAAATGCAGCTTCAACGTGGAGGATGACTCGGGGGCAGTCGTGAGGAGGTCAGTGAGGAAGCGACAGTGGCAGCCTAAGGAAAGTGGTGACAGAATGGGCACCTTTGCATCTTGCCTATCTTATCTGTAAAACATGTGGAGCTAGACAGAACAGTCCCTAAGGATCCTTTCAGTTTCACAACAGCAGACAGAAAGTGAGACATTATGGTTGGAGAAGGCTGTCTTATAGCACAAGAAAAAAGTGAAAGTGAAAATTGCTCAGTATTCTCTGACTCTTTGTGACCCCATGGACTATATAACCTGCCAGGCTCCTCTGTCCATGGAATTTTCCAGTCAAGAATGCTGAAATGGGTTGCCATTTCCTACTACAGGGGATATTCCTGACCCAGGGATCAAACCCAGGTCTCCTGCATTACAGGTGGATTCTTTACCATCTGAGCCACTTGGGAATACATCCCTAAAATAGGAAATGACATTTTAGTGTGCTCACAAGGTAGATTTCCCCTCTATCATTTCCACCAGCATGAAAATATGCTAAAATAATTAGTATTTTTTAATGCCTTGATCCTATATCTTCTCTGTTCTCATTTCTCAGCTTCCCATGACAGCAAGCTCTCTGAAACAGAGCCTCTCCCATAATTACAGGCTGATGGACACCATATTAACTGAAGTGTGTGGAAACAGTATGTTTGGTTAGAAAAGAAATCCTTGGCTTAAAGCTTTAGTAAAAACAAAATAAAAGTTTTTAAGTTTATTTGGGATTCTAAATTTTTCCATTATCAAAAATTATATACATAGATACTTTATTCACAATAAATTCCTTATTTAATTTTGTTCTCACTTTTTTATGCAACATCCATAACTGGGCTTTGTAAATAAAGAGTGTACAGAACAGATGTGTTGAACAAATTAACAAAAAGGATTATTTACAGATTTTTTTCACCTTAAAGTGGCTCTTTCCATCAGAAAATTTGGTTTTGATATTTTAAAGGAGGTTATTACTCTGTGGACTGGTCAGCAGTGGATCGATGTCTATTGACTGCTGTAAGACTTGACCTGCTTATTCACTACTGAACACGTACACTGTGCAGACACTATTATAGGCTCTGGGAATTAAAGGCAGATTAAGTCTGACTTCACTGAGCTTGCATTCTAGTGAGGCAGAAAGACAACGATAAATAAACTCAAAATTACATCAAATAATGTCAGATAGAAATAAGAGTTTGAGGGGGGTAAAATGTAAAATCTTATATGATTTTAGGGTTAATGTTACTCCATTATGTATAACATTCACTTTAAAAGGCATTTCAGAGGTTGAAAAGATCAATCAGGTCTGTGATGGCTGGTAAACTATAGAGGATGAGAGGCACAAAATCAAAAAGACGAGGAAGGTCAAGAGACAGTGACTATCAGGGAGTACCGCTTTAGACGGGGTGGTCAGGTCATCAAAGACCTGAGGGGCTGAGGGTGCAGACCACAGGAGCACATGGGGAAGAGAGTTCAAGCCGCTGGCAATAACAGGTGCAAAGTCTCTGGGAAGGGTGTGTCTTTGTTTCTTCAAGGAATATCTTTGTGTTTACAAGGAATATCAAGGAGGCCTGCAGGGATGGAGAATTTGAAAGGCTAGAGAGGCTATTAGAGATCAGACTAGCAAGAATGTGCCCATGGCAAAATTTTCAGTTTTAAAGGATTGAAAAGGACATAATATTTCATTTCTTTAGAATCACAGTGGCTGCAGTTTGCAAAACAGGTTTTAGAGGAAACAAGGAGACTAGTTAAGAGGATATTACAGTTTCCAGACAAGAGATGATGGTACTCACGACTATATATATATATATATACTGCTACTGCTAAGTCACTTCAGTCGTGTCCGACTCTGTGCAACCCCATAGACGGCAGCCCACCAAGCTCCCCTGTCCCTGGGATTCTCCAGGCAAGAATACTGGAGTGGGTTGCCATTTCCTTCTCCAATGCATGAAAGTGAAAAGTGAAAGTGAAGTCGCTCAGTCGTATCTGACTCTTAGCGACCCCATGGACTGCAGCCTACCAGGCTCCTCCATCCATGGGATTTTCCAGGCAAGAGTACTGGAGTGGGGTGCCATTGCCTTCTCCAATATATATATATATATATATATATATATATATATATATATATAAAACTTTGTGCAGAATATACTATAAAAGTAAAGTCAAAGTACTCTGTGGATGTTCAGTGTGAGAGAAATACAGGATTCAAGAAAGACTCCAATATTTATGGAATAAAACCCCTATCAGAGACAGAGATAGAGGTTCTGAGGTAGGTACACAGATATGTAGTGTTGTTCATTATTGTTCAGTTCCTAAGTCATGTCCGACTCTTTGCAACCCCATGGATTGTAGCACACCAAGCTCAGTGTCTCTCCCAGAGTCAGCTCAGATTCATGTCCATTGAGTCGGTGATGCTATTTAACTGTTTTCCCCTCTGCCGCTCCTTTCTCCTTTTGCCTCCAATCTTTCCCAGCATCAGGGTCTTTTCCAATGAGTTCACTCTTCACGTCAGGTGGCCAAAGTATTGGAGCTTCAGCTTCAGCATCAGTCCTTCCAATGAATATAGTATATCATATATAGTGTATGGGATGGTTAATGTTATAAGTCAACTTGGCTAGACCAAATAATCCAGATTTTTGTCAAATATCAGTCTAAATATCACTGTGAAGATATTTTTCAGATGAGTTATACATTTAAATGCATTTAAATTTCAGATTTAAATACCTTTAAATCAGTATATTTTGAATAAAGCAAATGATAGATATTAATAGATAGTAAAATAGAAAAAATGAAAATACTGAAAAGATCTGGTGTGTGTGACAGAAGATAAACTCAGAGAATAGTATGCATCACACAAAGAAAATGTTTCAAGAATAGAGAATGTAAACACTGTGAAAAGCTCAGGAGAAATAAACACTATAGACTAACCACTGGGCCCACAAGTGTGAAGGTCATCAGTTATCTTCACCAGAGCAGTTACACTGAAGTGATACAGAAAATGTTTTTATCCCAAGTATTACCCTTATCTTTGCTTTGGTTTAATTCCAGAATTTTACAGAGAATTATAATCTTGAGTATGATGTACTCTAAACTATGTGTATAGTATATATACAAATATGCTTATTTAGAAGGCAAATAAAACTTAAAATTTAAACTCTGCAAGACAAGCCTTAATCACAATCAGTACCCAGTTTTAAGTTGCCAGAGTTCTGTATTAATTCTTCTCACAAGATGCTAAACATTTACAAAGCACAGTCAAATTTTATTTTCCTAAGGAGTATGTCAAGGCTGTATATTGTCACCCTGCTTGTTTAACTTATATGCAGAGTACATCATGAGAAATGCTGGGCTGGAAGATGCACAAGCTGGAATCAAAATTGCCAGGAGAAATATCAATAACCTCAGATATGCAGATGACACCACCCTTATGGCAGAAAGTGAAGAAGAACTAAAGAGCCTCTTGATGAAAGTGAAAACGGAGAGTGAAAAAGTTGGCTTAAAGCTCAACATTCAGAAAACTAAGATCATGGCATCCGGTTCCATCACTTCATGGCAAATAGATGGGGAAACAGTGGAAACAGTGGCTGACTTTGTTTTTCTGGGCTCCAAAATCATTGCAGATGGTGATTGCAGCCTATGAAATTAAAAGATGCTTACTCCTTGGAGGGAAAGTTATGACCAACCTGAACAGCATATTAAAAATCAGAGACATTATTTTGTCAACAAAGTTCTGTTTGGTCAAGGCTATGATTTTTCCAGTGGTCATGTATGGATGTGAGAATTGGATTATAAGGAAAGCTGAGCACTGAAGGATTGATGCTTTTAAACTGTGGTGTTGGAGAAGACTCTTGAGAGTCCCTTGGACTGCAAGGAGATCCAACCAGTCCATCCTGAAGGAAATCAGTCCTGAATAGTCATTGGAAGAACTAATGCTGAAGCTGCTGCTAAGTCACTTCAGTCATGTCTGACTCTGTGCGACCCCATAGACAGGAGCTCACCAGGCTTCCCCATCCCTGGGATTCTCCAGGCAAGAACACTGGAATGGGTTGCCATTTCCTTCTCCAATGCATGAAAGTGAAAAATGAAAGTGAAGTCACTCAGTTGTGTCTGACCCTCAGTGACCCCATGGACTGCAGCCTACCAGGCTCCTCCGTCCATGGGATTTTCCAGGCAAGAATACTGGAGTCGGGTGCCATTATCTGATGCAAAAAGATGACTCATTTGAAAAGACCCTGATGCTGGGAAAGATTGAGGGCAGGAGGAGAAGGAGACGACAGAGGATGAGATGGTTAGATGGCATCACTGACTCAATGGACATGGGTTTGGGTGGACTCCAGGAGTTGGTGATGGACAAGGAGGCCTGGCATGCTGTGGTTCATGGGGTTGCAAAGAGTAGGACATGACTGAGCGACTGAACTGAACTGAATTGTCCCCTAAGTTGTTACCGAAAACTATTATCTCAACCATGAAAACAGGAAAAGAAATAAATACTTAAACTACAAGATAATTTTTCAAAAAGACTTGTCAAAATGACAAATTTTAAAAGTGTGTGAAGCAATTCAGTTAAGTTTTTTGCCTATTTCAAGGAAACACACAAGAAACTAAGCTAATGACTTATATGATTTATATGCTTTTATGACAGATGACAAATATCTTTATAGTTACTTATATTTATTGAAGAGATTCTATATGTGATTATCACAAAACTAGAATATTACCCAGAATATATAGCATGTTGAGTTCTGCATTGTAATTTTCATTACAGTTAAATAATGCATAACAACTTCAGCACTCCAGAATTTTTCTGTTTTTATTAAAATGATGCATGAAATAAAATGTTCATGTTTGCAAACTGAAAGAACACTTATTTCAGAAAAAAGCAGTCAAGTTCAATAACCTTTTTCTTAAGGTAAATGAAATATTATAAAATTTTTATTCTGTGTTTTTAATTTATGTTTCAAGATGTGCATAAAAAGCATAATAAAGCATGATGCAAATATATAGTCTGTGATTTAAATTGCAATAATTACACCAAAGACACAATCCATGAAAGAAATCATTAATAAGCTGAACTATATTAAAATTTAAAACTTTGGCTTTGCAAGAGAATTAAAAGACAAGTTACAGGCAAGGCAAAAATAAATATCTGGAAAAGAACTTATCCAAACTATATAAAGAATTCTTAAAACTCAGCAATAAGAAAATATATAATTCAATTGAAAAGTGGATAAAAGACCTTAACAGGCACCTCACCAAAGAAGATATACAGATAATATGTGAGCACGTGAAATGATACTCCACATAATGTCATCATGCTCAGTCGCTAAGTTGTGTCCAACTCCTTGCAACCACATAGACTGTAGCCCACCAGCCTCCTCTGCCCGTGGGATTTCCCAGGCAAGAATACTGGAGTGGGTTGCCACTTCCTTCTGCAGGGGATCTTCCCAACCCAGGGATCAAGCCTGTGTCTCCTGCACTGGCAAGCAGATTCTTTACCACCAAGCCACCAGGGAAGCATACCAATAATAATATTCCACATAATGTCATCAGAAAAATGCAAATAATTATCATTAACATGTACTGATATGCATGCCTTTGGTTCTTATATCCACTTTTTTCATAGTTCAGTTCAGTTCAGATCAGACGCTCAGTTGTGTCCAACTCTTTGCAACCCCGTGAATTGCAGCACGCCAGGCCTCCCTGTCCATCACCAACTCCCGGAGGCTACTCAAACTCACATCCATCGAGTCGGTGATGCCGTCCAGCCATCTCATCCTCTGTCGTCCCCTTCTCCTCCTGCCCCCAATCCCTCCCAGCATCAGAGTCTTTTCCAATGAGTCAACTCTTCGCATGAGGTGGCCAAAGTACTGGAGTTTCAGCTTTAGCATCTTTCCTTCCAAAAAACACTCAGGACTGATCTCCTTTAGGATGGACTGGTTGGATCTCCTTGCAGTCCATGGGACTCTCAAGAGTCTTCTCCAACACCACAGTTCAAAAGCATCAATTCTTCGGCACTCAGCCTTCTTCTCAGTCCAACTCTCACATCCATACATGACCACAGGAAAAACCATAGCCTTGACTATACAAACCTTTGTTGGCCAAGTAATGTCTCTGCTTTTGAATATGCTATCTAGGTTGGTCATAACTTTCCTTCCAAGAGGTAAGCATCTTTTAATTTCATGGCTGCAGTCACCATCTGCAGTGATTTTGGAGCCCCACAAAATAAAGTCTGACACTGTTTCCCCATCTATTTCCCATGAAGTGATGGAACCGGATGCCATGATCTTAGATTTTCTGAATGTTGAGCTTTAAGCCAACTTTTTCACTCTCCACTTTCACTTTCATCAAGAGGCTTTTTAGTTCCTCTTCACTTTCTGCCATAATGGTGGTGTCATCTGCATATCTGAGGTTATTGATATTTCTCCCGGCAATCTTGATTCCAGCTTGTGCTTCTTCCAGCCCAGCGTTTCTCATAGTGGATGTTAAAGTTCTGCACTATTGTGTTAATGTCAACTTCTCCTTTTATTTCATTTAACATTTGCCTAATAGCTGGGTTGCTCTTGTGCTGATGCATATATGTTTACAGCTGTTACATTAATATCTTCTTCTTGTATTGATCCCTTTTGACGCTCCCTTCTGGCCTGTAGAATTTCTGCTAAAAATCAGTTGATAACCTTATGGAGATTCTGTCGTTTGCTACTTGTTTCTTTTCCCTTGATGCTTTCAGCATTTTCTTTTTATCTTCAATCATTTTCAGTTTGAGTACTATATATCTCAGCATATTCCTCCTTGAGTTAATACTATGTGTGAATCTCCAAGCTTCCTATACTTTGATGACTGTTTTCTTCCCATATTAAGAAAGTATTCAGCTAATGTTGTCTCTTCAAATACTTTCCCAGGCCTTTTTTCTCTCTCTTTTCCTCCTGGGAACTCTATAGCAAATGGTGTGTTTGATATTGTCCCAGATGTCTCTAAACAGTCCTCATTTATTTTTATTGTTTATTCTCTTTCATAGCAGTGATTTCCACCATTCTGTTTTCTAGTTCACTTATCTTGTTCTTCAGATTCATTTACTCTGTTATTGATTACTCCAAGTGTATTTTTAATTTCAGTTATTATATTCTTCAACTCTGATTATTCTTTATATTTTATGTTCATTAAAAGCTTTTTGTAACTTCTTGTTCTGCACATCCATTCTTTTTCCAAGTTCTTGGTTCATCTTCATAAACTAACTTGGTTGATCATCATTACTTTGAATTCTTTCTCAGGTAGGTTGCCATTTCCAACTTCCCTCAGTTGTTCTTCTGGGGTTTTATTAATATCTTGTTCTTTAATTTGGAGCACATTCCTCTGCTGTCACATTTTGTCTAAATTTTTTTATTTGTGGACTCAGTTCCACAGGCTGCATGATTATAATTTTCTTGCATCCTATGTCTACCCCCTAGTGGGTAAGGCTGAACTAGAAAACTGTGCAGGCTTCTTGGTAGGACAGGATGGTGCCTGTCCACTTGTGGGTGGAGCTTGTCTTGATCCTCTGGTGGGCAGAGCTATGTTGAGGGTTGTGTCTAGTGGTGGCCGTGGGCTCAGGAAATCTTTAGGTCTGCTTATGGATGGGGCTATGTTCCCACTCTAATGGTTGTTTGGCCTGAGTCCTGGAGCCTACAGGCTGTTGGGTGGAGCAGTTCTTGGTGCCAAAATGTCAGCCTCCAGAAGAACTCACACCAGTGAATGCTCCCTGATACCTCTGCCAGCAGTGTCTGCGTCCCCAGAGTGAGCCACAGCCAGCTCTTTCCCCAGAAGACCTTCCAAGATCAACAGGCAGGTATGGTCCAGGCTTTAAAATCACTGCTTTTGCCCTGGGTCCTGGTATGCATGAGTCCTTGTGTGTGGCCTCCAAGAGCAGAGTGTTTCCCCAGTCCTATGGAATTCCAAGATCAAGTTCTGTTGGCCTCCAAAACCAAGTGCTCCAGGGGTTCCTCCTCCCAGTGCGCACTCCCGGGCTGATGAGCCTGACATGGGGTTCAGAACTCTCACTCCTTAATGGGAGAATTCCTGTAATATAATTTTCTGCAGCTTATGGGCCACCCATCCAGGGTGTATGGGATTGGTTATAGCATGAATGTGCCCCTTCTATCATCTTGTTTTGGTTTATTCTTCTTTCTTTGGATGTAGAATATATCTTTGGTAGGTTAGAGTCATTTTTATCAATGTTTCTTCAGCAGTTAGCTGTGATTTTGGTATGCTCATGAGAGGAGATGAGTTCAAGTCCTTCTCCTCCACAATCTTGTCCACAAAGCCCTCCCAAACTCTATTTCTGCGGCTCGCTCAGCCTCTTCCAGCTGCATTTCTTTCTGTTAGTATGCCTCATAAGTTTCTGTTGAAATATAGACATGACATAGTTGGTAAAAGACCTTTAGGGATGTGGTGGTAAGGTGGGAGGGAAAATGCCCTGTAGTCTTACAATTGTGTCTCAGACTTTTGGTGAATCTCTGGCCCTGGGTTGTGAATTTCACAGTTGCTTCTTAAGGTGGAGTTAAAAGGCTAGAGGGGGCTGGAATTGGATATTTCTTTTCCCCAGGTAAGTTAGTCTCTGATAAAACCCTACCTGGTTTTGATCTGATAAAATAATTTCACCTGAAAGCAGGTCTTATAAAGAAAAGCAAAATGTTATGACATTTTTCTGAATAGTTCTTTTCCACTCTTCCTATAGAAGCACCAGGAGATTTTTGTTCAAAATTTACTATGAAAACCAAGTTGAACTCTTGCTGGTAGAAATCGCAAAATAGAGGAACCTTATGACGGTGTTTCCTTGGAGTTTTTAACTCTCAAACTTGTCCCCACTGTGCCTGTAGCAAGGTAGCAACTATAGTTCAAGTTTGCCTACCCCAGCACTTGTTTCTGCAAAGGTTTTTGCTCAAATTTATGCTCCAGTAAGTTGTGACTGTCTCTCCAGGGGCTGTAGTTTGCTCTGTGACTTCACTTTTCTTCTGGATCTAACAAGAAATAATGATTTTTCAGTTTGTTCAGCTGAGGACAAACTGAGCAATTAAGACAGATTAGGGACCTCTAAGCTCATTATACTCTAAGCTAGAAACCAGAAGTTCTGTGCCACATTTTCAAACCTAATATGTTGCTCTTCACTGACAAAATGTCAATAGTAAAACTCAGTTTTTGAAGGGTGCCATGTGCCATGGTACATGGTAATTATTGTTTAAATTAATAGCAGATAGAGCTATCCTAATTTCAATACACTGTATATGTAGAAATCTTGGGCAATATTGTTTCATTAAAATATTAGTTCACACCTAAGTTATTAAATTTTCCTTCATTTTGCAAGACAAATGAACAGTTTACTTGACCAATAAAAAATTCTATTAATATCTGAATATTTCAAGATTTAGGTATTTCTGGAATCAATGAATCATCAGCTAATATCCATCCAATGCATTTTTTCTTAAAATACATTGGCGATTCCTCAAGTTTAGAACTTTTATCTTGTTGTGCTGTTTAAAATAACCATCTAAGCCAAAGAATCACCACTCACAAAAGAGAATTGAAATTCAATGTTATATAACTATACTCATAACGCCAAAATGGATTGTCTAAGCTTATTATCAGTGAAATCTTAGCTAAACCCTGATAACAGTTTCAATATAAGAATTTCTCAAGAAAAATAGTTGATATTAAAAATCCAATAAGTGAAATGAAGGAAATCTCAAAATGTTTTGTGAGACTGATGAACTAGAACAAATGCTTTCCCCTCTAGCTATTACAATTTCTCCGATTTCCTACAAGCCATTTTCTTAACTGCTTTTGCAATGTTCAAACTCATGTGCGCCATTTAAAAAGGGAGAAAAAGTAGTTAACTATTTTTTTGTCTGCCTTTACCCAGACATTGAAGTTTCCGTTTCCCTATTTTGAATCTTTATTTCATGAGATAAGGATATTTATTGCTCTCAAAATGAGTTCCTTCAGCAAAACAGAGATGACTCAAACTTCCAAGTGCTTCCTAAGTGCCATAGGGGCACACTGTCAACTAAAGATTATAGGGGACAAAGATTCTGCTTATTAATTCAACCTTCCTACAGGTGCTTGGTGAGCACCACAGAGAGCACACTGTTTGCTAAGGCTGCCAGGGAGAGGGGATAGTGCCTCCTGCCAGGAGTTTATGATATGCTATGCTTAGGTGAGCTGTCTCAGCAGCTGTATTTATGGTGCCAGGAGAATTTGGAGGTATTAGAAAAGAGCTTCAGAGGAGGGTTAATTAACCTCAAAGCATGAAAACTAAATATAGTAGACCTCAAAATAGAATTTCACTTGGCAAAATTCCTAACAATCTTGCCACCTGGCTGTTGAACCTTAAAAGAATCCTAACATAATGATACATTCCTAGATCTAGAAATTAAGCTACATTTACCGTCCAGTAGCAAATGTGCTCAAAATAGTGACATCTTGGAAATACTTTTGGTATATTATCATAATTAGGGTCTTTTTATTCCAACTAACTTTAGGGCTAGAGACAAAAAGGAATAAAAATAGGGTGTGCTAGGTTGCTTCGGTCATTCCAACTCTTCACCACCCTTTGGACCACAGCTGACCAGGCTCCTCTGTCCAGGGCTCCTCTGGGATTCTCCAGGTAAGAATACTGGAGTAGATTGCCATTCCCTCCTCCAGGAGATATTCCAGACCCAGGGATCGAACTTGAGTCTTTTGTCTCCTGTATTGGCAGGTGGATTCTTGACCACTAGCGCCACCTAAGGGTAGATTAGACTAAAAGAAAATAATCAGCATCCCACTCCAGTACTCATGCCTGGAAAATCCCATGGATGGAGGAGCCTGGTAGGCTGCAGTCCACGGGGTCGCTAAGAGTCGGACACGACTGACTGAGCGACTTCCCTTTCACTTTTCACTTTCCTGCATTGGAGAAGGAAATGGCAACCCACTCCAGTGTTCTTGCCTGGAGAATCCCAGGGACGGGGGAGCCTGGTGGGCTGCCGTCTCTGGGGTGTCACAGAATCGGACACGACTGAAGTGACTTAGCAGCAATTGTGTCTGACTCTATTTAAGACCCCGTGCACTGTAGCCCGCCAGGCTCTTCTGTCCATTGACTTCTCCAGGTAAGAATATTGGAATGGGTTGCCATTCCCTTTCCAGGGGATCTTCCCGATCCAGGGTCTCTTGTTTGCAGGCAAATTCCTTACTGTCAGAGCCACCGGGGAAGCCCTAGACCAAAAGAATAAAATTCTAGAAATGATTACTAATGTCATTTTGTAAAACAGCAGCTCGTATCAGTTGACTCAAAGAACAAAAGTCACCTTAACCATGACTGAGACACCAGACAGGTCTACTGACTCCTGATCTATGCTCTGTCCTTTAAACCAGGACAAAAGCTGAATAGTGAATTTATAGAAGGAGATGATAAATCACATCAGAATCTCAAAACACTTGCAACAGTAGAATGAACCTGGTGACAAGGGTAAGCAACAAGAACTGAGAAACTGCTAATAACAGCAATGGATGTGACATTAGAAGCAAAAGGTATATTGCCCCCAAATCAAAGAGAGTGACTTCTAAAAGGTTGTCATTTCCTATGGAGACATGGTTCCCATTAAACAAAATACAAAGAGTTGATGTGAAAGGCTAACACAAATGCAGAGGCTGTTTGGGTCATTTCTTGTGCTCTGAGACATGATGTGATGCTGTTAACATCACAAAACAAAACAAAAAAATTCAACTTCAAACAGAATTCAGCATATGGTCAACTTTTATCACACTGCCAGAGAAGCAGTATGGAATTCAGTTTGCTTGTAGAATTATCTGTTTCAGAATAATGAGGATATAGTTGCTAAAGCTGTAGATTCCTAGGCTTACAGAGTCAGGTTCTCTGAAGCAACTTAAAGTCTAAGAACCACAGAAAGAAAACTCTTACTTCCTGCCTAAGCCTAAATTCTTCTTTCCCTGCTGTAATTCTTCTGTGAGTCATGGAAAGAAAGTTTGAAATGCTGCATAGGAGCCTGGAGTTCTGCTTTTACTGGGGTCAAGGATGGGCCAAGGAATTCAAGGGTTCATTCTTCAGTGGTAAATTTAAAAAATAAGAGTGGGAATTTAAAGATTTGTAAGAGAAAAAACAAGTTGCCCAAATGGCAGTTATCCAAATCAATCAAGTTCTTTAAAACTAAGGAGCCTAAGTAGGAGGAGGTTGCCCAGCTCTTCACTCATCTTATGGCTGGCAGCATTTACTGTATTCCAGAGGTAGAAGAGAGAGATCTGTCTTTGAAGTGGATGTCTCTTTAAAATAGATGCTTCAATCAGTCACCTATATTACAAAAAAAGAAAAAAGTGGAGGGGAACAACTCCCAGTGTTTACACTACCAGTTCTATATAGGAATTAACATTTTAGAAGAAATTGTGCTTATTTCTGGTACCAAACAAGATGGAGTAAGCCTAGTATGGACTATGTCTCCTAACAGACTACAAACATACACTTTGAGAAAATATAAAAATCAACTACCTGAAAACTCTGAAAATTAAATAGTAGAAAAATAACTAAGAAGAAAAATCAAAACATGAAAAATGGCCAAAAGCATAAATCCTCATTTATCTCCACGTTTTCACCCAAAAGTGGGCCAAGTCCTGGAACTGTGCAACAGGCATGAACAGTGGAAACCCCAGAAAAAAACACTCTATCTCAAGCCAGACAACTAGAAACGAGGTCCTCTGCATGCTGATGGGTAAACAGAGATCCCCTCCTTTCCCTCTCTCTTTCTTTTTAAATCTCCTGGTCCTCCCTGAGGCTAGCCTCAGCCTCAAAATGGCAATGCTAGGGTAGCAGCAGTACTGTCAATCATGCAGTGGGTACCCAAAATCTTAGGGGTAAATTCTTCACTCTAGCAAGAGGAATGGGGAACTGGGCTCTTGCATTTCCCACAGTGTTGGGGTGAGTGGAGGGTTTCTTTCTTTCTTTTTTTTTTCTTCTTTTCTCTCCTTTCTTTATCCTAAGGACAGCCTTCACTACACAAACTGCATTGAGAACCAAGATTCTGAGAGTAAACCCAGATTCTGAGCCAGAAAACAGCTATCCTAGGAAAGCATGGCTCCAAGTACAGACAAATTTAGTGATTGCTCTACTGTGTAAGTGCCATTTCCCCTATGGGTTTCAACTACCCTCTGTAATATATTTGTAATCCAGCAAAAGTTGTGTGGCAATACTTTTCACTCCTACACTCCCCAACATCCATAGACAAGTGGCTAGATGGAGGGATAGAGCAAGGTCTTCTGGGTGAGAACAGAAACTGGAGTTCATCCCTTCCTCTTACACTGATGGGATAAACACAGGAACAGCACCTTGAACTTCAAACAGTAGTCTCCAGAGAACCACTTGTAAGGTTTGAAGTTGATAGCAGTGACTATAATGGACTTCTGAATACTTCAGTATGGACTGTGTGATAATGTATTTCCAGCAGTTGGTTAAAACTTAAAGTCTAGAGGCAGTTGCCCAAATCAGACTGCACAGTCCAGAACGGTTGACTAGCATATCAAAAACATGCATACTCTAGAGGTTACTATTATAAGTACTTCTTTTATCCTGTGTTTATCAACTATTGACACTTTGGCAATTATCACCCTGTATATCAGACATGGGTCTTCACAACTGAAACTTACAGCTGTAGTATTTAGTATATAAGTCTTAGGATTGGCTCTTGTTGGTGAAACAGGCCAACATTTATGACATATGAGTTGATGGAATATTTGAGATACACTCCCCATCCTTGGATGAAGAAGTTATAAGAATCCACCTATCTTTAACCTCTAGAGATAAAACCTGAGTGTTGATTCCCTAGTCTGCCATTTACCTTGTCATTGATAATAGAAGGAATTCTGAATATGTGATGCTAACTATAAGGATAAAAGAACTCCACTTCTGCCATGCTGTTGTGAACTTTTCATTCAAGGTATGGTCAGAGCAACTAACTGAATGAAGAATGGGGACTTTTAGTGAGTCTGTAGAATGTGTGTTAGTCGCTCAGTTGTGTTCAACTCTGCGATCCCATGGACTGTAGCCCACCAGGCTCCTTTGTCCATGGGATTCCCGAGGCAAAAACACTGGAGTGGGAAATATTGAAAGTGTTCTAGGCTAATAAACTTAGTTTTATGTATCACTGTATATGAAACATAAAGTTTATTTTATTTTAATATAATAGACTATAGCCAACTTCCACCACTTTAAATTTCTTTGGTAGCTGCCTTACATATTATCAAACACCTAATTGTGATACACAACCAAATGATTTTAGGTCAGTTCTTACAACTATTGGGATGTCCTCCTCCTCCACTGAGGTGCTAAACACTTTGTGATTCACGTTAAGTGCCATAGCTGTGGAAATTTAAGGATTATGGTACAGCATACGTAACACAGACAGAATATGTGGCTATCCTACAGCTTTGAGAGAGTACAAGAGGGGCGCGAGAAGGTTCCCACAGTCCTTACAGAGGAAAGTGCAGAGGGTTTTCTAGGGGGAGACCTAAGCAGGTTTCCTCTAAAGAGTTTTACCAGCTTGAGAGGATGCCTGTATCCAAAGAAGTGGAAATGAAAACCACCGGTGTGGGCTGAAGGAAGCTAGGGCGGAAATCCTGTGATGAGTCACCCTTCCTTACCCAGACCAGGGAGAGGAGTATTCAGTGCCCACATCAAGACTACTGCGGCTACAGAAAACCCCACTGAACACTCCTGTGCAACTACACCCATTACAGTAATAAAAATCCTCTTGAAACATAGTACAGTGCTGCCAACAGCAATTCTTAACTAATTTTCAACTCAACAAGTAACATATTTTTTTCCAAAAAGCTCAAGGCAATTGAAACTGAAAGAAGTAGAATCCTTAAAATATTCTTCCCATCAGTCTCTGGCTTCACTCCCCTTCCATTGGGCCTTGACTCTGAGCTCAGTCTCTAACCACTGCTCACTATAGTGTCACATAATGTCATGCCCTTCCTCCTCAGTCACAACAATTTCTACCCAAGGCCAGTCTCACCAACAGTTTTCTCTAGTTTCACTCCTAGGGCTGTCAAATTGTTTACTGGGACCATGGAAAATACAGTTTAATCCCATCTAAATCCTTTCTGATATTCAGCTCTCAGAGAATCTTAGGATTGGAAAAGCTTCAAGTGATATTCAAAGATCTTCATGACCCAGATCATCACAATGGTGTGATCATTCACCTAGAGCCAGACATCCTGGAATGTGAAGTCAAGTGGGCCTCAGGAAGTATCACTATGAACAAAGCTAGTGAAGGTGATGGAATTCCACCAGAGCTATTTCAGATCCTGAAAGATGATGCTGTGAAAGTGCTGCACTCAATATGCCAGAAAATTTGGAAAACTCAGCAGTGGCCACAGGACTGGAAAAGATCAGTTTTCATTCCAATCCCAAAGGAAGGCAATGCCAAAGAATGCTCAAACTACCGCACAATTGCAATCATCTCACATGCTAGCAAAATAATGCTCAAAATTCTCCAGCCAGACTTCAACAGTATGTGAACCGTGTACTTCCAGATTTTCAAGGTGGATTTAGAAAAGGCAGAGGAACCATAGATCAAATTGCCAACATCTGCTGCATCATCAAAAAAGCAAGAGAGTTACAGAAAAACAACTACTTTTGCTTTATTGATTACATTCAAAGCTTTTGGCTGTGCAGATCATAATAAACTGTGGAAAATTCTGAAAGAGATGGGAATACCAGACCACTTGATCTGCCTCCTTCTCAGGAGGGAGATTTCTCAATCTGTATTCAGGTCAAGAAGCAACAGTTAGAACTGGACATGTAAAAACAGACTGATTCTAAATCAGGAAAGGAGTACCTCAAGTCTGTACATTGTCACCCTACTTATTGAACTTATATGCAGAGTGCATCATGAGAAATGCCAGGCTGGATGAAGCACAAGCTGGAATCAAGATTGCCAGGAGAAATATCAATGACCTCAGATATGCAGATGACACCACCTTTAAGGCAGAAAACAAAGAGGAACTAAAGAGGCTCTTGATGAAAGTGAAAGAAGAAAGTGAAAAAGTTGGCTTATAACTCAACATTCAGAAAACTAAGATCATGGGATCCGGTCCCATCTCTTCATGGCAAATAGAGGGGGAAACAATGGAAACAGTGAGAGACTTGATTTTGGGGGGCTCCAAAATCACTGCAGATGGTGACGACTGCAGTCATGAAATTAAAAGACACATGCTTCTTGGAAGAAAAGTTATAACCAACTTAGTCAGCATACTAAAAAGCAGAGACAATACTTTATCCAAAAAAGGTCCCTATAGTCAAAGCTATGTTTTTTCCAGTAGTCATGTATGGATGTGAGATTTGGACTATAAAGAAAGCTGGGCACTGAAGAATTGATGCTTTTGAACTGTGGTGTTGGAGAAGACTCTTGAGAGTCCCTTGAACTACAAGGAGATCCAACCAGTCCATCCTAAAGGAGATCAGTCCAGGGTGTTCACTGAAGGACTGATGCTGAAGCTGAAACTCCTATACTTTGGCCACCTGATGTGAAGAGCTAACACATTGGAAAAGACCCTGATACTGGAAAAGATTGAGGGCAGGAGGAGAAGGGGATGACAGAGGATGAGATGGTTGGATGGCATCACCGACACTATGGACACGAGTTTAAGTTTGCTCCAGGAGTTGGTGATGGACAGGGAACCCTGGCGTGCTGATGGACAGGGAACCCTGGCGTGCTGCAGTCTATGTCGTGCAGAGTCAGGCACAACTGAGCGACTGAACTGATATTCAGTTCAATACTCCCATTTAGAACAGAATTTTCCTCTACAATGTCCGTTAGAAATCCAATTTATGACTAAATTCATTTGCAATAGGTCAATAATTTTCCCTGAAATAATTTCCCTCAACTTGTACAAAATGTATATAAATTGGTAGAAGTCTGAATCCCTAAGTCACTAAATTTCCAATCACGCAATCTTGGTTTTTCCTTCTGTCAAAAGGAAATGCATCTGTCCCCTGCGCTGTATGTCATCCCCTCAGCTGTCTGAAGTCCAGCTCCATGTGTCTCCTAAAGCTCCTCATCATAAAGTGAGGTTGTCGCTTCCTTCTACGACATAGTTTACAAATTCTTCTCCATCGTGGTTGTCTTTTATAGTGAATGAGCATAATTTAAATTGGAGTGAGAGACACTCTGGTGCCCAAAGAGAGCACTGTTAAATTTGAGGAGGAGAACTGTGGAAACAGAACAGTAGAAAAGTAGAGCACTAACAGATGTCTACTTGACAATGCTTTCCAATGTCTGTACTAAACTAATTGGTATCCAAAGACTATGTTGACCAGCTTTGGTCTGCAAGGTCTTATCTAGAAGTCCACCCAATCTAGTATTTGCCACCCAGCATACTGATGTTTGAATAGAGAAATTCCTGGGCTCTAAGAATTTCAATGAGTAGAATGACATACCATCACTAGATATTTTCATGCTATAGGGTAAAACTTAAGAGTTTTTCTAAGAAAAAAAATTGAAATATACAACTTGAAATGTTAGTGTGCTTTGCAGTTTTTGTCATTCTGTAATTTTTGAAATGTGTCATCCATAATTTGCTCAGAAAATTCATTATATTTTAGTATATTTAAAGGTAAAAGCCCTAGAAGGAAAAATGATATCGTTGCTAATTTTCTGTATTGTTAAGGGTAGTTTGTTTTTGTTTGAGGTTACAATTGTAGGGAACACCAAAAACAAATTTCCTTAGCCAGTGGCAAGAATTTTACTCAGGCCTTCTCAAAACTTCAACCTCTTTTCAACCCATCCTTCACTCACTCTGTTACCAAGGACTCTGTATTACCATTTTGAAGCCACTCTGCTCTCATTCAAGGTTTAGCTCCCCAAAATGAATTTCCTAGTTACTCATGAAAGCTAATTTCTTCTGATCTTCAGGTTCTACTTATGCCTGGATATCACTAGGAGCTCAACAACAACTTTCACTCAACCACCTTCTTTAATATTCCTCCAAACTACTTTTGACTCAAGGACTGTTGACCTACCTTTGATTTGAATTTTCAGGGATAATCTTTTTATTCTGAAATCTAGATGTCTCTCCTTAATTCATAAGTCCTAAAAATTATCCAGGTGGCACTAGTGGTAAAGAACCTGCCTGACAATGCAGGAGATGTAAGAGATGTGGGTTGGATCCGTGGGTTGCGAAGATCCCCTGGAGGAGGGCATGGCAACGCATTCTAGTATTATTGCCTGAATCCCATGGAAAAAGGAGCCTGGGAGTCTACAGCCCATAGGGTTGCAAAACGTCAGACAAAAATGAAGCAATTTTAGATGCTGACTCTTTGCCTGGGAGTTTGTTAAATTTTGATGTATAGTAAGCCATCTAATCCTGGCCAAGAGCCAGCAATGCCAGGAAAGCATTTCACAAAGAAACTGCTTGAATATAAATGTTCTCGAAATTATGATTCTAAATGCACGCATCAGCTTTAGATCATACAAGGCAATGCTAAATTCTAAGAAAATGAAATTGTCAAGGTACAATAGAATGGATATTGACAATGTTAATCTAAAAAAATACATTATAAAGACAAAAGACATATTTTCAGGAAAATCTACTCACATGCACTGTCAGTAAGATCAGAATCTGTGTAAATTATTCATAAAAATGGAGGGGCCAATGCAGGTATCATTGACTGGAAAATTCAGCAAAAGAGAGAACTAAGAAAGCATGTGACCTTGAACAAGCATATAAACTCCCTGAACTTCTATTTTCTCATTATTAAAATAATAGAATGATTGGTATGAGTGAATCTGACTTCAAAATTAATGATAATTTTGACCAGAAGGATTACAAGAGGGGTTGTCCATTGTCCTTTCCTTTTTTCTTCCTTCCAAACATAGATTTTAAAATTATTTAAAAGCATCTTGGTTTGTATTTAATAATTATCCCCATTTACACAAAAAATTTAAACTTCAAGTTTTTTGCACACGTAGGATTTAAGTGGAAGGGAAATGTTTTATAGCAATAAAAAGAATGGGAATTAAATTATACACAATAGAAGTTCAAAAAAGAAACACAGTAATAGTGTTTTTTCCTAATTCAAGGAGGTTATAAAAATATTAAAAGTACTGAAAGGTTGTTGTTGAACCACGTGAAGACACCGGGATTCTTGGCCCCCAGGGGAGAAGAATTCAATCCGGGGCTCGAGACGAGGCTTGATCGCTCAGAGCTTTTGTATAGTAAAGTTTTATTAAAGAATAAAGGAGATAGAGAAAGCTTCTGACATAAGCATCAGAAGGGGGCAGAAAGAGTACCCGCTTGCTAGTGTTAACAATGAAGTTATATAATCCAAAGAATGTCTGGAGGTTGTAAAGACCTCATCAGACCTACTCCCATAATTTACATTTTAAGATAACACTGTCCTCAGGCAGGATACATCCTTGTAAAGACCAGGTCTACTCCCATAATTTACATTTTAAGATAACGGAAGGTTTAGTCCAGAGACTGTCCTTAGGCAGGATACGTTATTGTTATATAATCCTAAGGAATGTGGAGAAAGAAAAAGGTTTGTCTTTTCTTCCTCGAGAATTCCAGACCCCTCTCTCCTTGGGAACCCCTAGACTCCTTATCAACCTGCCTAGGAAATGACTCTCTCAGTACCACACTATATGTCATCATAGGATTGTAGGTAATTCATGCTTTTCTCTTTACTCTGCTTTCTAAATTGTCTTCAATATCCATGCATAGCTTTTATTATCAGAAAAAGAAAATGAGTTTGTTTATAAAGAATGGGGGAAGGAAAATAACATATTTTGCTTATTGGCTATGAAGTATTCTTTTTTATATAGACTATATTGATTGAAATGCTTATTTGCATAAGTATTCTGGTTCTTTCCCATTATATGGTATTTCTGTTTCTTAAAACAATTTTCTCAGTTTTAAGAAAAATTGAGGTAAGTCATGCTTAAATTTAGACTGTTATTAAGGGTAAAGGGAAATATTCAACCTGAAAATAATTTTGTACCTAAAAAGTTTAGAGAATTTAAAGAGACCAGAGATCTCTTCAAGAAAATCAGAGATACCAAAGGAACATTTCATGCAAAGATGGGCTCGAAAAAGGACAGAAATGGCATGGACCTAACAGAAGCAGAAGATATTAAGAAGAGATGGCAAGAATACACAGAAGAACTGTACAAAAAAGATCTTCACAACCCAGATAATCACGATGGTGTGATCATTGACCTAGAGCCAGACATCCTGGAATGTGAAGTCAAGTGGCCCTTAGAAAGCATCACTACGAACAAAGCTAGTGGAGGTGATAGAATTCCAGTTGAGCTATTCCAAATCCTGAAAGATGATGCTGTGAAAGTGCTGCACTCAATATGCCAGCAAATTTGGAAAACTCAGCAGTAGCCACAGGACTGGAAAAGATCAGTTTTTATTCCAATCCCAAAGAAAGGCAATGCCAAAGAATGCTCAAACTATCACACAATTGCACTCATCTCACACGCTAGTAAAGTAATGCTCAAAATTCTCCAAGCCAGGCTTCAGCAATATGTGAACCATGAACTTCCTGATGTTCAACCTGGTTTTAGAAAACGAAGAGGTACCAGAGATCAAATTGCCAACATCCGCTGGATCATTGAAAAACCAAGAAAGTTCCAGAAAAACATTTATTTCTGCTTATTGACTATGCCAAAGCCTTTGACTGTGTGGATCACAATAAACTGTGGAAAATTATGAAAGAGATGAGAATACCAGACCACGTGATCTGCCTCTTGAGAAATTTGTATGCAGGTCAGGAAGCAACAGTTAGAACTGGACATGGAACAACAGACTGGTTCCAAATAGGAAAAGGAGTACGTCAAGGCTGTATATTGTCACCCTGTTTATTTAACTTATATGCAGAGTACATCATGAGAAATGCTGGACTGGAAGAAACACAAGCTGGAATCAAGATTGCTGGGAGAAATATCAATAACCTCAGATATGCAGATGACACCACCTTTATGGCAGAAAGCGAAGAGAAGCTAAAAAGCCTCTTGATGAAAGTGGAAGAGGAGAGTGAAAAAGTTGGCTTAAAGCTCAACATTCAGAAAACGAAGATCATGGCATCCGGTTCCATAACTTCATGGGAAATAGATGGGGAAACAGTGGAAACAGTGTCAGACTTTATTTTTCTGGGCTCCAAAATCACTACAGATGGTGACTGCAGCCATGAAATTAAAAGATGCTTACTCCTTGGAAGGAAGGTTATGACCAACCTAGATAGCATATTCAAAAGCAGAGACATTACTTTGTCAACAAAGGTTCATCTAGTCAAGGCTATGGTTTTTCCAGTGGTCATGTATGGATGTGAGAGTTGGACTGTGAAGAAGGCTGAGCACCGAAGAATTGATGCTTTTGAACTGTGGTGTTGGAGAAGCCTCTTGAGAGACTCTTGGACTGCAAGGAGATCCAACCAGTCCATTTTGAAGGAGATCAGCCCTGGGATTTCTTTGGAAGGAATGATGGTGAAGCTGAAACTCCAGTACTTTGGCCACCTCATGCGAAGAGTTGACTCATTGGAAAAGACTGTGATGCTGGGAGGGATTGGGGGCAGGAGGAGAAGGGGACGACAGAGGATGAGATGGCTGGATGGCATCACTGACTCGATGGACGTGAGTCTCAGTGAGCTCCGGGAGTTGGTGATGGACAGGGATGCCTGGCGTGCTGTGATTCATGGGGTCACAAAGAGTCAGACATGACTGAGCGACTGATCTGATCTGATCTGAAACCAAGAACTTCCAGATGTTCAAGGTGGATTTAGAAAAGGCAGAGGAACCGAGATCAAATTGCCAACATCCACTGAATCATTGAAAAAGCAAGAAAGTTCCAGAAAAACATCTACTTCTGCTTTATTGACTACACCAAAGCCTTTGACTGTGTGGGTCACAGCAAATTGCAGAAAATTCTTACAGAGATGGGAATATCCGAACATCTTATCTGCCTTCTGAGAAATGTGTATGCAGGTCAAGAAGTTTCATTTAGAAATGGACATGGAATAACAGACTGGTTCAAAATTGGGAAAGGAGTATGTCAAGGTTGTACATTTTCACCATGCTTATTTAACTTATATGCAGAGTACATCATGAGAAAAACTGGGCTAGATGAAGCACAAGATGGAATCAATATTGATGTGAGAAATATCAATAACCTCAGAAACACCGATGACACCACACTTATGGCAGAAAGCAAAGAGAAACTAAACAGCCTCTTGATGAAAGTGAAAGAGGAGAATGGAAAAAGCTGGCTTAAAACTCAGCATTCAAAAACGAAGATCATGGTATCCAGTTCCATCACTTCATGGCAAATATCTGGGGAAACAATACAGTGAGAGATTTTATTTGTTTGGTCTCCAAAATCACTGCAGATGGTGACTGCAGCCATGCAATTAAAAGACACTTGCTCCTTGGAAGAAATGACCAACATAGACAGCATATTAAAAAGCAGAGACTTTACTGTGCCAACAAAGGTCCGTCTAGTCAAAGCTATGTTTTTTCCAGTGGTCATGTATGGATATGAGAGTTGAACCATAAAGAAAGCTGAATGGCGAAGAATTGATGCTTTTGAACTGTGGTGATGAAGACGACTCTTGAGAGTCCCTTGGACTACAAGGAGAATAACCAGTCAACCCTAAAGGAAGTCAACCCTGAATATTCATTGGAGGGGCTGATGCTGAAGCTGAAACTCCAATACTTTGGCCACCTGATGTGAAGAATTGGCTCATTGGAAAATACCCTGATACTGGGAAAGATTGAAGGCAGGAGAAGGGCACAACAGAGGATGAGATAGTTAGAAGGCATCACCGACTCAATGGACATGAATTTGAGCAAGTTTCAGAAATTGGTGATGGACAGGGAAGACTGGCGTGCTGCAGTCTATGGGGTCACAAAGAGTCGGACATGACTGAGCGACTGAACTGAACTGAAAGGGTTTAGTAAAGGTCACTCATTTAGACAAAACTTATTTGACATAGTTGTCATAAATAGGAAAGAAGATTTGTCCAAATTAAAGAGGTCTCTGCCTCCATTCGGAGAGAGCCAAAGTGTCAAGGGCTTGAGAGGTGAGGACATCACTGTGATGAACACACCTCATAGAACATGTCAGTCACAGCACCTGGGAGTCCCCATGTTGGCCTTGAACAGTGGAGTCAAGGCGTGGGTTTTGGGAGACTCTTCCTCAGACAGAAGTGGGGATAGGATGGCATGAAACATGGGGGCAAGGAAGAGGATGGGGAAGTGAGGTCCCCTTCAAATGTGGGGCCTCTGGGTTCCCCAGGAGCTGTCTTTTCTTCCTCCTGCAACCAAGAATTAATCCCATCTTTGTGGCCTCAGAATGTCTTGGGTAGAGTCAGATATATTACTAGGCTATTAATAAATGCTGACTAATATTTATGGCAACTGCAAAGTGCCAGTCACTATAAATGCCTTATATGTATTAATTCAACAAATCCTCACAATAGCAAATGTTTTTTACAGTTAAGGAAAACCAATTCAGAATGATTCAGGGACTTGCTCTAAGGGCCAGAATGTTGGAAGTCAGACCCCTGACTCATTCTACTGTCTCTCTGCAAGTGGAAACGAAATGAGAGAAGGAGCTGAAATCTCATAATGAAGAGAGTTTTTCCAAGTATAGAGGACAATAAAGAAAATCAGCAAAATATAGCCATAATAATCCACAGGGGCAGAGAAAAGGCTCTGGTTTCTGGGTGTGGATTCCCATTGTCTTAGACAGCAGCTACTTCATCAGTCCCTGAGACCCCCAGCTAGGGAATGCCTGAAAGGCAGACAATAGATAAAGAAGCTATTCGAGCAGGTTAGAGACATACATCTACCATGCTAAGAGGAGATTAAAACTCCAGCCAACAATGCCAAAATAAACCCTTTCCAGAATTTAAAAACTCATCTTACAATAATTCTCCAATCTAATTGAAATCTACCTCTGTAGGATAGATTCACAGACAGCAGATAAACTGTGGTTCAATAGTTGAGTATGCTTTCAGCATAAATAATACTTGGGCTGAATTCTTAGCTAGACAAAAGCAACAGGAACAGAAAAGCACTGTTTTTACATGTCTGAAATGTACACCTAAAAATGTCCACTTGGGAAGACAAATAGCTGTGTGTGTATGTATTTTTAATATAATATTTATACATATCATAGTGCCTGGTTGGAGACTGGGGTGGGGATTTTTATGAAAAAGATATGTAAAGGGAGTGCTCTGAGGCCGAGCCTGAGGGAAGTGTAGGGGCTCTCCCAGCATGAGGCCTTGACAGGGGATCCCAGGGATGGCTACTTCTTAATGTAAAAAGGCAGTTTTCTGTATCCCTGCTTCCCTGTGTCAGTCAGTCACTGGACAGGGAGGACAGCAGAGAGGAAAATGGGCAGATAACCACTCAGTTAACTTGGCTCCCATTTGGCCACAGGTGACGATCAGGAGAAGGAAGATGCTGTGAATGGTTAGCAGCTAAGCCTCAGCAGCTGGGGTGTGTGCTATACAAGGGCAGTGGGTGAGCCATCAAAAGCACCCAAAGCAGTGCACCATTTTATAATAGCTATTAAGCTTCATCCACAAATAAAAGATTAAATCAAGAAAAAACTAATAGAACACAAAAATCTGTACCTACTGACCTCAATTAGGTAAAAATACATGTAAGAATAAGTACAAAAGTGTCTTTGAGACAAGGTTCCCTGTATTTTCATTATGTTATCATCTCCTGCCTTACACATAGTAGGTAGGCAATAAATCTGGAATTAAATAGTCATTAATTCAGCTAGTGACTACTCTCAGAGCAATAACTCATTGCCACATCAACCAAGTGGGTAATCCATTGATTCTTATAGTTTCCATTAATGCTTCTGGAAACACCTAGGCATTGTCGCTGTGTGATTCATAGTAATGAGAAAATCTTTAGGAATTTAACCACGCCATAAGGAAAATGTTTAAGATGGAGCTTGTTGCTCATTCTTGATTAAACTTTCATTTTCTAATGTATTTTCAGAACTTTCTGAACACAATAATACTTGATTACAGCTGTATCTTCTTTAAAGAAATCCAAACACCTAATCTCATACCTGCAGTTATTAAATTCCAGAATGTTAATAACATAAAAATATATTCATTGAATGCAAATGGTACTAATGACACTATTCCTATGATCCATTTGTTGCAAATGTTGTGGTTGCAGCCTTCTTATATTCTATTACCAAAGCTGTGACTCTCAGTAAGTATTAGACATATTCTATTATATATAATACTCAGTAAGTATTAGACATATTCTATTGTATTCTACAAGTTGGAATCAAGATTGCCAAGAGAAATATCAATAACTTCAGATATGCACAAGATTGCCGGGAGAAATGTCAGTAACCTCAGATATGCAGATGACACCACCCTTAGGGCAGAAAGTGAAGAGGAGCTAAAAAGCCTCTTGATAAAAGTGAAAGAGGACAGTGAAAAAGTTGGCTTAAAGCTCAACATTCAGAAAACTAAGATCATGGCATCTGGTCCCATCACTTCATGGCAAATAGATGGGGAAACAGTGTCAGACTTTACTTTTTGGGCTCCAAAATCACTGCAGATGGTGATTGCAGACATGAAATTAAAAGATGCTTACTCCTTGGAAGGAAAGTTATGACCAACCTAGATAGCATATTCAAAAGCAGAGACATTACTTGGCCAACAAAGGTCTATACAGTCAAGGCTATGGTTTTTCCAGTGGTCATGTATGGATGTGAGAGTTGGACTGTGAAGAAAGCTGATTGCCGAAGAATTGATGTTTTGAACTGTGGTGTTGGAGAAGACTCTTGAGAGTCCCTTGGACTGCAAGGAGATCCAACCAGTCCATCCTAAAGGAGACCAGTCCTGGGTGTTCACTGGAAGGACTGATGCTGAGGCTGAAACTCCAATACTTTGTCCACCTCATGCCAAGAGTTGACTCATTGGAAAAGACCCTGATGCTGGGAGGGATTGGGGGCATGAGGAGAAGGGGACGACAGAGGATGAGATGGCTGGATGGCATCACCGACTCGATGCACATGAGTTTGGGTGAACTCCAGTAGTTGGTGATGGACAGGGAGGCCTGGCGTGCTGCGATTCATGGGGTCGCAAAGAGTCGGACACGACTGAGTGACTGAACTGAACTGATTCTATTCTATTCTATTATATATATAGAATAACCACAAATCCCAGTATTCCAGCACCATTCAAGTTTGTACCTAGTCACACTATGAATAAAAACCAGCCTTGAATGGAGTAGAAAGACACAAGATGGTCACCAAAGTTGGGAGGATCCCCCTGAACCTTGACCTGCTGGTACAACTCTAATCAAAATGATCATAGCACAGAGCTGTATTTAGCCCCACCTCTTTGCTGTTGTTGCTCAGTCACTCAGTTGCATCTGACTCTTTGCGACCACATGGGCTGCAGCACACAAGTCTTCCCTGTCCTTCACTACTTTCCGAGGTTTGCTCAAACTCGTGTCCATTGAGTAGGTGATGCCATCTAATCATCTAATCCTCTGCCATCCCCTTCTCCTCCCACTTTCAATCCTTCCCAGCATCTGGGTATTTTCCAGAGAGCTGGCTCTTCACATCAGGCCCACCTCTACTCTTTCATGATTCCCAGGTGGATCAATGGTAAAGAAATCTGCCAATGCAGGAAACCAAGGAGACACAGGTTTGATCTCTGGGTGAGGAAGATCTCCTGGAGAAAGAAATGCCAACCTACCTCAGTATTTTTTCCTGGAAAATTTCATGGACAGAGGAGCCTGGCTGGCTACAGTCCATGGGGTTGTAAAGAGTCGGACATGACTGAGCACACACCTACGCACTACTTTTTCATATGATCAACTGGCATCATAACTTCAGGTTTCCTTATGCAGTGGGTAACAAAAATGAGCTGTATCTGAGTATTCTTGAGTCTACTAAAAGACTGTGGCTCTGAGTCCTCTTCTGCAGTGCGCTTTTAGTCCAAGGTTGTCCAGACCTGCAAGGAACCTGGTCTCTTAATTTCACATTTTGCATATCTACCCGAATCATAATTTTTAATTTACTTCCATTTTTTAATCTAGACGATCCTAAGGCTAATTGTCCTCAGATATTCCACAGTTATCTCCAATATACTTTAGTCTAACAAAATGGTATATGCCCATTTTTTCTAATATCCATATTCCACTTTTTCTCAGTGAAGGAATCTTTAGAAATAACAAACCCAAAAGAAAGAATCTGATTTTAAGAATCACTCCTAATCTCAACACTTCAGAGAAAATTTATTTTAATCTTTCAAGGGGCTCTCAAGAGACTTCTCCAACACCACAGTTCAAAAACATAAATTCTTTGGTGCTCAGCTGTCTTTATAGTGCAACTCTCACATCCATACATGACTCTTGGAAAAACCACAGCTTTGACTAGATGGATCATTGTTGGCAAAATAAAGTCAAAGTGAAAGTAGCTGAGTCATGTCCGACTCTTTGTGACCCCATGGACTATACAGCTCATGGAATTCTCCAGGCCAGAATACGGGAGTGGGTAGCTTTTCCCTTCTCCAGGGGATCTTCCCAACCCAGGGATCGAACCCAGGTCTCCCACATTGCAGGCAGATTCTTTGCCAGCTGAGCCACCAGGGAAGCCCAAGAATACTGGAGTGGGTAGCCTATCCTTCTCCAATGGATCTTCCCAACCCAGGAATTGAACCAGGGTCTCCTGCATTGCAGGTAGATTCTTTACCAACTGATCTATCAAGGAAGCCTGTCAGCAAAGTAATGTCTCTGCTTTTTAATATGCTGTCTATGTTGGTTATAGCTTTTCTTCCAAGGATCAAGAGTCTTTTAATTTCATGGCTGCAGTCACCATCTGCAGTGATTTTGAAGCCCCAAAAAATCAAGTCTCTCACTGTCTCCATTGTTTCCTCATCTATTTGCCATGAAATGATACATCAGATGCCATGATATTAGTTTTTTGAATGTTGAGTTTTAAGCCAACTTTTTCACTCTCCTCTTTCACTTTTACTCTTTCATCAAGAGGCTCTTTAGTTCTTTGCTTCCTGCCATAAGGGTGGTGTTATCTGTGTATCTGAGGTTGTTGGTATTTCTTGCAGCAATCTTGATTCCATCTTGTGCTTCAGCTATGACTTCCAAAACTATATTGAATGATAGTGGTGAGAGTGGACCCTTGTCTTGTTCCTGATCTTATGGGGAATGCTTGCAGTTTTTCACCATTGAGAATAATGTTTGCTGTAGGTTTATCATGTATGGCCTTTACTATCCATTTTTTGAAGAGTTTTAACCATAAATGGGTGCTGAATTTTGTCAGAGGCTTATTCTGCATCTATTTAGAATATCATATGGTTTTTATCTTTCAATTTGTTAATATGGTGTATCACATTGGTTTGTGTATATTGAAGAATACTTGCATCCCTGGAAGAAACCCAACTTGATAATGGTGTATGAGCTTTTTAATGTGTTGTTGAATTCTGTTTGCTAGAATTTTGTTGATGATCTTTGCATCTATGTTCATTGGTGATATTGGCCTCTAGTTTGCTTTTTGTGTGTTGTCTTTGTCTGACTTTGGTATCAGGGCAATGGTGGCCTTGTAGAATGAATTTGGAAGCACTACAGAAAATTATAAGACACTTGTGAAAGAAATAAAACATGACATAAACAGATGTTTATCCATGTTCCTGGGTAGGAAGAATAAATATTGTGAAAATAAGTATACTACCAAATGCAATCTACAGATTCAACACTGCTGCTGCTGCTGCTGCTAAGTCGCCTCAGTCGTGTCTGACTCTGTGCGACCCCATAGACAGCAGCCCACCAGGCTTCTCCATCCCTGGGATTCTCCAGGCAAGAACACTGGAGTGGGTTGCCATTTCCTTCTCCAATGCATGAAAGTGAAAAGTGAAAGTGAAGTCGCTCAGTCGTGCCCGACTCCCAGCGACCCCATGGACTGCAGCCTACCAGGCTCCACCATCCATGGGATTTTCCAGGCAAGAGTACTGGAGTGGGGTGCCATTGCCTTCTCCGACAGATTCAATACAATCCCTATCAAATTACCAATGGCATTTTTCACAGAACTAGAACAAAAAATTTCACAGTTCATATAGAAACAAAAAAGACCCCAAATAGCCAAAGCAGTCTTGAGAAAGAAGAATGGAGCTGGAGGAATCAACCTTCAGACTATAATACAAAGCTACAGTCATCAAAGCAGTATGGTACTGGCACAAAAACAGAAATATAGGCCAATGGAACAAGATAGAAGGCCAAGAAATAAACCCATGCACCTATGGGTACCTTATTTTTGACAAAGGAGGTAAAAATATACAGTGGGGCAAAGACAGCCTTTTCAATAAGTGGGCTGGCAAAACTGGACAGCTACCTGTAAAAGAATGAAATTAGAACACTTCTTAACACCATACACAAAGATAAACTCAAAATGGATTAAAAACCTAAATGTAAGACCAGAAAGTATAAAACTCTTAGAGGAAAAAAAAGGCAGAACACTCCATGACATAAATCAAAGCAACATCCTCTATGACCCACCTCCTAGAGGAATAAATAAAAGCAAAAGTAAACAAGTAGGATCTAATTAAACTTAAAAGCCTTTGCACAGCAAAGGGAAACTGTAAACAAGATGAAAAGACAACCCTCAGAATGGGAGAAAATAAAAACAAAGGAAACAACTGACAAAGGATTAATTTCCAAAATATACAAGCAGCTCATACTACTCAATACCAGTAAAACAAATAACCCACTCAAAATTGGGGAAAAGACCTAAACAGACATTTCTCCAAAGGAGACATTGAGATGGCTAACAAACACATGAAAAGATGCTCAACATCACTCATTACTAGAGAAATGCAAATCAAAACTACAATGAGATATCACTTCAGACTGGTCAGAGTGGCCACCAAAAAAAAAAAAAAAAGTCTGCCAACAATAAATGCTGGAAACGGTGTGAAGAAAAGGAAACCTTCTTGCACTGTTGATGGGAATGTAAATTGATACAGCCACTATGGAAGACTGTACAAAGATTCCTTAAAAAACTAGGAATAAAACCACCATATGACCCAGCAATCCCACTCCTAGGCATGTACCCTGAGGACACCAAAATTGAAAAAGACACATGTACCCCAATGTTCATTGCAGCACTATTTACAACAGCTAGAACATGGAAGCAACCTAGACGTCCATGAACAGATGAATGGATAAGGAAGTTGTGGTACATATACACAATGGAATATTACTCAGCCATAAAAAGGAATGCATTTGAGTCAGTTCTATTGAGGTGGATGAATCTAGAGCCTATTATACAGAGTGAAGTAAGTCAGAAAGAGAAGGATAATATTGCATACTAACACATATATACGGAATCTAGAAAGATCATACCAAAGAATTTATTTGCAGGGCAGCTATGGTGAAACAGACATAGAGAACAGACTTATGGACATGAGATGAGGGGAGAAGAGGGTGAGATGTATGGAGAGAGTAACATGGAAACTTACCTTACTATATGTAAATAGCTAGCCAACAGGAATTTGCTATATGTCTCAGGGAACTCAAACAGGGTCTCTGTATCAACCTAGAGGGGTGGGATGGGGAGGGACATCGGAGGGAGGTTCAAAAGGGAGGAAATATATGTATTCCTATGGCTGATTCATGCTGAGGTTTGACAGAAAACAACAAAATTCTGTAAAGCAAGTATCCTTCAATTAGAAAATAAATAATTTGTTTAAAAAAGAAAAAATGTCCAAAAGGAACTTGGTAGCCCAACTATTGGCAAGTCCAGAGGCTGGATAAGCTTTGTAGTTGGTGACAAGGACGTTGTGCCCTTCCTTCACCATCAGAGCCATCCTGAAACAGCCTCACCTCAGCCACAGGAAAGCTACCGATGTTTCCTCACTTTACCAATAGGATACAGAGCCTGAGTTCTACAATCATTGACAGAATTCCTCATGTTTCCAGTGACTAAACCACCCCAAACTCATTTGTAGCTGGGAACATGCCACGCACAGACTGGCTTTGTTGTAAATCTCCAGAACTGTACCAAAAGGAAGGGATTTCCTTCTGGGTTTATTACAATCCAGACTGGAAATGGAGTCAATGTTAATGGGAAAGAATATTAATGGATGCTGAAGAGACTCACAGGCTCCACAAGAGAGGGGCTTTGTCTGCAGGCCCAGCAGCCAATAGCATACTACCTGCTAGAGATTTCTAAATTTCAGCAGCTCTTAGAAAGTCAAAGAGGATAAGAGTGAGGGTGGTCAGAAGACTTTAGACAGAGAGGGGAAAAGAGACCTGAGCTACAGAGGTGTAATATCCCCTGGAGGAAAGCTGGACAAGCCCTGAAAACAAACTCTATGACCAGATGAACATGCAGACCCTGCCCCAGGAATCCCACTCTGTCAAGTCCTATTTGGTGTAAACATCCCAGCATGGGGCAAATATGACTTAGGATGGTGGTTTAGCACAAGCTGTTCACTCTCTCATTTCCATTTTGCCTCATCTTTTGGATGTGGTATACATCTGGCTTCCTCCCCCCATCCTCAGTGGCTTCACAAGGCAATACCACACCAGCCACTGTTGAGTGCTCGGCCTCAAGAGAGCTTCACTGTCCTGTGACCTCTGCTTTTCTCCTCATTCTTCCAGGCTCCCGAAGCCCTGAAAAATATTGCCCCTGGGCAATATTGTCAATGGAATGCTAGACACTTGCAAACATGTATAAAGCACACTTCTACATGATAAATCTAATAATAGCCAAACATTTTTCCTAGCCTAGAATATGCTCATTTCATTTTTGTTTCCATAATCATAGCTGCCATTAGTTTAGCATATCTTCTGTGAGTGGCACTGTACTAGACAATTTGTAAATCTTAATAAATCCTCATAATTGAACACTGTTTTACAATAGTTTGCTGTTGAAAAACTCAGGCTCAAGTGAAATAACTTATTTGAATAATTTACTACAGTGGAAGACCCAAGTCTGTGTAATTCTCTCTCCGTCAGGTCAGAGTAATATACATCCTGACCACCATCACCTTTATCCTGAGAACACTATACTTACATATATAAAGAGGGAGGAGATGAAAAATACTAAAATACTTTATTATTTAGTTTAAGCTTTGGGCCCAAAATCTATTGCAGGAACTAGGTTTTGGGCTGGACCATAGGAAAATTCTTCTTTTTTTTTTTTTCCTTCAGAGACATGGGGATCTTCTTTCCCTTCAAGCCCAGATGCCAGTCTTGAATCTTAAAACTCCAGTGAAAAGAAAATTCATATCTCATAGGGCCAGGGATATTGGAGATGCAGATAAGGGGAAGGAAGGAGCAGATTACTCAATACTCAACTTATATTAAAATGGACCAGGTCACCTCCCCTAGGTTTTTCAGGCTGATATGGTAGCAATAAATTTAGTTACATGTGGGAAAAGTGAAAGTGAGAGCTGCCTAGGGTTGATTGAGTCCAGATTCTTAAGCCCATACACATAAAAGAAAACACATCCATGGGATCCACTTAGAGAACACCAGCTCTAGAAAAAGGAAAAATGCTTCCAGAATGTTCTCGAATTTGTACAATACATCTGCTTTTTAGAGTGAAACTTCTTGCCTTAAGTCTTCTCTAGAGTGTTAGAAGAGGTGTATCAGGGTAGAGATACTTTGAAATCTCTCTTCACATGGGCATCATAGCTGCTAATTATAACTAGAAATGCCTTGTTGATAATGTTCATTATTTATTACATGCAACAGAATAAAGTTGTAAGGAAACTTATTTTGGTCAGGGTGAGTTCAATATGAATAAAGTGGGAATATTAGTGAGTCACTGGAATACTCATTCATATTTCAAGAACACTTCTTCAGATAACCATGCTATACCTCTACAAACTTAAATCATCCCCCTGCTTTCAGTCCTAGAATGTGAGTGATGGAGACCACACTCACTGCTCCTATGACCAAGCAAGCTCAGTACCCTCAAAACAGGGTGGCATAGCCAGTACCGCCCTGGCAACTGAGAAGGGAAAAGAACACTTTGTACAACAAAGGAGAGAAACAAAAGTCTTGATTACAGAGTAAAGCAGTTCTCTTAAAGAGCAAGCAGTTCTCTGCCTGCTCAATTGACTAAGCTATAATGAAAGTGAAAGTGAAAGCCACTCGGTTGTGTCTGACTCTTTGTGACTCCTTTGTAGATCAGTTGGTAAGGAATCTGCCTGCAGTTCAGGAGACCTGGGTTTGGGTTGGGAAGATCCCCTGGAGAAGGAAATGGTAACCCTCTCCAGTATCCTTGCCTGGAAAATCTCATGGACACAGGAACCTGGTGGGTTGCAGTCCATGGGGTTGCAAAGAGTCAGGAATGACTGAGCAACTAACACCTACTTACACTTACTTTGTGACTCCATGGACTATACAGTCCATGGAATTGTCTAGGCCAGAATACAAAAGAAGGTAGTCTTTCCCTTCTCCAGGGGATCTTCCCAACCCAGGGATCAAATCCAGGACTTCCACATTGCAGGTAGGCACTTTTACCACCTGAGCCACAAGGGAAGCCCATAATTATACACAAAAGCATAGAAGAACATTCATGAATTGAAGAACCTAAGCCTAGTGAACTGAGTAATTCACTGCCAAAACCAGTAAGAGAAATTTATTATCTTCCTATTGCATATAGGCAATCAGTAGCAAAGGATGGATCCTTCATTTAAAATTTGAGTTTTGGTCCTTATTTTCACTAGTCTTTTCAGGCTCCCAAAACTCTCAATACTTTTCAAGAAGTTCTTTGCAACTCTGGACACTTGCTCCTTCCCTCCCACTTGGAACAGGAAGAGGAAATTGAAGTTAAAAATGCTCAAAGATCATAGAAATAACTTTGGTTTTTGTTTACTTTATTTCTCTTTGGTTTAAACCATATTTTATACTACAATTAATAAAGCCCTGCTCATAACATATTCTAAGCCTCCAGATATTAGGACTCATTGCTCATATTTAGTTTAAAGGGAGTTTGTGCTTGGCCTTCTTTAATCAACAGGTCAGGTTTATTTGAAATTATCAAAATTCATTTCAATTGTTCTTTTCTGGCAAGTTTAATACATTCCCCCAGAAAGAGGTTTGTATAATAATATCCAAGGAATTTCCTGGCAGTCCAGAGGTTAAGACTCTGTGCTTTCAGTGCTATGGGCAAGGATTCGACCGCTGGTCAGGGAACTGAAATCCCACAAGCTGGGCAGCATAGCCTGTATATATATATATATCCATAAAGAAAGAAAATAAAAGTTTCAAATAAGCCTCAAGTAAAATGATGACAAATACAGAACTGATACAAATGCCTTTCATGGAGTTCTGCTTATATTCTGACCTTCACAAAAATTAAACTTTGGGGTTTTTTCTGTTAATCTTTCGGTTGCCACCGAATATGACGGAAGCTTACTGTGTCCCAATATAATATGTGTTGTAAAGGCAACATTTCTTCATCCATAGTGAAAAAAATAAAAATGTTTAAACCTGCCCAATCTATCAATCAGTAATTTTATGAAAATAAATGTGATTTTTATGAAAGCACTTTGCTTTATCAAAGGAGGAAGGAATGTGACACAGATACAAGGGTGTAAAAACTGATAGCAAAAAAAATAAAAACAATCCTGTGTTATTCCAGTGCAAATCATATTTCATACATTAGAACAATATGGGCACTTATCAGGAATAAAATAACCTTCAATTAGATTGAAATAGAAACAGGTGTGTAATGCAATACCTTCTGACTGAATGCTAACATGAAATAAGTCCCTAGTGGCTTAAAAGGCTTAAAGAATAAGCACTACAAAAATAAACAGCATTACTGGGATATAATTCAGTCTCCAATTTTACTTCTAATTCTTTGTTCAACCCACACACCTATTGTCTGCTCTGCATAGGCTATTGACATCTACATCATTATTATAATCAATAACGGGAAGAAAAAAAAACAGCGCTCTTAGTCTCACGTAGCGACACTTTTCATATCTTCTGTAGTATCTGCAAATGAGATAAATCACGGTACAGACCATAAGGGACTTTGGAAAACAAATTCCATTAAATAAGTGTAATTTACATAAAAATGGAAATTCTTCTGTGGAAAGAGCTGAAAGGCCTTTGCTAAACTTTTCTTCCCCCTTAGGAATACAAATTAAAATAGAAAAAAAAGTTCTCTAATTTTCCCTCTCTATGATTTAAGTACATATTGCTACTAAAGATGGCAAATCAGACGTTTTCCCCTTCTCATTTGAAGGGGAAGTGATGGGCTTCTTGGACCACAGAATTGCAAGGTGAGTGGGAGCTGTACGTACCAGAGTCCTTCCCATGTCAAAGCCCACCGAATCAGTTTCACTAAATGGCATGTGATCTTTGTAGGACAACAAACAAAACAATAATAGTAAAACAGAAACTGAGACTTTTAAAAGGGACTGGGTCAATGGCATTGCATGGTTTACTCACGTTCTACTCCTAGTTGATCATCATACATCATTTCAAGGAGTAGCCTTGGGCCTGTTGAGAGCACTTTGTCTTTCTCTACCCCTCCAACCCTCTTGAGATACAGGGACACAAAATGTTCTCATGTGAATTATCTCATATCATAATTCATATGATTTGGGCTATACTATTCTGAAGCTTTAATGTGTCCTAAAGAGATCTTTACATGGTACTGTTAAATCTGTCCCAAATTATCATATCTGTGTCTGCCCCAGTGCGGGGTCACTGGGAAACAGACTCTGAAAGCTTCCCTGGGAAGGACTCTCAGCACCAAGGGCTGTGGAGGAGAAAGTGGGGAGGACGCAGCAGACGGAGGGGCAGACTGCTCTGCAGCTGAACAAAGGCCTCCAGGGCTCCCACTGGGAGCTCCAGGGCTAGGAGGGCACAGTCTCAAATAGAGGTCAGGAGTCAAGCCTTTACATTCCCTCTTGGACTGGTCATTTATTTCAAGCTGATTGAGGAAGTGCCTGGGGAGACTTGGGTGGGGCTGCTCTCCCCAGCTGACGGCAGTGCTCTGGGAAGGACTCCCTGAGTGTTCAGGGCAGCCTCTGGAAGTGTTTCAGCCCCGATGGGAGGAGATGCGGGCTGTGCTCCACAGCATCCCCTGCAGTGCAACAGTCTATAGGCTTCATCTCCCTGGCTCCCAGCAAAGCAGCCAGTCATGATACGCAGCATGTTTACACTTGGTGGATGCCAAGATCACTGCTTATCCTCTTTCACCACTTCTACAAGCTGCTGACAAAGGTAAGGGGCATGTTTTGTCAATTACTTACCAAGTGCTGTTTTAAATGTTGCCCATTTAGTATGGTAATCTTGCTATAGTTGTCATACCTGAGGTATAACTAACACATACTAGCAAATCATTTTTGTAATCTTATATTTTTAATACAATTTAAATTAAAATGTTAACCCAGGGTTTCTTAACAGTGACACTTGATATTTTGGACCAGATAATTCTTTGCAAGGGGACAACATGCTACTGGTCTCTACTCACTAGAACCCAGTAGCATTTTTCCCACAGTTGTGATAGCCAAAACATCTCCAGATATTACCAGATGCCCCCTGGGGCCAAGGTGCCCACTGGTAAGAACCCCTGCGTCAGCCTCGAATGTCCATATGCTAGTGACAGCACATGGGTTTGAAATGATCGAATGCGAGCATCCTCCTCATTCTGCTACCAAGGCAAAGACTCCTCTCTGGAGAACTATACCCAAGATTGGTGAATTTTTCCTCTTCTACAGAGAGTCACTGAGGCATGAGGTTTAAAAAATAATCCCTTGCCAAATGATTTGCTCTGCAGGTGGGCGGTGTGGTCCCGTTTGGTCTTTGCCACCTCTCCCCTCCTCTAGTACTGGTCTGTTGGCCTCCTCTGTCTTCAGGGCTCTTCTGGGGCAGGAATAAACTGAGAAGTAGGCTGCCTGATCTTGTGCTTCTTGAAGCAGCAGAACAGAAAGCTCTCCTGAGGGCACCACCCTCTCCAGAGAAAATCCTCCGTGCTATCAGGGAGGAAAGGGTTAAGTTAACAAGGTTGGGAAAGACACTAGGAATCTAAAGGAGGGAGAACACATTCAGTCTGGCTGGAGAATGCATTCAGTCTGGCTCCATTTTTTCAACATTTATTGAGAACTTAAGTCCGCATGAACCAATCTGGATACTGGATGGAAATGTAGGATGTGGCCTCTGTGCTCTAGGTTTCAGGGCTTTCGTCAAAGTGCTCACACTACTGTGACGCCAGCAGAGCCTCATCTGAGAGATGTCAGCATGTCAGATTCTGTCCGGAGTCCTGCAGATTCTGCCCGCAGTCCTGCAGATTCTCCCCTTTGTGGTTGCCAGGACCCTGAGAGTGGTTGCCTCTCACCAGCTCAGACTCAGACAAATCAAAACAATTAAAAGTCAAACATAATAAGTGAAAATAGCCATAGATTTAGCCATGCCAATAAATATGACTGCCAAAGAAAGACACTTCAATCGGCTACCACATTTAGAGAATCATCCCCAGAAGTCAATTTACAATCCAGTGACTAGCAGACATACTCAGGTCACAAACTTGGGTGTGCAAAATATGACTTTACTTTCCTACAGCTCACCTGAACTTCTCTTTAGTACCATATTTTTCCCAGTGTAAGTCCTAAAATAACCAAGCTGATTTGGAATTACCAGTCCTAATCACAAATTTGTTTTTAGGAATAGTCTCAGTGAAATTCAGTATTTTCTGCTCTCACTTATACAGAGTGGTCTTAACTCCAGGGCAAATGATTAGTCCCTGACATCTGCTGAGACGTGGTGACTTTCGGTCCGTGGATAGTATCATCTCTCTTTCTTGGCACATCCTGGGCTGTCCATATCTCCGTGGGTGTCTGTCACAGAACTCTTTGCTGTTCTGACCTTTAAATCCCCGAATCCACCCTCTCTCTGACACTGACACAAGATTGTGAGCCTCTCTCAGCCGCGCAGGAGGGTGCTTCCTGTGGGCGGGGCTCTCTCTGAGGCTGCCTCAGCAGGGTCTGCACTCTTAGCAGCTCCACATGTCCACCTCCGCTTTCTTTCTGAAGTCCTGGTGGCACAGGAGCTCAGGGTGGGACTGACCATCTCTCAGATCTCCAGGTTGAAAACAAGACAAAAGTTATTCTTCTACTCTGGGTTTCCCAAAGCTAGTTTAGAGACTTCTATCAAACACTGCCCCCAATCCCTCACCCACCCACCCAGTCAAGCCAGAGTCTGGCAGCCCTTACTAAGGTTTGACTCTTGTTCCCTCTCCAATTCTGCCTTTCCCATCAGAGGCTTTTTTGATGGTTTTGTTTTTGGCCGTGCTGGGTCTTCTTTGCAGTGTGCAGGCTTCTGACTGCAGAGGCTTCGCTTGTTTCGGAGCAGGGCTCTAGGAGTGCAGGCTTCAGTAGTTGCAGCTCTCAAGCTTAATTACTCCACTGTATGTGGGATCTTCCCAGAGCAGGGGTTGAACCGGTGTCCACTGCACTGGCAGTTGTATTCTTAACTATTGGGCCACCATGGAAGTCCCCAGAGATTCTTTATTCATGACTATAAGGAGGATTATGCTCAGTCCATAAAAGTTTTTTTTTTTTCTAAATATGTTTGTCCCATACTGAGGCTATAACATTTTTGAGAAAATGCAAGTTAGGTGTCATGAATAAATGAGAACTTAGAATGGCAAAATGTATTTATTAATAAATGTTTAAGTACATCTGTTTGTGAGAAACTGATATATCATCTTCCTAACAAAGAGCAATCTACTTCAGGGACCAGAGATATTGAAGGCTGATTTAGGGAAAGAGAACCGTTCTACATATTTTAAAACCAGGAATGACTCATCAGAGGAGGCCTCTGATAGAAAGGAAGCCAGTCACAGGGAACAGATTGTCTCCAGTCCTCACTTAGGGCATGCCCATTCCTGTAAAGGGGGTCCTGCCCACTGAACTCTGTGGACAATTTTTTAAAAACATGTACAAAAATTGACAGAAATTTGACAACCTAATGATTGACAACAAACATATTTTAAACTCAATAAAAGTAAAATAGAAACAGAAAAAACACTTTGTTTTGATGTGATATTCTAAAGCAACCAACTCTGAAAGCCATTACTAACAAGAGACAAGTAAAAGGTAATTATCTAAAGGAAAACAGATGTAAGCCCCTTTACAATGACATTCTCCATTTTCCCTAGTATATTCATTACCCTCCCTAAACAAAATATCAGACACTTGATCCATGGGAAAATTTGTTCTCCACTAACCTCGGTTCACAGATTGTGATTCCCCACCCTCTGAGTTGGGGTAGAGCTAGAACATTGGAGAGATAGTTGTTTTGAACCAGCTCTGCTTTATACATATCATTTTAGTTTTGTAACAGTGAAGTGTTTTGTTCCCTTTGCCATTAAAGTGGCCGTTTAACTGAAAGGCTCGTGGCCACAAGGACTAATGGGGTCTTCTATTTTCAAGAATATTGAACAATAAGAGGATGTAGATGTTGAAAGAGTTTTTAAGACTGGTCATAATTAGAAATTATAGTGAGTGAATTTTCCTGTGTTTAGACAAACCTCTATACTATTCATCAACCAGTAAATATTTGAATAAACATTTAAAATATATCCTACCCATGTTTTTCAATTTAAAAAACAAGTTTATTATGTTCAGGTATAAAATAATTTTCACATAATTTTAAAACTCAATTTAGGCATTATAGCCTATCATAATTTTGAAAATTATATTTTAAAACTGGATATGTCTGTCAACTAAAAAAATACACAACTTAAAAGTTGAAGATTATGTTTTATTTAGCAGAGCTTCTGAGGTCTTCAAGTCCAGGAGGCATCCTCTCAGATAGTTCTACGGGACTGCTTCCAAGAGGTAAGGGAGGAACCAGGATATATAGTTTTTGCAACAAAGATCAGGGTAGTCAGAACATAAAAAAAAAAAATCACTGTTAATTAAAGAAAACTTCCCAGGTGGCTCAGACAGTAAAGAATCTGCCCACAGTGCAGGAGACCTGGGTTCAATCCTTGGGTCAGCAATATGCCCTGGAGAAGACAATGGCAACCCACTCCAGTATTCTTGCCTGGAGAATTCCATAGGCAGAGGAATCTGACAGGCTATAGTCTGTGGGAAAGCAGAGTTGGACATGACTGAGCAATTAACACATGCCAATGTCCTAAGTTAATGTATTTCGTGCTTTTCTCTGTATGAAAAGATGCAAAAGTTTGGACTCATTGAAATCATTCATTTGCTATGCATCTCAGCTCTCTGGGGAGCGTATCCTGTGCTTTCTTATCCTGTGTCCCCTCGGGGCGCACCATTGGGGGTGCTGCAGTGGTTGACTGCTTGATGGCAGGCATCTTGTTTCCACCCTGAGTCTCCTCAGGGCTCACCATCAGGGGTGATGGCTTGATGACTGCAACACCCTTTGTTTACTGATAGAGCAGCCAATGTTTCTCATTCACAGGTCCTTGAAGCTCCTTCATTGTGTCTACTACTAGTGGGCGGCACCGGGAAGTCGAGCAGGTGATCCAGGGCACAGTCATAGGCAAACAGAAGCAATAGGACAACCACTCAATCAACAAAGCTTAATTTGAAAACCGTAATTTTAAAGGGAATAGGGCTATAGGTCATCATCCCCAAAAAAGTAGTGCTAATTTATTCTTAGGTTTGGTGCTTCTCAAACAGGCCTTCTTAGAAGGAAATGCAATGCTACCAAAGTAACAACAGAGTCTGGTCTTATCTCCTTTCTCATTTGTAGAAGGTTCAGAGTTCATTTAACTGATAGCTTTCAGTTATAGCCTGGGATGGCAGCCTCTCCGAGAGCTCTGAAGGACTGTTCTGAAAACCTAAGGGGGAAACCAGGATACTTAGGAGTTTTCACTGGAAGAAAAAAAGTAATTGAACATCAAGAGATTACTGCTCATTACAAAAATTAGTCATTTCAAATTAATGATTTTAGTGCTTTTCTGCACATGGGGAGATGCAAGAGTCTGGGCTTATTGAATCATTCCTTTGATATACATCTTAACTATCTAGAGCCAGTACCAGTTTTTTTACATCCTGAATATCTCAGGGTGCATGATCAGCAGTACCTACAACAGGCTTTACAGCAGCAGCATCCTTTGTTTACTAAAACAGCAGACAGAATACAATCTTTGGCCCCAGTACTTTCAAATAAGCTGCAGACAGTAGACGAGTCAGAAATCCTCAAGCCTTGTATTTATGATCCATATTTATTTATTTATTTATTTTTTTAGACAGCATTTTATTTTATTTTTTTTGTCTTTTTTATTAAATTTTATTTTATTTTTAAACTTTACATAATTGTATTAGTTTTGCCAAATATCAAAATGAATCCGCCACAGGTATACATGTGTTTAGATTAGTTATCTCATCCCATCAAGAAGATAAATATTCAGTTCTGGAACTGGGAGGCCAGCCTATGGTCCTGACTTACACCTACAGGATGTAAGTCCTTCGCCGTGTCCATGAAGTAAGGCTCCTGGAGTACCTGGACCAGTTGGCCACATGCTACTGTAGCTGGGTCTCCTGCACTGACTGAAACCTCCCCCGTGACTTCCTCTATCCCACAAATTGGCCAACACAAGCTTGAAGGAACCATTACTATCAAATGAGTCTTTGAGATGAGAATACATCAAGGCACATGACTCCCAGGCAATGGGTAGGGAAGACTGGGGCAAAATGAGGCCAGGCCAAGTGTGGCAAGGGCAAAGTGAGGCATAAGAATTGGCCAGAGTCAGCCCAGGCCCCATCCAGCAGGCAGCCCTGCCAGGCATCTGGATCCTAGAAATGAGGGAGGCAGAGTGAGCACAGATGATGGTCCACAGAAACAGAGTGTCTGCCTGCTGCAGCACCCAAAGATCACAGGCCCTGATGAGGGCTTCTTCCAGAAGGAAATGAGGATGCAGTATCCATTGAGGGTTGGCTCCACAACCCCAGTCCACACCAAAACAGGCGCCTATAACAGTTCCTGTATACAATGGCCTGATATAGTCAGCCCTCCTACCTGGGAGCAGAACCCCAAGGTAGAAGTAGGACTGTGTATTGGACTTTTGGTGCAGACACACCCAGGTTCCAGTCCATGGTTGTAATTCACCAGTTGAGTAACTTGCAAAATTTATATGTCAGAGCCTCCATTTCCTCGTGTAAATGGTAATAGCAAACCAATCTTGCAAACTTCCTATTGCTCTTGTTTAGTCATTAAGTCATGTCTGACTCTTTTGCAATCCAATGGGCTGTAACTCACCAAGCTCCTCTGTTCATAGAATTTCCTAGGGAAGAATACTGGAGTGGGTTGTCATTTCCTTCTCCAGGGGATCTTCCCGACCCAGGAATCAAATCTCTTGCATCTCCTGCCTTGGAAAGCAGATTCTTTACCACTGAGCCACCAGGAAATCCCAAACTTCCTATACAGATACATAAAATAAGGATGTAAATGGCTGTCATAGTAAGCACTCAATATATATTAGTTGTTGTCATTATTGTAGTCATTCTTCTGTTTTCTTTCCATCTTCTCCTTTTCACTTTCTAGCATTTAAAAGGACGCTTCCCCTGTTTTGCCATTTAAACTTTATTTCCTTCACGTCCCTAAGGGCTCTCAGTCTCAGCTCTAGGCAGGAGTCTGTGACTTACAGAATCTGAGGGGCACTTGAGGGTTAACTGAGGACAGAGCAAGGGGACCTCTTCTTGGGTTATGCAAAGGAAGTGACATCATCACTTCCTGAGTCACAGAAAAACCTAAAAAAAATAATCTCAGGAAAAATTTTTAAAACATTTCACTGTAATCTTGGTACACTGTTGTTCATACATTCATGGAATGCATAGACAAATTTACCAAATTTGGTCATAGCTAAAAAAATGTCATTCATGAATATTTTAAAATATTATGGAAATGTCTACTAATCTTGATGCTTTTTTGAAATGAAATTCTGCTTCTTTTTGTGTGAACTAACTCATGAATAATTAAACGTTTCAAGTTTTCCAGTTCGCACACCAAGGGGCCCTTAGAAATTAGTGAGTGAACTAATGAGCCTTGACTTTCTCAATTGTAAGAATCTAAATGTGTTTCATTCTAGAACTAGAATGTTCTTCCATTTTATGAGTAATACGTCCAAATTGATTAATCCAAATCTGGATTTGGTATATAAATACCCAGGAAGAGAGATTTATATATTGATAAAAACACAAATATTTGAAATGAAAATGTGGAAATTGGCCATCAGTAATGAAAGCCTCCAATATGCTGACATCTGACAGCTGTCTGGCAAGTTTACAGTCAAAACTGGAATGGAGAACAAAGGATGTAAAAGGACAAAGCTCTTTGGGAAAATAGATCACTAAACAGCACTTACATGGTGGGATAGGCGTCCTGAGCAGAACTGACTAGAATACTAGTGCCTGAGGACACAGTGTCTGTGGACATACTGGCCTCCTGAGCAATTCATGTAGATTATCAAACGTGAATAGACCTTAAAGTATGCAAGTGTTAACAGCCGGGTCGTGTCCAACTCTTAGTGTCCATTTTCCAGTGAGTTGGCTCTTTGCATCAGATGGCCAAAGTACTGGAGCTTTAGCTTCAGAATCAGTCTTTGCAATTAATATTCAGGCTTGAAGGATTGACTGGTTTGATCTCCTTGATGCCCATGGGACTCTCAAGATTCTTTTTCAACACTACAATTCAAAAGCAGCAATTCTTCAGTGCTCAGCCTTCTTTATGGTTCAACTCTCTCATCCATACATGACTTCTAGAAAAACCATAGTTTTGACTATGCAGACCTTTGTTGGCAAAGTGATGTCTCTGCTTTTCAATATGCTGTCTAGGTTTGTCATAGCTTTTCTTCCAGGGAGGAAGTATGGCTTGCAGTCACCATCCACAGTGATTTTGGAGCCCAAAAAAAGAAAACCTTTCACTGTTTCTACTTTTTCCTAATCTATTTGCCATGAAGTGATGGGACCCAATGCCATAATCTTAATTTATTGAATGTTGACTTTTAAGCCAGCTTTTTCACTCTCTTCTTTCACCCTCATCAAGAGGTTCTTTGGTTCCTCTTCACTTTCTGTCATTAGAGTGGTATCATATGCATACATGAGGTTGTTGGTATTTCTTCCAGAAATCTTGATTCCAGCTTGTGATTCAGCCAGCGCAGCATTTTGCATGATGTGCTATGCATATAACTTAAATAAGCAGGGTGACAATATACAGCTTCTATGTACTCTGTTCCCAATTTTGAACCAGTCCATTGTTCCATGTCTGGTTCTAACTGTTGTTTCTTGACCTGCATACAGGTAAGGTGGTCTAGTATTCCCATCTCTTTAAGAATTTTCCACAATTTGTGGTGATCCACACAGTCAAATGCATGTATCACATCTTTTTTTATCCATTCATCTGTTGATGGACACTTAATTTGCTATCATATTTTGGCAATTGTAAATAATATTGCTATGAATATTGGGGTGCATATATCCTTTCTAATTAGTGTTTTTTTTTTTTTTTCAAATATACGCCTTTTGGATATATGTGCTTCCCATATTTTGCACAAGAAGATGTGGGCTGATGATACTAATGCTGATTTTCCAGTGTAAGCCATGTGACTACAATATTACACTACATCCTATACATCTATACATCCTATTCAAGGTTCATTTTATCATTTGTTTGGATTTAATTCTATTATGGATACCAGCATGTTCATTAGAGCTCATGTGAATCTTATTCACAAGCTTGGAAAGGATCATGTAATTGCTTTCCAGGCCCTAACGTCTCCTAAGTGATCATTCTGCCAAAACAGTTCTGATATCTCTCTCTCCTACCCCTTACCCAGCATATAACAGAACAATGTAATGATGATATCCCTCTTATTGCTCTATGTATCTTGAGAATTTCAGCTAAGTTTGCACAGTCCAGTGATCATAAATTGACCAGGACCTGATTAACTATGCAGAACAAGGTGGCAGAAAAGTTCCATTTATTTTGTCCTAACAGAAAGAACCAAGCACAATGATTACAAAAAATTTTCACAAATGTTAAAAATGAATTTTAGCTTTTCAAAAGCATTATGTATGACTGAAAGTGAGATTGTTAGTCACTCAATCATGTCCGACACTTTGCAATCCAATGGACTGTAGCCCACCAGGCTCCTCTGTCCATGGGATACTCGAGGTAAGAATACTGGAGTGGATTTCCATTCCCTCCCCAAGGGGACCTCTCCAAACCAGGGACCAAACCCTGGTCTCTTGCATTATAGGCACACTCTTTACCATCTGAGCCACCTACATGCTTGACTACAATGAGTCAAGCATTTAAAAGTTCACTCAGACTCTTTATACTGAGTATAAACCAAGTAAGCTAAACTCTAAATGGGTGGGGCTCCCAAAGGCGAGATTTGTAATGATAATGAATACCCTGCAGTGGCACCAGAAACAGAGAAGACTTTATCCATCAGACACGATTGTCCCTCATCCAAGAGCAAGCAGCATTGCAAAAGACACAGGCCAGATGGCCTCCATGGTGGTCCAACTCATGAAAATTCATGAATTAATTAGGTATGTTGTTCTCTATTTTTTGCATACATCATCCCTTGACTTTAACACATTTGTTGAGTATTTAACTGTGTTCTAAGTATTGGCAACTAAGCAACAACAAAAAGTTTTAATAGATAAGGAAACTTAAGCAGACAGATTTTAAAACATATTTAAGCAAAACAACTGACAAAGTAAATCAAAATTTCTTATCTGTGGAACTTTTTCAGAACTTTCTGAAGGCAGGGGCATTTTTTATTCATTTCTGTATGTCTAGTAGGTGGGACGCTTGAGCCAGCATGTAAGAGGCTTTTGGTAAAATATCTGTTGGATAGATCGATGACTCCATCCACTAGAGTATTGTCCTTTACATTCTATTAAAAAAATGAAGGAAAGTTATTAACATGGGATATCCAGAGCCTGAAGAAAGAAATACAACATAGATTAAACCAATTAATTTTAATTTCAAATGTTTTAAATGCAAACATTTCCCAATGATTAGAAGACAGTGTTGTAAAAAAATGTAATTACACATTCATTTTGATGGGTCCTTTCATTTGTCCTCCTTGTACACATATTTTTATAATTGTCATAATGGAAAACTGTAGGGAGTCCCACGGCAACAGGGCTTCTGCTTTGTCAAGAAGAGACACACAGTTTCCATCATTTTGTGATTTACTTTACTGATGAAGCAAGGAAGAGACACTACAGGAAGAGATAAAATTGAAAACAAGGAAAATCATTATCTCAGTGAATCATCAATATTTTCTAGGTGGATGCATCCATGGAGTTAATAAATTAGTAGGCAGGTCTGATGTATCTCCTATTCTGCTCCCTCCCACAGTTTATTCACTGTCTTTCCTATCCTCTCTGCAAACAGGGAGAGCCCAGCCCTAGCAGCTTCCAGAGCCACCCACAACAGGAATGCATCAGTAAGCACCCACAGTATCCTTTGGCTTCTCTCCCTGAGCTCCCTGATTCCCTTCCTGTCTTCTGATCACTGCTCCCCTGCCCATCCCTCTCAGTGCCATCATCCTCCAAGGTTCCATCACAGTTCTTTGCATCCAGGCACCCTAGCACAGCATCCCCTTGATGCCACAACATCAACACTTCTGCTTTCGCAAATCTGGATTTTCAGCCCCAACTCTCTCAAGGGCCCACAGCTGGCATTTCTGCCTTTGTGCTTGCCTTATTCCAAAAGGGAAATTACATCATAGGTCAAACACTGCAGAAAGGTGAACAAAGGGAAGAAATAAAATAAGGCTTTGGGATCTAGGAGATCACTGATGATGTGCAAGAGAGCATTTCTATGAAATGTCAAGAGAAGCCATATTAGGAAGCTATGTATTGTCCACCAGCCAAAAACAACTTCCTTAACTTCTAATCTCTTCATATTTTGATGTTACTCCTGTTATCCAATCTTTAAATTCCTACCCCTCATTAATTCCAAATCTCAGTCACTCTCATGCTTTCCTTCCTATCTTTATTACACTGTTGTTAGCTATGTTTCATCCATTCATGGAGGTTCATGTTTTACCCTCTCTGCTAGTGTTTCAGATTCTTCTGACTTACTGAGTTCAGTGGATCATACTGAACCATTGCACTTTGATATGCATGTGTGCTCAGTCACTCAGTCATGTCTGACTATTTGCAACTCTATGGACTGTAACCCACAAGGCTCCTCTGTCCATGGAATTTCCCAGGCAAGAATACTGGAGTGGGTTGCCATTTCCTTCTCCAGGGGATCTTCCTGACCCAGGGATTAAACTCACATCTCCTACATTGGCAGGTGGATTCTTTACCACCACACCACCTCGGAAGCTTGCATCTTGATATATCCTAGTCTATTCTCCTTTTCTTGTTAAGTGAACTTAATTCAATTTCATTAGCTGCAGTTCTTAGAATAGACCATATTTGTAGGTAATACTACAATTTGTATTTAATACGTGTGAGAATTAGCTTCTGCCCCACAACCTCTCCACTGAGTAAGACTCAGAATAAATTCTGTCACATAAATATATTTACTATACAAATATTCATTAGCAAGTAGACAAATATTCATATAACCTGTTTGCAAGCTCCATAAATTCTAGTTCTTTATGTTTTTATTGCTTCAATTACCATCATACATTTAATGTCTAATTAAGGCAAAATGATATCTACTTCAGTGGTAGGATTCTGTTTCCATTACAGTTGACATCAGGAAACCAGAATCCTTTGACTCAAATGCTGGACCTAGACAATTAAGGATTAAATTTTGAATGTCATGCTTTCAAGCCTTGCTCTATATCCCACTCATGCAAGAGTAGAAGGATAGTCTTTAGTTTATGGAAACCAATCTACACAATTTGGGTACCTTTAATTTCATCAGTGAGAACTCATTTCTGACACTTAGAATGTTATTAAGCAAAGGATCTGATGTCAATTGATTTTGTTCATTTAACACTTACACAGGACTTACTCTGTGGCATATAGTGCTCTAAAAACTATATCTGTGTTAACTCATTTAATCCTCTTGGCAGTCTACAACATAGTCACTAGTATATTCCCAGTTTACAGGCTCAGAAATTGAAGTGCAGGTAATTTAAATTCCTGAGATATTATAACTGGTAAATAACAGAACCAAGACTCCAATGGGGGCTGTCTGATTCCAGGGTTCAGTCTCCCTAAGTCCTCTGCCCCTCTGGATAATGGAAGCATTTAGAGATGTTAATGTTACTTCTGAGATACAGGCTTCCTGATTAGAAATGCTAGCTGATCTAGTGAATATACTAGAATGACTTGGGTTGTGGCTTAACCTGACTAATAATGACAGCCATTATGACCCACTGTCTATATCAAAGTATTTTAAAGTGAATAACTAACACAACACTAGTTAATTCTATGCTTTGTTAGTATGTTAGTGAAGAAGGCTGGTTTTTACAAAAGCCTACTTATTTAGGTTTGTAGATCTTTTGTCTCCAACTCTACTGCTTATGCCTTGTGCTGGCAACCATTCAAGGTACTTTATTTATTTATTTTTTTTTGGAGTGGGGGGAAATGACTGTTTATTGAGCACTTACTGTATTTCAGGCATTTTGGGCACAATAGTTCTATATCTTGGATTTTGCAAGGTTGATATTATTTCAGTTTTGTAGGTGATAAAGGTGAGGTGAAGTAATGCACCCAAAGGCACACAGAGCTGAAATAAAACCCACCTATATTTGGTTTCAGAGTTGATACTTATTCTGTTATTCCAGGCTTTGTCTTTATTTTTATTTATTTATTTTTTAATTTTATTTTTAAACTTTACAATATTGTATTAATTTTGCCAAATATCGAAATGAATCCGCCACAGGTATACCCGCGTTCCCCATCCTGAACCCTCCACCCTCCTCCCTCCCCTACCCTCCCTCTGGGTCGTCCCAATGCACCAGCCCCAAGCATCCAGTACCGTGCATCGACCCTGGACTGGCGACTTTAGAATGTGTAGAATTATACAATCTATACATAAAGGGCCTTGGAGCTCAACTAGTTTAACTACCCTTCTGAACTTTTTAATTCTCTGTTTATATCATCCTGTCAGATGATTGTGGAGCTCTTGTTTGAATAATGCCTTTGGAGGACACTCGCTCTCTTGGGGCAGCCATCTAACTGGTAGACATTTCTGCCTATAAGAAGATTCTTTATGTTAAGCAAGATTTGTTTTTTCCCAAACCTCCAATAAATTGACCACGTTTCTATGTGGCTCTTAAGGGATAGAACTTATGAAAACAAGACATGCTCCCTCACAAAATAATAACAAAAATACAATGTTTCCTGAGGTTGCACACTGCCCTCATGAAGGATGCTGTCACATGAGAAGGGTTCATTGCGATGCAGCAAGTCCACAAATGCAGGACTCAGAGGAGAGAGTTCGATGAGGACTGGTGTTGTCAAGGAGGGTTTGGCAGACACGACAGCAGAATGGCCAGGTTCACAGCAAGCAAGCAATATGTTTTGTTGATGGATGAATTGAGCTGGTATTAGGCAATCTGGTATCTAAGCATGGTTCCTTTTATCATGATTCCTGATTCCTGCTTTTGATTGATCATGACTCAAGACCAGCTGTGGAAATACACCAAAGGTGGCTAATTGCTAATTTCTTGCAGTTTGAGGCAGAAACACAAATCAGCAACCCTTGCAAGATTGTTTCACACTTCTGAATCCGCCCCCAGAGAGCTGCTGATTTTGAATTGCAAGTTGCTGATTGCTAAGTGATCCATATGGAACAAGGCTGTTATTCAATCCTGAGCAAAGCATGGATAAAAAGTTACAGGTTTGTCCAAGTTAGAAAACCGGATGCTACGAGCCAACTCATTGGAAAAGACCCTGATGCTGGGAAAGACTGAAGGCATGTGGAGAAGGGGAAGACAGAGGATGAGATGGTTGGATGGCATCACTGACTCAATGGACATGAGTTTGAGCAAGCTTTGGGAATTGGTGATGAACAGGGAAGCCTGGCATGCTGCAGTCCATGGGGTCCCAAAGAATCAGACATGACTGAGTGACTGAATAACCACAGAAAACCTCAGTCTTCATATTGATAGTAAGAATAATGGAACGAATATTACTAACAAGAACGCTTGAGCAGTACTTCACAACTGTAAATATTCAGTACTTTTAACTCAGATTCATACAGCATTCTTGGTATGAATAAAAAATCTCATAGAAGTCATGATGCTTCTAAAATGGATGCTTGGGGCTAGTGCACTGGGACAACCCAGAGGGATGGTATGGGGAGGGAGGAGGGAGAAGGGTTCAGGATGGGGAACACATGTATACCTGTGGTGGATTCATTTTGATATTTGGCAAAACTAATACAATTATGTAACGTTTAAAAATAAAATAAAATTTAAAACAAAAAAATAAAATAAAATAAAATCAAACATACGGTATATACTAGACATGATATGAGAGGTCAAATATTCAGACATTCAATTTAAACAGTAAATCTAGAACCAATAATGAACAGATGTTGACATGTATGCACTTAAGATTTATGCATTTTACTATGTAAAAATTGCATTACAATAAAAATATGCTTTAGTGAGAGTCATAAAGCGGTGATTGAACCAGTAAAGTAGTAAAGATGAGTAATAAATGGAAAAAGACATTAATCTATGAGCATCTCCTATGAGCTCTACCCCTTGGTCATCCAGTTCTGTACATCATCTTATTTATTATCCACCCCAGATTCAGGGAGCTGCATTTACAGATAATATAAGTCCTAGAGAGGAAATCTGACTTTCTGGGGTATCTAAGAAAACAATCCAAGTGTGGATAACCCCAAAATCTATGTTCTGTGCTATTACTTTTTTCCCCAAATTATGCTAGGGATACTACTGGCAGTGCATGAGGTGACTTCTGGTGCACATCTTCTAAGTGCCATGTGTCAGTTTAACGTAATTTGGGAGAATAAAGCATTTAAAAGCATTATACAAATGCCTTTAAAAATAAATTTAGGTTTTTAAAAGTGGCTCAATTTTAAGAAAAATATGAAATATTACAAATAACAATATAATTGGCCTGCAGATGTGTTGCCTGGAGAATCCCAGGGATGGGGGAGCCTGGTGGGCTGCCATCTGTGGGGTTGCACAGAGTCGGACACGACTGAAGTGACACAGCAGCAGCAGCAGCAGCAGATGTGTTACCACACGATGTCATGGCAAAAATAATAACAGTAACATGGAATGACTAAAACTTGAGAAAACTAGAGTTACATCATGTTGCATCCCCACAGGCAGCAATTAACTTGGCTAACAGCTTAACCTGAACCCTGAACTGTTCTCCACAATACATTCCACACACGCTAAAGAAAATAATTCCAGAAGAGCTTAAATCAGAACAGAAACGAAACTTTAAGAGCTTTTTGTTCATAAATATACTCTACATAAATTTATTTATATTCTCTCTGTTGCCTGTCTCTCTTAGTTCCCATTTGTTTCATGCTGGGTCATTTGATTTTCCCTAATAAACAGTGTGGCCTTTGAGGAACCAGCAAATTTGGAGCATAGGAAAAGAGAAAACCTATTCCACAGGCTATCCAGAAAAAGTTAATGATTAGAAATACAATATTAATATTTTTATTGCTGCAACCAAGTCAAAAATAGTAAACAGACCAGAGTCCAATGACCCTCCTTCAAAATATTAAAGAGAGTTTGATGAGAAAAGAGCAAAAAGCTATTCCAAGGGTATTGGAGAGCCCAGGGTACTAAATTATTCACTTATTTAACATATATTAGTTGATAAATTATTGTGGCCAACGACTTTCTTATTTGGTGAGGATATAATGTTGGAGGAAAAAAATCCCTGGTGCTTCTTGTAGTGTGTTGGCAAACATTTAAAACCACCAGCTTTCGAGGAAGGGGGGGACATCCCTAGTCCATATCATTTGCCAGTTTCTATGGTGTAAACATGTGAACCCTAGCTAACTTCAAGCTATCAATGTGCTGCCTCTGACAGTGGAGTTGGAAAAAGCCCATGACTGGTTCTTAGAGTTGATTCCAGCATACCACTGAGTCCTTCTGTATTGGCACTGAGAGAGGAAGAGAAATAAAAAATCACAGAAATAAATTTAAATCTCAGCTCTGATAAATCACCTTCAGAAGAGCTACATAGAAAGCCAAGAATACCTATCACTGAGGAATTGGACCTAGTCATGGAAGTTGTGGAAGGTTTCTCTAAGCCAGTGAAACTTGAGTTGAACTATGAAAGATGGGAAGAAGTTAACTTATTAAAAAAGAGAGGAAGGAGGATTTCCAAGCATAAGTAGCAGCATGAATATAAACTGTATGGTAGGGGAGAGCCGGAAGTGAAAACAAGGATAGAAGAAAGCCAGAATGATTGGAGTAGAGAAAGCAAGGGTGAGAAGGACAGAAAAGAAGGCTGGAGAGGACGTGAGGGCTTGAGACTCCAAGGTTTTATCCATCATGCCAGGAAATGCTTTATTCTAAAAGGATTGGTAAGGCAATGAAGTTTGCTTTGTTTGTCTTTGCTTTTATTTTAGTGTGTGTAGGAAAGATTATAAAATAATAGGAATTAAATTTTCAACATACCATTCCATCTGTAATAGAGAATAGATCAGAGGGTGGTCACTGGGGATGTAGGTAAAGCACTAAAAAGCCACCGGAGAAGCCCAGAATAGAGATCCACGGGGCTCAGTTTAGGGTGGTGTTGGTAGAGACAGAGAAGATCAGAGTTTGAGAGATATTTCAGACATGAAATCAAGAAGGCTTGATGAAGGATTGGATACAGAATGTAAAAGCATGAGAAGTGTCAAGAATAACTTCCGAGAAGATATACAAAAATGCCCACTGATTTATACTAAAAGATATGAGCATTAGAAGGTGCTCACATTATTATCAGAAAAAATGAAAATTAAAATCACAAATTATATTCAAAATCACTAAGAATAGCTACTAAAATAAAAAAGACTTACAATACTGAATGTTGGTACAGATGTGAAACAACTGGAATTCTCATACACTGCTAGTGGAAATGTAAACAGGTACAGCCACTTGGATAGCAATTTCCTAGTTTTTTAAAAAGTTGAATATAAACCTACTGTGACCTAGCAGTTATACTCTGTGCATTAAGGGACTGATCCTGCCAAAAAAATGTTTCATTCTTTCCTCCCGACTCTGGATGATAATCTTTTGTCTTTGGAATATCTTGTCTTTGCCTTGAGCCACACCAGATAGTGATTTAAGGTGTGGGCCTTGGGATGGGCCTCGTGATTTGTGAGGGTCACACAGCTTAGCCTCTGGAGGGGCTGGAAACCAAAGTCACCACGTGAGCAGTCAGCTTTGTCTGCACGGCCAACCACTAATATAAAACCTGACGCCAAGAATCAGGTCAGCTTCTCTGGTTGAAAATACCTTGCATGTATTATCATACATCAGTGTCTAAGCACTGCTGTTTGATTCCACCGAGAAGCAAACAACTGGAAGCTCACACCTGGTCTCTCCTGGACTCGACTCTATGAGGCTTTTCTCATTGCTAATTTTAATCTCTAAACCACAATAAACTCTAACCATATGCATAATAGTTTCCTGAGTCCTATGCATCCTTCTAGTGAATTATTGAACTTGAGGGTGGTCTCAGGGACACACAACCCCACACGTTGTTAGGTATTACCCGAGAGAAATAAAAACACATCCCTTCCAAAAGACTGCATAGGAATGTCCACAGAAGTCTTACTTATAATAACCCCAAACTGGAAACAATCTCAATACCTATCATAAGGAGTGGATAAACAAATTATGATATATTCATGCAATGGAATACTGCTCAGATTTAAACATGAACAAATTGCTGATATATATAGCAACAGGCACTGCAATGTGTTAAGCAAAAAAATATGCTAAGAGAAAGAAGTCAGACCCAAATGAGTGCATACTGTATGGTTTAACTTAAATGAAATTAAAAAACATAGGCAGAATGAGTCTATGGTGTCAGAAGTCAGAAAATTGTTGGTTCTGAGGAGTGGGTTGACTGGAAAAGAGCACAACGGACATTGTCTAAGTGATGGAAATGTTCTCTGTCTTGTTTGGGCAATTGTTATATGGGTAAATAATTGTCAAAGCTCACTGAACTGAACATGTAATGGTTGAGTATTCTATAAAAGGTTAGTTAGACCTTAACTTAAATTGTAAAAATAAACCATAAGAAAGAATGAGAGCTGGCTTTCTGATTTGAGTAACTTGGTGAAGATTGGTGACAGTCACTCTGATGGGAAACAATGGCAGCAATAAGCAGGTTTGTAGAGGAGTATGATTGCTATTCATTGATTTACCAACACTTACTCAGTGTCAAGTATAAGCCAGGGTCATTGTTAGACTCTCAGAAGTCAATAAAATTTCTTGTCAAGATAACTGCAATAAAATAGAGTAAGTAATTGGAAGAGGAATTATTTTTCAACACAGCAACAGGATATATTGGGTAGAGCCACAAGAAAATCCAGGGAAGCGTGACATTGGGGTGTCTTTGAAATATACAAAGTTGATTTTATGTGTGCATTTGGCTTAAAGTTCAGAGGAGATATCATGGTAAGACATGCATTTATAAACATTTATCATTTTCTCAGTATGGTCTGAGAGCTGTGATAATATGAACTGAAGATACAGAGATAAACATAAAAACTCCAAGCTTAGGGGCCTAAAACAACAGGAGATTCAAGAAGTCAACCTGAAGACAAATGTTAAGGACTGTGGTGTGTGCTAAGTGCTAGGCCAAACCAGAATGGGCATCTATGCCATCCCAGAAGTAAGCAGTCTTCTGGAAGTGAAATCTACACATGGGTTTTAAAGCCTAATTAAAAACTGTCATGTCAGGGAAAGAAGAAAGGACATTTCATCAGTTGTTCTTCCTCCAAGAGTAAAGCTTTGCTCTAATGGCTTGGGATACATCAGTGATCAACACCAATAGAAGTCCAAATCCATGCATTTGTTGAATTTATAGGATGGTGACATTTCAGTAAAGGCAGTGTGAACACATGAGGACTGTTAAGCACCCAATAGCACAGGTGGGTGAACAGATAGATTGTGGCAGAAATGTCTTGGAAAGAAAGAAAAGAGGGGGAAATGTGACAATATCACCACATGTTGCAAAAAGTTTCAGGTAGAACTAGAATTCTACCTTGGCTACTGCCAAGACTGACAATAGAAAGTTACTGCCAGGGCTCTGAGAGCCAGAGAGCTCCTGACTGCTCTGGATCCAGGACAGGAGCCTGGAGCAGAAACCCTGAGTGGAAGATGCTTTGAAACCCAAAGCTGCTGAAGAGATCACAGTCTAAACCACAGGCAGGTCTAGAGGTGAAGGCTAGGTATTTGTGCCTACAGACTGCCGCTGGCAGAGGGGAAGGTGCCACCTTCCTAGTTTCTCACATGGTGACACTGTGCCTGCCACTTCTCTACAAATGAAGCACTGCTGATTGCTCAGCTCGTGATGGCCTGTCCATTTTTGCTTATCTGGCTACCCTCCCCTTCAACATCTTAGCTCAGATATTATTTCCTCTGGAAATTTTCCCTAACTCCTTTTTTTTTGCTGAGAGTCCATCTGAAACTCCCACTGTGCCTTGTGGCAGGATCTGTGTGCACCTGGGTTCCATGCCAAGAAGTGCACACCCCACATCCAGACTTCTCAGGGCTCTTATATTCCTGCCTGTGAAGGCCTCCTCAGGGCCAAGTGGAAATGTTTACCCAGAGCCCGTCCAACCCTTCTGAAGCTTGCTTTAGGTTCCCTGGACACAGAATTCTCTGTATAAATGGTCCAGACCCCACTTTCAAGGCCTTGGGGTATGTATGCACCCTTAGGCTCACAGGTGGCCAAAGTCCAGCTTTTTGTGTCCACATGGATGCACTCTGCACATCTGGGCTGGGAGTGTGTTTGCAAGTCCCCCACAGTATGCAATAGCCAGGAATGGGGCTAGAAGGGGTTGGGCTGCAGGTCAAGGACTGGCTTTCCTTCAATTCCATGTTTCTGTGTAGAACTCCAAGGAGCCATATTTCTAGGTTCAAACTTGGTCATACAGGTGTATGTATCAAGGGATGAGGATAGCACATATCTAATTTGGCAATGGTCTGTTAGTTAGATTTACAAATTTCCAATCTTTAGATGTGTGGAACATGTGTTTCATTCTTGCCCCAGGCCCCGCAAGCGTTATGGGTGGACCTGTCGTGGATGTATATACCAGAGTGCAGACCAACATCTACTGAACAGTTTTTGCTCACAAGTTTGTCTCTCCCAACTAGGAAGTGAGCTTCTAAAGGCTTTAGCTCTGTGCCCAATGAATAAGAGATGCCCCACAAATATTTATTAAGCTGAACAAAACTGAGAAGATGAAGCTCAAGAACCAGTCAGGGTGACTGAGTCATCTTCTGGAAGAAAAAAGAAGACAATTATAGGACTCGGCAGATCTAGAACTGGCTGTCCTCTGCCAGAGATTCTCTCAGGAATATTTCACTCTTAGTAAACAATGAGTAATAAGCGTTAACAAGAAATAAGCCCGAAAGGCAGACAGAATACATAAATGGATTTATTTTCATCATCTAACATTTTGGTATGAAAAAGGTATGGTAAGTCATATTGAAACAATCTTACAGCAACTGTATGAAACCTGCAAGTTAAACATTTTTACCTGAGAAATTAACAAGTGAAACAAATTAACAAGTAAAACACATTAACAAATGAAAGAATCTGATAATCAACTTTCTATAGAGGCATCATAAATTTGAGACATATCCCTCTGCTAAATTTCTCTCTCCAATACCTTTCGACCAATATACATCTCCACCTCTCACCAGCTTTCTCCTCATGTGAACATCAAAGAGCCACAGACAGTGGGAAACAACAGTAGACCAAAGGGAGGCACAGCGACATCCCACTCTCTGCTCTTCGTGTCCACTCGCGTCCACGCAATGCTGGTCCTAGCAGCAAGAGGGAAGTAAGTGGGGAAGGTGTCCATACATTTCTGTTAGAGTACTCCAGAAAACAGAACCAATAACATATATATATGTTAACATATATATATATATATATATACACACACACACACACATATATAATGTGTGTTAGTTGCTCAGTTGTGTTCAATTCTGTGACCCCATGAGCTGTAGCTTATCAGGCTCCTCTGTTCATGGAATTCTCCAGATAAGAATACAGGAGTGAGTATCTATTCTCTTCTCCAGGGGATATTCCCAAACCAGGGGTTGAACCTGGGTTTCCTGCATTGCAGGCAGATTCTTTACCATCTGAGTGAGCCACCAGGGAAGCCATATAAATATATGTGGTATGGAATGTGTATGCTCAGTTGTGTCCAATTCTTTGCAACCCCATAGACTGTAGTCTGCCAGGCTGCTCTGTCCATGGAATTTTCCAGGCAAGAAGACTGGCATGGGTTGCCATTTCCTACTCCAAGCCAGTGATCAACCTGGATCTCCTGCATTGGTGGGTGAATTCTTTACCACTGTGCCACTTGGGAAGTCCATATTTGTGTGTATGTATATATATATATATATATACACACATAAAATGGAGAAGGCAATGGCACCCCACTCCAGTTCTCTTGTCTGGAGAATCCTATGAATGGAGGAGCCTGGTAGGCTGCAGTCCATGGGGTCGCTAAGAGTCAGATACAACTGAGCAACTTCACTTTCATTTTTCACTTTCATGCACTGGAGAAGGAAATGGTAACCCACTCCAGTGTTCTTGCCTGGAGAATCCCAGGGACAGGGGAGCCTGGTGGGCTGCCGTCTATGGGGCCGCACAGAGTCGGACACGACCAAAGTGACTTAGCAGCAGCAGCATATATATAAATTAGATTGATATTGCTAATGATATTGATATTTCTATAGATAAATGTGTATGTATGGAGCGATTTATTATAAGAAATTGGCTCACTTGATTGCAGTGGATGACAAGTGCTGGGTCTGCAGGGTGAGTGGGCAGTTGGAGACCCAGGAGAGCTAATGGCATAGCTCCATTCTGAAGGCTGGCAGGCTCAATACCCAGGAAGAACCATTGCTTCAGTTTTAACCCAAATGTGAAAAAGCTGGTGTCCCAGTTCAAAAACAGGAGCAAGGAATTCTCCCTTGGGTGCAGATCAGCATTTTTTGCTCTGTTCAGGACTTCAGCTGATTCAATGAGCTCTACCCACATTAGGGAGGGCAATTTGCTTCACTTAGTCTACCAAAGTCAATGTCAATTCCAATCTGAAACACTCACATCCAGAATAATGTTTGACCAGATATCCAGGCAACCTGTAGCCCAGTCAGGTTGACACATAAAATTAACCATTATGGTATTCAACCAGGAAAATTTGTGATAAAGAAATTATGGCTGGTAATCAGTATTTTAGTCATCCCTGGCTTATTGACCTGATGAACTTTTTTCTCAGCTCCTTTAGCTTATAAAAACTAGCAAACTTGAGTCACTTTCACCTACTAAGATTTACACTCGTGTCCACTATAAAATTCTTACCGTTTTCAGTACAGAAGAAATAAATGCTATTGAAATGAATTTCATCTGTAAGAAAATACAGGAGTGTATGTCCCTTTTAGAAATAAAATATCTGCAAACAACTTTTGGTTATTCTTCAAGTTAACCATGCCAAAGAATGATGGTGTGCATGTGCGCAAAGTCACTTCAGTCGTGTCTGACTCTTCGCTACTCTATGGACTGTAACCTGCCAGGCTCCTCAGTCCGTGTGATTCTCCAGGCAAGAATACTGAAATGGGTTGCCATGCCCTCTTCCACGGGATCTTCCTGATCCAGGGATGAACTCATATCTCTTATGTCTCCTGTATTGGCTGGTGGATTCTTTACCACTAGAGCCCCCTGGGAAGCCCAAATGTTGACCAGGTGAAGAATTGAAGGCATACATCCAAAGGCTTGTAAATGAGTGTTCACATCAGCATTATTTAAAACATCCAAAAGGTAAGAAAATTCAATTGTTCATCAACTGATTAATGGATAAACCAAATGTAATATATTCACACAATGGAATATTACTGTTGGAATATTATTGTATCTATCATGTTTCCCTTCTGTAGAGGGGGAATGTATTTGAAAACTTTTAAATATAGAAATGATTGTGGGAGGAAAAAAAGATCCAGAACATAAATCTCCCACCTAAATCCCAAGAAAATACTTCTAGGAATGTTAATAAATGCATAGAGAGTAGTATAGGGGGGTAAAATTTGTTTTGTTTAATATGCTCACTCTTAAAGGAGACTCAAAGTCTAACAATACTCAAATATACGGGGGTCACACTGACATGAAGTCATTTTTAAAACTAAAGAAAAAAGCTGGTTTGCATGGAAAATGTTGCATATAGTGCTGAGAACTCCATGCCTCTTGAGTCACTTCTCCCAGGAGGCAGTAATGGGTGGAAAACTTGTCTACCACCACCCCAAGGGCAGTGACCATGCTCCAAGGAGAATAAGCAGCACTGAGCACATCATCAGAAAGTGTCCTTTCCAGAATTTCAGTCTAACTCCTCAGGTAGAGCTATTGAACTGCGTGTGTAACACCTCTCCATCTGAACTAAAATACCTAATCCGTGGAGACTCGCACATTATCCTCAGTTGTGGCCAGAACAGTGATGGAGACTGAAAACACAGCATTTTTATCTGATCAGGAACAGGTGGTACCAGGCCATTAGTAGAAGCAAAAGGAATATACATACTTTTAAGTTTCTTTTACCTGTTAGTGCTTTGAAATATCCCACTTTATTCTGAAAACAAAAATCCATAAGTTTTCACTGAAGACACATGTCCTTTATTGCCCTCTCTAATAGAGAGGAGTGTGTGAAAGATTTATGCTACTGCATACTTCTACCATATTCGTACCTGGATCTTTGCTTTAATAACTCAATTAATGCTGCAAAAATAAAGACACACATGTTACATGTGATTTCTTGCTTTATGGGCATTTATCCATTCATTTTTATTGCAAAACAATAAAAGCACACCCCTCTGAGAGAAACCCGATGAGTGCAATAGCCCCTTTTGTGCCAATAACTATCTCTGTGACCTTGAGAGTCTCACTTACCCTCTGCAAGTTTCAACTTCCTGGAGGGAGGAGGGAGGAGGGTTCAGGATGGGGAACACATGTATACCTGTGGTGGATTCATTTTGATATTTGGCAAAACTAATACAATTATGTAAGGTTTAAAAATAAAATAAAATTAATTAAAAAAATAAAAGAAATTTTAGTACTACAATTAAACTGACCAATGAAGATCCAAAGTGAGTCTTGATAATGGCCTCATTAGCACCATAGTATAAGCCAGAGGTTAGGAAACATCCTGCTGGCCAAGCCAATTTTTGTAAATAAAGTTTTATTGGTATACAGTGGCCCTCACTTAGCTACGCAGTGCCTATAGCTGCTTTTCCACCACTACAGTGGAGCTGATTTGTTGTCACCAGGCCCACAAGTCAAAAATATTTCCTAAAAAAAAAAAAAAAAAGTTTCAACTTCTTTTACCATAAATTAGGGGGCATTAACTAGATGCTCTCTAGGTCCTTTTGACATTCACAATCCTATGACTTTAATTCTGTATTTTGTCTCAGTGGATGCCTGCACTGGTTCAAGCCATGTGGCCTGTGTTCTGCAGGAGAGATATGTTTTTGTGCTGTTTCTCAGCCCTGGTGTCTTTGTTTTGCTGTGTCCCTTTCAGAGTGAATAGCTGCTATGAGACAGTTATAATAATTAGCCAATCCAAAACTCAGGTTTATAAGTCTCTTCATTTGAAGATCTTTCTCTCTCTCTCTCTCTTTTTTTTTTTTTTTTTTTGATTACTTAGCAGCTTAGAGCCTTATGCGTTCTCCAAAATGAAGGCCTCAGAGTTGGCTTTTGAAAAAGGGAAATGAGGGGTTGATCCTGCCATTTGGCTTGGGATGGGGTTGACTCTATAGAGGCGGCTAAAATTTTAATGGAGCAACATGGAGACTTGTATGTGAATCTGAAGTCCCAAGAACCCAAATCTCTTGAATCACCAACAAAGACTCTCTTTCCACCTCTAAGTTTTCATGCAAGTCTGAACTCTATAGGTAAAACTGTCTGTTCAACGACTTTACTTAGGGATCACTTAGAGGCTCAAATTCAGCATTTCTAAAATTCAGCTTATTTTCCTTCTCCACACCAAATTAGCTTTTCTATCCTCGACTTGAAGCTTTGCACATACTTCCCCTTTCCAGCCCTTCAGTGCTCTATCATTTCCACTGCATTGCCCATCACATCACCTGGACTATCACGCTAATAGTTCTACCCCCAAAGTTCTTCTCTTCTTTCATCCTGCTGCCATGGTCATCTTCCCAAAACAAAAGCTCAACCATGCTACTCACTTTCCACCATCCCTTTTAAGTTACCAACATTCACACTCCTTTCTACAGCCATCAAGTCCCTCCACTACCTGGCCTCAGTCCACTCTTGAAACAGCCCACCTTCATCACAAATACCTGAGGCTGTAGCTCTTCTCACCTGGAATTTCCCCCATCCTCTATCTCTGTGGGAACAAATTACAAATTGTCTTTCCTGTTAAATCTCTGATTCTTTCTCCTTCCCACACTAAAAATGAGATCCCTTTCTCTGAAATCTCATGGAACTTTTCCATACACATTTTGTGATGGGTACCATTTGTTCCCTTGAATTGCTGTTATTGTTGTTGTATTTTATCCTCAAATCCAGATAAAGGCTGACTTTTGCTGTTTCCCCCTGTTCTCTGACCTACAACTTCCCTGTGGGAAAATCACTACCAGAAAGGAACTCAACATCATGAGCATACAACTGATCAGAGCATTGATTAAGTTTCTTTAGTATACCAACTGAATTCTAAATACGAGGACAATTAATAATACTGTACATTTATAAAATAAAATGAAAACCAAAACATTGCTTGCTAAAACTGGGAAGGACTTGTCAATTTTTAAAATTGATAATAAATGTCTCACCACTGAATTTTATTTTCTTTGATTGAGGTTAAGGGGACCTGTTTCATAAATGTAACTCTGGTCTACAGAATCTGCAGCACAATTGAATGTCAAAGTTATTAGATGTTATGTTACCTACTTCTGTTCCCTTAAATTAAGTAGAATATTCTTAAAAGCATTTAAACCAATGTTTCCAACATCATTGCTGTTTGTTTAGTCACTAGGTTCTGTCCGACTCTTTGCAACCCCATGGACTATAGCCTACCAGGCTCCTCTGTCCTTGGGATTTCCAAGGCAAGAATACCGGAGTGGGTTGCCTTTCCTTCTCCATTTCGACACCATTAGATTTGTGTAGATTCCATTTGATGACATACAGCCCTTTGTTTCCCTTGGTATCCATGGGAGATTAGTTCCAGAACGCCTACAGATATTAGAATCCACAGATGCTCAAATCCCTTGTATAAAATGGCATTGGTTTGCAGGTAACTTAAGCACATCCTGTGGTATAGTTTAAAATCATCTCTAGATTACTTATAATACCTAACACAATGTAAATGCTGTGTAAACCATTATAAAGACAAAATAAATGCAATGTAACTAATTTCTGGCATGTAGCAAATTCAAGTTTTGCTTTGGGGAAATTTCTGGATTTTTTTCCCTGAGTATTTTCTATCTAAAATTAGTTGAATCAGTGGATGCAGAACCAGCAGATACAGAAGGCTGACTAACAGCAGATCAGCAAAATACAACTCTGCCAGAAAAAAATCTTTAAGCTATTTTCCACCCTAATCACCTAATTTTGTAGATGAATAATCCAGAGTGATTTCTTAATATTTAATTATAAAACATACAGAAAAGGAAAATAAGCCATTTAAAATATCCTTTCTTCTTCCTATATTTTCTTCTGTCATATATTTTAAAATGTTTCTCATATATTATAAGGTTATCTAAAAACAAAATTAAAGTGCATAATTTGATTAATGAACACAGTGCAATAATGATGAAATGCTCTATTTCATCATTATGAAATGTTTATGAAATGTTATGAAATGTTTCATCATTACATGAATTACCCCAGAACAAATACATTTTTTCCTATTTTTAATATGCTGAGATTATCCAACAAATGTTTACTGAGAATCCCACCATATGCCCTATTCTATTCTAGATGCCAGGGTATGGTAGAGAAGAGTACACAGAAAATCACAGGTCCTATTAATCTCATTCTACTCAAGGGAAACAAAATAAGCAAGTAAATGAATAAAGAGAATAGTTTCATGGTAACCAACACCACAGAGAACATTAAGAAGGGAGATGGAAGGGAGAGTGATTGACTAGGGAATATCACAAGGAAAAGTCTTTGATCAGTTTAAACCTGGAGGTTTCAAGGACATGGAAGGAGGTCAGTGCAGCTGGTACAGAAAGGGTGAGTGGGAATTAAGGAGATAGAGTTTGAGGAGCATGAAGAGACAAGGTTATACATGGTCCTATGTTGGTCAAGTTAATAAATTCTGCCTTATTCTAATACCAGGGACCACTAGACATTTTAAACAGATTATATGTAGTCTACATACTCTTTTAAAAGAGCATGTTGAATGTTGTAAGGATAGAGAATCAGTTCAGTTCAGTCACTCAGTCATGTCTGACTCATTGCGACCCCATGAACTGCAGCACGCCAGGCCTCCCTGTCCATCACCAACTCCTGGAGTCCACTCAAACCCATGTCCATTGAGTCAGTGATGCATCCAATCATCTCATGCTCTGTAGTCCCCTTCTCCTCCTGCCCTCAATCTTTCCCAGCATCAGGGTCTTTTCAAATGAGTTAGCTCTCCACATCAGGTGGCCAACATATATCAGTCCTTTCAATGAACACCCAGGACTGATCTCCTTTAGGATGGACTGGTTGGCTCTCCTTGCAGTCCAAGGGTCTCTCAAGAGTCTTCTCCAACACCACAGTTTAAAAGCACCAATTCTTCAGCACTCAGCTTTCTTTATAGTCCAACTCTCATATCCATACACGACTAATGGAAAAACGTAGCTTTGATTGGACAGAGCTTTGTTGGCAAAGTAACGTCTCTGCTTTTTAATATGCTGTCTAGGTTTGTCATAACTTTTCTTCCAAGGAGCAAGTGTCTTTTAATTTCATAGTTGCAGTCACCATCTGCAGTGATTTGGGAGCCCCCGCCCCAAAATAGTGTGTCACTGTTTCCAATGTTTCCCCATCTATTTGCCATGAAGTAATAGGACCAGATGCCATGATCTTAGTTTTGTGAATGCTGAGTTTTAAACCAACTTTTTCACTCTCCTCTTTCATTTTCATCAAAAATTTCTTTAGTTCTTCACTTTCTGCCATAAGGAGAAAGAATAGATTGAGGGAAAAGTAAGAATAGAAGCAATTAGAAAGCTGTACTCAAATGCTGGCTTGGATTTGGATAGAACTCATGGGCATGATGAGGAATGATCAGATTTGGAATATTTATGTTTCTCTGTGTGTGGGATACATGTAGGGGGTTTTGACCTAACAACAGTGAATGGTGGTGTCATTTACTAAGAAGAAGCAAATATGAGGATGAGGAAAAATCAAGAATTTCACTCCTAATATTCTAAGTTTTAGTGAGCTATTAAATAACCAAGTGAAGATATAGAATAAGTATGTGATAAATGATCCTGGCACCCAGAAATTATACGATTTGCAGCTCATCCAAAAATTTTTACTATTTTCTTACAGATATTTGGCAAATATTTTTCATTGTTTTCATATCTTCCCCAAAGCCTCTAATGGAACTTCTTTAGAGATAAATACACAACTAATTTCTTCCTCACACTTACTTCCTCACATAAATGCCCCAGGCTAAAATTGAGAAGAAAAATGTTAATTTTTTTAGGTTCCTGAAATGAAGTTTCACTCATCATTAGTATCAGTGAATACCCAGACTCTATTAATTTACCTTAATGTACTCCTTCACGACTTTTATAGTACTTCTCTCTTTCTTCAGAAAAGTATTAAAGAAGGTCTGAATATAATTTATATAATAAACGTCAAAATAGACTTAGTCTTGCATCACCAGCACTTATTATAGGACTTAAATGTATTGAAAATTGGACAAATGTTGATTGAATCAACGATATATTTATATTTGCATGTATTTTGAAATTAATTTTCATTACCATCAAGTTTAACAATTTTTCAAGGATCTTAAGCCTTTCCTTGATAGCTTAGTTGGTAAAGAACCTGCCTGCAATGCAAGAGACCCTGGTTCGACTCCTGGGTCAGGAAGATCCACTGGAAAATGGATAGGCTACCCACTCCAGTATTCTTGGGCTTCCCTTGTGACTCAGCTGGTTAAGAATCCACCTGCAATGCGGGATACCTGGGTTTAATCCCTGGGTTGGGAAGATCTCCTGGAGAAGGGAAAGGCTACCCACTCCAGTATTCTGGCCTGGAGAAATCCATGGACTGTATAGTTTAATCCATGGCGTCACAAAGAGTCAGACATGACTGAGTGACTTTCACTTTCACTTTCAAGGATCTTAACTCATTTTAACTAACATGTGAAGTCAAGCCACATATATCCAAAAGAGGCTGCCTAACTAAGTCAGTAAGGCCAGAGATGGTGAGTTAGTTAAGCCAAGGCCATTGAGTAAAACCACAGTTCCTATAGACACATAGTCAATAGCTAAAGGGAACAAACACTGTTTTCCTCCACCAAAAAATGGTCTTCAATACGTAGTTGAAAACAGAGACTACAAACCTAACTAAATGATCAGTGATGGAAACAGAGACTTGGAGATGATTAGGATTGACTGGAGCATCAAATCTAGGCCCACGGTGCCTTTTTGATGCACTTGCTTCTTGTTCTAGACAAATGTGATCAGAATTCACTCATTCAACACTTCACATTAAAAAGCTGTGCTATAAAAAAAGAAAGAAAGAAAGAAATATAGACCAATGGAACAAGATAGAAAACCCAGAGATAAACCCACACACCTATGGACACCTTATCTTTGACAAAGGAGGCAAGAATAAACAATGCGGGGAAGACAGTCTCTTCAGTAAGTGGTGCTGGGAAAATCAGATAGCTACATGTGAAAGAATGAAATTAGAACAGTCCCTAATACTATACACAAAAATAAACTCAAAATGGATTAAAGACCTAAATGTAAGAAATTATGAAACTCTTAGAGGAAAACAGGCCGAACACTCTTTGATATAAATCCAAGCAAGACCTTCTATGATCCATCTCTGACAGTAGTGGAAACAAAAACAAAAATAAACAAATGGAACCTAATTAAAAGCTTCAGCACAGCAAAGGTCTACGAGATCATCATTTTAGACCAAGTCTAAAATCATGGTCTGCAATATAAAAAGACAATCCTCAGAATGGGAGAAAGTAATTGCAAATGAAGTAACTGACAAAAGATTAATCTCCAAAACACACAAGCAGCTCAATATCAGAAAAACAAACAACTAAGTTGAAAAATGGGCAGAAGACCCAAGGAGACATTTCTCCAAAGAAGACATACAGATGGCCATTAAACACATTTTAAAAATGCTCAACATCACTCACTGTTAGAAAATCAAAACTATAATGAGTAGTTTTGACCTCATGCCAGTCAGAATGGCCATCATCAAAAAATCTACAAACAATAAATATTAGAGAGGATGTGAAGAAAAGGAAACACTCTTGTATAGTTGGTGGGAATGTAAATTCATGTAACCACTGTTGAGAACAGTATGGAGATTCCTTTAAAAACTAGGAATAAAACTACCGTATGACCCATCAGCCCCACTACTAGGCATATACCCTGAGAAAACCATAATTCAAAAAGATACATGTGCCCCAATATTCATTGCAGCACTATTTACAGTAGCTAAGACATGAAAGTAACCTAGTTGTCCATTGACACATGAATGGATAAAAATGTTGTGGTATGTATATACAATGGAATATTACTCGGCCACAATAATGAACAAATTTGAATCAGTTCTAGTGAGGTGATTGAACCTAGAGCCTATTATACAGAGTGAAGTAAGTCAGAAAGAGAAAAACAAATATTGTATACTATTGCATATACATGGAATCTAGAAAAATGGTACTCATGAACCTATTTGCAGGGCAGGAACAGAGACACAGACATAGAGAACAGACCTGTGGGCACAGTCGTGGAAGGAAAGGGTAGGATAAATTGAGAGAATAACATTGAAACATACATGTTACCATATGTAAAATAGATAGCCAGGGGCAATTTGCTATATGATGGAGGGAGCTCAACCCCGTGTTCTGTGATGACCTGGAAGGGTGGGATGAGGTGGGGGTAGGGTGGAAGGAACATTCAAAAAGGAGGGGACATATGGCTACCTATGGATGATTCATGTTGTTGTATGGCAGAAACCAACACAACATTGTAAATGTCTTAATCCTCCAATTAAGAAAAACAAAGCAGGGCTAGAGAGAGAACTAGTGACCAACAGGACTCATTTACAGTTGTTCCAATTGACAGAGCAAGCTAAAAGGCCATCTTGCTATCTCCAGGATCATTACCACAATGACCAGAAGTATATTTGAGAGATGAGTGCAAGTATAGGTTGATCTTGGGGGCAGGAGGAGAAGGGGACGACAGAGGATGAGATGGCTGGATGGCATCACTGACTCGATGGACATGAGTCTGAGTGAACTCCGGGAGTTGGTGATGGACAGGGAGGCCTGGAGTGCTGCGATTCATGGGGTCGCAAAGAGTTGGACACGACTGAGTGACTGAACTGAACTGAACTGATGAGCAGAAAACAGAAATTGCCTCTGGAAAAAAAAAAAATGATAAGAAAGGATAATGATTCACTTTGATAGAGGCAGGGGACAGTAAGGACAAGGTCAGTTATTTTTTTGACAAATGAAGTGATTTTGTTTTTAGGGATAAATTTTTAGTTTGTATGTTTTTTTAATTTTTTGAAATTTTACTCCCAAGCTGATAAGCCAACAGCTCATGAACCTATTGTTCATGTGTGTGTTAGTTGCTCAGTCATGTCTGGCTCTTTGCAATCCCATTGACTGTAGTCTGCCAGGCTCCTCTGTCTATGGAATTCTCCAGGCAAAAATACCAGAATGGGTTGCTGTTCCCTTCTCCAGGGAATCTTCCCAACTCAGGGATCAAACCCAGCTCTCCTGCCTTGCAGGCAGACTCTCTACCACTGTGCCAACTTTCATTATTAAAGAAAGACTATTAGGCCTTTTTCATAATCCATTTTATGATGACATGATATATTAATAGAAGAAGTATACTTTTATGGTAATGTAAGAATTCACTGATCTTTTCCATATACATCTAACAAGGAAATAGCTAGATGGTTTCACTTTCCAAGGAACTAGTGTTAAGAATATTCACGTACCTTACAAGTTTTCTAATTAAGTGGCTCACCAAGGCTGGCTCCAACTAAATTCTATAGTTAAAGTTGAAGTAACAAAATAAGGCTTGAAATATTCTTTTTCCATTCTTAATAAAAATATGAATACTGGGAACCCCAACCTGGGAGACTCTGCTTCATTAAATCTAGGATGAGACCTAGAAATCTCATCTGCATTTTTAACAAACTCTATGGATATTTCTAATGAAGTTTTAGGGATGTTAGAGATCATCCTGTAAAGTTATTTGGCTTGTTTTACAAACGGTTAAACTGAAGGACAAAACATTTCAGTGCTTGCCAAAGTCAGTTATTACCAATACAGTTCTCCTAACTCCAAGGCCAGAGTTCCCAAGTGAAGCTTCTTCCAATGCAGGACCTGTAACACAATGGTGGGAAAATACAATAGGAACCTATGTTTGATCAATATAGCCTCCATAGGCTGCAGAATAATTTGAGGATTGTTTGAGAATTCTTTAACCATCCATAGATAGGCAGCAATCTTAAATGATCAACCAAATGAATATTAAGTCTATGATGATATACTCAGCCTCAATAAAAATAAATTCTTACCTTGTGTACTTCACAAAGGACTTTCACATATTATCTGATCTCCCCAACACTGCATGAGATAAATTGAGACTGTTGTTTCCATTATAGAGAAAGGAAAATGAAGCTCAGAGAACTCAATTATAATGGAATTATAGCATGGGCATATTTAATGTTCTAAAGTTCAACATTTAACAGTATAATTTAGCCAAATGAGAAAGAAAAAAAACCTCCTGAAATAGTGTGGGCCATTAGCTTGCTAATATGCTCAATGAGGATATATACACCAGACTGGACATGTCACCTGCCCTCAATCAGCCCCAGGGCTTCTTGGCCTCTCGCAGAATGAGCAATACTCCTCACTGAATGGGAAGTTAATGTTTGTTTAAAGATAGGTATTTAAACAAACCTCATTAGCTTATATAAAAACCTCATTTTCATTACAAACAAATATAATTACTACTTCTGTGGTCTGCTCAAAGAGGCAGTAGTCTGATCTAATAGGAAGCTGGTGAAAGACTCATTCAGAAATGGTGAGCTGATGTCCAGTTATACAGACAGAGCCGAGAGAGGTGACTTTCTGGCAGAGTTACACACCATGGCACAGAACATGGCCACATTCAATCTAGACCATCAATGTATGAGAGAAAATTCTTTAAACTGGAAAATTCTGAACAAGAATCCAAATGAAGTGTAATGGTTATCTTGACCATGGGGAGTTTTGCTTTGTCTGTTGATTTTGACTTCTCTACAGACACTCAAGTAAAAATCAGTATGACTTATTGAATTTGAATTTTCAGACTTAAAGTCCTGATGTCAAGGAAACCAAATGAATGGCAAAGTGTGGTGGCTTTTAAGAAAAATAGCTATAGGGAAATACTTAAATACAGTCTTGGTTTGGACTCCCCCACAGGCACATCTGGAAGAAGCAGTTTATGTGTGAGTTGTGCAGGAAGCACTAGGAGGCAAGGCTGATAAAAGGAGAAGCCAGTGCAGGGTGCATTCAGGAGCAGGTACTGCTGTGGGAGACCTCTGGAAAATGAATAAAACCTACCTCAGAGTTGCCCCACCAGAGGGATGGGGAAGCTGAAATGCTTACCAATCAACTCCTATTAGGTCATTGATTAAGGTTTGTTATCAGGGCATTTATTTTCCTGCATGCCCTGCAAAGCCAAAGCCAAGGAATTCAGCACCTCTAAAGCCAGCTTTATAAGAAATGTTGAAGGAATTTCTTTAAGCTTAAAAGGAAAGGTGCTAATTAGTAATAAGAACACATATGAAAGTATAGATCTTACTATGTTTAGGTATATATCATACAAGTAATGGATTAATCACTTATAAAACTAGCTTAAAAGTTAAAAGGCAAAAGTTGTGAAAAATCCTATAACTACAGTAATTTGTTTAAGGTATAACATATAAATATATAAAATGGGACATCAAAAATATAAAACATCAAAGGAGTAAAAATGTAGATTATTAGAATGTATTCAAACTTAAGTTGTTCTCAACTTAGAATGGACTATTTTATATATAAAGCCTTATACGTGAGATTCGTGACATTGTACAGGAGACAGGGATCAAGACCATTCCCATGGAAAAGAAATGCAAAAAAGCAAAATGGCTGTCTGGGGAGGCCTTACAAATAGCTGTGAAAAGAAGAGAAGCCAAAAGCAAAGGAGAAAAGGAAAGATATAAGCATCTGAATGCAGAGTTCCAAAGAATAGCAAGAAGATATAAGAAAGCCTTCCTCAGCGATCAATGCAAAGAAATAGAGGAAAACAGCAGAATGGGAAAGACTAGAGATCTCTTCAAGAAAATTAGAGATACCACGGGAACATTTCATGCAAAGATGGGCTCGATAAATGACAGAAATGGTATGGACCTAACAGAAGCAGAAGATATTAAGAAGAGGTGGCAAGAATACACAGAAGAACTGTACTAAAAAGATCTTCATGACTCAGATAATCACGATGGTGTAATCACTGACCTAGGGCCAAATATCCTGGAATGTGAAGTCAAGTGGGCCTTAGAAAGCATCACTATGAACAAAGCTAGTGAAGGTGATGGAATTCCAGTTGAGCTATTTCAAATCCTGAAAGATGATGCTGTGAAAGTGCTACACTCAATATTCCAGCAAATGTGGAAAACTCAGCAGTGGCCACAGGACTGAAAAAGGTCAGTTTTCATTCCAATCCCAAAGAAAGGCAATGCCAAAGAATGCTCAAACTACCACACAATTGCACTCATCTCACATGCTAGTAAACTAATGCTCAAAATTCTCCAAGCCAGGCTTCAGCAATACATGAACTGTGAACTTCCAGATGTTCAAGCTGGTTTTAGAAAAGACAAAGGAACCAGAGACCAAATTGCCAACATCTGCTGGATCATTGAAAAAGCAAGAGAGTTCCAGAAAAAACATCTATTTCTGCTTTATTGACTATGCCAAAGCCTTTGGCTGTGTGGATCACAATAGACTGTGGAAAATTCTGAAAGAGATGGGAATACCAGAACACCTGACCTGCCTCTTGAGAAATTTGTATGCTGGTCAGGAAGCAACAGTTAGAACTGGGCATGGAACAACAGACTGGTTCCAAATAGGAAAAGGAGTACGTCAAGGCTGTATATTGTCACCCTGCTTATTTAACTTATATGCAGAGTACATCATGAGAAACGCTGGGCTGGAGGAAGCACAAGCTGGATTCAAGATTGCCGGGAGAAATATCAATAACCTCAGATATGCAGATGACACCACCCTTATGGCAGAAAGTGAAGAGAAACTAAAAAGCCTCTGATGAAGGTGAAAGAGGAGAGTGAAAAAGTTGGCTTAAAGCTCAACATTCAGAAAACGAAGATCATGGCATCCGGTCCCACCACTTCATGGGAAATAGATGGGGAATCAGTGGAAACAGTGTCACACTTTTAAAAAGACCCATCTATATGCTACCTATAAGAGACTCAATTCAGATATAAAGAAATACACAGACTGAAAGTTAAGGGACAGAAAAAAATATGTTCCATGAACAAAAGGGTAAATCCAACAAGAAAATATGACATTTGTAAACATTTTGCACCCAACATAATGGCACCTAGATATATAAGGCAAAATTAATAGACCTAAAAAGGGAAAACTGACAGCAATACAATAATTGTATAGGACATAAATATCCCGTTCAGAGAAGGCAATGGCACCCACTCCAGTACTCTTGCCTGGAAAATCCCATGGACAGAGGAGCCTGGTGGGCTGCAGTCCATGGGGTCGCTACGAGTCGGACATGACTGAACGACTTCCCTTTCACTTTTCACTTTCATGCATTGGAGAAGGAAATGGCAACCCACTCCAGTGTTCTTGCCTGGAGAATCCCAGGGACGGGGGAGCCTGGTGGGCTGCCGTCTATGGGGTCGCACAGAGTCGGACACAACTGAAGCGACTTAGCAGCAGCAGTAAATATCCTGTTACATCAATGATCATCCACATCATGCTTATTAATCATCCACAGGTAAAATCAATAAGCAAACATTGATCTTAAATGAAACATTGCACCAGATAAATAACATACAGAAAACATTCCATACAGGCAGTGCAATGCATGTACTTCTCAAGTGCCTATGAAAAAGTCTTCAAAATAGACTATATCTTAGGCCACAAAACAATTCTCAGGCAATTTAAGAAGAAGGAAATCATATCAAGTACCTTTTCCAACTACAGAGGTAGAAAAACAGAGATCAATTACAAGAAGAAAACTGGAAATATCACAAATATGTAAAGATTAACCAACATGCTAATAATAAACTAAGAAGTCAACAAAAAAATCAAGAGAAATTTTAAAAATATGTAGAGAAAAATGAAACTGTCAATACAACATACTAAGATCTATGGGATGCAGCCAAAGTAGTTTTATGAGGGAAGTTCATAACAATACAGGCCAAACTCAAAAATTAAGAAAAATCCCAAATAACAATGTAATTTTACACCCAAAGGAACTAGAAAAAGAGAACAAATAAAGCCCCAAGCTAATAGGAAAAAAATGAAATAAAAGATGAGGGCAGAAATCAAAGAGAAAGAAGACAATAGAAAAGAATGGAAAAAAATTAAAGCTGTCAGGGCAGAAATCAAAGAGAAAGAAGACAATAGAAAAGAATGAAACAACTAAGAGCTGGTCCTTTGAGCAGATAAACAAAATCAACAAACTTTTAGCTAGATTTATCAAGAAAAACAGAGAGACTATTCAAATAAATAAAACCAGAAATGAAAGAGAAGGTAGAACTAATACCACAGAGAATCACAAGATATTACCATGAACAATTTGTGCCAATAAATTGGATAACCTGGAAGAAACAGATAAATTCCCAGAAAAATACAATCTGCCAGTACTGTATGATGAAGAAAATATGAATAGATGGATTACTATCTATTAGCCCTGGTGGGCTGCCGTCTATGGGGTTGCACAGAGTTGGACACGATTGAAGCGACTTAGCAGCAAATACTCTATGGGGGGGGGGGGGGGGGTAGGAAACTGTTAGGACTAATAAAGGAATTCAGGAAATCTGCAGGGTATAAAATTAATACTCAAATTTTTGCTGGTTTTTTATGCACTAACCACAAACTACCAGAAAAAGAAATTAAGGAAACAGTTGCATTATAAAGAATAAAATACCTAGGGATAAATTTAACCAAGAAGGAAAAGACCGGTATACTGAAAACTATAAGACATTGTTGAAAGAAATTAAAGAAGACACAAATAAATCGAAATATATACTATGCACATGGATTATAATATTTATTATCATTATAATGTCCATATTATCCAAAGCAATCTACAAATATAATGCAATCCCTGCCAAAATTCCAATTGTCTTTTTTTTTTTCACAGAAATAGAACCAATTACCCTAGATTTTATATTTAGCCACAGAAAACCCTGAATACCTAAATCAATATTGAGAAAGAAGAACAAAGCTGGAGGCACCATGCTTCCTGATTTCAAACTATATCACAAAGCTATAATAAACAAAGCACGATACTGATAGACAAATAGATTAATAGAGCAGAATTGACAACCCAGAAATAAGCCCACAAAGAAACAGTCAATTAATTAACAACAAAGAAACCAAGAACATACAGTGGGAAAACAACATTCTCTTCAAAAAATGGTGTTGGGAAAATAGCCACATGTGAAAAAGTGAAATTAGACTATTACCTTATACCATACACAAACATAACCCAAAATGTTATTGAAGAGTCAATTAAAGACTTGAGTGTAAGAACTGAAGGCATAAAATTCCTAGAAGAAAACATAAGGAATAAATTCCTTGATGTCAGTCTTGGCAATATTTTTTTAAATCTTACTCATAAAGCAAAAGAAAACATGTGGGACCACATCAAGCTATGCAGCAGAAAAACCAAATGAAACAGCAATTAACTGAATGAAAGAAAACATTTACAAATAAAATATTTGATAACGGATTAATATCCAGTCGCTAGTAAGCAAACAGACAGTCCTATTAAAAATGTACAGAAAATCTGAATAGACATTTTCCCAAAGACATACATATGGCCAAAAGGAACAAGAAAAGATGCTATCATAATTAATCATCAAGGAAAGGCTAATAAAAACCGTAATATCACCTCACACCTGTTGGAATGGCTACTATCAAAAAAACTGGAAATATGTATTGGCAAAAGTGTGGAGAAAAGGGAATCCTCATGCATTCTGATTAAAATGTAAATTAGTGCAGACACAATGGAAAACAGTATAGAAGTTCATCCAAAGGGGAAAAAATAGAACTACCAAATTATCCAGCAATTCCACTTCTGGGAATTTATCCAGAAAATGAAAACACAAAAACTTTAAATGATATATGCACCCCTATGTTCATAGCAGCATTTCTCATAATACAGAAGATATGAAAACAACCTAAGTGTATATCAATGGATGAATGAATAAAGAATATGTGGTGTGTGCTGTGCTTAGTATCGCAGTTTTGTCCAGCTCTTTGTGACCAAATGGACTGCACCTAGCCAGACTCCTCTGTCCATGGGTATTCTGCAGGAAAGAATACTGGAGTGTGTTGCTATACCCTCCTCGAAGGGATCTTCCCAACCCAGGGATCTAACACAGGTATCCCACATTGCAGATAGATTCTTTACCATCTGAGCCACCAGAGAAGCTCAAAAATATTGGAGTGAGTAACCTATCCCTTCTCCAGGAGATCTTATGACCCAGGAATCAAACCAGGGTCTCCTGCATTGCAGGTGAATTCTTTACTAGCTGAGCTACAAGGGAAGCCCAAAGAATATGTGGTATATATACACAAAGGAATACTACTCAGCCACAAGAAAAAAAGATTGAAATCTTGCCTTTTGTGATGACATAACAGACTTTCATGGTATCGTGATAAGTAAAATAAGTCAGACAGAGAAAGACAAATACTATATGATTTCACTTATATGTGAACTCTAAAATAATAAATAAATAAACAACAAATAAAAGAAAACAAAACTCAGAAAAGAATAATGGTGACCACAAGTATGGGTGTTGGAGGTGGGCAAAATAGGTGCTGGAGTCAAAAGGTACAAATTTTCCAGTTATAAAATAATGTTGAAAGCGGGCACCCTTGTCTTGTTCCTGACTTTAGAGGAAATGCTTTCAATTTTTCACCACTGAGGATAATGTTTGCTGTGGGTTTGTCATATATAGCTTTTATTATGTTGAGGTATGTTCCTTCTATTCCTGCTTTCTGGAGAGTTTTTATCATAAATGGATCACAACAGACAACACAGAAATACAAAGGATCATAAGAGACTACTATCAACAATTATATGCCAATAAAATGGACAACGTGGAAGAAATGGACAAATTCTTAGAAAAGTACAACTTTCCAAAACTGGACCAGGAAGAAATAGAAAATCTTAACAGACCCATCACAAGCACGGAAATTGAAACTGTAATCAAAAATCTTCCAGCAAACAAAAGCCCCGGTCCAGACGGCTTCACAGCTGAATTCTACCAAAAATTTAGAGAAGAGCTAACACCTATCCTGCTCAAACTCTTCCAGAAAATTGCAGAGGAAGGTAAACTTCCAAACTCATTCTATGAGGCCACCATCACCCTAATACCAAAACCTGACAAAGATGCCACAAAAAAAGAAAACTACAGGCCAATATCACTGATGAACATAGATGCAAAAATCCTTAACAAAATTCTAGCAATCAGAATCCAACAACACATTAAAAAGATCATACACCATGATCAAGTGGGCTTTATCCCAGGGATGCAAGGATTCTTCAATATCTGCAAATCAATCAATGTAATACACCACATTAACAAATTGAAAAATAAAAACCATATGATTATCTCAATAGATGCAGAGAAAGCCTTTGACAAAATTCAACATCCCACTTTCACCATAACTATTCAACATAGTTTTGGAAGTTTTGGCCACAGCAATCAGAGCAGAAAAAGAAATAAAAGGAATCCAAATTGGAAAAGAAGAAGTAAAACTCTCACTATTTGCAGATGACATGATCCTCTACATAGAAAACCCTAAAGATTCCACCAGAAAATTACTAGAAATAATCAATGACTATAGTAAAGTTGCAGGATATAAAATCAACACACAGAAATCCCTTGCATTCCTATACACTAATAATGAGAAAACAGAGAGAGAAATTAAGGAAACAATTCAATTCACCATTGCAACGGAAAGAATAAAATACTTAGGAATATATCTACCTAAAGAAACTAAAGACCTATATATAGAAAACTATAAAACACTGGTGAAAGAAATCAAAGAGGACACTAATAGATGGAGAAATATACCATGTTCATGGATTGGAAGAATCAATATAGTGAAAATGAGTATACTACCCAAAGCAATTTATAGATTCAACGCAATCCCTATCAAGCTACCAACAGTATTCTTCACAGAGCTAGAACAAATAATTTCACAATTTGTATGGAAATACAAAAAACCTCGAATAGCCAAAGCGATCTTGAGAAAGAAGAATGGAACTGGAGGAATCAACCTACCTGACTTCAGGCTCTACTACAAAGCCACAGTCATCAAGACAGTATGGTACTGGCACAAAGACAGAAATATTGATCAATGGAATAAAATAGAAAGCCCAGAGATAAATCCACGCACATATGGACACCTTATCTTTGACAAAGGAGGCAAGAATATACAATGGATTAAAGACAATCTCTTTAACAAGTGGTGCTGGGAAATCTGGTCAACCACTTGTAAAAGAATGAAACTAGACCACTTTCTAACACCATACACAAAAATAAACTCAAAATGGATTAAAGATCTAAACGTAAGACCAGAAACTATAAAACTCCTAGAGGAGAACATAGGCAAAACACCCTCCGACATACATCACAGCAGGATTCTCTATGACCCACCTCCCAGAATATTGGAAATAAAAGCAAAAATAAACAAATGGGACCTAAAGCAAAAATAAACAAATGGGACCTAATTAACCTTAAAAGCTTCTGCACATCAAAGGAAACTATTAGCAAGGTGAAAAGACAGCCTTCAGAATGGGAGAAAATAATAGCAAATGAAGCAACTGACAAACAACTAATCTCAAAAATATACAAGCAACTCCTACAGCTCAACTCCAGAAAAATAAACGACCCAATCAAAAAATGGGCCAAAGAACTAAATAGACATTTCTCCAAAGAAGACATACAGATGGCTAACAAACACATGAAAAGATGCTCAACATCACTCATTATCAGAGAAATGCAAATCAAAACCACTATGAGGTACCATTTCACACCAGTCAGAATGGCTGCGATCCAAAAGTCTACAAATAATAAATGCTGGAGAGGGTGTGGAGAAAAGGGAACCCTCTCACACTGTTGGTGGGAATGCAAACTAGTACAGCCACTGTGGAGAACAGTGTGGAGATTCCTTAAAAAACTGGAAATAGAACTGCCTTATGATCCAGCAATCCCACTGCTGGGCATACACACTGAGGAAACCAGAAGGGAAAGAGACACGTGTACCCCAATGTTCATCGCAGCACTGTTTATAATAGCCAGGACATGGAAGCAACCTAGATGTCCATCAGCAGATGAATGGATAAGAAAGCTGTGGTACATATACACAATGGAGTATTACTCAGCCATTAAAAAGAATACATATGAATCAGTTCTAATAAGGTGGATGAAACTGGAGCCTATTATACAGAGTGAAGTAAGCCAGAAGGAAAAACATAAATACAGTATACTAACACATATATATGGAATTTAGAAAGATGGTAACAATAACCCGGTGTATGAGACAGCAAAAGAGACACTGATGTATAGAACAGTCTTATGGACTCTGTGGGAGAGGGAGAGGGTGGGAAGATTTGGGAGAATGGCATTGAAACATGTAAAATATCATGTAAGAAACGAGTTGCCAGTCCAGGTTCGATGCACGATACTGGATGCTTGGGGCTAGTGCACTGGGACAACCCAGAGGGATGGTATGGGGAGGGAGGAGGGAGGAGGGTTCAGGATGGGGAACACGTGTATACCTGTGGCGGATTCATTTTGATATTTGGCAAAACTAATACAATTATGTAAAGTTTAAAAATAAAATAAAATAAAATAAAATGAAATGAAAGGACGAATTCCTTTTGTGAGATGGAATTATTCTACATTCCAATTGCTCAGGGAGCTCAATGCATATGCTTATTTAAAAAAAAAATAATAATGTAATGTTCAGCATGGTGACTATAGTCAATAATATATTTTTAATGTTCAAAATTTACCAAGAGAATAAGTCTTAAAAGTTCTCTCTATTATGTCATTCTGGACAGGAATTTGCTCTGCCAAGGGCTGGGATCCCAGCATGCTGATCATAAAATTGTTCTGTGATAAGAAAATCTCAAATTCTTAAGAAAAACTTTCCTTGCCCCAAGTTCTTATGGTCTTGCCTGTTATTTTTCATCTAACAAATATTCACTTTCACTTTTTTCTACTATTTGCTGGGCTTCCCTGGTGACTCAGCAGGTAAAGAGTCGTTGTGCAATCCAGGTGATGTGAGTTCAACCCTTGGGCTGGGAGGATCACCTGGAGAAGGAAACAGCAAACCACTCCAGTATTACTGCCTGGAAAATCCTATGCGCAGAGGAACCTGGCAGGCTGCAGTTCATGGGATCACAAGAGAGTCCGTCAAGACAGCAACAAAAAAACAACAACAATTTGCCAGGCACTGTGCAGGGCACTGAGCATATCAGAAAGTTCACAGATAAATAAGACAGACAGAAACATAAATGTAACATAATGAAAAGTAAGGCATGGATTATTTTTTCTCTATCTTCTAAATAAACTATAAAATTGTATTCAATTAACTTCTGGTTAATTATAATCTAATGTTCATAAACAGATGTTACTTACCAACTAGCAGCTAATGATTAATCCACAGTTGTCTAATACGAAATTCATAGTGAAAATCTGTGCCTTGAGCATTCCTGCCTTCACAATATGTTGGTTAATTTAAATAAAGTGCTACAAGTTGCCTCTAGTCATTTGCTTTCAACATAAAAAGAGCATTGCACACACCATCATGCTGCCAATCTGAAGCTTGAGAAGCAAAGAGGGAAGACAAAAATGAGACTTGGCATTAGAAGTGAATCTGTGAAATAAAAGCACAGAATTCATTTCCAGAAGTTAGCAGTCCTCATCAAAGCAGAGAAAAATAAATGTAAAGCCAAATTGCAATGAGCTTAGAAATTTCCTGTCTCAAAAACATGACATTATTGAAAAGAAAAAGAAAACACTATAAATAAATAAGAGATGGAAACAGAAAAAAGGACAAATTTCATGCATTTATACTAGGAAATTTTAATGCTACCTTAGGCTTCTCAGGTGGTTTAGTAGTAAAGAATCTGCCTGCCAATACAGGAGACAAGGGAGACATGAGTTCAATCCCTGGGCCAGGAAGATCCCCTGGAGACGAAAATGGCAACCCATTCCAGTATCCTTGCCTGGGAAATCCCATGGATGGAGGAGCCTTGTGAGCTAAAGTCCATGCAGCCCCACAGAGTCAGACAGGATTGAGCACACACACGAAATGCTACCTTGAGTTTTTGCAGAATTATATGTAATCTTTGGCATTACAAAATAAATGTATTCATTACAAGTAATTGAAGTATTAAGGAAAACAGGTGTCTATTGGAATCTAGCTTGCCTGATTCCACAGGGATAGCAAGAAATGCCTGGGGATGCTTTTACTTTTCAGCTTATGAAGCATACTCTCTCCTTTATAACTTAAAAAACTTTGAGAATTTAAGATCTATTAAAGACAACAAGTCCATGTGAATTAATAATCTAAAAATAGGCAAAAACACGGTAGTAGTAAACCAAATGCTAGAACATGATGTCTGATCATAGAAATTGGACATAAAAATGGACAGAGAGACACACTGCAATGGTGGCAAAACACAATGGAAAGGAAGATAAAGTATAGCAGAGTGGGCAAGCCAGCCAAGGGGTCTGCTTAAGAGAAAAAAAGAAAACTTGCTTTTGAATCTAAGAAGACTTCCAGTTAAAAATTAAGAAACACTTGGCAGCTTCTTAAATAGAAGCTGGATTTGCCTTTAGAGCATACTCTCCCTTAGTTTGGAGAAGAATGACAGTAATAGGCTATTTCACTTATGCAAATAAAAACGAAGTATCCACCCAATGTTCTGAGGGATGATTGCTCTGAAATTACCTCTAGGTTGTACTTTGCTGAGTAAATGCAAAAGGTGAAATATCCAGATAGCTATTTTCACATGCAAGTTGACAGAGTCTGAGAAACAGGAGAGTATAGGAAAGAGAAGACTCAGAGAGGACAGAGAAGGAATTTTCAAACTTCGTTTGGTTGTATTTGTGAAAGATATTTTTTTCTGGGTATAGAATTCTAGGCTGACAGCTGTTTTCTTTCAGTATTACTAAGATGTTGCTGCACTGATTCTTTGATTGCATTATTTCCTGATGGGAAATCTGTTTTTCTTTTCTCTTCTATACATGATGTGTCTTTTTTTCTATCTCCTCATAAAATTTTCTCTTTATCAGTGTTTTTGGGCAATTTGACAAGGCCATGTGTTAGTAGAGTTTCTTTTTTCTTTCTTACTATTTTCACTTTATATTTTTTACTTTATATTTTATTTTATTGATATACATCTTAAGTTATTTTTCAAGACTTCATTTTTAGAGTAGTTTTCGGTTGACTGCAAAATTAGAAAAAAGGTAAAGAAATTTCCCATATATCCCCCACTCACACACATGGACGGCCTCTCCCATTATCACCACCACCTGCCAGAGCTGTACAGTTGATGTCACCTGACAGTTGATGAATCTACACTTGTGCATCATAATCACCCAAAGTCTATAGTTTTATTAGGTTTCACTCTTGGTATTGAACATTCTTTAGGTTTAGATGAATGTATGACAATATATATCCCCTGTATGGTAAGTGTGTAGTCACTCAGTCATGTCTGACTCTTTGCGACCCCATGGACTGTAGCCCACCAGGCTCCTCTGTCCATGGGATTCTCCAGGCAAGAATACTGGAGTGGGTTGCCATTTCCTTCTCCAGGGGATCTTCCCGACCTAGGGATCAAACCTGGGTCTTCTGCATCACAGGCAGATGCTTTACCCTCTGAGCCACCAGGGAACCCCCCTGTATGGTAAATAAAGAGTATTTTCATTGCCCTAAAATGTTTCTGTGCCCCACATACTCTTCATCCTACCAAACTCTGCAACTATTGATCTTGTTTTTGTCTCCGCAGTTCTATCTTTCCCAGAATGTCATATAGTTGGAATTATATAGCATGTGGCCTTTTCAGATTGGCTTCTTTCACTTAGTAATATGCATTTAAGGTTCCTCTATGTCTTTCCATGGCTTGATAGTTAATTTTAGTGTTGAATAATATTCCATTGTCTGATGTTCCAGAGTTTATTCATTTTTCTATTTATCTACTGAAGGGTATATTGGTTACTTTGAAGTTTTAACAATTATGGATAACATTGCTATAAAATCCATGTACAGGATTTTGTGTAGACATATGTTTTCAAATCCTTTGGATAAATTTTAAGGAGCATGGTTCCTGAATCTTAGAGTATGTTTTGGGTTTTTTATTGTGTGTATGAGAAAATACTGCATTGTCTTCCAAAATGGCTGTATCATTTTGCATTCCCACCAGGAATGAGTGAGAGTTCCTCTTGCTTCACATTCTTGCCAACATTTGGTGTTATCAGTATTCCAGATATTGGCCTTTCTAATAGGTGTGTAGTAGTATCTCACTTTACTTTGCATTTACCTAATGACATGTGATGTTTAGCATCTTTTCATATGCTCATTGTCCATCCATAGATCTTCAGTTGAGGTTTCAGTTAAGGTCTTTGACCCATTTTTTTTTTCAGGTTTTTTTTCTTATTGTTGAATCTTTAATGTTCCTAGTATATTTTGGCTGTCACTCCTTTATCAGATGTATCTTTTGAAAATGTTTGCTCCCAGTATGTGTCTTGTTTCTCATTCTCTTGACATTGCCTTTAGCAGAGCAGAAATTTTTAATTTTAATAAAATTCAGTTTATCAATTCTTTCTTTCATACATTGTACCTTTGATGTTATATTTGAAAAGTCATCACCATATCCAAGTCCACCTAGGTTTTCTCCTATGTTATCTTGTGTTGTTTTGTGTTCTGCATATAGGCCTATAATTCATTTTCAGTTAATTTTTGTGAAGGATGTAAGTTCTGTATCTAGATAGACTTTTTTTATATGTGAAGGTCCAGTTTTTTTCAGCACCATTTGTTGCTCTTTTGCATTGTCTTTGGGCTTCCCTGATAGTTCAGTTGGTAAAGAATCCACCTGCAATGCAGGAGATCCCAGTTCGATTCCTGGGTCAGGAAGATCCACTGGAGAAAGGATAGGCTACCCACTCCAGTATTCCTGGGCTTCCCTTTTGGCTCAGCTGGTACATAATCCGCCTGTGATGCAGGAGATCTGGGTTTGATCCTGGGTTGGGAAGATCCCCTGGGAAAGGGAAAGGCTACCCACTCCAGTATTCTGGCCTAGAGAATTCTATGGACTGTATAGTTCATGGGATTTCAAAGAGTTGGACAAGACTGAGCAACGTTCACTTGCACTTTCATCAAGTATCAGTTGAGCATATTTATGTGAGCCTATTTCTGGGTTCTCTATTCTGTCCATGATCTATTCTATTCTTTATCCAATATCACGACATCTTCATTACTGTAGCTTGATGATAAATCTTGAAATCGGGTAGCATCAACTGGAGGTGATGGAATTCCAGTTGAGCTCTTTCAAATCCTGAAAGATGATGCTGTGAAAGTGCTGCACTCAATATGCCAGCAAATTTGGAAAACTCAGCAGTGGCCACAGGACTGGAAAAGGTCAGTTTTCATTCCAATCCCAAAGAAAGGCAATGCCAAAGAATGCTCAAACTACCGCACAATTGCACTCATCTCACACACTAGTAAAGAAATGCTCAAAATTCTCCAAGCCAGGCTTCAACAATACATGAACTGTGAACTTCCAGATGTTCAAGCTGGTTTTAGAAAAGGCAGAGGAACCAAAGATCAAATTGCCAACATCCACTGGATCATTGAAAAAGCAACAGAGAAACACCTATTTCTGCTTTATTGACTATGCCAAAGCCTTTGACTGTGTGGATCACAATAAACTGGAAAATTCTGAAAGAGTTAGGAATACCAGACCACCTGACCTGCCTCTTGGGAAACCTATATGCAGGTCAGGAAGCAACAATTAGAACTGGACATGGAACAACAGACTGGTTCCAAATAGGAAAAGGAGTACATCAAGGCTGTATATTGTCACCCTGCTTATTTAACTTATATGCAGATTACATCATAAGAAACGCTGGACTGGAAGAAGCACAAGCTGGAATCAAGATTGCCAGGAGAAATATCAATAATGTCAGATATGCAGATAACACCACCCTTATGACAGAAAGTGAAGAGGAACTAAAGAGCCTCTTGATGAAAGTGAAAGAGGAGAGTGAAAAAGTTGGCTTAAAGCTCAAGATTCAGAAAACAAAGATCATGGCATCTGGTCCCATCACTTCATGGGAAATAGATGGGGAAACAGTGGAAACAGTGGCAGACTTTATTTTTCTGGGCTCCAAAATCACTGCAGATGGTGACTGCAGCCATGAAATTAAAAGACGCTTACTCCTTGGAAGAAAAGTTATGACCAACCTAGATAGCATATTGAAAAGCAGAGACATTACTTTGCCAACAAAGGTCCGTCTAGTCAAGGCTATGGTTTTTCCTGTGGTCATGTATGGATGTGAGAGTTGGACTGTGAAGAAAGCTGAGTGCCAAAGAACTGATGCTTTTGAACTGTGGTGTTGGAGAAGACTCTTGAGAGTCCCTTGGACTGCAAGATCCAACCAGTCCATTCTAAAGGAGATCAGTCCTGGGTGTTCATTGGAAGGACTGATGCTAAAGCTGAAACTCTGATACTTTGGCCACCTCATATACGAAGAGTTGACTCATTGGAAAAGACGCTGATGCTGGGAGAGATTGGGGGCAGGAGGAGAAGGGGACGACAGAGGATGAGATAGCTGGATGGCATCACCGACTCGATGGACACGAGTTCGAGTGAACTCCGGGAGTTGGTGATGGACAGGGAGGCCTGCTGCGATTCATGGGGTCGCACAGAGTTGGACACGACTGAGCTACTGAACTGAACTGTTAGGTAGAGTAGTTTCACTGCCCGCCCCATACACATAGCTCTGGCTCTTTTTGAATTTTCTCTTCATGTTTGATTACTTGTAGTTTGAAAATGATTAGCCTAGCTCTAGTTTTTTGTTGTTGTTGTTGTTTTTTTGCTTGTTTACTTTCTGGTATCTATTCTGCTTGGTGTTCTCTAAGTTTCCTAGGCTTGTGGTTTTTGTCTGATGTTATATTCAGTTAATATTGCTTCAATTATTTATGTTCCTTTATTTTTCCTCTTTCTTGTTTTTCCATTATGCATATATTACACCTTTTGTAGTTGTCCCACAGTATTTTTTTGTATTTCATTCTGTTTCAGTCTTTGTTCTCTTTGCTTTTCAGTTTTTGCAGTTTATATTGATATATGCCCAAGCTCGGACATCCCTTCTTCAGTCATGTCTAACTCTACCAGTGAGTCCATTAAAACATTATTCACTTCGATTACAATGTTTTTTTTTGGGGGGGGGAGGGGTGTGGGGGCAGGAGGGGAATGCTTCCCAGGTGGTGTTAGTGGTAAACAACCCACCTGACAATGCAGGAGACAGAAGATGCAGGTTTGACCCCTGGGTTGGGAAGATCCCTTGGAGATGGGCATGGCAACCCACTCAAGTAGTCTTGCCTGGAGAATCCCATGGACAGAGGAGCTGATGGTCTATCATCCATGGGGTTGTAAAGAGTCAGACACGACTGAAGCAACTGAGCATGCAACACGCATGCACAGTGTTTTTATCTTTGGCAGTTCTTATTTGTTCTTTCTTAGGATTTCCATCTTCCTGCTTACAGTGTTCATGTATTTTTGTCTGCTGTCTGCTTTATACATTAGAGCCCTTTGAATATCAACTATACCTATGTTAAAATCCCAGCCTGATAATTCCAACATGCCTTCTGTATCTGATCCCGATGCTTGCTCTGTCTCTTCAGATTGTGTTTTTGTCGTTTTGTATGCCTTGCAACTTTTTCGTGATAACTGAACATGGTGTTCTGGGTAACAAGAACTGCAGTAATTAGGGTTTAGTAATGTGGAGGTGAGTTGTGGAGGAAGGGAAATTTTTTCTGGTCCTATGACTAAATCTTCGTTTTTTGCAGTCTATGTCTCTGAACTGTGGACTTCACATGTGTTTCTCAGTTGTTTTTCTTCCCTATTAGGTGGCACAGGGTGACTAGAGTCAGAGTTAGGTATATCCCTTTTCCCACATGGAAGACTAGACCTAACTAGAGTTGGGTTATTTCCTTTGCCCCAGGTCACTTAGTCTCTAATAAAACCCACTGAGTTTGATTCTGGTTAATTAGCTTCTCCTGAGGCCAGGGATTATGAAGAAGAGTAGAATGTTCTGGAGTATTCTTAAATGGTTCCTTTTCCCCTACTCCTGCCAGAAGCAGAAAGGAATTTTTCTCTATTACTCACTGTGGGGAAACTGATCAAGCTGCTGGAGATAATCTCAAAATATGGTGTCCCCCACTTCCTAAGACTGGATTTCTTTGGAGTTTTCAATTCTCAGAATTGTCCCCACTGAGCTCCATCTGTTTATCTATTACAGTTGATGTTTTCCTGTCCTGATGCTGGTTCTACCAGCATCATCTTTGCCCTGGTAAGTTGTGACTCCCTATATTAACCTGTCTGTCTGTCCAATATCATAGGCACTCATTTGCTTTACCTTGCCTTCTTCATGGATCCAAAATTAGTTGATTTTTTTAGTCTGTTTAGGTTTTACTTGTTGTGAGGATGGAGTGTGACTTCCAAGCTCCTAACATATGGAATCCAAACCCTCATTATAGTTTTCTTCATGTGTCTGTACTTAGTCTTTGTTGAGCTTCTTGAGTATGTGGGTTAAGAGTTTCCACCAAATTTTGAAATTTTTCAGTCACTTTTTAAAAAGCTTTTTGTTTTATATTGGTGTATAAGTGATTAGCAATATTGTAATAGATTCAGATGGACAATGAAGGGCTTCAGCCATACATACACATGTATTCATTCTGCCCAAAATTTCCCTCCCATTCAGGCTGCCATGTAACATGGAGCAGAGTTCCATGTTCTATACAGGAAGTCCTTACTTGTTATCCATTTTAAATATAGCAGGGAGTACATGTCCATCCCAAACTTCCTAATTATCCTTTGGCTACAATCTTCCCCTGGCAACATAGGATCATTCTCTTATGTTTGTCTCATTCTGTTTCACAAGTAAGTCATTTGTATATTTCTTTTTAGATTCCACATATAAGGGATGACATACGTTATTTCTTCTTCTCTGTTTAAATTTCTTCATTCAGTATGACACTCTCTACGTCCATCCATGTTGCTGCAAGTGGCATTATCTCATTCTTCTTAATGGATGGCTGAATACTATTCCATTGCATTTGTGTACTGCATCTTATTTATCCATTTCTCTGTCAATGGACATTTAGGTTGCTTCCATGTCTTGGCTATTGTAAACAGTGCCACAGTGAACATTGGGGTGCATGTATCCTTTTAGACCATGTTTTTCTCTAGGTATTTGCCCAGGAGTGGGACTGCAGGATCATAAGGTAACTATATTTTTAGCTTTTAAGAAACCCCCATACTGATATTCATAAGGGCTGAACCAATTTACATTCCCAACAATAGTATTGGAGGGTTCCCTTCTCTCCACACCTTCTGCAGCATTAATCATTTGTGGATCTTTTGATGATAACTGTCTTGCTAGTGTGAGGTAATGCCTTATTATAATTTTGATTTGCATTTCTCTAATAATTAGTGATGTTGAATATCTTTTCATGGCCAGCTGTATGTTTTCTTTGAAGAAATCTCTATTCAGCTCTTCTGCCCATTTTTTGATTGGGTTTGCTTTTTGCAATGCTATTAAGAGTCATGTGCTATTAGTAAAGTTTGAAGGTTAATTCCTTGTCGGTCACATCATTTGCAAATATTTTCTCCCAATCTTTGGGTTGGCTTTTCATTTTCATTATTGTTTACTATACAAAAGCTTTTGAATTTAAGTAGGTCTCATTTATTTATTTTTGGTTTTATTTCCTTTATTCTGGGAGACAGATAAAAAAAATATTGCAGCAGTTTATATCACAGAGTGCTTTGCTTACATTTTCCTCTGGCAGTTTTAAAGTGTCTGCTCTCACATTTAGGTCTTTAATCCATTTTGAGCTTATTTTTGTATTTGGTGTTAAAGAATAATCTAATTTCATTTTTTACACGTATTGAAGAGACTGTCTTCGCAACACTGTGCAGTCTTGCCTCCTTTGTCATAGATTAATTGACCATAGGTGCATGGGTTTATTTCTGGGTTTTCTATCTGTTCCACTGATGTATATTTCAATTTTCGTGCCACTGTCATACTGTTTTGATGACTACCAGATCAGATCAGATCAGTCGCTCAGTCGTGTCCGACTCTTTGTGACCCCATGAATCGCAGCACGCCAGGCCTCCCTGACCATCACCAACTCCCGGAGTTCACTGAGACTCAATGACTATAGCTTTGCAGTAAGTCAGGCAGTCTGATTTCTCCAGCTCTCTTTTTCTTCCTCAAGATTGCTTTGGCTATTTGTGGTCTTTCATTTCTCTGTACAAATTTTGAAATTTTTTGTTCTAGTTCTGTTAGAAAATACCATTGGTAGTTTGATAGATAAATTTGATAATTTTAATGTTATTGTAATTTAAATCTGTAGATTGCCTTAGGTAGAACAGTCATTTTCATATTATTGAGTCTTCCAATCTACTAACATTGTATATCTTTCCATCTGTTTGTGTCTTTTTCAGTTTCTTTCATAAATATCTTATAGTTTTTGGAGTGCAGGTCTTTTGTCTACTCAGGGAGGTTTATTCCTAGGTATGTGATAGTAAATGGAATTGTTTCTTGAGTATCTCTTTCTGATCTTTCATTGTTAGTGTATAGAAATGCAAAAGATTTCTATACATTAATTTTATAATCTGCAACTTGACCAGATTCATTGATGAGTCCTAGTAGTTTTCCGTTAGCATATTTATGATCTTCTGGTTCCATTACTTCATGGGAAATAGATGGGGAAACAGTGGAAACTGTTAGACTTTATTTTGGGGGGCTCCAAAATCACTGAAGATAGTGATAGCAGCCATGAAATTAAAAGATGCTTACTCCTTAGAAGGAAAGTTATGACCAACCTAGATAGCATATTGAAAAGCAGAGACATTATTTTGCCAACAAAGGTCCGTCTAGTCAAGGCTCTGGTTTTTCCAGTAGTCATGTATGGATGTGACAGTTGGATTGAGAAGAAAGCTGAGCGCTGAAGAATTGATGCTTTTGAATTGTGGTGTTGGAAAAGATTCCTGAGAATCCCTTGGGCTGCAAGGAGATCCAACCAGTCCATTCTAAAGGAGATCAAAGGAGATCAGTCCTGGGTGTTCACTGGAAGGACTGATGCTAAAGCTGAAACTCCAATACTTTGGCCACCTGATGCGAAGAGTTGACTCATTGGAAAAGACTGATGCTGGGAGGGATTGAGGACAGGAGGAGAAGGGGACGACAGAGGATTAGATGGCTGGATGGCATCATCGACTCAATGGACATGAGTCTGAGTGAACTCCGGGAGTTGGTGATGGACAGGCAGGCTTGGAGTGCTGCAATTCATGGGGTCACAAAGTTGGACACAACTGAGCAACTGAACTGAACTGAAATGAACTGATGTATTCATGTCATCTGCAAACAGTGAAAATTTAACTTCTTGTTTTCCAATTTGGATTTCCTTTACTTCTTTTTTTATCTCTGATTGCTATAGCTAGGACTTCCAAAACTATGCTGAATAAAATTGGCTACAGTTGATATCCTTGTTTTGTTCTTAATCTTAGAGGTAATTATTTCAGATTTTCACCATTGAGTATGATGCTAGCTATAGGTTTGTTGCATATGGCCTTTATTGTGTTGAAGTGTGTTCCTTCTATGCTCACTTTCTGGAGAGTTTTTATCCTAAATGGGTGATGAATTTTGTCAAAAACTTTTTTCTGCATCAATTGAGATGATCATGTGGTTTTTATTCTTCGATTTTGTTGATGTGGTGTATCAGGTTGATTGGTTACAGATACTGAAAAATTCCTAGGGTGAATCCTACTTAATCATGGTATATGATATTTTATTGTTTGATTCAAATTGCTAGTATTTTGTTGATTTTTGCATCTATTTTCATCAGCAATGTGTGAGTGATATGCATACCCAGTCCCTTAATCATGCCCAACTCTGCAACCCCGTGAACTGTAATCCCCTAAGCACTTCTGTCTGTGAGATTTTCCGGGCAAGAATACTGGAGTGAGTTGCCATTTCCTTCCTGCAGGGGATCTTCTTGACTTAGAGATTGAACCTGCATCTCCTGCAATGGCAGGCTGATTCTTTACCACTGAGCCACCTGATAATACTGGCTTATAATTTTCTTTATTTATGGTATCTTTGTCTGGTTTTGGTATCAGGGTGATGGTGGCCTCATAGAATATGTTTGGAAGTTTTCCTTCCCCTGAAGTTCTTTGGAACAGTTTCAGAAATATAGGTGTTAAATCTTCTCTAAGTACTTCTCTAAATACTTCTCCTGTGAAGCCGTCAGGTCCTAGAATTTTGCTTGTTGGGAGATTTTAATCACAGTTTCAATTTTAGTACTTGTGATTGTTCTGTTCATATTTCCTATTTCTTCCTGGTTCTGTCTTAGGATGCTGTACCTTTCTTTCTTTCTTTCTTTCTTTCTTTCTTTCTTTTTTTTTTTTTTTGAGAGTTGTTTTCATTCATTTTATTTTTTTTTAATTTTATTTTATATTTAAACTTTACATAATTGTATTAGTTTTGCCAAATATCAAAATGAATCCACCACAGGTATACATGTGTTCCCCATCCTGAACCCTCTAAAAATCTGTTCATTTCTTCCAAGTTGTCCATTTTATTGGCTTATGGGCTTCGCAGGTGGCGCTAGTGGTAAAGAACCCACCTGCCAATGCAAGAGATGTAAGATACATGGGTTTGATTTCTGGGTTGGGACGATCCCCTGGAGAAGGAAATGGCAACCCACTCCAATATTCTTGCCTGGAGAATCCCATGGACAGAGGAACCTGCAGGCTACAGTCCATAGGGTCACACAGAGTTGGACATGACTTAAGTGACTTGGCACACACATAGTTGCTCATAGTAGTCCCTTATGATCCTTTTTGTTTCTGTGGAGTCAGTTGTAATTTTTCTTTTTCATTCTATCGATTTGAGTGCTCTCCCTTTTTTTCTTGATGAGTCTGGCTCAAAGTTTTTATCTTTTCAGGTTTTGTCTTCACTGATGTTTAGGATTGTTTTCCTTTTCTCTAGTTCATTAATTTCTTCTCTGCTATTTATTAGTTCTTTCCTCGTACTAATTTAGGTTTTGTTTGTTCTTTTTTCTTTAGTTGTTTCAAGTATAAGTTAGGTTGTTTATCTGAAATTTTTCTTGTTTCTTGAGGTAAGATTGTAGTCCTATAAAGTTCCCTCTTAGAACTGTTTTTGCTGCATCCCCATAGATTTTGGACAACTGTGATTTCATTTTCATTTGTATCTAGGTACTTTTTTAAATTTAGTCTTTGATTTCTTCAGTAATCCACTGGCTGTTAGTAGCATATTTTTAGCCATCATGTGTTTGTCATTTTTTTTTTTTTTTTGAGTTATTTTCTTGTAGTTTATTCCTAATCACATAGTGTTGTGATCAGAGAAGATGCTTGATATTCAATTTTCTTAAATTAACCACGTCTTGCCTTGTGGCCAAGCATGTGGTCAATCCTGGAGAATGTTCTTTGTGCATTTGAGAAATATGCATCGCCTGCTACTTTTGGATGGAATGCTCTATAAATGTCAGTTAAGTCCAATTAATCTAAAGTGTCATTTTAGATCTATGTTTCCTTAATAATCTTCTGTCTGATGATCTGATCTGTCATTGATTGCTTAGTCACTCAGTCATGTCCAACTAGCCCTCCAGGCTCCTTTGTCCACTGGATTTTCCAGGTAGGAATACTGGAATGTGTAGCCATTCCTTTCTCCAGGGGATCCTCCTGACCCAGGGGTTGAGCCCAGGTCTCTTGCTTTGCAGGTGAAATCTCTGCCACCTGAGCCACATGGTGAAGCCCCATCTCCTTCTGAGACCACTATAATGTGAATGTTGGTGTGTTTAATGTAGTCCTAGAGATCTCAGACTGTCTTCATTTCTTTTCATTCTTTTCTCTATAGTCCATTTGACAGAAGTGATTTCCACCATTCTGCTGACAGGTCACTTATTCATTCTTCTGCATCAGTTATTCTGACATTGATTCCTTTCAGTGTACTGTTCATCTCTGTTCATTTGTTTCTTTAGTTCTTCTAGGTCTTCTGTAAATTTTTCTTGCAACTTCTCCATTCTGTTTCTAATATCCTGGATTATCTTCACTATCATTTCTTCTGAATTCTTTTTCTGAAAGTTTGCCTATCTCCACTTCATTTCATTGTTTTTCTGGGGTTTTATCTTGTTCCTTCATTCTTCCTCTGCCTCTTCATTTTGGTTAACTTTCTAATTGTGGTTTTCATTCTAGAGGCTGTGGGATTGTAGTGCTTCTTACTTCTTCTGTATGCCCTCCAAAGGATGAGGCTAAGAGGAGAGACTTGTGAAAGCATCCTGATGGGAGGGACTGGTGGTGGGGAAACTTGGGTTTGCTCTGTTGGGCAGGTATGTGCTCAGTAAAACTTTAATCTGGTTGTCTATTGATGGGTGGGCCTGTACTCCCTCCCTGAGAGTCGTTTAGCTTCAGGTGACAAGCCTTGAAGTCTACAGGCTCCATGATAGGGCTAATGGTGACCTCCAAGAAGGCTTGCACCAAGAGGCACCTCCCAGGACTGCTGCTGTCAGTGCCTCTCTCCCTGTTGTGAGCTGCTGCCAACCCACACCTCCACAGAAGACCCTTCAACACTGGCAAGTAGATCTGGTTCAGTCTCCTGTGGGGTCACTGCTCCTCTGCCCTTGGTCCTATTGCATGCAGTGTTTTGTTTGTGCCCTCCAAGAGTAGAGTTTCTGTGTCCCGCACTCCTGTGGAAGTCTTGCGATCAAATCCAGCTGGCCTTCAAAGTCAGATTACCTTGGTATTTCTAGTCTCTTTGCCAGATCTCCAATCTGGGGAGCTTGACATGGAGCTCAGAACCTCCACAATAGTGAGAGAACTTCTTTGTATTATTGTTCTCCAGTTTGTGGGTCACTCATCCTTCAGGTATGGGATTTGATTTTATCATGATTGCATCTCTCCTACCTTCTTATTGAAGTTTCTCCTTTGTCTTTGGATATGGGCTATCTTTTTTCATGTGTTCCAGTATCCTCCTGTGAATGGTTGTTCAACAGTTAGTTGTGATTTGGGGCCTCTTGCAGAAGATGATTTCATATCCTTCTACTCTGCAATCTTGAACCAATCTGCACTCAGTCACTTTTTAAAAATATATTTTATGCATTCCTCTCCTTTCCTTTTGTGACTTCAGCTGCATATATGATAGACCAATAGAATTTTCCAGCATCTCATTTATGCTTGTTTTTCTTTTTCAATTTTTTTTTCCTCTGAGTGTCTCCTTTTGAATAGTTACTATTGCAGTGTCTTCATATTGGCTAATTTTCTCATGCCCCCAAACACCAGAGCATATTAAAATTGAGGAGCATCTAGAGCACCAGTTTATGGGCTCTTCAGAGGTCTACTTTAATGACCATGCTTCCAAGTAGCTGGTAAGATAGAATATCTATCAGCAGCATCTAAGAGCAGGCTCATATAATGTATGCTTTGTAACACTAGCAATGTTAGAAAAATATCCGTTTTTGTACATTATAAAGAATCCTGTATGGAAGAGGATAACCTATTGGACACTAGCTGCAAACTGGACACAAGCCAATCACAGGACTACACATATGAGTGGGAAAGCCTTCTCACTGCCCTTCCTCATTAAAGATGATGAACTTGTCCAGGAGGATCAGATGGACAGGGTAGTGTTGCTACTATTGATGACAGAATTATGATGGAAGATAGAGGCTGTGAGATCTCCAACTCCTGGCCAAAGCAGTAACAAGAGGCAGAATGTTGACAAGTTTGTCCAAAGGTGAATGAGAGGATGATCTCATGTGTAACTAGTCTACTGACAGATTTGGTTCACTCAAGAGCTGGGCCCACTGAAATATGATTTGGTGTATAATGGACCCAAAGTCTGAATTTCCAGGGGGAATTCTTAGAGAGGTTTAGAGAATATAATATAAAATTACAACATGGAGGGATTAAAAAAAAAAAACAACGTTTTTTGTACCTTTTGAATTGTCCAGAGTTTACAGACAAAATTATGTAGAAGTCACCTAGCACTCTGCACAACTGATGAGAGTGATTATGGAATCAAGGTCCTCAAATTGCAGTGCTCCTGTGATCACCAATGCCACTATCTATATTTTTTTACCAGCAATGCCTTCAAGCTTCTATTCTTCCATTTACAGAATTATCTGTATATCACAGTTCAGTTTCAGATTACTGGAAGAAAGTACAATTATTTTATTCAGTGACAAATAGATTCAAGGGATTAGATCTGATAGACAGAGTGCCTGAGGAACTATGGATGGAAGCTCATGACATTGTACAGGAGGCGGAGACATTCAGAAAACTAAGATCATAGCATCCGGTCCCATCACTTCATGGGAAATAGATGGGGAAACAGTGGAAATAGTGGCTGACTTTATTTTTCGGGACTCCAAAATCACTGCAAATGGTGATTGCAGCCATGAAATTAAAAGACGCTTACTCCTTGGAAGGAAAGTTATGACCAACCTAGATAGCATATTCAAAAGCAGAGACATTACTTGGCCAACAAAGGTTCATCTAGTCAAGGCTATGGTTTTTCCAGTAGTCATATATGGATGTGAGAGTTGGACTGTGAAGAAGGCTGAGCCCTGAAGAATTGATGCTTTTGAACTATGGTGTTGGAGAAGACTCCTGAGAGTCCCTTGGAGTGCAAGGAGATCCACCCAGTCAATCCTAAAGGATATCAGTCCTGTGTGTTCATTGGAAGGACTGATGTTGAAGCTGAAACTCCAATACTTTGGCCACCTCATGCGAAGAGCTGACTCATTTGAAAAGACCCTGATGCTGGGAAAGATTGAGGGCAGGAGGAGAAGGGGATGACAGAGGGTGAGATGGTTGAATAGCATCACCAACTCAATGGATATGGGTTTGGGTGGACTCCAGGAGTTGCTGATGGACAGGGAGACCTGGTGTGCTGCGGGGTCATGGGGTCGCAGAGTTGGACACGACTGAGCGACTGAAATGAACTGAAGGAAAAGAAATGCAAAGGCAAAATGGTTGTCTAATGAGGCCTTACAAATAGGTGGGAAAAGAAGAGAAGCTAAAGGCAAAGGAGAAAAGGAAAGATATACACATCTGAATGCAGAGTTCCAAAGAATAGCAAGGAGAGAGAAGAAAGCCTTCCTCAGTGATCAATGCAAAGAAATAGAAGAAAACAATAGAATGGGAAAGTCTAGAGATCTCTTCAAGAAAATTACAGATACCAAGGGAACACTTCATGCAAAGATGGCACAATAAATGACAGAAATGGTATGGACCTGACAGAAACAGAAGATATTTAGAAGAGGTGGCAAAAATACACAGAACTATACAAAAAAGATCTTGATGACTGAGATAACCATGATGGTGTGATTACTCACCTAGAGTCAGGCATCCTGGAGTCCAAAGTCAAGTGAAGATTAGGAAGCATCACTACGAACAAAGTTAGTGATGTGATGGAATTCTAGCTGAGCTATTTCCAGTCCTAAAAGATGATGCTGTGAAAGTGCTGCACTCAATATGCTAGCAAATTTGGAAAACTCAGCAATGGCCACAGGATTGGAAAAGATCAGTTTTCATTCCAATCTCAAAGAAAGGCAATGCCAAAGAATGTTCAAACTATTGCAAAATTGCACTCATCTCACACTAGCAAAGTACTGCTCAAAATTCTTCAAGTAAGGCTTCAACAGTATGTGAACTCGAATTTCCAGATGTTCAAGCTGGATTTAGAAAAGGCAGAGGAACCAGAGATCAAATTGCCAACATCCGTTGAATCACAGAAAAAGCAAGAGAGTTCCAGAAAAGCATCTACTTCTGCTTTATTCACCATTCCAAAGCCTTTGACTGTGTGGATAACAATAAAGTGTGTAAAATTTTTAAAAAGATCGAAATACCAAATCACCTCCTGAGAAACCTGTATGCAGGTCAAGAAGCAACAGTTAGAACCAGACATGGAACAATGGACTGGTTCCAAATTGGTAAAGGAGTACGTCAAGGCTGTATATTGTCACCCTGCTTATTTAACTTATATGGAGAGTACATCATGAGAAATACTGGGCTGGAAGAAGCACAAGCTGGAATCAAGATTGCCAGGAGAAATATCAATAACCTCAGATATGCAGATGACACCACCCTTATGGCAGAAAACAAAGAGGAACTAAAGAGCCTTTTGATGAAAGTGAAACAGGAGAGTGAAAAGGCTGGCTTGAAACTCAATATTCTAAAAACTAAGATCATGGCATCCAGTCCAATAATTTCATGGCAAATAGTTGGGAAAACAATGGAAACAATGTCTGAGAGACTTTATTTCCTTGGTCTCCAAAATCACTGCAGATGGTGACTGCAGACATAAAATTAAAAGATTCTTGCTCCTTGGAAGAAAAGCTATGACAAATCCAGAAAGCTTATTAAAAAGCAGAGACATTATTCTTTACTGACAAAGGTCTGTCTAGTCAAAGCTAATATTTTTCCAGTAGTCATGTATGGATATGAGAGTTGGACTATAAAGAAAGCTGAGTATCGAATAATTGATGCTCTTGAACTGTGATATTGGAGAAGACTATTGAGAGTCTCTTGGATTGCAAGGAGATCAAACCAGTCAACCCTAAAGGAAATCATACCTGAATATTCATTGGAAGAACTGATGCTAAAGTTGAAGCTCCAATACTTTGGCCACCTGATGCAAAGAACTGACTCATTGGAAAAGACCATGATGCTGGGAAAGATTGAAGGCAGAAGGAGAAGGGGATACAGAGGTTAGGTGGTTGAATGGCATCACCTTCTCGATGGACATGAGTTTGAGCAAGCTCCCAAGTGACAGACAGGGAAGCCTGGTGTGCTACAGTCCATTGGGTGGCAAAGAGTTGGGCATGGGTGAGCAACTGAACTGAACTGAACAATTATTTTATTTTCTAGTTTAGTTGGTGAACAAATTGTGTTCCCATTGCCCTAAATTCTACTTGTCCATCCAAAAGAGGAATAGAATGAGCTCACCAGTATGTACCTTGTTTTATTAAGTCTTCAGGGTTACTCTATTTGATTAGGCTCCCATTTGCCTTCTTTTCCTACTTCTTGCAAAATACGTTTTGTTGTTCTCTGATGACTTGTTTTTAAGTTTTCATAAATGAGGTGAAATACACTTTACATAATGATTCTTGCATGATTTTTATAGTTCATATTCCTTATAATATCTAGCTTCAAACTGCTACATAGTAGTTCTGAAAGGGTACCCCCACTGTTTTAATTACCCATCTACTTTTTCTCCCGGTAGCTACTGGATTGCCTCAAGCTCTCTGCCCTCATAAAAGCTGCTATGTTTACATGTTCTTTTATGGACTTTTTGTGAGAATCTCTCTTTTGGGGCTCACCTTCTGTTAATTTCATATTAGTAGTCTTCTGTTCTCTTGTTCTCAATGATTTGAAGAAGTTTCTTATTTATTCTAAATATTATTTCATCATTGGTTTTAGATTTTGCAAATAACTTCACCCAATTTGTCCTTTCTCTGTTGCTCTGTCTGCAGTGTAAGGATTCAGAACCAAATGCAGAGGAACATTGAATAGTTCTCAACTACAGGACTCAAAAGGATTTGTTAGCATCTGTCTTAAACTGCTGGAGAAGGCAATGGCACCCCACTCCAGTACTCTTGCCTGGAAAATCCCATGGACGGCGGAGCCTGGTAGGCTGCAGTCCATGGGGTCGCTGAGAGTCCTACACGACTGAGCGACTTCACTTTCACTTTTCACTTTCATGCATAGGATAAGGAAATGGCAACCCACTCCAGTGTCCTTGCCTGGAGAATCCCAGGGACATGGAGTCTGATGGGCTGCCATCTATGGGGTCACACAGAGTCGGACACGACTGAAGCGACTTAGCAGCAGCAGCACCAGCAGTCTTAAACTGCTCCCCAGGAAGGCTAGTTCCATTAAGACACTGGGTTGACTGATTTTCCATAAACCTACAACTACAACCTGAGATGGAAATGGGGGGCTTAAAATGTTCACAGAGACAAAAACATGCAGTGTTTCCAGAGGTGCCTTTATTGTAAATGCTTGATTTCATGGCCCTTTAAAAGCCAGTCAATTATCACCCCCTGATACTAGGAACTGTTTGGGCATACAATCAAGCCGTGTGTTATATCATTAACCATCAGAATGAAATCAAAATAAAGAAACAAGAATGCTCGAGAGACTTCGTACATTCATTAGGGTGGGTGTCTAGAGAGTCATTAAGGTAAGTATTCAGGGAAAAAGCACATAGCTATTGTTTTCAAGACTGAAGTAGAAATGCTGAAAGATATTAAGAAAATATTTTCAGTGAATTTCCGAATGCTAAACAAATCCTAATTCTTTTGAATACTGATTAGAGTACAACTTAATGGAATAATTTTACATGAAAATGTCAGAACATAGATTTGGTGCCATGTATTTCTTTCAGATTAAACTAACGCAGTCCATTTAAACTTTGTTCAAGTGAACATATTCTAATGGAAAAGAACCATTAAATTGACTATGACCTTAGTTTTTTCCCATATGTTTTTTTTATTAAATTAAATTTTAGTAATGTGGTCATTTTTTTCATTTTTCACCAAAGAAGTACATATCATTCTGAAAAGGTTAATGTTAGCTCAGACTGGTTCTTAATATAATTACCTGCTAACATTTCCATTTACTGAAATGTACTGTGTCATATTTTTTTGTATTACATGGCAGTATATTATTAATGACACAGATATATGAGAGAGGGCTTCCCATATGGTGCTAGTTGTCAAGAACCCACCTGCCAATGCAGGAGACATAAGAGACATAAATTCCATTTCTGGGTCAGGAAGATCCCTTGGAGGAGGGCATGGAAACCCACTCTAGTATCCTTGTCTGGAGAATCCCCAAGGACAGAAGAACCTGGTGAGCTATAGTCTGTGGGATAACAAGGAGTTGGACATGACTGAAGCAACTTAGCATGCATGCATACATATATAAGAGATGTACATAATAGGAAAATCTAGACATAGAGACAGTCAAGGAGGTAAAGTGGAGCTAGAGAGAAAGATATACATGAAGACGGAGTTAGATATATTTTTAACTGCAAAGATCTAAAACTATTTTGAATGGCTGTATCTAATTCTTCATGTATGAAGAATCAAACCATCAAAAAAAAAAAAAAAACCTTTTCTTCCTGAAAAGCAGATAGTCTATGATCTGTGGGACTTAATTTTACCACTCTGAGACTAAATCTGTTGAATTTGATTACCATAATATATTGCTATAAGAGTTAAGCTATTTCAGTTAAAAAAAATAATAATCCTTTTACCCCTACCATAAACCCTGAAGCTGCTGATTCAGTGATTTATTAGGACTCTTCTTACAATGAAGTTAATTTTAAGTCTATCTTTAGAAGTCAGAGCAATTAGCATATATATTTAAATAATAATAATTTTTCATTTGATATTATTAATTAACAGCAATAGTTAACTTGGGTCTCCTGTATTGCAGGCAAGTTCTTTACCATGTGAGCTATCAGGGAAACCCAGTAACCTGCAGAACACTGGAACATATTTTTTAAAGTAATGAACTGTGAAAAAAAAACAATGATTATAAAATAAATGGAAGAGAAATTAAGGTCTACTACTCCCCTTCATCTGTCACTCTCTGTATTAAGACGTTTCATGTATGATATTATGTTTTTCTTATATAATCTTCATACTGAATACTCACAAAGACCATCTCATTTTCACCCCTTTTTTCAAGACATAAAAATTAATGTAGGTATGCAAAGCCACCTAAAAAATATGAAAATCAACATTCTAGGAATCAGCGAACTAAAATGGACTGGAATGGATGAATTTAACTCAGATGATCATTATATCAACTACTGTGGGCAGGAATCCCTTAAAAGAAATGGAGTAGCCATCATAGTCAAAAAAAGAGTCCTAAATGCAGTACTTGGATGCAAGCTCAAAAACGACAGAATAATTTCTGTTTGTTTCCAAAGCAAACCATTCAATATCATGGTAATCCAAGTCTATGCCCCTACTAGTAATGCTGAAGAAGCTGAAGTTGAATGGTTCTATGAAGACCTACAAGACCTTTTAGAACTAATACCCCAAAACTATGTCCTTTTCATTATAGGGGACAGGAATTCAAAAGTAGGAAGTCAAGAACACCTAGAGTAAGGGGCAAATTTGGCCTCAGAGTATAGAATGCAGCATGGCAAAGGCTAATAGAGTCTCGCCAAGAGAACACACTGGTCATAGCAAACACCCTCTTCCAACAACACAAGACATTGGACTCTACACATGGACACTGCCAGATGGCCAACGCCGAAATAAGATTGATTATATTCTTTGCAGCCAAAGATGGAGAAGTTCTATACAGTCAGCAAAAACAAGACCAGGAGCTGACTGTGGCTCAGATCATGAACTCCTTATTGCCAAATTCAGACTAAAATTGAAGAGAGTAGGGAAAACCACTAGACCATTCAGGTATGACCTATATCAAATCCCTTATGATTATACAGTGGATGTGAGAAATAGATTTAAGGGACTAGATTTGATAGAGTGACTGATGAACTATGGATGGAGGTTTGTGACATTGTACAGGAGATAGGGATCAAGACCATCTCCAAGAAAAAGAAATGGAAAAAGGCAAAATGGCTGTCTGAGGAGACCTTACAAATAGCTGAGAAAAGAAGAGAAGCAAAGAGCAAAGGAGAAAAGGAAAGATATACCCATTTGAATGCAGAGTTCCAAAGAATAGCAAGGAGAGATAAGAAAGCCTTCCTCAGTGATCAGTGCAAAGAAATAGAGGAAAACAATAGAATGGGAAAGAAAAGACATCTCTTCAAGAAAATTAGAGATACCAAGGGAACATTTCATGCAAAGATGGGCTCAATAAAGGACAGAAATGGTAGGGATTTCTAGTGGAGGTGATGGAATTCCAGTTAAGCTATTTCAAATCCTAAAATGATTTCTATGATGCTGTGAAAGTGCTGTACTCAATATGTTAGCAAATTTGGTAAACTCAGCAGTGGCCACAGGACTGGAAAAGGTCAGTTTTCATTTCATTCCAATCCCAAAGAAAGGCAATGTCAAAAAATGCTGAAACTACTGCACAATAACACTCATCTCACACACTAGTAAAGTAATGCTTAAAATTCTCCAACCCAGGCTTCAGCAATATGTGAACCATGAACTTACAGATGTTCAAGCTGGTTTTAGAAAAGGCAGAGGAACCAGATTTCAGATTGCCAACATCTGCTGGATCATCGATAAAACAAGAGAGTTCCAGATAAACATCTATCTGCTTTACTGACTATGCTCAAGACTTTGACTGTGTGGATCACAAAAACGTTGGAAAATTCTTCAAGAGATGGGAATACCAGACCACCTGACCTGCCTCTTGAGAAACATGTATGCAGGTCAGGAAGCAACAATTTGAACTGGACATGGAACAACAGACTGGTTCCAAATAGGAAAAGGAGTACATCAAGGCTGTATATTGTCACCCTGCTTATTTAACTTATATGCAGAGTACATCATGAGAAACGCTGGACTGAAAGACACACAAGCTGGAATCAAGATTGCCAGGAAAAATGATTTATCAGTAAGCTCAGATATGCAGATGACACCACCTTTATGGCAGTAAGTGAACAAGAACTAAAGAGCCTTTTGATGAAAGTGAAAGAGGAGAGTGAACAAGTTGGCTTAAAGCTCAACATTCAGAAAACTAAGATCATGGCATTCAGTCCCATCACTTCATGGCAGATAGATGGAGAAACAGTGCAAACAGTGGCAGACTTTATTTTTCTGGGCTCCAAAATCACTGCAGATGGTGACTGCAGCCATGAAATTAAAAGACGCTTACTCCTTGGAAGGAAAGTTATGACCAACCTAGACAGCACATCTGGAAGTTCACCATTCACGTATTGTTGAAGCCTGGCTTGGAGAGTTTTGAGAATTATTTTACTAGCATGTGAGATGAGTGAAATTGTGTGGTAGTTTGAGCATTCTTTGGCATTGCCTTTCTTTGGGATTGGAATGGAAACTGATCTTTTCCAGTCCTGTGGCCACTGCTGAGTTTTCCAAATTTGCTGGCATATTGAGTGCAGCACTTTCACAGCATCATCTTCCAGGATTTGAAATAGCTCAACTGGAATTCCATCACCTCCAATAGCTTTGTTCGTAGCGATGCTTTCTAAGGCCCACTTGTCTTCACATTCCAGGATGTCTGGCCTCAGCAATAGGTGAACCGTGAAATTCCAGATGTTCAAGCTGGTTTTAGAAAAGGCAGAGGAACCAGAGATCAAATTGCCAACACCTGCTGGATCATGGAAAAAGCAAGAGAGTTCCAGAAAAACATCTATTTCTGCTTTATTGACTATGCCAAAGCCTTTGACTGTGTGGATCACAATAAACTGTGGGAAATTCTGAAAGAGATGGGAATACCAGACCACCTGACCTGCCTCTTGAGAAACCTATATGCAGGTCAGGAAGCAATAGTTAGAACTGGACATGGAACAACAGACTGGTCCAAATAGGAAAAGGAGTACGTCAAGGCTGTATATTATCACCCTGCTTATTTAACTTATATGCAGAGTACATCATGAGAAATGCTGGGCTGGGAGAGGCACAAGCTGGAATCAAGATTGCCGGGAAAAATATCAATAACCTCAGATATGCAGATGACACCACCCTTATGGCAGAAAGTAAAGAGGAACTAAAAAGCCTCTTGATGAAAGTGAAAGTGGAGAGTGAAAAAGTTGGCTTAAAGCTCAACATTCAGAAAATGAAGATCATGGCATCTGGTCCCATCACTTCATGGGAAATAGATGGGGAAACAGTGTCAGACTTTATTTCTGGGGGGTCCAAAATCACTGCAGATGGTGACTGCAGCCATGAAATTAAAAGACGCTTACTCCTTGGAAGGAAACTTATGATCAACATAGATAGCATATTGAAAAGCAGAGACATTACTTTGCCAACAAAGGTCCATCTAGTCAAAGCTATGGTTTTTCCAGTGGTCATGTATGGATGTGAGAGTTGGGCTGTGAAGAAAGCTGAGTGCTGAAGAATTGATGCCTTTGAACTGTGGTGTTGGAGAAGACTCTTGAGAGTCCCTTGGAGTGCAAGGAAATCCAACCAGTCCATTCTGAAGGAGATCAGCCCTGGGATTTCTTTGGAAGGAATGATGCTAAAGCTGAAACTCCAGTACTTTGGCCACCTCATGCGAAGAGTTGACTCATTGGAAAAGACTCTGATGTTGGGAGGGATTGGGGGCAGGAGGAGAAGGGGACGACAGAGGATGAGATGGCTGGATGGCATCACTGACTCGATGGACGTGAGTCTGAGTGAACTCCACGAGTTGGTGATGGACAGGGAGGCCTAGCGTGCTGCGATTCATGGGGTCGCAATGAGCTGGACATGACTGAGCGACTGAACTGAACTGAACTGAACACACAGTTTCATACCAAACTGTCTCTGATGAGGGATTTAAAGAGCAAATTACCACTGACCTAGCAAATGGAAACAGCAATAAGTTCTTCAGTGAAAGAAGCAATTTGCAGTTAGCAATAGTCTGTCCCTCTGTCCACCCAAGTAACCTTCACACCATTCTCCTTGAACATTCAACACCCTTCTTCCAAGGAAAAATATTCAAAGTTCCATCCAGTTACTGCAGCCAGCTCAAAATTCTGGAACCCTGAGTGATGATGAGCAGCTTCTCCATCTAGTCCAGAGTGATTCCTCAAGCCCAGAAAATGTATAATCTAGAAAGAAGTTAGATATGTATCTACATCATTCTCAGGGGACATACAATACACAATGAGGACCAAATTCTGGCCTGATCACATCACTTCCTTATAACACTATGCAAACAGGTGGAGACAAAACATGGTCCACTGGAGAAGGGAATGGCAAACCACTTCAGTATTCTTGCCTTGAGAAACCCATGAACAGTATGAAAAGGCAAAAATATAGGACACTGAAAGATGAACTCCCCAAGTCAGTAGGTGCCCAATATGCTACTAGAGATCAGTGGAGAAATAACTCCAGAAAGAATGAAGAGATGGATCCAAGGCAAAAACAACAACCAGTTGTGCATGTGATTGGTGATGGAAGGGAAGTCCAATGCTGTAAAGAGCAATATTGCATAGAAACCTGGAATGTCAGGTCCATGAATCAAGGCAAATTGGAAGTGGTCAAACTGCAGATGGCAAGAGTGAACATCTACATTTTAGGAATCAGCTAACTAAAATGGACTGGAAAGGGTGAATTTAACTCAGATGACCATTATACCTACTACTGTGGGCAAAAATCCCTTAGAAGAAATGGAGTAGCCATCATAGTCAACAAGAGAGTCCGAAATGCAGTACTTGGATGCAATCTCAAAAACGACAGACTGTTCATTTCCAAGGCAAACCATTCAATATCATGGTAACCCAAATCTATGCCCCAACCAGTAATGCTGAAGAAACTGAACTTGAATCGTTCTTTGAAGATCTACAAGACCTTCTAGAACTAAAACCTGAAAAAGATGTCATTTTCATTATAGGAGACTGGAATGGAAAAGTAGGAAGTCAATAAACACCTGGAGTAACAGGCAAATTTGGCCTTGGAGTACAGAATGAAGCAGGGCAAAGGCTAATAGAGTTTTGCCAAGAGAACGCACTGGTCATAGCAAACAACCTCTTCCAACAACACAAGAGAAGAATCTACACATGGACATAACCAGATGGTCAATACCAAAATCAGACTGATTATATTCTCTGCAGTCAAAGATGGACAAATTCTATACAGTCCACAAAAACAAGACTGGGACCTGACTATAGCACAGACCATGAACTCCTTATTGCCAAATTCAGACTTAAATTGAAGAAAGTGGGGAAAACCATTAGGCCATTCAGGTATGACATAAATCAAATCCCTTATGACTATACAGTGGAAGTGACAAGTAGACTCAAGGGATTAGATCTGATAGACAGAGTTCCTGAAAAACTATTGATGGAGGTTTGTGACACTGTATAGGAGGCAGGGATCAAGAACATCCCCAAGGAAAAGGAAAGCAAAAGGGAAAAATGGTTGTCTGAGGAGGCCTTACAAATAGCTGCAAATAGAAGAGAAGTGAAAGGCAAAGGAGAAAGAAAATAAATACCCATTTGAATGTAGAATTCCAGTGAATAGCAAGGAGAGATAAGAAAGCCTTCCTCGGCAATCAATACAAAGAAATAGAGGAAAACAATATATAAATAAGGCTGTTCATTTAATTTTTATGCAGAATACATCATGAGAAATGCTGGGCTGGAGGAAGCACAAGCTGGAATCAAAATTGCCAGGAGAAATATCAATAACCTCAGATATGAAGATGACACCAGCCTTATGGCCGAAAATGAAGAACTAAAGAGCCTCTTGATGAAAGTGAAAGAGGAGAGTGAAAAAGTTGGCCTGAAACTCAACATTCAGAAAACTAAGATCATGGCATCTGGTCTCATCACTTCATGGTAAATAGATGGGGAAACAGTGGAAACAGTGGCTGACTTTATTTTTGGGGGCTCCAAAATCACTGCAGATGGTGATTGCAGCCATGAAATTAAAAGACACTTGTTCCTTGGAAGAAAAGCTATGACCAATCTAGACAGTATATTAAAAGGCAGAGACATTACTTTGCCAACAAAGGTCTACCTAGTCAAAGCTATTGTTTTTCCAGTAGTGAAGTATGGATGTAAGAGTTGGACTATAAAGAAAGCTGAGCCCTGAAGAATTGATGCTTTTGAACTGTGGTGTTGGAGAAGACTCTTGAGAGTCCCTTGGACTGCAGTAAGATCAAACCAGTCCATCCTGAAGGAAAGCAATCCTGAATATTCATTGGAAAGACTGATGCTGTAGCTGAAACTCCAATACTTTGGCCACCTGATGTGAAGAACTGACTCATTTGTAAAGACCCTGATTCTGGAAAAGATTGAAGGCGGGAGAAGAAGGGGACGACAGAGGACGAGATGGTTGGATGGCATCAACGATTCGATGGACATGAGTTTGGGTGAACTCCGGGAGTTGGTGATGGACAGGGGGCCTGGGATGCTGCATTTCTGTGGGGTCACAAAGAGTCGCACACGACTGAGCAACTGAACTGAACTGAACTGAACAGTGTCAGAAGCTCATAGGAAAGCATATCTTCAAATTAAGAAGCTGGGGTGCTCTAGGTCTCTGAGATCACTACAAGTGGCTTCCTGAGCTGAGGGAGTGGTCAGTAGCTTCTTGGAGGTCCTGAGATTTACAGCTGCCTACATGTGAACTCTCAAGCATTGATTGGTAAGATCAGGAATGGCACCTTCTTGTCTCTTCACTCCCTTAGTCATTCTGTTAGTTGTGGAAACTTCTAATTGCCTGCATTAAAATGTTTTATTCTTGGAAGTTTGAGTTTTATTTTACTAATCAAACCCAAAGTGTTCCACCATATTTCATCAAACCTAAGTCGTCATCATTGAGTTAGACAAGGCTGTGGTCCTAGTGTGATTAGATTGACTAGTTTTCTGTGAGTATGGTTTCAGTGTGTCTGCCCTTAGTATGATCTAATTGTTTCCAACACAGAGGAGACTTTAAACCTAAATTACCATAGCCTGGTGTTACCTATATAAATCCACCCCATAATTGTGGGAGATTTTTTCCTCCTTTGCTGAAACTTTTCTTGTTGCTATGATTGAGCTTGAGTAATAGAAAAAAGCTCAAATTTATGGCCAGAGTCAGAGCAGGCATAATTAATTGGCCCAGTGAGAGGATCCCATCAAGTAATATCACAATAACCTGAACATGACTATAATTTTTTTTAAGTAAATTTTCTCAGGGCCAACCAGTTAGAGTCTTGTAGTAGAGAAATTTAACAAGGTAACCCAGAACTAGACACAGATAATTGGCCACAAACCCAACAATTGAATTGATTTCTAAAACTAGCATAGAGTCAGGCCTATGATAGAAAAGCATTTGATTTATATGCAGAGATCTAAGAAGTCAGGAAAACATAAACGATCATACAAATCAGGTCCAGCATCTTGGGCAAGCTGGATCATGGAAAAAGCAAGAGAGTTCCAGAAATATCTATTTCTGCATTACTGACTATGCCAAAGCCTTTGACTGTGTGGATCACAATAAACTGTGGGAAATTCTGAAAGAGATGGGAATACCAGACCACCTGACCTGCCTCTTGAGAAATTTGTATGCAGGAAGCAACAGTTAGAACTGGACATAGAACAACAGACTGATTCCAAATAGGAAAAGGAGTATGTCAAGGCTGTATATTGTCACCCTGCTTATTTAACTTATATGCAGAGTACATCATGAGAAACGCTGGGCTGGAAGAAGCACAAGCTGGAATCAAGATTGCCGGGAAAAATATCAATAACCTCAGATATGCAGATGACACCATCCTAATGGCAGAAAGTGAAGAGGAACTCAAAAGCCTCTTGATGAAAGTGAAAGAGGAGAGTGAAAAAGTTGGCTTAAAGCTCAACATTCAGAAAACGAAGATCATGGCATCTGGTCTCATCACTTCATGGGAAATAGATGGAGAAACAGTGGAAACAGTGTCAGAATTTATTTTGGGGGGGTCCAAAATCACTGCAGATGGTAAATTAAAAGACGCTTACTCCTTGGAAGGAAAGTTATGCCCAACATAGATAGCATATTGAAAAGCAGAGACATTACTTTGCCAACAAAGGTCCATCTAGTCAAGGCTATCGTTTGTCCTGTGGTCATGTATGGATGTGAGAGTTGGACTGTGAAGAAGCCTGAACGCCGAAGAATTGATGCTTTTGAACTGTAGTGTTGGAGAAGACTCTTGAGAGTCCCCTGGACTGCAAGGAGATCCAACCAGTCCATTCTGAAGGAGATCAGCCCTGGGATTTCTTTGGGAGGAATGATGCTAAAGCTGAAACTCCAGTACTTGGCCACCTCATGCGAAGAGTTGACTCATTGGAAAAGACTCTGATGCTGGGAGGGACTAGGGGCAGAAGGAGAAGGGGACGACAGAAGATGAGATGGCTGGATGGCATCACTGACTCGATGGATGTGAGTCTGAGTGAACTCCGGGAGTTGGTGATGGACAGGGAGGCCTGGCGTGCTGCGATTCATGGGGTCGCAAAGAGTCAGACGTGACTGAGCGACTGAACTGAACTAAACTGAAGTCATCATCAAATATAAGACCCACCATCAATTTTTTCAACACAGAAAATAAAGACTACATTTCAACACACACAAAAAAGATAAACTATGATATGTCATTATCAAGACATTCTGATTTCAGAGATATTTGAATGTTAAAATGTGCCTGTTAGAATCATATGGAAAGAGTTAATTCGTTTGAAATTGTTCTTTGTGCATGAGGTGAAGTAGGATCAAGTTTCATATTTTTCCACATGAATACAACTGCAGGCTTCCCTGGTGGCTCAGCTGGTAAAGAATCTACCTACAATGTGGGAGAGCTGGGTTCGATCCCTGGGTTGGGAAGATCCCTTGGAGAAAGGACCAGCTACCCACTCCAGTATTCTGGCCTGGAGAATTCCATGGACTGTATAATCCATGGGATCACAAAGAGTCACACACAACCAAGCGACACTCACTTTCATTTATTTTCAGTTATAAACAGGAATAAATTTCATCTCCCCTGACCAGTAGTACTGCCTCTTTCAAATATCAAGTACTTGTATGTTGTGGATATGATTCTGGGCTCTCTAGTCTGTTCCACTGGCTTGTCTCTTCCCACCAACATTGAGCTGCCTTAGTTACTATATTACAAAAAAAAAGTTTGATATCTAGTAAGCAAATCTTCCCAATTTGCTCCTTCTCAGGGTGAGCTTTGCCTATTGTAGGCTGTATACATTATAGACTCAGCTTGCCAAGTAACATGCAAAGCATTAAGGGGATCTTGATTTCAATGGCATTGACTCTCTAAATGAATTGGCCTGGATGTTGTTTAGTCTTCCAATTTGTGAATATTGTGCATATCTATCCATTGTTGTAGTATCTTTTCAATAAAAATATTTTACAATTATTTAAATAATCTTAGAAGCCTGCTATATATTTTGTTAAATTTATTTCAAAGTGCTTTATATTTTTGACAGTTTGCGAATGATATCTGTACAATTCAATTTATGTATATTGTATTTGCAAACAGTTTAAAAACTTTCTGTGAATAATGGCAGCTGTGTTTCTTCCTTTTAATAATTATACTTTTTATTTATTTTTCTAATATTATTGAACTCACTGGAATGTTGAGTTTAGTAAATTCTTTCCTTAACTAAAACCAGCTTTATAATAAATGGTAAAGGCACTTAGTTGACTCTTTGCGACCCCATGAATTGCAGCACGCCAGGCCTCCCTGTCCATCAACAACTCCCAGAATTCACCCAAACTCATGTCCATCGAGTTGGTGATGCCATCCAGCCATCTCATCCTCTGTCATCCCCTTCTCCTCCTGCCCCCAACCCCTCCCAGCATCACAGTCTTTTCCAATGAGTCAACTCTTCGCATGAGGTGGCCAAAGTATTAGAATTTCAGCTTTAACATCAGTCCTTCCAAAGAACACCCAGGACTGATCTCCTTTAGAATGGACTGGTTGGTTCTCCTTGCAGTCCAAGGGACTTTCAAGAGGCTTCCCAACACCACACTTTATAAGCAGTATTTGGATGCAATCCCAAAAACGACAGAATGATCTCTGTTCATTTCCAAGGCAAACCATTCAATATCACAGTAATCCAAGTCTATGCCCCAACCAGTAATGCTGAAGAAGCTGAAGTTGAATGGTTCTATGAAGACCTACAAGACCTTTTAGAACTAACACCCAATAAAGATGTCCTTTTCATTATAGGGGACTGGACTGCAAAAGTAGACAGTCAAGAAACACCTGGAGTAACAGGCAAATTTGGCCTTGGAATACGGAATGAAGCAGGGCAAAAACTAATAGAGTTTTGCCAAGAGAACGCACTGGTCATAACAAACACCCTCTTCCAACAACACAAGAGAAGACTCTACACATGGACATCACCAGATGGTCAACACTGAAATCAGATTGATTATATTCTTTGCAGCCAAAGATGGAGAAGCTCTATACAATCAACAAAAACAAGACCAGGAGCTGACTGTGGCTCAGATCATGAACTCCTTATTGCTAAATTCAGACCTAAATTCAAGAAAGTAGGGAAAACCACTAGACCATTCAGGTATGACCTAAATCAAATCCCTTATGATTATACAGTGGAAGTGAGAAACAGATTTAAAGGACTATATCTGATAGATAGAGTGCCTGATGAACTATGGATGGAGGTTCGTACATTGTACAGGAGACAGGGATCAAGACCATCCCTATGGAAAAGAAATGCAAAAAAGCAAAATGGCTGTCTGGGGAGGTCTTACAAATAGCTGTGAAAAAAAGAGAAGCGAAAAGCAAAGGAGAAAAGGAAAGATATAATCATGTGAATGCAGAGTTCCAAAGAATAGCAAGAAGAGATAAGAAAGCCTTCCTCAGCAATCAATGCAAAAAAATAGAGGAAAACAACAGAATGGGAAAGACTAGAGATCTCTTCAAGAAAATTAGAGATACCAAGGGAACATTTCATGCAAAGATGGGCTCGATAAAGGACAGAAATGGTATGGACCTAACAGAAGCAGAAGATATTAAGAAGAGGTGGCAAGAATACACAGAAGAACTGTACAAAAAAGATCTTCATGACCCAGATAATCACGATGGTGTGATCACTGACCTAGAGCCAGACATCCTGGAATGTGAAGTCAAGTGGGCCTTAGAAAGCATCACTATGAACAAAGCTAGTGGAGATGATGAAATTCTAGTTGAGCTATTCCAAATCCTGAAAGATGATGCTGTGAAAATGCTGCACTCAATTTGATAGCAAATTCAGAAAACTCAGCAGTGGCCACAGGACTGAAAAAGGTCAGTTTTCATTCCAATCCCAAAGAAAGGCAATGCCAAAGAATGCTCAAACTACCACACAATTGCACTCATCTCACACGCGAGTAAAGTACTGCTCAAAATTCTCCAAGCCAGGCTTCAGCAATACGTGAACCGTGAACTTCCAATTGTTCAAGCTGGCTTTAGAAAAGGCAGAGGAACCAGAGACCAAATTGCCAACATCTGCTGGATCATCGAAAAAGCAAAAGAGTTCCAGAAAAACATCTATTTCTGCTTTATTGACTATGCCAAAGCTTTTGACTATGTGGATCACAATAAACTGTGGAAAATTCTTCAAAAGATGGAAATACCAGACCACCTGACCTGCCTCTTAAGAAATTTGTATGCAGGTCAGGAAGCAACAGTTAGAATTGGATATGGAACAACGGACTGGTTCCAAATAGGAAAAGGAGCCCGTCAAGGCTGTATATTGTCACCCTGCTTATTTAACTCATATGCAGAATACAACATGAGAAATGCTGGGCTGGAGGAAGCACAAGCTGGAATCAAGATTGCTGGAATTAATATCAATAACCTCAGATATGCAAATGACACCACCCTTATGGCAGAAAGTGAAGAACTAAAGAGCCTCTTGATGAAGGTGAAAGAGGAGAGTGAAAAAGTTGGCTTAAAACTCAACATTCAGAAAATGAAGATCATGGCATCTGGTCCCATCACTTCATGGGAAATAGATGGGGAAACAGTGGAGACAGTGTCAGACTTTATTTTTGGGGGCTCCAAAATCACTGCAGATAGTGACTGCAGCCATGAAATTAAAAGACGCTTACTCCTTGGAAGAAAAGTTATAACCAACCTAGATAGCATATTGAAAAGTCGAGACATTACTTTGCCAATAAAGGTCCATCTAGTCAAAGCTATGGTTTTTCCAGTGGTCATGTATGGAGGTGAGAGTTGGACTGTGAAGAAGGCTGAGCGCTGAAGAATTGATGCTTTTGAAGTGTGGTGTTGGAGAAGACTCTCGAGAGTCCCTTGGACTGCAAGGAGATCCAACCAGTCCATTCTGAAGGAGATCAGCCCTGGGATTTCTTTGGAAGGAATGATGCTAAAGCTGAAACTCCAGTACTTTGGCCACCTCATGCGAAGAGTTGACTCATTGGAATAGACTCTGATGCTGGGAGGGACTGGGGGCAGGAGGAGAAGGAGATGACAGAGGATGAGATGGCTAGATGGCATCACTGACTCGATGGACGTGAGTCTGGGTGAACTCCGGGAGTTGGTGATGGACAGGGAGGCCTGGCGTGCTGCGATTCCTGGGGTCGCAAATAGTCAGACATGACTGAGCGACTGAGCTGAACTGAACTAAGTAGACTTTGGACCATTAAGCTGGGCAAAGGACATGACAAGGGGTCAGGGTCTGTGAGATTGAATTCAGGGGGAAGATACAAGATTGATTTGTAAAAGCTTTGAAATGTAGATTTCTTGTAGATGTATTCTTCACATTGTAAATATGTTTTGTAGGATGATGCCATGGGAAGCTATGTGTAACAGAGCTTAGCCATCCAAAACTAATCAATGCTGAGGTGGCTAAATACTTGGCCTTTTACGTGTAAACCTGTCTGCAAAATTAGCATTTAAAAAAAAAAAATTGGGGGGGAGGTTAATTTATCACTCAGAATTTTTGCCTTTTCAAAAATTCAGTGCAAGTGCCTGGTGATCTGTCTCTAAGGATGTGATTTTGAACCATATGGGCAGTATACAAAATATCATGAAACAATTGTTTCCACACTTGCACCTGATCAAGAGCAGTGTTTCTCCATTTGTTTTGCAGAGAAATGTTTTTCATTTTCCGTGTGTTCCATTCCCCTCTGAAATCCATGATCTGATGTTATCCATTTTTTAAGGCTCCCCTTTTCCTCCTTTGTTAAGGTACTGTTGCTATGGCACTTTTCTATAATCTTTTCATTCCTGTATACAGTAGCTTAAAATTGCAGTAATTGAGTAAAACCCACTTGTTTGTATAAATTATTGAAATCCATTTGGACCCTGTAAAACGGACTTAAAGTACTGCTGGGCATGTGTGCTGAAAGTACATTGATTTCTCAAATACGAGGAAATTGCCCAATAAGCATGGCTGTGGGAGGGAACAGAAAACAAAACTAGTCAGATGTGAACTGTATCTATTGTAATAAACATTTTTTTTAAAAAAAAAGAAGTGAAAAAGGAGAGGTTGCAACAGATAATGCAGAAATAAAAAGGGTTATGAGACTATTATGAACAGCTGTATGGCAATAAAATGGATAACCTGGAAGAAATAGATTGATTCCTAGAAAAGTTCAATCTTCCAAGACTGAACCAGGAATAAACAGAAATTATGAACAACCCAGTTACAAGCACTGAAATCGAAACTGTGATCAAAAACCTCCCAAAAAACAAAAGTCCAGTACCAGATGGCTTCACAGGTGAATTCTATCAAACACCTAGAGATGAGCTAATACCTATCCTTCTAAAACTATTTCAAAAAATTGCATAGGAAAGAATATTTCCAAACTCATTCCATGAGGCCACCAGCACCCTGATGCCAAAACCAGACAAACAACACAAAAAAAGAAAACTACAGGCCAGTATCACTGATGAACATAGATGCAAAAATCCTCAACAAAATTCTAGCAAACAGAATTCAACAACACATTAAAAAGCTCATACACCATGATCAAGTTGGGTTTATTCCAGGGATGCAAGGATTCTTCAATATATGCAAATTAATCAATGTGATACACCATATTGACAAATTGAAAGATAAAAACCATATAATCATCTCAATAGATGCAGAAAAAGCCTTTGACAAAATTTAGCGTCAATTTATGATTAAAACTCTTCAAAAAATGGGCATAGAAGGATCCTACCTCAACATAATAAAGGCCGTATATGATAAGCCCACAGCAAACATTATTCTCAATGGTGAAAAACTGCAAGCATTTCCTCTAAGAACAGGAACATGACAAGGATGTCCACTCTCACCTCTATTATTCAAGATAGTTTTGAAAATCCTAGCTACAGGAATAAGAGAGAAAAAGAAATAAAAGGAATCCAGATTAGAAAAGAAGAAGCAAAGCTCTCACTGTTTGCAGATGACATGATACTGTACAAAGAAAACCCTAAAGATAGTATCAGAAAATTATGAGAGCTAATCAGTGCATTTAGCAAGGTTGCAGGATACAAAATCAATACACAGAAATCACTTGCATTTCTATATACTAACAATGAAAATCAGAAAGAGAAATTAAGGAATCAATCCCATTCACCATTGCAACAAAAAGAATTAAATATCCAGGAAGCAAAAACTTACCTAAGGAGACAAAGGAACTATACATCGAAAATTATAAGGCACTAATGAAAGAAATCAAAGATGACATAAACAGATGGAGAGATATTCCATGTTCCTGGGTTCAGTTCAGTTCAGTCGCTCAGTCATGTCGACTCTTTGCAACCCCATGAATTGCAGCACGCCAGGCCTCCCTGTCCATCACCAACTCCCAGAATTCACCCAAACTCATGTCCATCGAGTCAGTGATGCCATCCAGCCATCTCATCCTCTGTAGTTCCCTTCTCCTCCTGCCCCCAATCCCTCCCAGCATCAGGGTCTTTTACAATGAGTCAACACTTCACATGAGGTGGCCAAAGTACTGGAGTTTCAGCTTTAGCATCAGTCCTTCCAAAGAACACCCAGAACTCATCTCCTTTAGAATGGACTGTTTGGATCTCCTTGCAGTCCAAGGGACTCTCGAGAGTCTTCTCCAACACCACACTTCAAAAGCATCAATTCTTCAGCACTCAGCCTTCTTCACAGTCCAACTCTCACATCCATATATGACTACTGGGAAAACCATAGCCTTGACTAGACGAACCTTTGTTGGCAAAGTAATGTCTCTGCTTTTCAATATGCTATCTAGGTTGGTCATAACTTTCCTTCCAAGGAGTAAGCGTCTTTTAATTTCATGGCTGCAGTCACCATCTGCAGTGATTTTGGAGCCCAAAAACATAAAGTATGACACTGTTTCCCTATCTATTTCCCATGAAGTGATGGGATCAGATGCCATGATCTTAGTTTTCTGAATGTTGAGCTTTAAGCCAACTTTTTCACTCTCCTCTTTCACCAAGAGACTTTTTAGTTCCTCTTCACTTTCTGCCATAAGGGTGGTGTCATTTTCATATCTGAGGTTATTGATATTTCTTCCAGCAATCTTGATTTCAGCTTGTGCTTCTTCCAGCCCAGCGTTTCTCATGATGTACTCTGCATAGAAGTTAAATAAGCAGGGTGACAATATACAGCCTTGACGTACTCCTTTTCCTATTTGGAACCAGTCTGTTGTTCCATGTCCAGTTCTAACTGTTGCTTCCTGACCTGTGTAGGAACAACCAATCTTTTGAAAATGACTATACTATCAAATGCAATCTACAGATTCAATGCAATCCCTATCAAATTACCAATGGCGTTTTTCACACAACTATAACAAAAAGTTTCACAATTCATATGGAAACACAAAAGACCCTGAATAGCCAAAGCTTTCTTGAGAAAGAAGAATGGAGCTGGAGGAATCAACCTTCCTGACTTCAGATTATACTACACAACTACAGTTATCAAGCCAGTATGGTACTGGCACAAAATCAGAAATACACACCAATGGAACAAGATATAAAGCCCAGAAATAAACCCATGCACCTATTAGTATCTTATTTTTGACAAAGGAGACAAGAATACACAATAGGGCAAAGACTCTTCAATGAATAGTGCTGGGAAAACTGGACAGCTACATATAAAAAATGAAATTAGAACACTTCCTAACACCATACACAAAGATAAACTCAAAATGGTTTAAAGACCTAAATGTAAGACCAGAAAATATAAAACTCTTAGAGGAAAACATAGGCAGAACACTTGATGACATAAATCAAAGCAACATCCTCTATGACCCTCCTCCTAGATTAATGGAAATATAAACAAGAGTAAACAAGTGGGACTTGATCAAACTTAAAAACTTGGCAAAGAAAACTATAAGCAAGGTGAAAAGACAACCCTCAGAATGGGAGAAAATAATAGCAATGGAAACAACTGACAAAGGATTAATTTCCAAAATATACAAGCAGTTCACACAACTCAATACCAGGGGGGGGAAAAAACAACAACAACCCAATCAAAAAGTGGGAAAAAGACCTAAACAGACCTTTATCCAAAGAAGACATACAGATAGCTAATAAACACATGAAAAGATGCTCAACACTCATTATAAGAGAACTGGAAATCAAAACTACAATGAGATAATCACTTTACACTGGTCAGAATGGCCATCATCAAAAGTCTACAAACAATAAATGCTGGAAAGGGTGTGGAGAAAAGGAAACCCTCTTGCACTGTTGATGGGAATGTAAGTTGATACAGCCACTATGGAAGATGGTACGAAGATTCCTTAAAAAACTAGGAATAAAACCACCATAAGACCCAGCAGTTCCACTCCTAGGCATATACTCTGGGGAAACCAAAATTTAAAAAGACACATGTACCTCAATGTTCATTGCAGCACTATTTACAATAGCTAGAACATGGAAGCAAACTAGATGTCCATAGATGGATGGATAAAGAAGTTGTGATACATATACACAAGGGAATATTACTCAGCCATGAAAAGGAACACCTATGAGTCAGTTCTAATGATGTGGATGAACCTAGAACCTATTATACAGAGTGAAATAATTTAGAAAGAGAAAGATAAATATTATACTTTTACACACATATACAAAATCTAGAAAAATAATACTGAAGAATTTATTCACAGGGCAGCAATGGAGAAACAGACATAGAGAATAAACTTATGGACACGAGGAGAGGGGAGGAGAGGGTGAGATGTAAGGAAAGAGTAACATGGAAACTTACATTGCCATATGTAAAATAGCCAAAGGAAATTTGCTGTATGGCACAGGAAACTCAAATAGGGGCTCTGTATCAACCTAGAGGGGTGGGATGGGGAGGGAGATGAGAGGGAGGTTCAAAAGGGAGGGGATATATGTATTCCTATGGCTGATTCATGTTGAGGTTTGACAGAAAACAACAAAATTCTGTAAAGTAATTATCCTTCAATTAAAATATAAGTAAAAATTTTAAAATTAAAAAAAAATAATAAACCAAAATGATAGGCATGGTGACCCAGAGTTTGCACAGACCAAAAGAAAAACTGGAAGAGTGGAGGGATTCCTGGTAAGGTACAAGCGGCAGAACTTAGAACTTGGAGCCTGGGGCCGAGCATGGGGAGCAGAGGGGCAAGTCAGGGTAGCCCGGGCCCACAGTGTCCACTGTCTTATCAAACGTCACTCTGCTTCCCACATAAAAAGGCCCATCTGGGGAACTCCTTAGTGGTCCAGTGGTTGAGACTCTGTCCTTTAACTGCCCAGGGCCCAGTGGGGGACCTAAGATCCCAAGCCTCTTGGCAAAAACAAAAGCCCATCAGTCACTTTCTCTTATCTTTTTTTCCTTTATAGCACTTAAGAGACTGCATTAAGAGACTGGAGATGATTGCCTCTCAAGTGGCGTTTGTCTGAATTTCTTTCTTTTATTCAGTCCCACAGAGCACTGTGTATAGATATATGGGTGTTATGTAAGACGGAACAAGGAAACAATGAAGCTTCTATTCCCTGTGAAAGAGACCTATTAGTCTAGGTCCTAGCCGAGTGGCACCTCTACCCGCTTCATCCAATGTCCCTTCACTCAGTCTCTGAGCCCCCTGATGGCTAAGTACTCTATGCTCACTTGTCCTTTGCCTTGCCCAGCCTGTGCCAAATAAGCTCCACAGAAGCTGATGTGGACATGTTAGACATACGCCTTGCCTTTGTCTCTGTTAAAGGCTCTAGGGAAACAGGTACACACTGGAGACTGTGGCACAGCAGTATGAGACGCATATGATGAAATGCTAAAATCAGTGACCCCGACTGTGAGGAGTCACGGCAGAGTGATCGCAGTAGCTCCATCTTTTAGACTTAACTACAGGCTCACAGGGCACTGTTCAGAGCACCTCACACACCTTAGTTCATTTAAGCCTTCTGGCTCCCCCAACCTGGTGATTGTCATCCTCATAGTTGAGAGACCAACCTTTAGGGAAGTAACTTATACAAGGAAGTTGTTACCAGAGAGTCAGGCTCAAGCTTCTATTAAATCACTGAGAGATGCAACTTATCTGAGGCTTGAGGACTTCAGGAAGAGCTTCCTACGAGACACAGATCTTGAACTGAATGAACGATTCTGAATACGATAGCCAGTGTTGTTTCAGATATGGGCTGACCTCCGAGCTACCGGCCTATTCCTCCCCTCACCCCCAGTTTCCCCTGCCCTTTAGCCGGGACCAGAAACTACTGTTTTTGTAGTCAGGAGTCCTGAAGTAGGCCACCCCAACTCTGTTAATGTTATAAAGAGTTCACTTCAATGACTTTACATTGTGGTAGCCTATACTGAGTACTGTCAGGGCTCCAGGAAACTGGAGGAACAAAAGATTTTTCTGCACCCTTGTTTCTAGACGTTACTCTTGAGGGAAGAACCTAGATTAACTGAGAGACCTTGATGCTTTCAAAATAAATTTAATGATAATGTCAAGAAAAAAAAAAAAAAAAAGAATACTGGAGTGGGTTGCCATTTCCTTCTCTAGGGGATCTTCCTGACCCAGGGATAGAACCGGAGTCTCCTATGTCTCCTGTATTGCCAGCAGGTTCTTTACCTGCTGAGCCATCAGGGAAGCATTAGATGGCTGAGGACAAGGTTAAAAACCGGAGTAAGTAAAAGTAACTTCTCTGTAGGCCAAAAGATAAAGCAAGATGACAACAACATGTCTCAGTTCATCTCCCTGAAAAACAAACATCTTCAAAATCAGACTGAAAAAAGTCTTCAAATACTTTATTTCCAAAGTTATGCCTTTTTTCTTTGAACTCAAACTCAGAAACATAAATGTTTTCACTTTTGTATCCCTAGCACATAGCACAGTGTCTCACTCATGAGAGGCATTCAGTAAATTGAGGGAATGGCAGCCCCCATTTTATTCATTCCTGAATCTCTCTCTTGTTCCTTTAGCTTTCACCTGTGACCTAGTAGCCTTTTCTAGCTTTGCAGATAAACTAAATAGAATAGGTAACCAGGTACATTTTTAGATTATGTGGATATCCAAGAATTGTATATGCAATAAATACTATAAAATGGTTAGCTAATATTTATTTAAGATAGCACACATTCCTTCACCCAGGGAAAATAGAACAGGAATCAAGCAAACATATTTGCAACTTTTATTTTTAAAAAGCACTTACAATCTTTGCTAAAGCCAGTTTGCTGTTGTTACAGGTTTTAATTTTTTTTTTTTCTTTTCCTTATAAACTGGTGGATGTTTCCCCCTGCAGGAAAACTCAGGTAAGTTCACAAACTGTTACAGGAGGGAGATACATCTGGAATAGTCACTCTTCGGATTGGGGAGAAAACACAAAGAGCTTCTGAGAAAAGGCAGTTTGGAGGAAATAGCCATTGAAGTACGTTCTTTTGCATACATTTTGACAAACTAGGGAGAAGAGGACATGCTCATTCGTTTTCTCCTTCCCATACACCTCAAACAACACAGAATATAGCATCTCCTTCCCATGTGCCCTTAGAATAGCCGTGGATTCTCTGTCACAGAGCAGGGCTATCTAAGGTGATGGCGGAAAATGTGAGGTAGCTTATGACTGATTCATATGATGCCATGAGGATCTGAGGTACATTTTATGCCTGAGGTTATTCTCCCTTATCAGGGTGCACCTATCTATGTATTAAACTTTTAACATTTTATTTGTTCACCCACTGAGTTTTTCATTTTAACGGATCATGTGAGGTAAGAATCTAATGACACTTATTTTCCAAAAGTTTAAGCATTTTCCTAGATATATTTGACATTCCATTTACAAAAACCTATGCAAGTTTCAATCTTACAGTTTACTTCTCTACAAAAGTTAAAATTTCAGATACTAAGTGATTAAGGTAGCCAGCAACTTAGTAAAGATGGGCACTCCATACCAGAGTCAGCAAGGGATATACTTCCCATCCTGCCAGTGCAGGCCACAGAAACCATTCTAGATATTTCAAGTAAAAATTTAACACAGGAAATTCTCAACTCACGTAAAGCTGTCTCACAATACACCTTTGCATATACTATTTTTCACCCTGTAAAACTGTGCCGTCTTGTCTGCTTAGAGAACAGTTTTCCCTAGTTCACACAGCATATTATCCAGAATTACTTGTGTGGCACCCAAGGTCATTAATCATTAGGTACTATTTCAGTGACTGGGGAATTTAAAAGGTCAGAGAGCAGCAACTGAAGTGGTATTGGGCAACTCAAGACAGTTCAAAATTCAAAGAGCTGTCAGTGGATGATAATTTGGTTTGTGTTCTTCTCTCCAAAGTTCTCTGAATGTTGTCTTTTTCTTTAAAGAAATGAAATATTTACTTTACTACTTTATTAGTAATAACAAATGACTTGCATCAGTTTATAGATTTTTTTCTGTATAGTTTCATAGTACTCCATGGTGTGGAAGTGCCAATGTATCCAACCAAGTTCTCATTATGAATATTTAAGTTGTTTGCCACATTTTGCACAAATTGTGCTGCAATGAATAGAAATGTTCATATGTACTTTTATTTCCATTTGCCTGGTATACATTTGTCGTCCCTTACATTTTGCATTCATAATTTGCTTTGTTTTACCTCTGTCTCATATACATCACAGAGTTGAAAACTGCTTTGTGATCCAACTGGGCTTCCCTGGTGGCTCAGCAGTAAAGCATCTGCCTGCAATGCAGGAGATGCAGGTTCAATCCCTGAGTCAGGAAGATCCCCTGGATGAGGGCAAAGCCACCCTCTCCAGTAGAGAAGAATCCCATGGACAGAGGAGACTGATGGGCTACAGTTCATAGGGTTGCAGAGTCAAACACGATGGAAGTGACAGCACACACATGTGCACACACGCAATTCACAACTATTTTATTATTTTAGGGCATAATTACTATGTGTATTACATTATATTTGTTTTTTCTCTACAAACTGACTTTCTTTTTCTACCCTTTTAATATTTTAGAAGGCTTGCATTTGTGCTCTGACAGTTACATTTTTTATTGATGTGTAGTTGATGTACAATATTATGTAAGTTAGAGGTGTGTAATATAGTGATTCACAATTTTTAAAGTTTATATTCCATTTATAGATATTAGAACATACTGGCTATATTCCCTGTGTTGTACATATATCCTTGTAATTTACTTTATACATACTAGTTTGTACCTCTTAATCTCCTCCCTCTGTTTGGCCACTCCCCTTTTCCTTCTCATCCCTGGTACCCTTTCATTTGATCTCTGTATCTGTGAATCTGCTGGATTTTTGTTATATTCACTAGTTTGTTGTATCTTTTAAGTTCCACATGATATCATACAGTATTAGTCTTTCTATCTGACTTATTTCACTTCGCATAATATCCTCCAATTCTATCCATGTTGCTGCAAATGGCAAAATTTCATATTTTATGGCTAAGTAATATTCCATTGGGTATATATGTACCACATCTTTTTATCCATTCATCTATATGCTACTCTATTTTGGCAATTGTAAATAATATTGCTATGAACATTTGAGTGCATAAATATCTTTTCTAACTAGTGGAGATTTTTGGATATATATATACCCAGGAGTGAAATTGCTAGGTTAAATTGCAGTTCTATTTTAGTTTTTTGAGAAAACTGCATATTGTTTTCAACAATGGTAAACTGGTGGCACCAATTTTCATTCAACCAACAGTGTTCAAGTGTTCCCTTTTCACCACATTATTGCTGACATTTGTTATGTTCTTTTTGATGATAGTCATTCTGACAGACGTGAGATGATATCTCATTGTGGTTCTATTTTTGTTACCCTAATGATTACCAATGTTGAGCATCTTTTCATGTGCCTGTGTGTCAACTGCATATCCTCTTTGGAAAAACCTCTATTCAAATCTTTTTTCTTTTTTAATTGGTTTATTTGATGTTGAGTTGTACAAGCTATTTCTATATGTTGGATATTAACCCCTTATCAGTTATATCATTTGCAAATATTTTCTGCATTCAGTAGGTTGTCTTTTTGATTTGTTGATGGTTTCCTTTGCTGTGCAAAAGCTTTTAAGTTTAGCTAGGTTCCATTTGTTTATTTTTATTTCCTTTGCTCTAGGGGATAGGTCAAAAAATATTGCTATGATTTATGTCAAAAAGTGTTTTGCTTGTAGTTTCTTCTAAGAGTTTTATAAAATCCTGTATCATACATTGGTCTTGAATGCATTCTTTATTTTTGTATATGATGTTACAGAATATTCTAACTGCATTTTTGACACATAGTTGTACAATTTTTAAAGCACCACTCACTGAAAAGACTGTCTTTTCTCAATTGTATATTCTCCCCTCTTTTTTGTCATAGTTGACCATTTATTTTTGGCCTTTTTCATTCCATTAAGGTAGGTGTCTGCTTTTGTGCAGTACCATACTGCTGTGATTACTGGAGCTTAGTAACATAGTCTGAAATCAGGGAGTGTGATTTCTCCAGCTCTGTTCTTCTTTCTCAAGATTATTTGACTATTCAGTCATTTATGTTTATGTGTGTGAGTTAGCTGCTTAGTCATTTCCAACTCTTTGCAACCCCATGGACTGTAGCCTGACAGGCTCCTCCATCCATGGAATTTTCCAGGCAAAAACACTGGAGTTGATTGCCATTTCCTTCCCCAGGGGATCTTCCTGACACAGGGATTGAATCTGGGTCTTCTGCATTGCACACGGACTCTTTACAGTCTAAGCCATCAAGGAAGCACTAAAATTAAAAAAAAAAAAAAAAAAAAATATATATATATATATATATATATAGTATATATTTATATTAAAAAATTTAAAATTAATGGTTCTAGTTCTATGAAAAATGACATTGGTATTTTGACTCATAAAGATTGCACTGAATCTGTAGATTGCCTTGGGTTATATGATCATTTTAACATTATTAATTCTTCCAGTCCAAGAATATGATATATTTTTCCATGTTTGCATATTCTTCAGTTACCTTTACCAGTGTCTCATATTTTTCTGAGTCCAGATCTTTTACCTCCTTAGGTAGGTTTATTTCTAGGTATTGTATTCTCTATTTCTGAAAATTTGTTGTTGGTATATAAAAATGCAAATGATTTCTACATATTAGTTTTGCATCCTACTACTTTACTAAATTGATTGAAAAGTTCTAGTAGTTTTCTGGTAGTGTCTTTAGGATTCTCTGTATATAGTATCATATCACCCCAAAAGAGTGACAGTTTTACTTCTTCCTTCCCAATTTGGATTCTTTTTCTTTCATTCCTTCTTCTATCTTCCTTTCTTCTTTCCTTTCTTCTTTTGTCTGACTGTTATCACTAGGACTACAAATACTTTGTTGAATAAAAGTAGAAAGACTGGGCATTCTTTGCTTGCTCCTTATCTTAGAGAAAAACCTTTCAGCTTTATGCCAATGAGTGTGATGTTAGCTGTGGGTTTCTAATATATTGGCCTTTATTATGCTGAGGCATGTTTCCTCTATGCCCTTTTTCTGGGGAATATTTTTTAAAATCATAAATAGATGTTGAATTTTATCAAAAGATTTTTCAGCATCTATTGAGATGATCATATATTTCTCATTTTTTGTTTTTGATTTGTTACTGTAGCATATCACATTTATTTTCAGATATTGGAAAATGCTTGCATCCCTGAGATAAATCCTACTTGATCATGGTATATGATGATTTTAATGTGTTGTTGGATTCAGATTTCTGGAATTTTGTTGAGGATTTTTGCACCTATGTTCATCAAATCCTCAACAAAATACTAGCAAATAGAATATAACAACATAATAAAAAGATCATACATTGTGATCAAGTAGGCTTTATTCCAGGGATGCTGGGATCCTTCAATATTCACAGATAAATCAATGTGATATATCATATTAACAAATGGAAAGATAAAAACCATATAATTATTTCAATAGATGCAGAGAAAGCCTTTGACAAAATCCAACACCCATTAAGATAAAAAGTCTCCAGAAAATAGGCATACATTTTGTATGCCACATTATGTCAAACATAATTCAACATATTAAAAGCCATATATGACAAACCCACAGCAAACATCATCCTCAATGGTAAAAAAAAAAAATTGAAAGTATTTACCCTAAAATCAGGAACAAGACTAGAGTGCCCATTCCCACCAATACTACTCAACGTAGTTTTGGAAGTCCTAGCAACAGCAATCAGAGAAGAAAAAGAAATAAAAGCAAGCAATCCAGACTGGAAAAGAAGAATAAAACTCTCACTGCTTGAAGATGACATGATCTCCTACATAGAAAACCCTAAAGATGCCACCAGAAGATTACTAGAGCTAATCAATGAATACAGTAAAGTTGCAGGATACAAACTTAATACACAGAAATTCCTTGCATTCCTATATGCTAACAGTGAAAGATCAAAAAGAGAAATTAAGGAAACAATTGCATTCACCATTGCAACTAAAAAAATGAAATACATAGGAATAAATTCATCTAAAGAAACAAAAGACCTGTATACAGAAAACCATAAAACACTGATGAAAGACATCAAAGATGACACAAATAGATGGAGAAATATACCATTCTTGGGTTAGAAGAATCAATATAGTGAAAATGAGTATACTACCTAAAACAATCTAGAGAGTCAACTACCAATGGTATTTTTCACAAAATTAGAACAAATAATTTCACAATTTGTATGGAAATACAAAATACCCTAAATAGCCAAAGCGATCTTGAGAAAGAAGAATGGAACTGGAGGAATCAACCTTCATGACTTCAGACTATACTACAAAGCTACAGTCATCAAGACCATATAGCACTTGCACAAAGACAGACATATAGATTAATGAAGCAAAGTAGAAAGTCCAGAGATAAATCCATGCACCTATGGACAGCTTATGTTTAACAAAGGAGGCAAAAAAATATACAATGGGAAAAGACAGTCTCTTCAACAATTGGTTCTGGGAAAACTGGTCAGCTTCACAAAAAATAATGAAACTAGAACACTTTCTAACACCATACACAAAAATAAACTCAAAATGGATTAAAAACCTAAATATAAGACCAGAAAATATAAAACTCCTAGAAGAAAAGATAGAACACTATCCAAAATAAATCACAGCAAGATCCTCTATGACTCACCTCCCAGTGTAATGGGAGGTAAAAATAAACAAATGGGATCTAATTAAACTTACAAGCTTTTGCACAATGAAGAAAACTATAAGCAAAGTGAAAAGACGTAATGGAAGAAAATAATAGAAAATGAAAAAACTGACAAAGAATTAATCTCCAAAATATACAAACAACTCATGCAGCTCAATACCAGAAAAAAATGAACAACCCAATCAAAAAGTAGGCAAAAGACCTAAACAGACATTTCTCCAAAGAAGACACACAGACAGCTAGTAAACACATGAAAAGATGCTCAGCATCACTCATTATTAGAGAAATGTAAATCCAAACCACAATCAGGTATCTTCTCATGCTGGTTAGAATGGCCATCATCAAAAAGTCTAAAAACAATAAATGCTGGAGCGGGCATGGAGAAAAGGGAATTCTCTTACACTGTTGGTGGGAATGCAAACTGATACAGGCACTATGGAGAACAGGGTGGAGATTCCTTCAAAAAGTGGGCATAGAACTACCATATGGCCCAGCAATCCCATTGCTGGCCATATACCCAGAGGAAACCAGAATTGAAAGACACATGTACCCTAATGTTCATTGCAGCACTATTTACAACAGCTAGGACATGGAAGCAACCTAGATGTCCATCAACAGATGAATGAGTAAGGAAGTTGTGGTACATATACAGAGTGGAATATTATTCAGCTATGAAAAGGAGTGCATTTGATTCAGTTCTAATGAGATGGATGAACCTGGAACCTATTATACAGAATGAAGTAAGAAAGAAAGAGAAAGACAAATACTGTATATTAACACATATATATGGAATTTAGAAAAACAATACTGAAAACCCAACATTCTAGGCAGCAAAGGAGACACAGGCATAAAGAACAGAATTTTGGACTCAGTGGGAGAAGGTAAGGGATGATTTAAGAGAATAGCATTGAAACATTTACATTACCATATTTAAAAGAGATGACCAGAGCAGGTTTGATGCATGAAGCAGGTCACCCAAAGCCAGTGCTCTGGGACAACCCGGAGGGATAGGGTGGGAGGGGGGTTCAAGAAGAGGCAGAACATGTATACCTGTAGTCGATTCATGTTGATGTATGGGAAAAAAAAAATCACAATATTGTAAAGCAATTATCTTCCAGTTAAATAATTTTTAAAAAAAGAGAGAAACTAAAGAAACAATCCCATTCACCATTGCAAAAGAATAAAAAAATACTTAGGAATGAATCCAACTAAAGAAACAAAAGACCTATATACAGAAAACTATAAGACACCGATGAAAGACATCAAAGATGACACAACTAGATGGAGAAACATACATGTTCTAGGATTCAAAGAATCACTATCATGAAAATGAGTATCCTACCCAAAGTAATCTATAGTTCAATGCAATCCCTATCAAACTACCAACTGTATTTTTCACAGAAGTAGAACAAATAATTTAACAATTTGTATGTAATTTTCTTTTTTGTGATATCTTTGCTGGTTTTGATAGCACAGTGACGGTGGCTTCACAGAATGGGTTTGGAAGGATTCCTTTACCTGCAGTTTCTTCAGAATAGTTTCAGAAGTATATGTGTTAATTCTTCTATAAGTATTTGAGGGATTTCATCTGTGAAGATATCAAGCCCTGAACTTTGTTTTTTTGGAGGTTTTTCAGTCAGTTCAGTCACTCAGTCATGTCCGACTCTTTGCAACTCCATGAATCACAGCACGCTAGGCCTCCCTGTCCATCACCAACTCCTGGAGTTCACCCAGACTCATGTCCATTGAGTCGGTGATGACATCCAACCATCTCAACCTCTGGCATCCCCTTTTCCTCCAGCCTTCAATCTTTCCCAGCATCAGTGTCTTTTCAAATGAGTCAGCTCTTTACATCAGGTGGCCAAAGTATTGGAGTTTCAGCTTCAACATCAGTCCTTCCAATGAACACCCAGGACTGATCTCCTTTAGGATGGACTGTTTGGATCTCCTTGCAGTCCACGGGACTCTCAAGAGTCTTCGCCAACACCACACTTCAAAAGCATCAATTCTTCAGCGCTCAGCTTTCTTTATAGTCCAACTCTCACATCCATACTTGACTACCGGAAAAACTATAGCCTTGACTAGATGGACCTTTGTTGGCAAAGTAATGTCTCTGCTTTTTAATATGCTGTCTAGGTTGGTCATAACTTTCCTTCCAAGGAGTAAGCATCTTTTAATTTCATGGCTGCAATCACTATCTGCAGTGATTTTGGAGCCCCCAAAATAGGAATAGTATGAACAGTATGGAGGTTTTTAAATCACAGATTAATCAGTTTCAGTAATGTTAATTGGTCTCTTCATATTTTCTATTTCTTCCCTATAGAGTCTTGGAAGAATTTCTAATAACCTGTCCATTTTTAATAGGGAGTCCATTTTATTGGCCTATAGTTGTTTACAGTTGCTTTATGATCTTTCCTATTTTGTGGGGGTGGTTGTAATTTTTCATTTTTGAATTGGGCCCTCTCTCCCTCCATTTTTTGATGAATCTGGCTAAAGGTTTATTAATTTTATCTATCTTTAAAAAAAAATCCTTTCGTTTAATTGATAGTTTCTTTTTTGTAGTCTCTCTTTTAATTCTGCTCTAATTTTTTATGATTTCTTTTTTTCCTACTAGCTTTGTGTTTTGTTTGTTCTTCTTCCTCCAATTGTTTTATGTGTAAAGTTAGGTTGTTTATTTGTGGTTCTTTTTGTTTCCTGAGGTAAGATTGTATTGCTATAAACTTCCCTATTAGAACTGCTTTTGCTGCATCTCATAGGTTTTAGATCATTGTGTTTTTGTTTTCATTTGTCTCTAGGTGTTTTTTGTTTTTTGGGTTTTTTTTTTTTTTTTTTTCTGTTTCCACAGTTATCCATTCATTGTTTAGTAGCATATTTTTTAGCCTTCAGGTGTTTCTGTTTTTTGCTTTTTTTTTTTTTTTTTTTGTAGTTGATTTCCAGCACTGTGATGTTGTGGTCAGATAAGATGCTTGATATGATTTCAGATTTCCTAAATTGACTGAGGCTTGTTTTGTGGCCCACTGTGTGATTTCACCTGGAGAATGTTCCATGTGCACTTGAATAGAATGTGTGTTCTGCTGCTTTCAAATGGAATGCTCTATAAATATCAATTAAGTCCATGTGATCTAATGTGTCAGTGTAGGTCAGTGTTTAATGTCCATTGATTTAAGTGGGGTATTAAAGTTTCCTACTATTATTGTGTTAATTTCTATTTCTCCTTTTATATCTATTAACATTTGCTTTATGTATTTTGGTGCTCTTGTATTGGGTGTATATATATTTACAATCATTTTATCTTCTTGGATTGACTTCTTGATCATTATGTAGTATTCTTCTTTGTCTCTTGTTAATAGTCTTTATTTTGAAGCCTGTTTTGTCTGATGTAAGTATTGTTATTCCAGCTTTCTTTTGGTTTCTATTTACATGAAATACCTTAATCCATCACCTCAATTTCAGTCTGTGTATATCTTTAGATCTGAAGCAAGTCTCCTTCATGCAGCAAATATATGGGTCTCATGTTTTTATCCATTCAGCCATTCTATGTCTTTTGGTTGGAGCATTTAATGCGCTAATTTTAAGGTAATTACTGATATTTATGTACTTAATGGCCTTCCCTGGTGGCTCAATGCAGAACTGAGAATAGGCCTGCCAATTCAGGAGATGTGGGTTTGATCCATGGGTTGAAAAGTTCCCCTGGGGAAGAAAATGACAACCCACTCCAGTATTCTTGCTTGGGAAATCCCATGGACAGAGGAGCCTAGCAGGCTACAGTCCATGGGGTCATAAAATAGTTGGATATTACTTAGCCACAAAATAACAACAATGTATTTAATGCCATTTTGTTAATTGGAGATTGTTTTCTTAGGTCTATTTTTCCTCTGTTCTTATACTCTTTTCTCTTGTGATTTAACGACTATCTTTGGTATTTTATTTGTATTTCTTTTTCTTTTTAGTGTGTGCTTATCTATAAGAGATTTTTTTTGTGGTTACCATGAAGATTTTATGTACCAATCGCATGCATGTGATTGTTAATCTCTTAATTTCAAATGTATTATAACAACCCTGAATTTTTACTCTCCCCCTCACGATTATTGTTGATGTCATATTTTACACCGAATTGTTTTGTGTATCTTTTAACTTCTTAGTGTGCTTGTAGATCATATCATACTTTTCATCTTTTAACCTTCCTACCAGCTTTGTGTATAGATGATTTCTTGCCTTACCTGTATAATTTTCATGTTTCCAGTTGTGGCCTTTTCTTTTTTTCTTAGAGAAGATCCTTTAATATTTCTTATAAAGCTGATTTGGTGGTGCTGACTTCTTTTAGTTTTTGGTTGTCTGTAAAGATTTTGATTTCTGCAATCTGAATGACAGCCTTGTTGAGCAGAGTATTTCCTACTCAGACTTTTGGTAGGTTTTTCTCTTTCATCACTTTAAACATATCATGACACTCCCTTTCGGCCTGCAGAACTTATTCTGAAAAGTTAGCTGATAGCCTTATGGGATGTCCCTTGATTGTTATTTGTTGCTTTCCCCTTGCTGCTTTTAATATTCTCTCTTTAACTTTAGCCATTTTGGTTACAATGTGCCCTGGTGTATTCTTTGGGTTATTTCAGTATGGGACTGTACACTTCCTGGACTTGGATGACTATTTCCTTCCCAGGCAAGGAAAGTTTTCACCTATTTTGTCTTCAAATGCTTTCTCAGGCCCTTTCCCTCTCTCTTCTCCTGGGCCCTCTAAAATACAAATATTAGTGAACTTGATGTCCCAGAGATCTCTTAAGCTGTTTTCATTTCTTTTCATTCTTTTTCCATTCAGCATCAGTAATTTCCACTGCCCAGTCTTCCAGTTTGCTGTTGCATTCCTCTATAAAGATTTATACTCTATTGTTGATGCCATATTGTGTATTTTTCATTAATTATATTCTTCTCTATTTGGTTATTATTTATAGTTTCTAATTCTTTGTTATAAACCACTAACTTCCTGCTCTGTGCATCCATTCTTTCCCAAGTCCTTTTGACCATCTTTATGATCATTACCCTGAACTCTACTCAGATAGACTGCCTATCTTCACTTAATTCTTCTTCTGATGTTTTATCTTGTTCCTTCATCTGGAACACGTTCCTCTGTTGCTTCATTTTGCCTAAGTTTCTGTTCATATTTTTATGTATCTGGTAGATTAGTTATGTTTCTGAACCTTAGAGAAGTGGTCTTTTGTATGAGATGGCCTATGCATCTAAGCAGCACACTTCCTTCTTTTCACCCAAACTATATGCTTTAGAAGTTTCCCCTGTGAGGGCTACGCAGGTCCTTCTGTTGTGTTGGTCTGATTGTGTGGACAATCTTGTAGACTTTATCGGCCCCTGGTCTGGTTGACTGCCAGGTCCTGTTTTGTGCAGAAGCTGCCAGGTGCTGGCTGGCAGGGCCCGGTCACTAGGTGGCAGACTGCAAAACCCGGTAGGCCCAGTGACTAATGCTGGACTACTGGCAGGCATAATGGGGTCATGGAGCCTGGCTCCAGACCATAGGAATCCTAGAGCTGGTTTTGGATCACTGGTTGGTTACAGGGACATTCCTGACACAGTTGGGTACAGGGTACAGGGTATCCTGAAGCTTGGGTTGGCCTGCTATTGGGCATGGCCAGGCCCCAGTTGACCCCAGGACAGGGTCTAACCTGCTGTGGCACACTGGGTACACACACTGTGGGATTTTGGTTTCCTTGCATCTGTTGTCTGTCGCCTGATGGATGTAGCTATGCCCTGGGCTCTCTAATTGGTAGGACCGTGTCCAGTAGTGGCTGTGGGCTCCAGTGGTCTTAAGACAGCCTGTGGTAAATGGGTGGGGATGTATTAACTAACCCAGTTAGTTTCTTGGCCTGAGGCATTTCTCTGGTTCACTGTACAGAGAGGGTGATCAAAACCATCCCCAAGAAGAAGACAGACAAAAAGGCAAAATGGTTGTCTGAAGAGATCTGACAAAGTGCTGGGAAAAGAAGAGAAGCAAAAGGCAAAGGAGAGAAAGAAAGATATATCCATCTGAATGCAGAGTTCCGAAGAATAGCAAGGAGAGATAGTCTTCCCAAGTGATCACTGCAATGAAATAGAGAAAAACAATGGAATGGGAGATACCAAGGGAATATTTCATGCAAAAATGGGCACAATAAAGAACAGAAATGGTATGGACCTAACACAAGCATAAGATATTAAGAAGAGGTGGCAAGAAAACACAGAAGAAAAATATTAAAAAGATACTAATGACTCAGATAACCACGAAGATGTGATCATTCACCTAAAGCCAGACATCCTGGAGTGTGAAATCAAATGGGCCTTAGGAAGCATCACTATGAACAAAGCTAGTGGAGGTGATGGAATTCCAGTTGAGCTATTTCAAATCCTAAAAGATGATGCTGTGAAAGTGCTGCACTCAATATGCCAGCAAATATGGAAAACTCAGCAGTGACCACAGTGCTGGAAAATGTTAGTTTTCGTTCCAATCCCAAAGAAAGGCAATGCCAAAGAATGAACAAACTACCATACAACCGCACTCATCTACACACTAAGAAAGTAATGCTCAAAATTCTCCAAGCCAGGCTTCAACAGTATGTGAATCAATAACTTCTAGACCTTCAAGCTAGATTTAGAAAAGGCAGAGGAACCAGAGATAAAATTGCCAACATCTACTGGATCATAGAAAAAAACAAATGAAAAACATCTACTATTCTTTCACCAACTATGCTAAAGCCTTTAAATGTGTGGGTCACAACCATCTTTGGAAAAGTCTTAGACATGGAAATACCAAATCACCTTACCTACCTCCTGAGAAATCTGTATGCAGGCCAAGAAGCAACAGTTAGAACTGGACATGGAACAACAGACTGACTCCAAATTAGGAAAGGAGTTTGTCAAGGCTGTATATTGTCACCTTGCTTATTTAACTTATATGCAGACTGCATCTTGAGAAATGCTGGATTGGATGAAGCACAAGCTGGAATCAAGATTGCTGAGAGAAATATCAATAAATTCAGATACGCAGATAACACCACCCTTGTGGCAGAAAGCAAAGAGGAACTTGCTCTTGCCTCTTGAATAAAGTGGAATAGGAGACTGAAATAGCTGGCATAAAACTCAACATTAAAAAAACAAACATCATGGGATCCAGTCCCATCACTTCATGGCAAATAGATGGAGAAACAATGGAAACAGTGACAGACTTTATTTTCTTGGGCTCCAAAATCACTGAGGATGGTGACTGTAGCCATGAAATTAAAAGATGCTTCCTCCTTAGAAGGAAAGCTATGGCAAAACTAGACAGCATATTAAACAGCAGAGACATTACTTTGCCAACCAAGGTCCATCTAGTCAAAGCTATACTTTTTCCAGTAGTCATGTATGGATGTGAGAGTTGACCATAATGAAAGCTGAGTGCCAAAGAACTGATACTTTTTAACTGTGGTATTGGAGAAGACTCTTGAAAGTCCCTTGGACTGCAAGGAGATTAAACCAGTCAATCCTAAAGGAAATCAGTCCTGAATATTCATTGGAAGGGCTGAAGCTGAAGCTCCAATACTTTGGCCCTCTGATGTGAAGAAATGACTCACTGGAAAAGACCCTGATGCTGGGAAAGACTGAAGACTGGAGTAGAAGGGGATGACAGAGGATGAGAAGGTTGGATGGCATCACTGACTCAATGGACATGAGTCTGAGCAAGCTCTGGGAGTTGGTGATGGAGAGGGAAGCCTGACATGCTGCAGTCCATGGGGTTGTAATGAGTTGGACATGACTGAGAAACTGAACTAAACTGAACTGAGGCATCCCAGCACTACTGCCTATAGTTTATTGGGCAGGGCCAAGTCTTGGAGTTAATGAGCTAGAGTGAAGATTCTGCAATGGCACCCACCCATACCACTGTCCACACAGCAGAAGTAACTCCCAATAATGGCTGCTGCCAGTTTCTATATCCTCTGGGTGCCACAGTCACCCCTTGCCTCTCTTAGAGATTCTCTAAGACTAGCAAGTAGGTATGGCCATTTCCTATCAAATTTCTGCTCTTGATCTGGGTCCTAGAGCATGTGAGACTTTGGGTGTGTCTTTTAAAAATGAAGTGTTTTCCTCCAATCCTGTGAGATTTCTGAAATTAAGCCCACTGGTCTTCAAAGCCAAATGTCTGAGGACTCATCTCAGTGCAGGATCCCCAGACTGGAAAGCCCAATGTGGGATTTAAAACTCTCACTCTGTAGGAGAACCTCTGCAATATATGTTTTCCAGTTTGTGGGTCACCCACCCAAGGGTTATGAGACTTGACTATATCGAGTCTGCCCTGCCTACTGGTCTTATTTTGGTTCATCCTTTTTGTCTTTAGTTGTAGATCTTTTCTATTAGGTTCCAGTCTTTTTCATCTATGATTGTCCTGCAAAGAGTTGTGACTTTGCATATACACAATGGAATATTACTCAGCTATTAAAAACAAACATATTTGAGTCAGTTCTAATGAGGTGGATGAAACTGGAGCCTATTATACAGAGTGAAGTCAGTCAGAAAGAAAAACACCAATACAGTATATTAACACATTTGTATAGAAGTTAGAAAGATGGTAACAGCAACCCTACATGCAAGACAGCAAAACAGACACAGATGTAAAGAACAGACTTCTGGACTCTGTGGGAGAAGGTGAGGGTGGGATGATGTGAGAGAATAGCACTGAAACATGTATATTACCATATGTGAAACAGATGGCCAGTCCAGGTTCGCTGCAGTTAACAGGGCACTCAAAGCCAGCACACTGGGACAACCCAGAAGGATGGAAGGGGGAGGGAGGTGGTCAGGGGGTTTGGAACAGGGGGACACATGTACACCCATGGTTGATTCATGTCAATATATGGCAAAACCCACCACAATGTTGTAATTAGCCTCCAGTTAAAATAAATTAATTAGAAAAATAGTTGTGATTTTGGTGTGCTTGTGAAGGGAGTTGAGCTCAGGGTTTTTCCACCCCTCTGTCCTGGCCAACCCCTTGGTGGTAGCCTTTTTACATGTATTTTTTATAAAGCCTTTAGTCTCTCTTTTCTTGACATTTTACAGTCTGATTTGTCATCATTAAGGGAATTCTCTGAGTCCCAGTGACCATTTACAAAAAAGAGCTTACTTCACCTTCCTCTCTCCCTTATTTTCAGTTACATCATTTCTACTTTGTTATAACACTTATGTATTATATTCCCACCCTTAGTCCCACCTTTTAGTCTTGGTTCAATTAATGAAATGCTCACAATCATTTCTTTTCCTAAAGTTTCCCTAGTCATATCCTCTAGTAGATTCCTCTGGAAGCCTCAGGACGATATTCCATGAGTGCCTAAAGTGGCTTTTTTCTCATATTCCCAAATGTTTGTTTGAGGATTTTTCAGTTTAAGGTACTGTGTAATTATTTTCTGCTACTTAGCATTTTTTTCAGGAAATTTTCATCAGCTGAGATGTATACTCATTTCTGTCTTCTTTTTATGGTGGCTTTATGAACATGTAAACTGCTTTGATCTATTTACTTCACTGACAGGCTTGGCAATTTTGAATGGCTTATAAGCTTCCAGGTTTAAGGATGCTCTCTGCTCTGTGTAGTAAAGAACAACTTCTTTAACGGATGACAGTTTTGTGGGTGATAGTTGTGTGCTCCCTTTTCTTTTATGGTTATTTGTTTATAGGATCCTGAATTTCACCTCTTCAATTTTTTTTCCAGTTAACCATTCAGAATCCAAAGGACATGCCCCAGTTCCTTTGACTTTCTTCTACCAGAAGAGACTGCTTGAATATACCAGGACTTTTTTCAGTATTTTCACAGTTGAAGTGGACTGTTGGCTCACCCTTAAGCTTTGTACTTCCAGATCCCTTTTTAACATTTTCCAGACCTTTAACACATCCTTTGTCCTCCACAAAAGTTTGCATCAAAAACTCAAAAAATAACTACTGGAAGAACAAAGATAGAGGCTTCAGGCTTCAAGCTATATTACAAAACTATAATGATCAAAACAGCATGGCAATGGCATAAAACAGACATACAGACTACTGGAACAGAAGAAAGAACTGGGAAATAAATGCACACATATATGGACAATCAATTTACAACAAAGGAGCCTAGAATATACAATGGGAAAAGCACAGTCTTCAATAAGTGTTGTTGGGAAAACTGGATAGCAGCATGCAAAAGAATGAAACTGGACCCAACTTCAACTTATACCATACACAAAAATTAAATCAAAATGAATCAAAGACATTAATATAAGGCCTAACACTCTAAAACTCTAAAAGGAATTCTAGGTCATAAGCTCCTTGATATCAATCTTCGTGATGAATTTTTTATATTTGACACCAAAACCAAAGGCAAAAAAAGCACAAACAAACAGCAGGGTTACATCAAACTAAAAAGTTTCTGCACAGCAAAGGAAATCATTAACAAAATGAAAAAGCAACCTACCAAATGGGAGAAAATGTTTCCAAATCATATATTAATATATGATAAGGGGTTAGTATCCAAAATATATAAAGATCTCACATAACTCAACTGCAAAAAAATCCAATTATAAATGGGCAAAATACTCATTTTTTCTAAAGAACACATACATAAGATCAATAAGCACATGTAATGATGCTCAATATAACAAATCATCAGGGAAGTACAAATCAAAACCACAATGAAGTATCACCTCATTCCTATGAAAGTGGTTATCATCAAAAAGACAAGAAATAAGTGTTGGTAAGGATGTGGAGAGAAGGACACATTTGTGCATTGTTGGAGGAGTGTAGACTGATGCAGCCACTATGCAAAATAGTACGAATGTTTCTCAAAAAGTTAAAAATATAATAACTACCACATGATGCAGCAATTCTTCTGGATAATTATCTGAAAGAAAAAAAATGACTATCTGAAAGATGTCCGCACCCCGTGTTCACTGTAGCACTAGTTCAAAAGCCAGGACAGGAAAATACACTAAGTATCCAATGATGGATGAATCGATAAGAAAATATGTGTGTGTATATGATGGAAAATTATTCAACCATAAAGAAGGAAACTTTGCCATTTGTGACACCATGGATGGAATTTGAAGACATTACGCCAAAGTGGAGTAAGTTAGACAGAGAGAGAGACAAATACTGTATGATCTCATGTGTGGACCTAAGAGCAAAAAACAAAAAATCTGAATTCACAAGTACAGAGTTCAGATTCAAGGGTCTGGGAGTAGGCAAAATAGATAAAGGGGGTAAAAAATACAAACTTCCAGCTACAAATTAATAATGGGATATAATGTAAAGCATGGTGGTTATAGTAATACTGTACATTTGAAAATCACTAAAAAATAGAGCTTAAAAGTTATCAATCAGAAAAAAAAATGTCTACTTATGTGTGGTGATGAGTGTTAAGATTTATAGATACGAATACTGAATCATTGTTATATACCTGAAAATAATATAGTGTTATATGTGAAATACAGCTCAATAATAATAAAAACTCTTCAGCAATTTTTCATCCATATTTATTTTTACTTACAGGTAGTTTGCAAACTGTAGTGTTCTCTAGTTGTGCTAAAGGTGTGGATCATCCATGGCTTTGCTTTAGATTATTCTATACAGTTTCCAGAAAATGTGTAAGAGACATCTGGGTTTTGGTGCATTCCACTACCTTTAGGAAACTAGATTCCAAATTTTTTCCCCTTAGTCAACTGACTTTAGTCAACCCCATAATACAGGAGACTGAGAAAAGGATGAGAGTATAGCAAAGAGTCCTTTAAACCATGATATGCCATTTCAACCTGATAGTGGGGCTCCTAGGCTCATACCTGGTGATATAGGAACACCTAATTCATAAGAGTCAATCTCTATTAAAGCCTTTGACTGTGTGACCACAATACACTGTGGAAAAGTTGGCTTAAAGCTCAACGTTCAGAAAACTAAGATCATGGCATCCAGTCCCACCACTTCATGGCAAATAGACGGGGAAACAGTGGAAACAGTAGCTGACTTTATTTTTCTGGGCTTCAAAATCACTGCACATGGTGATTGCAGCCATGAAATTAAAAGACACTTACTCCTTGGAAGGAAAGGTATGACCAATCTAGATAGCATATTGAAAAGCATAGACATTACTTTGCCAACAAAGGTCCGTCTAGTCAAGGCTATGGTTTTTCCAGTGGTCATGTATGGATGTGAGAGTTGGACTGTGAAGAAAGCTGAGCACTGAAGAATTGACGCTTTTGAAGTGTGGTGTTTTAGAAGACTCTTGAGAGTCCCTTGGACTGCAAGGAGATCCAACCAGTCCATTCTGAAGGAGATCAGCCCTGGGTGTTCATTGGAAGGACTGATGCTGAAGCTGAAACTCCAGTACTTTGGCCACCTCATGCGAAGAGCTGACTCATTTGAAAAGACACTGATGTTGGGAAAGACTCAGGGCAGGAGAAGGGGACAACAGAGGATGGGATGGCTGGATGGCATCACTGGCTCAGTGGACATGGGTTTGGGTGGACTACAGGAGTTGGTGATGGACAGGGAGGCCTGGCGTGCTGTGGTTCATGGGGTTGCAAAGAATCAGACACGACTGAGCAACTAAACTGAACTGAATCTCTATTAAACCTAATCACAAACGAAGAGCTGTTTTTCAGGAAGAGAATTATTGGCCTAGGAAAATGCAACTGTTTCAAATCTTGGAGGTCTTTTTTCACTGTTTTTCTAGCAGAAATTAGACACATTTCAAGTACATTGGACCCACTGAGTCAAAATTGGTGAACTGCATAGCTGATTACATTGCTGCTTTCACCATATTTTGCCTGAGACCCCTATTCAAAACCCATTAACTTCTGATCACACAGTAAATACACCAGTGTAGTTTTTCCCTAATGTGTGTGTTTGGATTATGGTTCCTTAAAAATCTTCAATTTGTTTCTGAGAAGTTATAATATATCTTTTTACTTAAAAGAAATTTAGATAAAATACAGAAGAGACAGATAGACCAATTTATCATTGCACTGTATCTGGAGTGAAGGGAACTAGAAGTGTGACCTCATATGCTTTCCTCATAATCATGTATTTTGTAATCCTTCCACAGCCTAATAAAAACACATACAAATGTTTTCTCCCTCTTTACCCAAAATACATCAATTTCTAAACTTTACTTTTTTCCCATCGCTTTCTATATTAGGAATAAAGAGTATTATTTTGTACAACCTTTTCAGTTCAGTTCAGTTCAGTCACTCAGTCGTGTCCAACACTTTGCTACCCCATGAACCGCAGCACGCCAGGCCTCCCTGTCCATCACCAACTCCTGGAGTTTACCCAAACTCATGTCCATTGAGTTGGTGATGCCATCTCACCATCTCATCCTCTGTCGTCCCCTTCTCCTCCTGCCTTCAATCTTTCCCAACATCAGTGTCTTAAAATGAGTCAGCTCTTCGCATCAGGTGGCCAAAATACTGGAGTTTCAGCTTTAACATCAGTCCTCCCAATGAACAACCAGGACTGATTTCCCTTAGGATGGACTGGTTGGATCTCCTTGCAGTCCGAGGGACTTGCAAGTCTTCTCCAACACCACACTTCAAAAGCATCAATTCTGTGCTCAGCCCCCTTTACAGTCCAACTCTTCCTATTCACCAATAAATGTATTATTTAATCAGTCCCCTAATGAGGGCTTCCTTGATAACTCAGTCAGTAAAGAATCTGCCTGCAGCACAGGAGACCCCAGTTCGGTTCCTGGGTCGGGAAGATCTGCTAAAGAAGTGATAGGCTACCCACTCAAGTATTCTTGGGCTTCCCTGGTGGCTCAGCTGGTAAAGATCCACCTGCAATGTGGGAGACCTGGGTTCAATCCGTGGGTTGGGAATATCCCGTAGAGAAGGGAAAGGCTAATTCCATGGACTGTATAATCCATGGTGTCGCAAAGAGTCAGACAGGACTAAGCAACTTTCACTAGTGATGGGTATTACAGTTACAAAATGTTTCAATAAATAGTTTTACACATACTATTTCACACATGTGCAAGTATATTCCAGAAGTAGGACTTCCGGATCAAAGATTTAAGTATTTGTAATTTTGGATGATAGCTGAATAATTGCTCTCTACATGAATTACACTAATTTATAATCTCACCTGAAATGTATGAAAATGCTCATTTTATTCAATGCTTCCAAAGGTTTATCAACCTTTTGAATTCCTGTAAATCTAACTTTTCAGATTGCATTTTTTTATGAGATAAAGCACTTTTTCATATGTTTAAGGGCCAAGTCTTCTGTCTTCATACATTTTGCCCATTTTCCTCGAGTGGACGTTCTTTTCATTGATATTTATAAATATTAGAGATTAGCACTTTGTGAATCAATTCACAATTATTTTTCAAGTTTTATCATTTCTCTTTTGACATAACTTTTAGCATTTTCTTGCCACACAGGATTTCCTTTTTAAATTGGACTTTCACCTTCTTCTATGATGACCTTTAGATTGTGAGTCATAGTTAGGGAAAACATCACACTCTAATATTGTAAAAGGAAAACCAGAGAAGAGAGGTAAGGTTAAACTCTCTGCATAACTTTTCTGATCTTTCTGCTTACCATGGTTTTTAAACAAGCCAAGGATCATAGCTACTTAGTACTTCGTATTTCAGTCATAGCTCCTTGCACAAAGTTGCACAAAGAATTTGATCAACGGCTGTCTTTAGAAGTGTTTCCCTGTCGAGTGAACAGCATGACATAGCTAAGAAAGTTACCAATTAATAATGGCTTGTGGTTAATAGCTTATTATAGAGCCTGTGCTATAAGAATTAAATCAGCAAGTAATTAGTAGCTATGTTCACAAGTGAAATTTCATATGCAGTATGAACAAAATTAACCATTACATCAACCATTACAAGCTCAAACATTACATCACAGAGACAGCGCTTGATATGAATGCACTGATTTATATATTTCTATTTAAAGGGAACAGAAAGAATGAGAAACCAGTACATTAAATGACTACTATACATTATATAGTTCCACCTAAACAATACAGGCTACCACTTGAGTGCTTTCTACTTGGAAGTGTTTTTACCTTTAACATTGTAAAGTTACCATGATTATACAGATTTGAAATTATAGCTTCGAATGATTAAAAATCATGTACAAACTCAGAGTTATTACTTGGCTGTGGCAGAACCGGTAATCAAACCTGAGGCCTGTATATACCTGCCATACAGGTATGGCAGCTATGGCAGAACTGGTAATCAAAGGCCAAAGTTCGTATGTTTCCCACCATATAACTATGGATCTCCAAATGCACTGTGTGATTGATTGGTAAACTCTCTGAACTGTGATGTACAGTTGATCCTCCAAGAACACAGGGGGTTAGGAGTATCCACATTCCAGTATCCATGCTTCCATACCGGCAGATTCAACCAACCACAGATGATGTACTATAGCAGAATATATTTATTGAAAAAAACTCAAATATAAGTGAACACACACATTTTGTTCAAGGGTCAACTGTATAATATATATATATATATTTTTTTTTTTTTACTTTACAATATTGTCTTGATTTTGCCATATTTGTGGGAACTTGTAATTATATTTGGGCCATTCCAAACATTTCTATGGAAAACTGAATTAATTTGTCTGTTTATCTTCTGGTTTGAACCTGAGTCACCTCTGCATCTCAAGGGTATTTCCATAGCAGTTGACAAAATACTCACTGTATGTTTGCTGAAGGAGTGATATGAAGCTGTGAATCACAGAAGTTAAACTGTAAAATCAGATGTCAGAAAGAAATTAACACTAGTTAAGGATAATGTTTATGCTCATTCAATTTTGAAAATCTAAGGCAACAACCTAGAGAAAGTATTAAGTATGGTCCAATGGAATGAACCTTCTTTAGAGGATGCAATCAAGACTAATTTACTATCTCCAATAACTTCTGCTAAAATAATTTCAGAAGAAATACATGCAGCTATTTAATATTCTACTTATCAAAACCCTATATTCCATACAATGAGATGATTATCAAAGCTAGTATCTGGTATCTAACCAGTGCAAAGATTTTTGTCTCTTTTGGAAACCATCATTAGAAACTGATCACAGATGTATGCTGCTGAACTATTAAACAGCCCAAATGACCTGAGTTCATTAATTATTCATAAGAAAGAGGGGAAAACATCACTGGGTTAATCAACAAAATATTTCTACTGGTCCCTAAAAACGACTTTGTTAGTATGTTTCACAAAACTATTAATTTTCTTCCTGCATTATCCTTTGCTTTGATCCCAACGAAGACACTGAGCCTACGGAAACCAAGTAAGGGAAACTGGTTTTTAGAAGGGCAAGGCAATTGTGAGAACTAAACTTTTTGCGCATACTAATAAACAAGTGAGACACACGCATATTAGAAACACTGTATATTTAATGTCAAAGAATTTGAATTCAAGTACAAAAATTAAACAACACATGATTTCAACATTAAAAAACCATAACACTTCTTACTCAACTATACATCGAATATCAAAAAAACAGAAGTATAACTACAAAAACCTTGAATATATTAACAGCAAAATTATAATTTATTTTTACAACAAATAATTATTAACTAAAATATTTATAGTTATTTTCAAGGACCACAATGGTAGACTGCTTTTTCTTTAGTACTGCATAAAATTTGCATCTTAATCTTTTTGCCCTTCATTTCTTTTTACATAATAGTTAGATGCTTCTGGTTATATGATTGTTCTAATCTCTGATACAGATAAGTGATCCTTGGTAATCAAATTTAGTGCTTTAATACTTGTGAAACTCTATTTAGTAAAGTTACAATGAAAAAATGTAATGTAAACTTCTGGGTTCTATTGACCACTCAAGAATCAGAAGTTATTTAAAATCCCAAAAATTTAAAACGAACAGTAGTTTGTTATACCTTTATCAAGAGAAATCACTGAGTAACTTTTTAACTGTAGGATTTTTACAAGTTTTACAATTGTAGGTTATTTTGATGTTTACTATGGCTGATGTTTACTATGTTGAATATGTAATTTTCATTTTAAAACCAAATGTACAGACCCGATTCTAAAATAAAACAGTATTTTAATGTGCATGCTTTACAAAGAAACTTCATATTCCTGTTTACAGTATTTTCTTCAGAAGAATGAGGCCTGATTGGAGATATATAATCGCTGTCCAACATGGCTGCCATTAGCAAGAGGTATCGTTGGTGACAAGGAATAGCTTGAATAAGAGTAAGGCCTTGAAGTATAAGGAAGCACGCTGGGAGTCCCAGAAGAGAGAGTAGCACTAACAGGGGAAAGACTATTTATTGAGCTGCGACGGAAATTGTAGTCTGTAAATAAATACATAACAATTATGCTGCACATCTTTATGGTTACAAATTTAACTCAAAGGGACAACGCATTATAACTATAATCACAGTTTAACATAATGTTCTAAAACTTTCAAAATCCTGATTATCTTATATTGCTGGTAAAGACTATTTCAGCATTCACTGCATTGCAAATCCTGACAGTTTCATCAGTTATGTAAACTTTCACTGACACAATGCTTCAGAGATCTTACTAGAATGCATTCTTGGATATCTATCAATTGTTTTGTGTCTTTATGATCACCAAAAAAGAGAACCTCTGATTTCTCTTACTCTATTCACAATGAAGCTCCTGTTAAATCTGATATTGACACTAAGGGGTAGGTCATCCATGAAGAAAAGATATAAAACACTGAATTCATTATTTGCTTCTTTTTAAAAATTGTGTTAGGTGAAACATTTACCCCTGGATTGCAAAAATTGTCTAACATTTCATTACTTAAATATTAATATAAACAATTATACAACTCGACAAACCAACTTAATATCAGAATCCTACCAGTACCATAAAACAGTAAAATGAATCTTCATAAAATAAATGTCAAGAAACCATTATCAACTTACAATATTGAGAAATCCAAAAATTAATCCAAATTATTTTTTGAAAACCAGTACTTGAAATATTACTATTCCAAAATAAACATTAATCTTATGTAGATGCAATTTCCTGCTTCATTAATTATAATGTTTAGAGATGTGTGTGACCATTAAAGACCAAATCTGTTAAATCCTGTACTTTCCAAAAACTCAACTATGTTCTTTAGTGTAGAGTAAGTCAAAGAGTGTGAAAATGACTATAAAATGATTACTTATAAAAGGTATGGTACTTCTAGGAATGGAAGAAATTAGGTCATCTAATATATAGGTCAAGTTTTTTCTACATTTTCCTGGTACTATAAATGAGGCTTAAAAATGAACATTAACTTAGTATTGTCATGGAACTTAATAGTAGGCCAACAGGAATGAGATCAACTGCAGGGGAATAAGCTCAAGAAACATCAGAAAGAACCTAGTTAAGAAAAAAAAATGGAAAAAATAAAAATCAGTTAAATGTAAGTTTAATTTCTAGCACTGTAAAACTCTAATTAGAATAATTTTTATAAACTTTTAATGGTACCATAAGATCAATGAAAGCAGTTTGCTACAAGAAGACAAATACCAAGACATCCAGCTAAAAATATTTTCAATATTTGAAACTGGATAAGGAACTATCCATTTGATACCATTTGCTTTCCTAATATCCAGGTATTATAGAATAAAGTAACATAAATCCAGGTATTATAGAAATTTTTTTTTCTTCTTTTAAAGGATCCTCTTTGCCTGAAGCATTACAATATTGAGTATAAACAGAAATCTTAATGTTTCTGATAATTCTAATAATTGTTTTTTTTAAAGTTCTGATTCTCTCCTCTCATTCTAAAGATTATCACACAATCAATTCCTTATTCATATAGTTCATGCTTTCAAATTTTAACAGTGTAATCACAGACAAAATGATTTAAAAGAACAGATCTTTAAATAGTTATACTTGTGTATGGGGAAATGAAGTTTTCAGAAAAATCACTTTCACTTTGGGTTTATATCCATTCAAGATCTAATGCAGCCTGTTCATGGAATGTGGCTGAGAGAGAGATTTTCAGAAGATTTCACAAAGAAGATACAGACAACTGGCTACTTACAGAGTGCTCATTAGGTCTGAAGAACTGCATTTTTGATATACCCCTACTGTAAACCTTCAATTTAAAAACACACTAATGACCACTGTAGTCTCACATTCTGAAGGAGACTAAAATATAAAATTAAAAGGGCACTTTGATGGCTTTATTCATAGAGGATAAATAAAGAAAAAAAATTCTCCCTAATACTACGAAGATTGGGAAATAAAAGGCTTCAGATGTTTACAAGCATTTCAAAAAAAATTCTTTTGCAATCAAAAACTCTAAATATATTCAGAAAAACATCTGGGTGTCTAGAAAATATAATACATACCAAACTTGAGATAATACCTGTGAGATAAATCTAGATGAATTGTATTTCCTCTAATATATAATTTATGTATCACAGACAACAGAACTCAGAAACATCACTGATTTCTATGAAACAACAAATTAACAAATGAATTAAAATTCCTAACATATATTTACTTGCCCACCTCTGCTTTTTCTTCCCAATGAACATCCTTAGTTCTTGTTCATCCTCTGTTTCTGCCTCAGACTGGGATATGGACTCCCCTCCCCCCTTCTTCTTATGGGAATGATACAGAGCCAATTTCAGGATTTGTTTCACACTGATAATTATTTAACTGTCTTAACACTTTTTAAATTGAGGTAAAATTTACATTTTACATTTAAATTGAGGTACAATTTACATGGGGCTTCTCTAATAGCTCAGCTGGTAAAGAATCCACCTGCAATGCAGGAGACCTGGGTTTGATCCCTGGGTTGGGAAGATCCCCTGGAGAAGGGAAAGGCTATCCACTCCAGTATTCTGGCCTGGAGAATTCCATGGAATGTATAGTCCATGCGGTCGCAAAGAGTCGGACACGACTGACTTTCACTTTCACAATTTACATACAATAAAATGCATACATCTTATGTGTTCATTACAATGAGTATTGCTAACTATAAAAACCTATGTAAACAACACCTAAAGCAAGATATAAAACATATCCGTCAATCTAGAAGATCCCATTATCCATTTCAGAGCCCTTCTATTGGAGGCAACCACTTTCTGATTTCTAGCATTATTAGTTTAGTTTTGCCTGTTCTCGGACTTTATATAAAATGAATTCTTAAGGTACTTTTTATGTCTAGATTCATTCATGTTATATCAGTAGGCTGTTCATTCTTATTGTTGAGTAAGTAGTATTCCACTGTATGAATACACCACAATTTCTTTATCCATTTACCTGTTGATAAAAATTTGAGTTGTTTCTAACTTTGACTATTATGATTAAGCTGTTATATACATTCTTATACAAGTTATTTAGTGAATACATATTTTCATTTCTTTGGGGTAAATAACTAAGAGTAGAATTGCTAGGTGATAGTGTAGAGACAGATACTGCTAAACAGTGCATTTACAGCAGTACACACATATTGCAGTGATATGAAATGATATCTCATTTTGGTTTTAATTTGTATTTCCCTTATGTCTAAGGATTCCCTGGTGGCTCAGACAGTAAAGAATCTGCCTGCAATGCAGAAGACCCAGGTTTGATCCCTGGGTTGGGAGGATCCCCTGGAGAAGAAAATGGCAACCCACTCCAGGCTTCTTGCCTGGAGAATCCCCATGGACAGAGGACCCTGGTGGGTTACAGTCTACAGGGTCGCAAAGAGTCACACACGACTAACATTTTTACTTGCACAAAATTTCATCGTAAAATTTAGAGGTCTCCAGATAATCTGGGTTGAAGAAAACCTCACAGCCTGCTAAATGGGGGCTACATTCGTACTTGTTGTGGCATGCAAGAGACTGGTGGAACACAACCAAGCTGTTTAAATTGCAGAAGACAAGTTGCAAAGATCTGAGATGCAAAGGCTGGCTACAGGCATATTTCACTGCATGTAGCATCTGAAAAGATTCTTTGTTATGATTTATGAGGGTCCTGGTTAGGTCTTGGTTCTGACCCCAGTGACTTGCAATAAAAATGAACCCAAAGGCTTGAACTAGACATTTTACTAAAATGGTCACTTACTGATCATTCTTACTGGTTTTTTTCTTCTTACTGTTGATATCAATAAAGTTTTTTACTAATTAAATTCTCTAAATCAAAATATTAAATAGGAATAGCTTGAGTCCTCAGAAGTCTCTACTTAAAACCACCTCTTTCACTGAAGAATATTACCAACAAAAGATGGTTGATTTGAGTGACTTTTCCATATTCCACACAGTTAAACAGAGAAAACAAGTCAAAAATTAGGCCTTCTAACTCCTAGGAAAGTACTATTTTCACCTGATCAAGCTCTTTTACTGTGACAATTTTCTCACTGGGTTGAGAGAAAGTGTTTCAAAAGGGTGTTGTGGGCAGGGTGAGAGAAAGAGAGCGCTGAAGCTTCCCAGGTGGCTCAGTTGGTAAAGAATCTGCCCGCAATGTGGGAGGACCCAGGTGTGATCCCTGGGTTGAGAAGACCCCCTCATATAGGGAATGGCAACCGACTCCAGTATTCCTGCATGGAGAATTTCACTGACCAGAGGAATCTAGTGGACTACAGTCATGGGGTCACAAAGAATCAGACATGATTGAGTGACTAACACTAAGCTACCCGGCTTCTGCTTGCACCTACCCACACCCTCATTTTGCACTTCAACACACAACTCTGCATTCCCTTGCTTTAAATGCTAAACTTTTATGCAACATTTCATTTAAGGAAAAGGCCCCTTTGTACAAAAAAAATGTTATGAGTAACTTGCTCTAACACAATGCTTTATTAGAGATATCATTTTAATCAAATCCTCTAAAATTCCATATTTATATGCTGAATGAAAACATTTTTACAGAATAAATTTGATTTATAGGCTTAACCTTAAGAGGGCCCTTAATTCCAGAAGACTCTGAAGCTATGTCTGGAGTGAGCAGGATCGTGAGTCATAGCCATGGTGCCACGTGGTGCCAGGGAGGGAGTGCAGAGCCTGGCAGAACATGTCCCACCTGCTTGCCAGTCCTACCTCTGCAGTGAACACACTGTGGCCTCCGACCCTTCTCTGTCCAGCATGAGACAAACGCCACCAATATGTTTCTCAGTGGAAACTAAGAAATAGGTATACTGATTTATTCTGTTTGAGTCTTGCTTTTCTGTTTCTCTCTTACACATCCTGATGGAACATCACACAATCGCCAGCTGCTTTTGTCTCATACAAAGGAGAAAGCCTTAATAGAGACCTGAAAGTGAGTTCCGAGAAAGCATCCTCTCATATTAATCTTTTTCTTTTAGTTTCTAACCAGACACTCTTTGAATTCATTTTCCATTACAAAGTAAATTCCTCGTAATTGGTTTTTTCCTTTCTCCTTGTTAGCTCTGTGAATTCTACCTTGATATCCACCTCTTCTTTCTGATGTACCTTTTTAAAGTGTACGATTCAGTGATTTTTAGTACAGGCATAAAGTTATGCAAACAAACACCACTATCCAGAGCATTTTCAAGACCCTCAACAGAAATCTGTATGTACCTATTAGCAGTCACTCCCCATTCCATCTCCTCCAGCCCCAGCAACCACTCACTTTTCTGTTTCTACAGATTTGCCTATTACAGATTTTTCATATAAATGAAATTACATAATTAAGGTGGTCTTTCTTAACTAACATAGCATGATTTAAAGGTTCATCCATGTAGTATGTATCAGAACTTTTTTATAGCCATCGTATAGAGATAATGCATTTTGTTTATCAAATTGTTTATCCATTTGTTTATCAATGGACATTCACCTTTTGGTTGTTGGGAATAATACTGCTAAAGAGTACGTGCGCAAAATTTTGTGTGAACATATGTCTTCAATTCTCTAGAGTGAATAACTAGGAATGGAATTACTGGGTCATATGGTAAACTCTGTTTAACTTTCTGAGGTATTGCCAATGATTTTCCAAGAAACTATATACCATTTTAACACTCCCAACAGCAATGTGAAGCACCCGATGTTTTGACCTGTGAAAAACATTTCCACCTTTAACATGTATTTTAAGCATTTCTTTAGATTTCTATGAAATCTCTATCAAAATTTTGAAAAAATTTCATTTTACCATTTTTTATTTCAATTTCTAATATTCTAATAGCCATAACTATAGTAACTCAATAACTTTCTTTTACTGAACCACTGAATTTCATCTTTAAAATAGTTTTTTCTAACAGTATTATATATATCTAGAGTATTTTTAAAAGGCTGGGTTCAAACATAGACATTAAAATCATGTATGTTAGAAAACAATTAACATTTATCATTCATTATGCTGTATTTCTATCCTAGTACAGAAGACCAAGAGCTAACTGTATAGCAGAGGAAAGCATTTTCAGAATTGGTAATTATTAAGCAACTATAACCTATGAGATATTTAAAAATCATTAACTAAATTTTTATGTGGTATTTTTGACTGGACTACATTAGGAGTATCAAATTTACTGGTATTTTTACCTCATTTACTTTCCCTACTTCAAGTAAATTTTTTTTAAGTATTTTTATTTCCTACTTAATTTTTCCTATCAGGTGACTGACAGTAAAGGGCAAAGAGTACACATGCAATGACCGATGTGTTTCTTTAAGAGTAGGCCCACAGAGTAGCTGAGGTCAGTTATTTCTGTTTTAATATGATTTATAGGAGGGTTTGAATATGATAATCTTAGTAATAGGCAGCTGGGTAAGAAAGTTACTGTCTATAACTGTTTCCTTATAAGCTTATAGTTAATTAGTTCTCTGATTTTACTAGATGATTCTATTTCTCAGATTCAATTTTGAGGGGAAATTATTAATTAAATTATGGACTGCAGCCTACCAGGCTCCTCCACCCACGGGATTTTCCAGGCAAGAGTACTGGAGTGAGCTGCCATTGCCTTCTCCACATTACAGTGTAATTCCCATATAATTTTGAAGATACGGGTTTAAAATTTTTACTCTAAAAACTTTGATACCATATATCATAAACATTTTGTCAATTATCTGTATTATTATTAGCAGCTGTTTCATTCTAAATTATCTAAAGATTATAATTGAAACCCCAAAACAAAGATCTGAAACCCTTGAAAATGCAAACTAATATCACTACAGTGAAAGCAATCAGTTTCAGTGCCTGCCTGGGAAAGAGGACCCAGAAGAATAAGTGGATTATAGTAAAGGTGACAGAAATCTTCTTTTTCTTGATTTCACAAATTTATAAAGCAAAACTGACCAGAAGTGTACACTTTAAATTTGAGCATTTTATTGTATTTTAATTATACCTTAAAAAAGCTAGAAAGAAATCCCAAGCATTTCTCTGGGTTAGTTTAAGTTTCCCAAACTACATCCCACACAATTCTTGAAACAAGAATCCCTTGGGCCAAAAAACATCTTAGGAAAATTTTAGGAAAGATGGATCTAACAGCTAAACAAATTGTACTATAGTTATTCAGGACGCTAACTGCAATGCATTATAACTTCCAAGGGGAGTATATATAGTTCATGGTTCCTCCCAAACGTGAGCACAGAAACAGCTGTTTCACTGAACAACTGTGCAAATCAGTATAGGAAGAACCTTTAATAAGACTACTATATAATGGGAAAACATTAAAAAGAAATCAGAAAAATTCTTAAAATATGTTAAATACAGCAATTATAAACTCAAATGTCTTCAGAGGCCAAGATGTAACAAAAGAGCTGAAAAAGGACCAAATGTAAAATAATAGGTGTTCAGCTATTTGTACTGAAGTGAAACCTAGCTGCTTTCCTGTCAAAAAATTGAAGAGACCAAACAAATTCTTTCTAGAACTTCCAGTATGCTACCTTTGTATTAAGAGATTTAATTGTGTCAAATTCCTTTTAATGCTAGTTTATATACCATTTGGAAAAAGAAGAATAAAAGAGCAGCCTATGAGAGGGAAAATTATGATTTGAGTTATAACAAACTAGGCTTCCTAGGTGGTGCTAGTGGTAAAGAACTCACTTGCCAATGCAGGAGACAGACACGAGTTCGATCCCTGGGTTAGTAAGACCCCCTGGAGGACAGCATGGCAACACACCAGTATTCCTGTCCGAATCCGAGGTCCAGAGGAGCCTGGCAGGCTACAGTCCATAAGGTCACAAAGAGTCAGACATGACCGAAGCGACACCACACATACAAAACTAGGCTTCAGTATAGCTTAAAAATTGTAGCTCACTACAAAAACTGTCTGAGCCAAGGTGAAGACACAGCTCTAAGAAAGATAGCAACTCTTTTCAAGTTTCATTTCCGTCAGTAAATTTAGCCTTCATACTTTAAAATTTGAACAAAAAAAAAAATTGTAGGGAAGGCAGTTCTGAAACAGCATCACATATTTAAAAATTTTAACTAAGAGTAAGATCTATACAAATAAAGTTTTAAGTTTCAAATTTAAACATATTGCTTGTATCTGAAGTATGGTGCTCTCTGTTCAGTTGCTAAATCATGTCCTACCCCATGGACTGTAGCACACTGGGTTCCTCTGCCCTTCACTGTCTCCCAGAGTTTGCTCAAATTCATGTCCATTAAGTTGGTGAGCCTATCTAAATATCTCATCTTCTGCTGCACCCTTCTTTTTCCCCTTTCTCCTTCTGCCTTCTATCTTTCCCAGAATCAAGGTCTTTTCCAGTGAGTTAGATGTTTACATCAGGGGGCCAAAGAATTAGAGCTTTAGCACCATCATCAGTCCTTCCAATGAATGATCGAGGTTGATTTCTTCCTGGGTGTCCAAGGGACTCTCTCAAGAGTCTTCTCCCACATCATAATTCAAAAGCATCAATTCTTAGCATTCAACCTTCTTTATAGTCCAACTCTCATATCCGTAGGTGACTATATGAAAAAACCATAGCTCTGACCATACAGACCTTGTTGGCAAAGTGATGTCTTCTTTTTAATACACCGTCTAGGGGCTTCCCTGTTAGCTCAGTTGGTAAAGAATCTGTCTGCAATGCAAGAGATTCCTTGGTTGGGAAGATCTGCTAGAGAAGGAATAGGCTACCCAACCCAGTATTCTTGGGCATCCCTTGTGGTTCAGCTGGTAAAGAATTCACTTGCTTGAGGGAGACCTGGGTTCGATCCCCGGGTCTGGAAGATCCTCTGGATAAGGGAAAGACTACTGACTCCAGTACTCTGGACTAGAGAATGCCATGGACATGCACAGTCCATGGGGTCACAAGGAGTCGGACATGACTGAGCAGCTTTCACTTTCACTTAGGTTTCTCATAGCTTTCCTCCCAAGGAGCAAACATCTTTTAACTTCAAGGCTGCAGTCACTGTCCACAGATAATTTTGGAGCCCAAGAAAAGAAAATCTGTAACTGCTTCCACTTTTTCACCATTTCCCATGAAGTGATGGGATCAGATGTTGTGACCTTAGTTTTTTGAATAAGTGAAGCCAGCTTTTTCACTCTCTTTCACACTTATCAAGAGGCTCTTTAGATTCTCTTCCCTTTCTGTCATGAGAGTGGTATCATTCGAATATCTGAGGTTCTTGATATTTCTCCTGGCAGTCTTGATTTCAGGGTGGAGGAATTTCACATGGTGTACTCTGCATATAAGTTAAATAAGCAAGGTGACAATATACAGCACTCCCATACTCCTTTTCCAATTTTGAACCAGTCAGTTGTACCATGTTTGGGTCTGCTATTTCATGACCTGCATACAGGTTTCTTGTTTATCAGGAAACTAAGGTGGTCTGATAGTCCCATTTCCTGAAGAACTTTCTAGTTTGTTGTGATTCATACAGTGAAAAGCTTTAGACATAGTCAATGAAGCAGAAGCAGATGCTTTTCTGGAATTCCTTTGCTTTTTCTACAATACAATGAATGCTGGCAATTAAATCTCTGGTTCCTCTGCCTTTTCTAAAAGGCATCTGGAAGTTGTACATCTGGCTTGTACATCTGGAAGTTCTCAATTCACATACTACTGAAGTCTAGCCTGAAGAATTTTGAGCATTATCTTGCTAGTATGTGAAATGAGTACAATCGTATGGTAGTTTGAACATTCTCTGGCATTACCCTTCTTTGGGATTGAAATGAAAACTGACCTTTTCCAGTTGTATGGCCACTGCTAAGTTATCCAAATTTGCTGGCATATTCAGCACAGTACTTTAACAACATCATCTTTTAGGATTTGAAATAGCTCATTGGAATTCCATCATCTCCACTAGCTTTGTTCATAGTAATGCTTCATAAAGCCCACTTGAATTCATACTCCAGGATGTCTGACTCTGGGTGGGTGACTATGGCATTATGATTATCTGGGTCATTAAGACCTTTCTTGTATAGTTTGTCTCTATATTCTTGATACCTATTCTGAATCTCTTCCGCTTCTGTTAGGTCCTTACTTTTTCTTTCCTTTATCGTGACCATCCTTGCATAAAATGCTCCCTTAATACCTCCAATTTTCTTAAAGAGATTTTTCTACTGTTTTCCTCTATCTCTTTGCATTGCTCATTTAAGTAGGCCTTTTTATCTATCCTTCCCATTTTCTGAAACTCTATATTAAAGTTGGGTATATCTTTCCCTTTCTCTCTTGCCTTTTGCTTCTCTTCTTTCTTCAGCTATTTGTAAAGCCTCTTCAGACAATCACTTTGCCTTCTTGCATTTTTTTTTTTTTGAGATGACTTTGGTCACTGCCTCCTGTACAATGTTTTAAACTTCCATCCATAGTTCTTCAGGCACTCTGTTTCCAGATCTAATCCCTTGACTCTTTTTGTCACTTCCACTGTACTAATCATAATAGATATGATTTAGGTCATACCATAATAGATATGATTTAGGTCATAATGAATGGTTTAGTGGTTTTCCCTACTTTCTTCAATTTAAGTCTGTATTTTGCAGTAAGGAACTCATAATCTGAGCCACAGTCAGCTCCAGGTCTTGTTTTTGCTGACTGTATAGTGCATCTCCATTTTCAGCTGCAAAGAGTATAATCAATTTGACTTTGGTATTGACCATCTTTAACTTATATGCAGAGTACATCATGAGAAATGCTGGACTGGAAGAAACACAAGCTGCAATCAAGATTGCCAGGAGAAACATCAATAACCTCAGATATGCAGATGACACCACTCTTATGGCAGAAAGTGAAGAGGAACTAAAAAGCCTCTTGATGAAAGTGAAAGTGGAGAGTGAAAAAGTTGGCTTAAAGCTCAACATTCAGAAAACGAAGATCATGGCATCTGGTCTCATCACTTCATGGCAAATAGATGGGGAAACAGTGGAAACAGTGTCAGACTCATTTTTTTGGGCTCCAAAATCACTGCAGATGGTGACAGCAGCCATGAAATTAAAAGACGCTTACTCCTTGGAAGGAAAGTTACGACCAACCTAGATAGCATATTCAAAAGCAGAGACATTACTCTGCCAACAAAGGTTCGTCTAGTCAAGGCTATGGTTTTTCCTGTGGTCATGTATGGATATGAGAGTTGGACTGTGAAGAAGGCTGAGCGCCGAAGAATTGATGCCTTTGAACTGTGGTGTTGGAGAAGACTCTTGAGAGTCCCTTGGACTGCAAGGAGATCCAACCAGTCCATTCTGAAGGAGATCAGCCCTGGGATTTCTTTGGAAGGAATGATGCTAAAGCTGAAATTCCAGTACTTTGGCCACCTCATGCGAAGAGTTGACTCACTGGAAGACTCTGATGCTGGGAGGGATTGGGGGCAGGAGGAGAAGGGGACGACAGAGGATGAGATGGCTGGATGGCATCACTGACTTGATGGATGTGAGTCTGGGTGAACTCCGGGAGTTGGTGATGGACAGGGAGGCCTGGCGTGCTGTGATTCATAGGGTCGCAAAGAGTCGGACACGACTGAGTGACTGAACTGAACTGAACTGAACTGATTAACCATCTGGTCAAAACTGTTAGCCTTTGTCCTGCTTCATTTTGTACTCCAAGGCTAAATTTGCCTTACTATTCCAGGTATTGCTTCACTTCCTACTTTTGCATTCCAATGCAAAAGTGTGAGTCTTTCATGGATCACGCCTTGTCATGGCAAAGGAGCTTGTATAACTTAATGAAGCTATGAGCCATGCCATGTAGGGTCACCCAAGATGACTGGGTCATAGTGAAGAGTTCTGCAAAATGAGGTCTAGTGGGGGAACAGATGGCAAACCACTCTAGTATTCTTGCCGCAAGAACCCCATGATCAGTATCTGAAGTATGAGTTATAGTTAATATTTATTGAGCACTTACTAAGTACAAAAAAATAACTACTCAAGATTAGCAGTATTTAATCCTTACAATAGCCTTACAAGGTAAGTACTACTAATTTTCTCTTTAACATGGAGGAAACTGAGGTACAGAAAGATAAAAAACTTACTCAAGAACATACGGGTTACTTCCCAGTGAACTACAACTTTTTTTTTTTTTTTTGGTCTCTATATGTAAAAATGAATTTAGATACTAATAATCTTTACTCAAACTCTAAACTACCTTTAATTTCCTACTAAAATTTATCCTCCTAAGTACCATATTGAAAAAACTAAGTGAATCCTAATAAATTTAGTTTTTATTCTAAACTGTATCAATAATAATTTGGTTTAATAAATCTGAAAAAATCAGCCTTCCCTTGTCAAGTTAGTTTGAGAAATCTGGGGTAATCTACTTATGATATGTTTATTTCAACTACATCTACTTTAAAATACTGTTTGTCATTTGGGTGCTTTACAACGTATACACTAGCCTGTTTAAAGTTTTGAGAAGTCCTAAAATATGGAAACCAGGTTAACTTTTTAAAACTTTGTGTAATGTGTCTATAATAATCAAAGCTATAATCATCAAAAGTTATCACAAGGTTTCATTGGCCAATTTTAAATATTTCTTCTTAAAACTGTAAGAAGAATAATTTATAACTAGCTTTCTGAAAACAAAACATATCACTTAATATTCCTAAGAAGCTTTTTCTTACCTGCTTATTTTCTCCAAATTCTTCTACATAGGTCCAGGCTGAAGAGACTGTGTTCCCTGTCTGTAAGCAGTGAAGACAGAAAAGAATTGAGTCTTTAGACTGATGTTATCCCTATCTTGGAAGTGATGGAATCCTTGATAACTTCAGTTAAAATTATCTGATCAGTAAATATGAAAATAAATTTAGAGGAAAAGAAACAAGTGATAGTTATTTCTGAAGTTCTGCAAAGATGAACAAAGAGCAGTATTTTGCTTTCGGAATGAAAATTACGATTTAATACATTAACAGAATTAACATATCTTTCTATACAAATTAAGACCTTATTGGTTTTTCCAAGAAGGACTACTCTACCAATAAAATAAGAAAAATATTTAAAAAACAAATGAGATTGCCCAATTTTTTATAAGTGGATAGCCAAAGAACCTAAGTGAATTTGAAAAAATCAGTATCATTTCCCTCTGTGTTAAAAAGAAATAAATAGCCAAAATAATACTAACCTTAAAAAATATCTGACTTATTAACAGCTAAACTTGATCTACTTGAAGCCTAACTTAGCTATATACAGTATAACTTTGAATGTCCATCCATTTTGGTGGATCTCTGTATTCAAGTATAAACAAGTAAAAAATGTTTGATCCACATAAAACTATAGACTTTTAAATACTGATCTTACAGATAACTCAGCAGAAAAAGTCACCATATTTTCTGGTTTTTATGTAATAAATTAGGTATTTAGTCAACTCTTCCCAGTGAGAACTAAATACCCAGACATTTATTAAAAGAAAAGCTAACTATCTAAAAGCACCGAGAATGGTCAAGATTGAAGAACTGTGGGACTGTGATCTTAGGCAAGAAGAAACTCAAAGAGGTAAGCACATCTTCTGGAGGTATGTTTTGCCTACAAAGACTGGCAAGTTCTGAAGAGGGATCTGAGAGACAAAGGAAGATGGCAACATACAGACAAATTTCTGAGGATAAGAGAACAAAAACTGGAGTTGAGGAGCATGTCTAGAACCCTCAATAAAACTGAACTAGAAGTAGACCAATTTTAATTTAGTTTAGATGACTAAATTCAAATCTCAATATCTGCCAAGATTAAGACAATCTGAGGTTGCCAGTCCTTTGGTCACCATTTTAAAGCAAGCATATTAACTTTCAGATCATCACGTTTGTCATATATGATACCTGGCATTCAATTAAAAAGAACCAATCATATAAAAAGATAAAATAAAGTCACAAGAAACAGAAGTCAACAGTAACAGAGCTATAGGAAATGTAGACAAACTTTTCAGAACTAGACATCAAAATAATTATGACTGCCATCCTCAAGGAAATAAAAAACAAGACTGAAAATTTTGGAAGAAAAATATAAATCACAACAAAAAAATCAAATGAAATTTCAGAGCTGAGAAATTCAAATAATTACTTTATCATGTTAGACACAGATAAAAAAGGAATTCATAAGCAGAAAGACAAGCCTGAAAAAATATGTAGACTAATTATACAAAAGAATGGAAAAGTATAGAAAGAACACAGTAGATAAATGGGATATAGTAAAATGGTCCAACAGTTCATAACTGGAGTACCATAGAGAAAAACAGAGAAAATGGGACAAAAGCAATATAAGAAAACAGAATAACTTAGAACTTTCTAAAACAAGTGAAAAACACTGATCCAGATTAGAAGGGGTTAAAGTTTCAATTAAGACAAAAAGTAAGAAAATTATACCTAAGTCTACCATAGTAATACTTCTGAAAATCACAGAAGAAACAGAAAATATTGAAAGTAGCCAGAGGAGTTTATAATAAAGGAGTAATGGTCCCAAGATGGCCAAGGAATAGGACGGGGAGACCACTTTCTTTCCCACAAATTCATCAAAAGATCATTTGAACGCTGAGCAAATTCCACAAAACAACTTCTCAATACTGGCAGAGGACACCAGGCACCCAGAAAGGCAGCCCATTCTCTTCGAAAGGAGGTGGGACAAGATATTAAAGATAAAAAGAGAGACAAAAGAGTTAGAGATGGAGACCCAATCTGGAGAGGGAGTTGTGAAGGAGAAGAAGTTTCCAAACAGTAGGAAACCCTCTCACAGGCAGGTCTGTGGGGATTTTTGCAATCTCAGAGGGCAACATAACCCAGAGTGGGGGCGGGGGGAAACGCACAGAATAGGTGCCTAACCGCAACTGCCAACGGAGAAGCAGCCCAGATGCTTGCATCCACCACTAGTGAGTGGAGGCTGGACAGGGAGGCCTGGGTGGCATCATCAGTCCTTGGGGTAAGGACCAGGCCTGAATGCCCTGAGGACAATCTGAGGAAGCTAATGTGAGACAGCAACCCAAACTGGGGAATCGCTAGAGAGGAAAAATAAAGAGAGAGAGAACTTTCCCAAGGAAGGCTCTTTCACGTAGCCTGGCCCGCTCACAGAACAAAGGAGTAAGAGAATATCAAAGGAGAGCGATCCGGCTGCATACAGCCCACCCTCTACCCCCTGCCAGGGCAGAGGCAGGCATGCAAGAGTCAGAGCCGGAAGGCGGGGGCGGGGGCTGCTCCAGTCTCAGCCCCAGAGACGGCATCCTCCACCAGACTGTGAGCAGGGCCCCAGCTGCTAACCACGTCTACCTGGGATCCTGGATGGTTGACTCCTGCCAGGAGGTTGCAGCCTGAGGTAAGCTCCCCAGAGGAGATACACAGCTGAGACGGCACTCCCATGGCATACCGGGGAAACTGAGTGGCTGGGACAGGGGAGGTGGTAAGACGCACAGCCCACCTGGGACAGTGCCCTCACCAAGCACCTGGTTGCCTGAGCTGCTTGGACCTCAAAAGGGCACAGAATGGATGCCCAACCGAGTCTGTGCCCTTGTGGAGTTCCCGAGAACCTGAGCAGCTTAGACCTGGGAAGTGCACAGAAAGCAGGGCCTGCTTTGGACAGTGCCCTGCAGAGCACCCTGGAGCCTAAGCAGTGTAGACCTGGAAAGCACATGCCTCTGTGAGCGGGGGCAAACCCAGTGTGGTCCATACCCTGCAAGCACTCCCTGCACATGCCAGTGGTACTTGTTTGCAGTGTTTCTCCCTCCCCACAACAGAACTGAGCGAGTCAGCCTAGGTAAATGACGGTGTTCGACCCCTTGTGTCAGGGCAGAAATTAGAAGAGACTTGCAAACAGAGGAAGCCAAAATAAACAAATAAGAGAGAACCGCTCTGGAAATGACAGGTCCATCATATTAAAATCCTGTAGTTAACATTGACTAAGCATTGGAGGGGGCCTACAGATCTTGAGAACAAGTACAAGCTGGAACAAGGAACTATCTAAAACTGAACTGACCCCACACTGCCCACAACAGCTTCAGAGAAATTCCTGTTTTTACTATTATCACTTTTTAATTTAAAAAAATTTTAGTTCTTTATTACTCCTTTAATTTTCATTTTTATAACCTACTATTACCTTGCAAAAGACCATTTTTTAAAGCAAATTTCACATATATATATATATTTATAATTTTGTGATTGATTTTGTTTTGTATTTTTAATATTGTAGTTTTGAGAGTCTAACCTCTAGATTTTTAATCTTTGCTTTTGGGTTATTTGTTACCAATTTTGTACCTTTAAGAATCTAATCTTCAGTATCCATTTCCACTCAGGGGTGTGATTACTGGCTTGACTGCACTCTCCCCTTTTGACTTTCCCTTTTCTCCCGTAGGTCACCTCTATCTCCTCCCTCCCCCTTCTCTTCTCAACTCTGTGAATCTCTCTGGCTGTTCTGGGCTGTGGAGAACACTTAGGGAACTGATTTCTGGCTAGGTTGCTCTCTCCCCTTTTGATTCACCCTCTTCCACTCCTGGCCACCTCTGTCTCCTTCCTCCCTCTTCTCTTCTCTGTGTAACTCTGTGAACATCTCTGAGGGATCCAGACTGTGGAGACTACATAGGGAATTGATTACTGGCTAGATTGATCTCTCCTCTTTTGATTCCCCCTCTTCTCCTCCTGGTCACCTCTATCTCCCGCCTCCCTCTTCTCTTCTCCATGTAACTCTGTGAACCTCTCTGGGTTTCCCTCACTGTGGAGAATCTTTTCACCATTAACCTAGAGGTTTTATCATCAGTGCTGTATGGATGGAGACGTCTTGAGGCTACTGTAAGAATAAGACTGAAAGCCAAAGGCAGGAGGCTTAACTCCAAACCTTGAGAACATCAGAGAACTCCTGATTCCAGGGGACACTAATAGACAGCACATCCAAAAGCCTCCATACTTACTGAAACCAAACTCCATCTAAGAGCCAACAAGTTCCACAGCAAGACATATCAAGCTAATTCTCCAGCAAAGCAGGAATACAGCCATGAACATTAAAAGACAGGCTACCCAAAGCCATACCAAACCCACTGACACCCCAAAACTCACTACTGGACACTTCACTGCACTCCAGAGAGAAGTGATCCAGCTCTACCCACCAGAACACAGACGCAAGCTCCCCTAACCAGGAAACCTTGACAAGCACCTAGTTCAACCCCACCCATAGTGAGCAACCACCACAATAAAAAGGAACCACAAACTGCCAGAATACAGAAAGGCCACCCAAACACAGCAATCTAAACAAGATGAAAAGGCAGAGAAATACTCAGCAGGTAAAAGAACATGATAAATGCCCACCAAACCAAACAAAAGAGGAAATAGGGAGTCTAACTGAAAAAGAATTCAGAATGATAGTAAAGATCCAAAATCTTGAAAACAAAATGAAGTTACAGATAAATAGATTAGGGACAAAGCTTGAGAAGACAAAAGAAATGTTTAACAAGCACCTAGAAGAAATAAAGAAGAGTCCGTCAATAATGCAATAACTGAGATCAAAAGCACTCTGGAGGAAACCAACAGTAGAATAACTGAGGCAGAAGATAGGATAAGTGAGGTGGAAGATAGAATGGTGGAAATAAATGAAGTAGAAAGGAAAAAAGAAAAAAGAATTAAAAGCAATGAGGACAATCTCAGAGACCTCTGAGACAATGTTAAACCCCTCAACATTTGAATCGTAGGAGTCCCAGAAGAAGAAGACAAAAACAAAGGGCATGAGAAAATACTTGAGGAGATAATAGTTGAAAACTTCCCTAAAATGGGGAAGGAAATAGCCACCCAAATCCAAGAAACCCAGAGAATCCCAAATAGGATAAACCCAAGGCAAAACACCCCAAAACACATATTAATCAAACTAACAAAGATCAAACACAAAGAACAAATATTAAAAGCAGCAAGGGAAAAACAACAAATAACACACAAGGGGATTCCCATAAGGATAACAGCTGATCTTTCAATAGAAACTCTTCAGGCCAGGAGGGAATGGCAGGGCATACTTAAAGTGATGAAACAGAAAAACCTACAACCCAGATTACTGTACCCAGCAAGGATCTCACTCAAATATGAAGGAGAAATCAAAAGCTTTACAGACAAGCAAAAGCTGAGAGAATTCAGCACCACCAAACCAGCTCTTCAACAAATGCTAAAGGATTGTCTCTAGACAGGAAACACAGAAAAGGTATATAAACTCAAACCCAAAGCAACAAAGTAAATGGCAATGGGATCATACTTGTCAGTAATTACCTTAAATGTAAATGGATTGAATGCCTCAACCAAAGACAAAGACTGGCTGAATGGATACAGAAACAAACCCCCATATATGCTATCTCCAAGAGACCCACCTCAAACCAAGGGGAAAGCAGGAGTAGCAATACTCATATCAGATAAAACAGATTTTTAAATAAAGGCCATGAAAAAAGACAGAAGGATACTACCTAATGATCAAAGGATCAATCCAAGAAGATAATATAACAATTAAAAATATATATGCACCCAACATAGGAGCACCTCAATACATAAGGCAAATGCTAACAAGTATGAATGGGAAAATTAACAGTAACACAATAACAGTGGGAGACTTCAATACCCCACTCATACCTATGGATAGATCAACCAAACAGAAAATTAGCAAGCAAACACAAACTTTAGATGATACAATGGACCAGTCAGACCTAATTGATATCTACTGGACATTTCACCCTAAAACAATGAATTTCACCTTTTCCTCAAGTACACACAGAACATTCTCTAGGATCCCTAGGGTGAGGTTTAGGGCACATCCTGGGCCATAAATCTAGCCTTAGTAAATTCGAAAACACTGAAAACATTTCAAGCATCTAAGATTAGATGTCAATTACAGGGAAAAAAACTATTGAAAACACAAACATATGGAGGCTAAATAACATGCTTCTGCTGCTGCTAAGTTGCTTCAGTCATGTCTGACTCTGTGCAACCCCAGAGACGGCAGCCCACCAGGCTTCCCCATCCCCAGGATTCTCCAGGCAAGAACACTGGAATGGGTTGCCATTTCCTTCTCCAATGCATGAAAGGAAAAGTGAAAGTGAAGTTGCTCAGTCATGTCTGACTTAGCGACCCCATGGACTGCAGTCTACCAGGCTGCTCCGTCCATGGGATTTTCCAGGTGAGAGTACTGGAGTGGGTTGCCACTGCATTCTCTAACACGCTTCTGAATAACCAACAAATCATAGAAGAAATCAAAAAGAAAATGAAAATATGCATAGAAACAAATGAAAAAGAAAACACAATAACCCAAAACCTATGGAACTCAGTAAAAGCAGTGCTAAGGGGAAGGTTCACAGCAATACAGGCTTACCTCAAAAAACAAGAGAAAAGTCAAATAAATAACCTAACTCTACACTAAAGCACCTAGCAAAAAAACGAAATGAAGAAACTTAGGGTTAGCAGAAGGAAAGAAATCACAAAAATTAGGGCAGAAATAAATGAAAAAGAAACAAAGGAGGCTATAGCAAAAATCAACAAAACTAAAAGCTGGTTCTTTGAGAAGATAAATAAAATTGACAAACCATTAGCCAGACTTATCAAGAAAAAAAGGGAGACTCATATCAACCAAATTACAAATGAAAATGGAGAAATCACAACAGACAACAAAGACATACAAAAGATCATAAGAGATTACTATCAGTAACTATATGTCGATAAAATAGACAACTTGTAAGAAATGGACAAATTCTTAGAAAAGTATAAGCCAAAAACTGAACTAGGAAGAAGCTAAAAATCTCAACAGACCCATCACAAGCATGGAAATAGAAACTGTAATCAAAAATCTTCCAACAAACAAAAGCCCAGGACCAGATCGCTTCACTGGTGAATTCTACCAAAAATTTAGAGAAGAGCTAACACCTATCGTACTCAAACTCTTCCAGAAAATTGCAGAGGAAGGTAAACTCCCAAATTCATTCTATAAGGCCACCATCACACTAATGCCAAAACCAGACAAAGACACCACAAAAAAAGAAAACTACCGGCCAATATCACTGATCAACACAGATGCAAAAATCCTCACCAAAATGCTAGCAAACATAGTCCAACAACATATTAAAAACATCACACATCATGACCAAGTGGGCTTTATCCCAGGGATGCAAGGATTCTTCAATATTCACAAGTCACTCAATGTGATACACATTAGCAAACTGAAGGTTAAAAACCATATGCTCATTTCAATAGATTCAGAGAAAGTCTTTGACAAGATTCAACATCCATTTATGATCAAAAAAAAAAAAAAAAACTCTTCAGAAAGCAGGCATAGAAAGAACATAACCTCAACATAACAAAAGCCATGTATGTTTACCACACAGCAAACATTATCCTCAATGGTGAAAAATTGAAAGCATTTCCCCTAAAGTTAGGAACAAGACAAGTAGTCACCACTACTATTCAACATAGTTTTGGAAGTTTTAGCCACAGCAAGCAGAGAAGAAAAAGAAATAAAAGGAATCCATATTGCAAAAGAAGAAGTAAAACCCTCACTGTTTGCAGATGACATGATCCTCTACATAGACAACCCTAGAGACACCACCGAAAAATTACTAGAGCTAATCAATGAATATGGTAAAGTTGCAGGATATAAAATTAATACACAGAAATCCCTTGCATTCCTATACATTAACAATGAGAAAACAGATAAAGAGAAATTAAGGAAACAATCCCATTCACCATTGTGACAAAAAGAAGAAAATACTTAAGAATACATTTACCTAAAGAATCAAACAAAGAAAAATGTATATATAGAAAACTATAAAACACTGATGAAAGAAATCAAAGAGGACACTAATAGATGGAGAAATATACCATGCTCATGGATCAGAAGAATCAATATAGTGAAAATGAGTATGCTACCCAAAGCAATCTATAGATTCACTCCAATCTCTATGAAGCTACAATGGCAGTTTTCACAGAATTAGAACAAATAACTTCACAATTTGTATGGGAATAGAGAAAACCTTGAATAACCAAAGCAATCTTGAGAGAGAGGAATGGAACTGGAGGAATCAACCTTCCTGACTTCAGACTATACTACAAAGCTACAGTCATCAAGACAGTGTGAAACTGGCCCAAAGACAGATATATAGATCACTGGAACAAAATAGAAAGCCCAGAGATAAATCCACGCACCTATGGACACCTTATCTTTGACAAAGGAGGAGAAAATATACAATGGAGAAAAGACAATCTCTTTAACAAGTGGTGCTGGGAAAATTTGTCAACTACATGTAAAAGAATGAAACTGGAACACTTTCTAACACCATACACAAAAACAAACTCAAAATGGATTAAAGACCTAAATGTAAGACCAGAAACTATAAAACTCTTAGTGGAAAACATAGGCATAACACTCTGTAACATAAATCACAGCAAGATCCTCTATGACCCACCTCCTAGAGTAATGGAAATAAAAGCAAAAATAAACAAATGGGACCTAAGTGAACTTAAAAGCTTTTGCACAAAGAAGGAAACTATAAGCAAGGTGAAAAGACAGCCTTCAGAGTGGGAGAAAATAATAACAAATGAAGCAACCGACAAAGAATTAATCTCAAAAATATACAAGCAACTCCTGCAGCTCAATGCCAGAAAAATAAAGGACCTAATCAAAAAATGGGCCAAAGAACTAAATAGACATTTCTCCAAAGAAGACATACAGATGGCTGGCTAACACATGAAAAGATGATCAACATCACTCATTATCAGAGAAATGCAAATCAAAACCACAATGAGGGACTAGCCCACAACAGTCAGAATGGCTGCTATCAAAAAGTCTACACACAATAAATGCTGGAGAGGGTGTGAGAAAAGGGAATCCTCTTACACTGTTGGTGGGAATGCAAACTAGTACAGCCACTATGGAGAATAGTATGGAGATTCCTTAAAAAACTGGAAATAGACCTGCCATATGACCCAGAAATTCCACTGCTGGGCATACACATTGAGGAAACCAGAATTGAAAGAGACACGTGTACCCCAGTGTTCACTGCAGCACTGTTTATAATAGCCAGGACATGGAAGCAACCTAGATGTCCATCAGCAGACGAATGGATAAGAAAGCTGTGGGACATATACACAATGGAACATTACTCAGCTATTAAAAAGAATGCATTTGAATCAGTTTTAATGTGGTGGATGAAACTGGAGCCTATTATACAGAGTGAAGTAAGTCAGAAAGAAAAACACCAATACAGTATACTAATGCATGGTAACGATGACACTATATGAGAGACAACAAAAGAGACACACATATAAAGAACAGACTTCTGGACTCTGTGGGAGAAGGCAAGGGTGGGATGATTTGAGAGAATAGCACTGAAACATGTATATTACCATATGTGAAATACATCGCCAGTCCAGGTTCAATGCATGAAACAGGGCACTCAAAGCCGGTGTACTGGGATGACCCAGAAGGATGGGATGAGATGGGGAGGGAGGTGGGAGGAGGGGTTCGGGATGGGGGACACATGTATAGCCGTCTGATTCATGTCAATGTATGGCAAAAACCACCACAATATTGTAAAGTAATCAGCCTCCAATTAAAATAAATAAAGGAGTAAAAGCAAATTTCAGCTGACCTCTCAACAGAAACAACAGAAGCCTGAAGACTGAATGGCATTAATAACCTCAAGGAATTAATGGAAAGTAACAGTTGGTATAGTAAAAATACCCTTTCAAATGGCAGATGAATTAAAGACATAGTCAGGCAAACAAACTGAGGTAACCTGTCACTGGCATATTCATACCAAAGAAAACACAAATGAATATTCTTTGAGCAGAATAAAGAATTAATCATAGTTAATGCTTGGTAATATCAGAAAATAAAGAGCAAAGGAAATGATATATAAACAGTACAAATCTATGTTAACTAAAAACTATTATAATTAGGTATGTGGGGGTTAAAACATAGTCTTAAGACATACGGAAATATCAAGATACTACAAAAAATTGGAAGAGAACATTTAATAAGTTAGAGTGTATTAAGGCCCTTGCATTGTCTGAAATGGAATAAAAGCACTAATTAATATTAGATTTCAGTAACTTAAGAATACATGTTGGGGGCTCCCCTGGTGGTTCAATGGTTAAGACTCTGGACTTCCACCACAGGGCTTGTGAGTTCAATCCCTGGTCAGGGAACAAAGATCCTGCATGCCAGGCGGTGCAACCCCCCAAAAAGAATACATTGTGGAGGCTACAAGGTTAAAACTAGAATAATAAAGACTCTATGACTAATATAGCTAAAAGAGGAAGACAGAAAAAAAGCAAATAATCCATTACAAGAAGGCAAGAAAGGTGAAAAGGGGAAGAGTACACAAGGACTCAGAACAAGGAATAGAAGGCAAAGGGCAAGACAAACTTAATTCTTAACATTCGTGTAAGTACATTAAATGCAAGCTGATCAAACACTTAAAACATAGACTTTCAACAAAACCAAATGTCAGCAACAAAAACAACACTAACTCTACACTGGGGTCACCTTAAAACTAAGATACAGGGAAAGTAAAAGTTTAAAAATAGAAGAAAATAAATGTGTGAAACCCTAATCAAAAGAAAGCCTGGAAACCTATGTTAATATCAAAGTATTATTTAAGGCAGGAAAGAATGATAGGAGTCAAGATTGCCAAGAGAAATATCAATAACCTCAGATATGCAGATACCACTCTGATCACAAAATGAAGAGGAACTAAAGAGCCTCCTGATGAGGGTGAAAAGAGGAGAGTGAAAAAGCTGGCTTAAAAGTCAACTTCAAAAAACTAAGATCATAGCATCCAGTCCCATCACTCCATGGCAAATAGATGGTGAAAAAGTAGAAACAGCAGTAGATTTTATTTTCTTGGGCTTCAGAATTACTGCAGATGGTGACTGCAGCCACAAAATTAAAAGACATTTGCCCCTTGGAAGAAACGCTATGACAAACCTAAACAGTCTATTAAAAAGCAGAGACATCACTTTTGGTGCATAAAGTTAAAGCTATGGTTTTTCCAGTAGTCATGTATAGATATGAGAGACTATCAAGAAGGCTGAAATTGATGCTTCTTTATTGTGGTGCCAGAGAAGACTCCTGAGAGTCCTTTGGACAGCAAGGAGATCAAACCAGTCAATCCTAAAGGAAATCAACCCTGACTACTCATTGAAAGGACTGATGCTGAAGGTGAAGCTCCAATACCTGATGAGAAGAGCCAACTCATTGGAAAATACCCTGATGCTGGGAAAGATAAGGGCAGGAGGAGAAGGGGGCAAAAGAGGATGAGATGGTTGGATGGTGTCACCAACCCAATGGACCGGAGTTTGAGCAAACTCTGAGAGACAGAGGACAGGGAAGTCTGGTGTGCTGCAGTCTGTGGGGTTGCAGAGTCAGACACAACATAGCCACTGAACAAAACAACAGCAATGCATAATAGAGATAGAATGACACAGTATAATAATAAAATGTACACTTCACCAGAAAAACATAGCAATTCTAGGTTTCTATGTACCTAAAAATATACAACCTAAAATTATATAAAGCAAAAGCTGACAGAATCAAAAAGAGGAAAAGCCAAATTTGTAGTCACAATGGGTAATCTTCACAACACTCTCACAGTAATAGAATAAGCACCAGAAAAACATGAAAGATGAAAGATTTTACACATGGTTAGTAAACCTGGGCTAATTTATGAGTTAAATCGTGTGCCCCAAAATGGTATGCTGAAGTCCTAATCCCTAGCACCTCATAATGGGACCTCAAATGGAAACAGGTTAATCACAAATGTAATTAGTCAAGATGAGGTCATACTGGAGTAGTATGTGCTCAGCTGGTCAACAGGGCCCGACTCTTTGTGACCCCCATGGACGGTAGTCCACCAGGTTCCTCTGTCCATGGAACTGTTCAGGCAAGAATACTGGAGTGCATCGCCATTTTCCTCCTCCAGGGGATCTTCCCGACCCAGGGATCGAAACATGCATTTCCTGTGTCTCCTGCATTGCAGGCAGATTCTTTACCTGCTGAGGCATTGGGGAAGCCCATAGCAGGGACTCAATCTAATATGCTGGATATCCTGATAGAAACAGAGAAACATAGAGAAGAAACTGCCTCATGAAGACACAGAAAGATACAGGAGAAGATAATCTTACTCAACAGAGGCAGAGGTTGGAGTAATGCATCTAGAAGCCAAAGAATTAAAGGACTGCTGGCAAATACTTGAAGCTAAAAGGTGCAAGTAAATTCTCCCCTACCAACTTTAGAGGGAACCAACTTATTTCTAGACTCCAAAACTACGGAAAAATAAACTTCTGTTGCTCAAGTCAAACAGACTGTTGTACTTTGCCACAGCAACCCTAGCAAACTAAATACACTGCAATTAGCAACTGGAAATACATTTTTTTAATCAGGTATGAATTATTTAATTAATCATTAAAAAACAAAAGACAAAGTACGAAATGATCCATAATATACTTTTTGATCATAGTAAAATAAAAAAACTAAAACATAACTATAGAAATCTTCATATGTTTAAAATTTATACTCATGTGAAATCAAAATGAAGTATTTTCAAATAAATAATGATAACAATCAATGACATCAAGACATATGTGACACAGCTATAACCACACTTAAAAGGGCAGTTTGTAGCCTTGAAATGTACCCAGTGTAATAAAAGAAAGGCTGAAAACTCTAAGATGACTTCTTAAATCATATTCCACATATCCAAAAATATACATACAATGCCAACCAAACTCTTCCATAGAACATTAAAAGAGAAAAAATTTAGTAAATGTTTTTATGAGGAAAAGTATAGGCCAATCTCATTAATGAACACAGATCTAAAAATCCTAAAGAAAATATAAAAATGAAATTTAGCATATATAAAAAGGATAATGTATACCATGATCCAACTGGGTTTATTTAAGAAATTCAAGACTGGTGTCACATTCAAATATCAATCAATGCAGTTAACATTAAAAGAATAGATAAAATGATATAATTATCCATATAGATGCAGAAAAACTTTATTGCCCATTTGTGATAAAACCTCTGAGCAAACTAGGAATAGAAAGGCCATGATAAAGGGCTTCTGTAAGAACCACAGTAAACATCATAGCTTATACGAGAAATACTGAAAGGATTTAAGAATGCCTTCTATCCTTATTTGTAGTCAAGGCTGGATAAGTGGTTCTAGCCAGTGCAATAAGGCAAGAGGAAAAAAGAAAAGTGAAAGGACAGAAAAGGAGGACAAAATTCCCATTTTTTTTGTGGTTGATATGACTGTGTAAGTAGGAAAATTTTAAATGATATAGAGCCAAACCATTATACTCAAATAAATAGCATTATTCAATACATAATAAGTAAATTGTATTTATATAAATAGGAACAATTAGAAATCAAAATAAAAGGCAGCATTTACAATGTCAGTGAAAAACATTAAGACTCAGGAATAAATCTGATAAAAGATGTAGGAGATATTTACACAAACACTTATAAACTATTGAGTGTTTACAGAAATTAAACAAAAGTCTAAATAAATGGATAGATCTATAAGTTTCATGGATCAGAAAGCCCAATATTATAAAAATGTCATTTCATCACAATTGGAGCTACACATTCAATTCCAATCAAATGCCTAGTAGGATTTTTGGTGAAAATTTACAATTGATTCTAAAATTTATATGGAACTATAAAAGCTAACATGAGTCAAGGTAATTGTGAAGAAAAGAAAAAAGAAAAAAATACTAAATATCAAGATTTTCATAATTAAGATACTATAATAAAATAAATCAATGGAAGGGAATATAGAATCTAGAGTAAGACTTACACCAATATATATGTAAACGTATACCTACATATACATACAATGCATACTTCACAACCTCACTAAACTTGAAAGATAGAAATTTCTAAAAGATAATACAAGAGAATATTTTATCACCTTGAGGTAAGCAAAGATTTCTTAAGCAGGGCACAAACAGTACCAACTTTTAAGGACTGATCAAGTAAACCACATTAAAATTAAGAACTTCTGTCTTTTTCAAAGTATATCATGTAGAGAGTAGAAAGGTAAGCCACCAGTGGAAGAAGGTATTTATAAAGTATATATCCAACAAAGGGCTTGTACTTTAAAAAAGAAAAAACAAACAATCCAATATAAAAAAGGGACAAAAGATTTAAAACGAGACATTTCATCAAAAGGATATCTTAATGCCCTATAATCTTATTAAAAGATGCTCACTATCCATTACTCAACAGTGATACAGAAGTTATAATCGTAATGAGACAGCAATATGTATCTAGCCAGAGTATCCAATATCAAAAGACTAATAATAATGTCCAAAGTGGTGGTAGGGATATGGAACAACTGAAACCCATGCACTTCCAGTAAAGTATAAATTGATATAATCACTTTGGAAAACTGTTTGGCCTTATCTGCTCAAGTTTTAAAGGCTCCCCAGGTGGCACTAGTGGTAAGGAACCTGCCTGCCAAGGCAGGAGACCTAAGAGACTCAGGTTCAATCCCTGGGTCCAGAAGATCCCCTGGAGGAGGGCATGGCAACCTCTCCAGCATTCTTGCCTGGACAATTCCATGGATAGAGGAGCCTGGCAGGCTACAGTCTATAGCATCACACAGAACAGGATATGACTCAAGTGACTTAGCACATATGCACTCAAATTTTAAAAATATTACCTACCACATTTATGCCTGTGTATTCAACAGAAATGCATTCAAATGTACACCAGAAAAACCCACCATGTACAAGAATATTCACAGCATCGTTATTCAAACAGCTCAAATATGAAGCACTCAAATTTCTAACAACAGAAATAGCAAACTGTATGATTCTGATGGAATCCTTACACAGAAGACAGTACATGTAACAACACAGGCCAATTGAATAAACATGTCAAAATAAGCCAGACAAAAATATACAAAATTCTGTACAAATTTCAAAAACAGAAGTAGTCAGAAGATGAGTTTCCTTTGGGAACAGAGATAGCCGAGTAGGAGCACAGAGGACCATCCTAGGGTATTGGTACTTGGTCTTCCCCTAGTGGTTACAGCTTCCTTGGTGGCACTAGTGGTAAAAAACCTGCCGGCCAGCAGGAGACTCTTTAAAGAGACACAAGTTGATCCCCTGGAGGAGAAAATGGCAACACACTTGAGTATTCTTGCCTGGAAAATTCCATGGACAGAGAAGCCTGGGAGGCTACAGCCCATGGCGCTGCAAAGAGTCGGACACGACTGAAACCACTGAGCACACACTAGTGGTTACACTCATGTGCTCCCTCTGTGGTAATTCACAAAGCTTTCAGTCGGGAACTGTGCATACTTTTCAGTTTGTATGTAATGTAGTAAGTTAAAAAAAGAATTAGTACAGATAAATGAAAAGTTAATCACTTATAATTAAAAAAATAAAACCACACAATATAATAGTTACTATCAAGATAGAATAATATATAAAAGAAAAATGATTCAAAGTGGCAGAAGATACTATCTATTGTTAGGTAAGATGGGGACAAACAACTGAGAATTCCGAACAAGAGAATATGGAGTTCAGAGGACGTGATATGCTATACATGGTAACAGCAAGCCACTGTAGGCTCCTGAGCAAGGAGATGATGATAAAAGCAACAGCAGACATAACTGCAGTGATAAGTTACACGGGTGAGTTACATACGGCTGTGACATCTGAGCACAATACAAAAGCAAAATGAGGATACCAAGCAACAACATACCATGAACAGACCTAAACAGACTTTGCCTATTTGAAATTCTGTCTAGTATCTGATGAAGGGGAAAAAAAAAAAGGCAAGTCTCTTCTGCCAGCATGTCACATATGTGACCAGCTGGCAATGCTTACCCCAGAGGAAACTTAAAAATCTCAAGCTCATTTGTAAACAATGTATGTTCACAACTCCTCGGTAACTTGAATGATTTATTTAGGATTCAAACAGGTATCTTAGGTGCACACTATTAATACAAGGAGTGAATGGGAATATGGGCTTGTTGGACTAGGAAGATAAACCTGTCTCTGAAAAGCAGGCAAAGCATGAAATACAAAAGCCCATTACACTATATTTTAAGTTTTAGAAGACTAACTTGCCAATAATTTTCCCCAAATTCAGATCTGTCATCAAATGTTTAACATTACACAAAGGTCAGTTTTTCACTGGGAACATGTAGTTAAATAAGAACAGTAGTTAAGACAAACCCAGACAGCATATTAAATAGCAGAGACATCACTTTGCTGACGAAGGTCTGTATAGTCAAAGCCATGGCTTTTGCAGTAGTCATATAGAAATGTCAGAGTTGGACCATAAAGAAGGCTGAGTGCTGGAGAGCTGATGCTTTTGAACTGTGGTGCTGGAAAAGACTCTTGAGAGTCCCTTGGATAGCAAGGAGATCAAACCAGTCAATCCTAAAGATCAACCCTGAATATTCATTAGAAGGATTGACGCTGAAGCTGAAGCTTCAATACTTTGGCCACATGATGCTAAGAGCCAACTGACTGGAAAAGACCCTGATGCTGGGTAAGACTGAGGGCACGAGCAGAAAAGGGCAACAGAGGATGAGACGGTTGGATGGCATCACTGACTCAGTGGACATGAGTTTGAGCAAGCTCCAGGAGATAGTGAAGGACAGGGAAGCCTGGCAAGCTGCAGTCCATGGGGTTGCAAAGAGTCGGACACAACTGAGCGATGGAACAACAAAAAAGAGCAGTTAAGAGCACAACTTCTTAGACAACTGGGGGATCCTGAACAAATTACTCAGTCTACTAAAGCCTTGGTTTCTTCACTTATTAAAAAAAGGTGACATAAAATATAATAAATATTTATTATACAAATAATATTATCTACATAAAAATAAAATTATATCTATATAAAAAGACATAAAAATAATATCTATAGCACCTCAAAGAGTTTACAAAATAATGTAGTATCATGTAAAGGCATTTAGCACAGTACCTAATATACAGTAAACACTCCAAGAATCTTAACTACTATTATTACTAATAAAATTCATTATTATACATGATTGGAAAATCTGTTGTCCTGGATCTGTTTTCTGAATAAAGATTTTTAATACTTATACAGTATATTTTAATATAAAAGGCACTGCTGTGGGCCCTTTACAATTTTAACTCATTTAATACATATAATTACTCTATGAGATAAATATTCTTAACATTCAGATGAGGAAACTCAAGTACAGAGAGGATCAAGTGATGCATGATACTGGATGCTTGGGGCTGGTGCACTGGGACGACCCAGAGGGATGGTATGGGGAGGGAGGAGGGAGGAGGGTTCAGGATGGGGAACACATGTATACCTGTGGCGGATTCATTTCGATATTTGGCAAAACTGATACAATACTGTAAAGTTTAAAAATAAAATAAAATTAAAAAAAAAAAAAAAGAATATTCAAAAAAAAAAAAAAACGTAACTTTTCCAAGAAAGTAATGAAGCTGGGATGTGAATTGAGGAAATTCAGCTGAGTGCCATGTTCTTATATTCAATGTTGCCTGTATGTTATCCTAAATTTAAAGAACTGAACTTCCTTTTGCTGTAATTCTAAAATGCAATGTACTATTTCCTGACCCTCTCATCTCAGGTCATCCAATTATATTTTCTCGTAACACCCCATAGTGTTTATCAGAACTGTAACTGAATAATTGTCTCCCTCAATAGAATGTGAATTCTATGAAGGCAGCAGCTGTGTGTGATTCACTACAGTGACCCTCAGGACTTCACAGAGAGCACAGTGTTCAATAAATATTTGCTGCATGAACATTCACGTTAACAAGGTGGTGCAGTGGCAGGAGACGCGAGAGATGCTGGTCGGGAAGATCCCCTGAAATAAGAAATGGTAAACCCACTCCAGTAATCTTGCCTAGAAAATTCTATACATAAAAACAATTTTTATTGCTATATAACATTAAGCAAAGTTCCCTGTGCTTTACAGTAGGTCCTTGTTCAGCCAACATAATTTTAAAAATAAAAACATGCACTCATCACACAGGTTTAGAAATAGAAAATCATCAATACCTTCGAAATCTCTTGCATCACTTTCAATCTCTCCTCTTAATCCTTAAAGTAATTATGATCTTAATTTTTAAGTGTTAACCATTCTCTGGCTTTCCTTTATAGTTCTGCCATATATTCCTTCATTCCTAAACAATATATTGTTTAGTTTTGCTTGGCTTTATTTTCCTACTTGTAATTTCCCATTGACTTAATTCCTCCAATTTTTAAGATTTGAATCCTTTCATACTTTACCTATTTTTAATAAACCACCTCATATATTTCAGGGAGAGACAGGGACTATGGTGGATAGCCCAATACCAGTAGAAAATAAACAGAAAAGATAAAGGTAAGATTAATATTCTACTTGGGTCAGGCTGCTCCATCAGTATGAGACAACACGCTCTCTCCCAAACAGAAACTGAGCTGAGGGGAAGTTAAACATCTTTCCATCCTTTTCCTAAGTCAGATTTTTATAACAGGGCTCTAGAATTTATATAAATTCCCTGAATTAATGAACTATGTATTTAAAGAACCCTAGGATAAATATAATTAAACAATGCAACAACACCTCAATTTACTTGGTTTCAAATTACTGATAAATCTAAACATAAATATTTACTAGTTGGCTATAGAAATTTTTCTTTTCATATAAAAATTTTCAAAATACAACATCAGACTAAAATAATTGAAAGTAAAAATCATTATTGCCTAAAAATTCAGACAAAATCTCAAGACAATAAAATTTGCCTTATTTACCAATTTAAATCAGACTGGCTGACATCAATATACTCGCCAAGGCCTAAGAGGACTGATGAAAAAGGCCGTTAATCCTCCTCCTCAAGTCATGTTCACTAATATGCCAGTCCCTGCTTGTAGCATAAACCACAATAAGCCAAAATAAATAAGGTACAAAGATTTTTAAAAATCAGGAAAAGTAAGGTTTAAAAATACACTGTGCATAAGAAAGTTAACTGTAAAAAGAGCAGATATCCTAGAGTCACAGTTACCCTAGATACATTTCAATACAAGCACTTAAAAATCTTAAAATCAGTAAATCATAGAAAACACTTAGAAGAAATAAAGAAGGAAAACAAATCACAGATACCTCATCATATTTGTAAATACCCTTCAGAAGCTAAGAGTGCTTTCACAGAATAAGTAATCCTATTTTTGCTCAGTATCTCCCCTTTCTCTCTAGTTAAGAGAAAAAAAGTAACTTTCCAGTGCTCTGATATCTTCATTATTTCTATAGTTGGTATATCTAAATTTCACACCTATGAATCACTCAAGGAAACTTGATTTGTGATCTCTCAAAGAAACAGATGTAGACACCTGAACACACAAATGAGACATTTAAATTAATAAACATTACTCTGAATTATTTTGCTTTTGGTAAAGATTATAACTTTATAGTGCAGAATACAATTTAAACCTGTTTTCCAAAGAATCATAATGGCTCACTTGGAATGTTTTAAATTCTATACCCAAAGTTATCCAATAAAGGTATCCCCCATTTTTTGAAAGTTCACTTTACATTACACATTGGTATCTGTTTTTGCTAACCAAAAGAAATACAAAGAGGATTTTTCCTCTATGAGAAAAGGCAGAAAGCAAAAACAGTGCTTAGCATTCATTCTGTAGCAATTCCACTATAAAGACAGCATGCAGCCTAAACATCCAGACCAGCAAAGGCAAGCTCCTTCCCCCAGAATGACAGTGTCTCAGCGTCAAGCTGTCAAGAGCTCTGAACTGTGTGGGTGAGCATTTGTGCTCTACCTTGGTTTACTCTGTGCCTCTGTTAGCAAGACTGTGTCCTAAGCCTCTTTGCTTTATTCTATTTGGCTTACGAAAGGTTTCCCAGAAAGGCTCTACTTTGGATAGTGGGTGAAATTGAACTTTACTAAATCTGTAACTACATATTTGGTCACCTTTAGATCAAAAATTAACACAGCCACAGAAGGAATAAGCCATACACACTATGGCACATGGGCTGCAAATTTGCTTATTCCCTAATCTGCCCAGTAAACAAGCAGACTGGAATATGTATGCTGAAATGAAGATAAGAGGAAAAATTAATTTCATGGGCTTGCAGTCTTACAACAATTCACCTATAAAAGAGGATTACCAAAAAAAAAAAAAAAAAAGTAAAGCGTCTCTAGAAATAACATTCTTAGAAAATATAACGAAGGAAAATCAAAAACATGAAAGAAAAAATGAAGTAAAGGTCAATAGATAACTATTGTATAAAGGAAACGAGTTGTATATTCAAGTTTAAAATTTTTATTTATTCAAGTTTATTTACTCTTGATTACTCTGTGTATAAAAATCAGGCTACACTGTTTAAACGTGTAAGAAATGAGGAAGCTTAGAGTATACTTATCAAATTATCAGGCAATATAATTGAGCGGACTGATGTTTTCTAATGATTACACTCTGATAACGCTTTTTAACTGGAAGTTATAAATACATTTATAGTAGAAATCATTATCAGTGGTATGTAAGACTGTATTTACTAAAGGCAATGCAGAAAGATACAGTTAGCCAAATAAATGATTCTCTTAAAATATGAATTATTGTAAATAATTTTTATAACTCACATGTCACTTGCTGTAAGGAAAGGCCCACATATAACTAATGACCTTTAACCAAATATTTCAAACTTAAGGGCAAAGAAAATCCAAGCTGTTATTAACATTTTGGTGATTTAGAGATTCTAACCACCTGGGAAATTAGGGTTTTTTTCATTTTTTTTGACTCTCCAGAGGCAAGTACACTCTTCTTAGAGGTAACACACTATCAGGTCTTGGATAGAATATGTATCACTCTATGACAGAGGATGAATTGCTCTAGAATAGATAATATATCTGAAATTAACTAGTAAGATCAGGTACTACCTTTAATCCTCACCAAAAGGCCTGGAAGCAACTGACATTGAGCAATTTTAAAGTGGTTAAAATCACAAATGATCACTTGAATAAATTCATCACAATAAAACCATTTTTCCAAAACAGCTTCCCTATTCACTAGTCCATTCATTTTATAGCATCAGTAATTACTGTCTACTAAATATTAAGTAGGAAGCAGAAATAAAGGCACAAAAGTGCAGCTTCTACACAGTTTCACTATTCTAAACCCTCCAAAACATGTATAAAGCTTACTTATTTCGGAGGGTTTAAAAGCTTAGAGGAGAGAAAAAAATCAACACAACACTGAAATTTCTTTTAAAGCCACATTGAAAAATATATTTAGGAGATACAATGTGGTAAAATTTTGAGTTGCTGCTGACATCTAAGAATGTACATATGCAAAATTTACTGTGGCCTTTAACACTGGAAGAAAATTTACAAACCATAGGTTTTTTAAATATTAAATATCATACATTAAGTTTATAAATTAAAAAGCAGTAGCTACTATTAAAACTAGTATATTAGAAAAAGAATTTTAGATATGTATCAACCAAAGATACTAAGAAACTGTAGGACAGAAGATCAAGCATGACTAAATAAATGTATAAAATAAATGAAATCACACGATCAAATTTGTCAGCTAATAATATAACTATGGAATAAATACTGGTCATACATGTTTTAACATACATCATTAATTTCCTAGATTCGCTGGTACAAAAACCAATTTCCAAATTGCTAAGTAATTAGGTTGTTTTATAAAATCTTGGTTTTGATTATAATGAGTTGACAAATGCATGGAAAGAAAAAATAATTACTTGTCATCATGAAAATGAAATAGGTAACTCGTTTTCTAAATCTAGTTGTTTTGCTGTGAAGCAGACAAACATAAGTTTGAATTATATGAAAAAAGGAGCATTAAACTGAGAAAAGGGTTAATTCTGACAAAAGCAGCTCTTAATTTTAAACTATTTGAATTCTGTCTCAGTATGCAAAAGAAAAACTCAAATATTGTTTTTTGGTTCTTTACAGAGTTTTTATCATATTTTAAACAAAACCATAAATTTGGGGGAGGTGACCTCCTTAGAAGTCACCAAGTAAAACCCTGATATTTTAGAGATGAAGGCACTGAGGTACACAAAGGTGGATCATTTCATGGTCACATTTTGTTGGCAGCTGAGACTATAGCTTCTTTTACTTGATTACTCATTATTAAGCTTCTCTCACAGCAGCAACTTCGTAAAAATTATGGTCCGTTAAAACAAGTGTAAGAAAAAAATTATGAGTAATATCAAATGATGATCTTCTGGGGGGAAAAAAACAAACTAGGTTTCAAGAGGAATAAAAACACATTTTCACAAACACGGGGCCCTCTCAGAGGTCCAAAGACACATAGTTGAGTTAATGGAATTTTCATCTCACCACTTGGTCATATGAAAACATATTAATGTATAAAATGTTGGTGATCATCCCACTTAACTAGGTGAATTTTAAAGCAAATTCAGAAAATTACTTTTGTTCTTTAAAATATAAGTTTGAAATAGTATAAAAGTTAGATCCATAATTAAAACTGGAAAGAAAATATTAACTTTCTAAAAGTATCAATTTTTCTAGTTAATTTTAAAATTTCACTATAAACATCATATTATTTTTAGTTTGCTGCTGCTGCTGCTAAGTCGCTTCAGTCGTGTCCGACTCTGTGCGACCCCATAGACGGCAGCCCACCAGGCTCCCCAGTCCCTGGGATTCTCCAGGCAAGAACACTGGAGTGGGTTGCCACCTCCTTCTCCAATGCATGAAAGTGAAAAGTGAAAGTGAAGTTGCTTAGTCGTGTCCAATTCCCAGCGACCCCATGGACTGTAGCCCACCAAGCTCCTCCGTCCATTTCTCCTAAAATTTCTTAAATTTAAAAAACTAGAGAAGTTTCTCTTTGTTTCAAAGCAATTTATTGGCAAATTTTTTAAGTTAAAATTTTATTTTTGAATTTCTGCCCATCAATCTGGAAATAATGATAGCTCATAAAAAATAGCACCAATTATTTTTCAGATGAAAACTTCTCAGAATAGTATTTCTTCATCTTACTGTGTCTTGTATTTCATAACTTTCAACCAAGTTACAAGTGACAACAGAAATAAAAACCGAATCCCCTAATCTTTTAATGATATTAAAGGGATAGCAAATACAACGGCCACATGCTTAGAATATATATTTAATATTTTAGCATTCAATGACCAGAAAAAACTAGATTCTGATGATGTATGCCATTACAAAGTCAAATATGAGAAGCAACATTCAGGTCAGCCACAAAATGAACGCTGAAAAAAGTACAGAATATATAAAAAAAGATGAACATTCTCACATAAAATAGTCCACACAAATCAAAATGGATTCATCTAAGAAAAACATTGCTTGCACAGAGAAAAAGCAAAAGCAAGCACAATCAACATAGCTGTACTAAAAAAGAAAGAAAATATCCACAAAGTTTCAAAAAATAGAACTAATGAAATTTATATTAACTAAAGTCCACATATTTTCTATTTCTAATTCTAAAAATCTGACTGAAATCACCAAAGCACATCTCTGTGTTCCCAAAGTAACTATGCGTAGAGTTCACACCTCTGCCTTCTTCAGCAGATCTGACTCCTTAAGAGCCAGAATAGTATTTTATTTACCTTTAGGTCCAGATTGCTTAGTAAAGTACAATTCACACAAAAGAGGCATTCAAAAAAGCTTGTTCTTTAATTAAATTTTATCAGTCATAGCAATAGTGCAAAATTTCAGACAAAATTAAATCACTGTCACAAACAAGCTGGTTTGTGACAGGTTCTTCACTCCTGCTTTTTTTTAAAGAGTTTTAGGTGTCATTCAAGTAAAAATCTACCATTTGCATCAGGAATGAACACACACAGAAATGAGAAATGTCTTGCCTACAGTTATTTGTTAGTAAATTATTTAACTGAGGCTACCTCCCTCCTTCCAGTAAGTATTCTCCAGGACTTTTCTTCTTACAAAACTAGGACTTTTCTTTATCTCCTCAATTTCTGTCTCCTCAATAGCAAAGACTACTCCAGAGAAAAGCCATGGCAATATTGGAAGATTCAAGACAGAGGCAAAGTTTTAGGAAAAGCAGGATTATTCACACTGATAGTCTGGTCAATTATTAAACAGATAAAAATTATGAGACAGAAAAGGCCTATGTAAAAAGATGTGATATGGAATGACCCGAGATGTTTCCATACATCAAATATTTAGTATAGAACCTATCTCCTAGCCCCCAAGTCTGTATTCTACACATTAAACCCACTGATGGTGGTGTGGTGGTCTAGTTGCTAATTCGTGTACAATTCTTTGCAACCTCATGGGCTGTAGCCTGCCAGGTTCTTCTGTCCCTGGAATTTTCCAGGCAAAAATACTGGAGTGGGTTGCCATTTTCTTCTCCAGGGGATCTTCCCAACCTAGGGACTGAACCTGCATCTCCTGCATTGCAGGCAGACTCCTTACTGCTGAGCCACCAGGGAAGTCCTTAAACCCACTGAGTATCCCATTTATTACAGCTTCCTAATGTTGAATAATCAAATGACAGATAATTTCTTATCTTGTTGGTTGGGTACTGAGTTCCCAGGGAAGTTACTCTCTGACATCCTGAAGATGAAGACAGTCTCTATCTTTGAAGTAAAAAATAATAATAATAAGGGTTCAATTTTGGCAAGAACCCCAGCTTCCAGCTTTTCGTAAATTATCTTGCTTAAAATAAAGCTTACTATAAATGGAAACAAAAAAAAAACCCAGAATATTTTAAAAATTCATTTTATGTTACTATGCAACAAGAATATTTTGGATTCTAGTAAGAGCACTAAATGGTCACCAGAAGTACTCTGATTTGGTACTTAAATAATGCCTGCTCTTCCTTGAAAAAACTTCTATGTCCCTCAACACCAATAATCATTTAACTAAATGAAATCTATTTTTTTTCTCTTTTATTTTTCAGACTTGAAAAACAGGCATAGTGAAGCTAAAACAAATGTGGATAGTGAAAGCACACTCTTAAAGAGCTGAGACAAAAAGGCAAATGACTGTTTATATAGCATAGAACAGCCAAAGACCATTAAGGTAAGATTTAATAGCATCAGAATAGCATCAAAACTGAAAGAGAAGAGTGTCAAAGCAAATAAAATGCTACACCTAAAGAAAACATCTTAAAATATTAATAGCAGTTAAATTCACTACCTAGGAAATTAGATTCAAATTCTTCAAGAAAATAGAGCCAAAATATGATTTCATATTTAATGAACTATATTTGAGGGGGCTTCCCTGATAGCTCAGTTGGTAAAGAATTCACCTGCAATGCAGGAGACCCCGGTTCGGTTCCTGGGTTGGGAAGATCCACTGGAGAAGGGATAGGCTACCCACTCCAATATTCTTGGGATTCCCTTGTGGCTCAGATAGTAAAGCATCTGCCTGCAATGCAGGAGACCTGGGTTCAATCCCTGGGTTTGGAAGATACCCTGTAGAAGGGAAAGGCTACCCACTCCAGTAGTCTGGCCTAGAGAATTCCATGGACCGTATATGTATAGTCCATGGAGTCACAGAGTCGGATAGGACTGAGAGACTTTCACTTTCACTCACATTCGAGGAATTCCAGGAACCAGTAGCAACCTCGCAAGATCTTGGAACAATCTAATGCTTGAAACATGCAGGACATCAGTAACACAGCACCTCTTCCCCTCTAAAAACACAACACTATCACCAACTGATCTCAACCCTGAGGCACCCAGTGAAACTCTGCAACCTTTATTTAAAGGAAACCACGCATAAAAAGGCACAACTCATTAAAGCCCAAAGGACCCAATGGTGACAGAAGGAACAAGCATGCCAAAGCACTGCCAACAGTATTCAGCCTATTCCTAACCTGCCTTGTGGCAATGTGTCACTTTCCAGCTGCCTACTTTAAAGACCTCTGAAGGTCTGATGTTTGTTTTCTTATTAAAGATTTCTAGACTTCTGATTTCTGATTCTTCCACTTCCTTGAATTCTCTTTTCCTGCTTAGCTGCCTCTTAACTCAGCCTTCATTAGTATTTCTAGTCAATCACAGTTTGTGTGCTACTATCTATGGACAAGGCCTCTAGCCTTGTGTATGAAATTCAAAATTTGGCTTGCATTTGGATCTTGGCTTTTGTCTCTGATGATGAACTGAAACTGAAAAATAAAATAAAACAGAAACTGTTCAATTTTTCATTATAAGCAGTTTTGATATATGTTGATAAAATCTGTAAAGAAGACTAAAGCAAATTGTCTGTGCCCTCTAAGAACTTCATTCCTTGACACTAACTGTATCCCTAATGAACATATTCAAGTTGGAAATACTATAACTCAACAGGGGTTGTCTTTGGGAACTACAGGTGAACAGGAGTTAACTATGGCCCTAGGACTCAAGTGAAAAACATCTTAATAATGGAATTTACAAGTAGATGGGTCAACTATGTCTAAATAGAAAATATGACAAACTAAAAAAAAAGTTTTAAGAATCTTGCAAATTTAAATTTGTAAAGAAAATGAACAGATATAGAAATAAAATACGTTTCAAGCACAAGTATCTTGCTCAGCAATTGAATGCCAAACATTCCACTTTGAAAGAATAATTTGATCCATTTTCTCTAAGAACACTGTTAATCATTTGCTATCCACCTAATTTTATCTTTAACTCAGACTGTCTTTATTAAAAGAAAAACTGAAGGATTCTATTGAGTTGACCAAAAAGGTCGTTTCAGTTTTTCTCTATCATCATACAGGCTTCCCAGGTGGCACTAGTGGTAAAAGCATCCGCCTGCCAATGCAGGAAACATAAGAGATGCAGGTTCATCCCCTGGGTTGGGAAGATCCCCTGGAGGAGGACATGGCAACCACTCCAGCATTCTTGCCTGGAGAATCCCATGGACAGAGGAGCCTGGTAGGCTACAGTCCATGGGGTTGCAAAGAGTCAGACATGACTGCAGTGACTTTAGCACACATATATGTATCATCATACAGAAAAACTCAAATTTTCTGGCCAACCCAATGTTTTGTACATTAACTGAAATCACATCTAAGACTTAACTTAGATGATTGTAAAATTTCCAAATTCCAAACTAATACTTGAGAACACTGCTGGAAAGTTTCTTGTAGGGAACCTCCCTTCAGCCCTAAACTTCTGACTCCACCTCCAAATAAGAATCTCCTAAAAATATTTGTAATACCATGGGAGTGGCCATGATACATAAGCAAGTCTGTAATGAGGTACAAAAATTATTCTCCCTTTAACAATGATTTTCCTTTTTAATTTCCTCTCCTTAACAAATTTGAGAATGTAAATTTTAAACAGATGCAATATTCAGTAATATGATTCTACAACTATATAACAAATAAATTTTAAGCTATGATTGACAATTATAATCAAGAGCAATTATAATCCTTAGTAGGAGACCTTTCCATTCTATTGTAACTTTCAATAAGCCAGTATTCTTCTAATAAATATTATTTTAAACACAAAGTAATAACCAACTGAAATCTACAGCTGCATTAAAAAATGAAACAAACTAGTGCAAGGGAAGGACAGTCCAGAGAGACTAAGACAGAACAGTAAAAACAGCAGAAGGCAGATACCAGAGTGACATTACATCTCTTTCTTCACAAGGCCAAATATTTAGTTAGCATATGGCCCAAAACGTGTCTTAATTATCCCTCAAATGCTTTAGAGAAACTTTTTTAAAAGCATGAAATTAAAGAGAATGGTCATAAACATCTCTTAATGATGCTTCTTGTTTTTCATGAGTTAATAATGACAGATTTCCAGATTGGTGAGCATAAACTGTGTCTACACATGACCCATCTGAAATGCTTCTGATTTTAAGCCTAAGCCTGCTCTCAAAAAAAGATTATCATGTAGACTTCACCAAGGATGTAGAAACATTCTTATAAACTGGTTTAAGTAATAAATACTGCAACTTATAAAGAAATTATTTCAAATGAAGATTAGTCACTACAAAAACAGTAAATTGATAAATTAAGATAGTGAACTCTCAGTAAATCAAAACCAAATGTTCCCCCCAGTAAATAATAAATAAAAAGCTAAATATAGGAAGATCAAGCAGAAGTCTCAATAAAATTTAGCATGAGTTCACAAATTTATGTTAAATACTCACCACTAATGTTGAGTTCAAACAAAATACATTTATGAATAATCTATAACAATACTTTCTAATTTCATATTCTACTCTATTGTTTAAAGTACTTATAAACTTACCCAAATGAAGTAATGTAAACTGGGCTGCCAGTTCCTTTGCATCTTCTAACGTAGTACAGAGTTTGTCTGGCATGAAGTAACTCTGGGATCCATTTGCAATAGCAGGAATAATGATTTTATATACCAAGAGTACTTTCCCATCTTGACTTGTTGTTGAATATAAATAATATTCTGGTGGTGCCCAATTATTTTTGTTGCAGTAATAATCCAAATGCATTACTGCAGAATTGAAATGATTGGACTTTAAAGAATACATACTAATTGGAGTAAGCTTTGTTCCAGGAAAAAACGGGTAAGTGCATCTTTCAATTTCAGGGGGGCTTGGGCTATGCTGGCCATTGAGACGAGCTGGAAGAGCTGGCGGCTTTCCTAGAATTTTGGGGTGACTCTCTTCTTTGTTAGCAAACACAATCAGGTTTTCAGAATTGGGGCTAATCTGACCATTAAGATGCTGTCTCCAAGTGTTTTCTTTATTTACAGGTTTTGCCAGTGTTACCTCAATACTTGCTCCATCAATGCATTTTCCATTCATTACTGACATGGCAGCCACTGCATCTTCTCGGTTGAAAAAGTGAACAAAAGCATAATCTCTAAGTTTCTTTACTCGCTCAACTGAACCAGGTTTGAATTTATTGAATTCTGCTTTAATTGTTTCCTCAGTAGTTGAGATCATTAAATTTCGTACATAGAGAACTTTAACTCTCTGCATAGTTTCCTCATCAACCTCTTTCTCTGGGTCAGCCCAATCCACCTGAATGGTATGGCCCCACAGTTGGAAGGTTCCTGTAAAAAAATAAATTTGAAGACAATTAAAATAAATCAAAATCAAAAATAAGTAAAACTGTTTCTCCAAAGAAACAGAAACTCAAATACATATAATGTATTTGGTAAAGTATTAGTTTCCTATTCACACAAGTTTTTACTAAGGTGAACTGAGACAGACTTACAGTGAAATTAATTTTGAGAGTCAGAAGAACAAATACAATTCAAAGACAGACCTTTATTAGAAGGATTAGGTACTGTCCTTTTTATTTTTATCAAACAACAGCTAAACAAAACTGTATAATTCAGTAAATCAGTAAACTGTTATAAATGACTCATTTTATAGGATCATATTCTTTTAGAATCATTTGTTTTACTTTCTTAATTTCTATTCCTCTTCAAGGGCACTACATATCTTCATAAGTTGATCTACGAGGTACTGCTATTTTTTCAAATGTATAGTAAGGTTAACATAGAAAAATAACCTTTGAAAAAGGATACATTTACCTGGAATTAGTTTTCTCCTAGCCATAGCAGCAGCTCTGTGAGATTCATATTCCACAAATGCAAAACCACGATTTTTGGTCTTATCAGTTGCACTTGGGTAAACAATGACATCTACAACTCCTTCTGTAACTTTCTTCATTTCATCCAAGATTTCTTCTTTCTTCTTTTCTTTTGGAATAGCTCCAATAAATAATCTGCAATTATCCAAGCTTACACACACACCAATAAATTTCCCTGGTCTAATTTCATAATTATTAAGAATTCTAATGGCTAACTGGGCTTCTTCTTTTGTAGTATACATCACAAAAGCATAACCTCGATTTTCACCACTAAATTCCATCATAAGTCGAAATTCATATATTTTCCCAGCTCTTTCAAATACAGGAACTAACTCATCTTCATACATATCACGAGGTATTTTTCCTACAAAAACTTCACAGCCTCGAGGCGGAGGTGGACCTTCCCAACCTGAAAGACAAAAATAGACAAATTCTAATAAGGTATTTATGTTTACTATTCAATAATTCATTCCACAGGTTTACTGTGAGCCTTCTATATGCCATGCACTATTATACATAATGGGGATACAAAAATGAACAAACTAGAAGCCTCCTTCCTTCATGAAGCTTATATTCAATAGAAAAAGAAGACAATGAGTAGTGAGTGCTATGAAGCAAAATAAAGCCACAGAAGGGTTGATATTTTTGGTAATCAGGTACCTCTTTTCTAAGCATGTGAGGTTTAAGCAGAGATCTGAATAAAATGGAGGAATGAGCCTTGAGAATATATCAGAAAAAAGGAAAAGCAAGTGCTTTTTATATTAGTTATATTAGAACACCACACAGCAAGCAGGTCTGTATGGGAAAAGCATACTTGAGGGAGGAGTTAAATGACAGGCAAAGCAGCCGTCACTGCCGTTAGAGGCTACGATTCTGTCTCACAGAAAGTTAACTGGAGGGTTTTGAGCAAGGAAACTGTACTGGCTATTGGTAGAAAGGCAAAACAATATATCTAATAATCTGCTTGCATCTAGTATAAACACCACTCCTCTACTTGTTACTCTTTCTGATTCCTCCCCAGATGCCCTCCCCTTTCATAGCTAGAGCCCACTTTCCCCACTGACCTAATCCTGACTTATTTCTTAACTGCTACTTAAATCAACAGTAGAATGTTCAGGGAAAGACACGCATAACAAATATAATCTACCTCTTTTCCTTCACAACAGTAAACATGACTGCTGAGGTCTTAAAGTGGTTTCAAGGAAAGAGCTATTTGTTGGGATACTTGTGGAGATATATATCTAATGTAAATGACTGCATTAAACATCCAATTTTTTGAACATAAAAAAATCCACACCTGGAGGTGGACCACCAAACTTCCTTTGCCCATTTTCTTGAACCATGTTGTATCCAGTCTTTTCCATCAAAGCAAGCAATGCTGCTTCATTCTGAGTACCAGTCCGTACTTTGCTGCATCCATTTGTTCCATCTATAGTTTCTTCACTCATGGTTGCAGTTCCTAAAGCAAAGTTTAAGAGAAGTGTTTATGACACAGAGCTCCAGGAGGAACCTATGAAGCTTTTCTCTAGGTGCAAAAAACCAAGAATAGTTGTGGCTGCTATATTCAGAGATCACTGAAGCCTTGGCCCCAGAGTTCTTCCCTACAGGGGAAGCTGGAAACCTCTTTTAATGTCTCTAGTCAGTTAAGCAGTACCTTTATAAGGCATAAGCTACAAAGAAAGGGATGCAAAAGTGAAAAAAACAAAGGAACAACAAAAACAAAAGTGGGAAAACAGGAGTAAGTGAAAGGAGTTAGAGGAGGAAACAGCCAGCAGAAATAGTAACAAAGTACTCAGAAATTCTAAAATGATATAGCTAAAATTAGGTGACCTGAGAAAGTCCTTCTTAGTTCTAAAATATATGAGTTTTCTTCTGAGTGATGAGAAATATAGCTACAAACATCCATTATCATATACACCACACCCACAAAGTCTTTTTACGGTTCCTCCCAAGCTATCCAGTTGTGTTAATGATACACTTCTGAAGACAACATAGAAGGAAAGTAGCTCACACACCCTCACAGCTAAATGCAGCAGTCCAAGGCTCTGTATTAAGCTACCAGTCATCATCAAATTGCCTACTGAGTTTGCCTAGCAAGCACTAAGAATGAGATTTTTAACTGGCATCTTGAATTCAACATATTTTAAAACTGAATGTCATTTTATCCTCCAAACCTGTTCCTTCCTGTTTTACCTTACCTCCATCAATTCATCTGGCCAACTGATAATGACACCACAAGGCTTATTTATTACTCCTTCTCCAAACTGTCACAACCAGAAACTCAGGAACTTAATCCTGAGGCCTTCCTCTGACTCAGCTGATCAGCCACAAAAACCTGCATATTTTCCCTTCTAAATATTTCTTGAAATCAATCTTTTCCTGTATATCCCACAGCCTGTTCTCAATTTTATCTTACCTGAATCAGCATAGTCATTTTTCATCACTCAGGATCCACAGGGTATGATTCTAGAACTCCCAAGGACACCAAAACCCACATATGCTCAAACTTCATATAAAATAGCATAGTCGTTTGCCTATAACCTATGCTGCTGCTGCTGCTAACCTATGCATATCTTCCCATATACTTAAACCATCTCTATAGATTACTTACAATATAAACATAATGTAAAGAGTTGTAAGTACAATGCAAATGCTATATATGCCACTATGTGTGGCAAATTCAAGTCTAAGGAACTTTCTGGAACTATTTTTCAAATATTTTTGATCAAAGGTTGGTTGAATTTGCAGTTGTGGAACCATGGATACAGAGAGCTGACTATGCTAGGTTCCTAACCATTGTTCCAGAGATTTTGTCCCCTTCAGACAAAATCTCAGTGCTGTCAAGATGATATAAAAATATGTACCTGACTACTTTAAGCTTCTACAGATCAAAACTAAAGGGGAAATGAGTGAATTTACTTTATCTTAGAACCAAGAAGGCTCTTCTAAGAAATAAACAAAAAAACCTCAAAGAAAAATAGTACTAAATCACTTTTACTACCCTGGTGGTTCCAACGGTAAAGAATTCGCTTGCAATGTGGGGGACCTGGGTTTGAACCCTGGGTTGGGAAGATCTCCTGGAGAAGGGAAAGGCTACCCACTCCCATATTCTGGCCTGGAGAGTCCATGGGGTCGCAGAGTTGGACACGACTAAGAGACTTTCACTTCATTTTTACTATGTAAGTATTAACTATTTTGAAGGCAGAAAATTACAAACGGGGGTGAAATGATCTGCAACACAACATAATAAAAACCTAATTTTCTTAAAATAGAAAGAGCAACATGGTATGATAATTAAGAGCAAACTCAGGTACCTAAATGATTGCTTAGATGTGATCTCTGGTTCCTCCCCATATTACCTATGGCTTTGGGCAAGTTTGGCCTCAGTTTGTCTCTAAAAGTAGAAAATAACAGTTTCTATTTCATAAGATTGCTGACAGGATTAAGCATAAAGGGCTTAAAATAGTAGTTTGGATATAAGCATTATAAATTTATTATCTAATTAATACAATAATATATATACTTAAAGTTAACTTTTAGGAAAATAATCCTATTGTGTAATAAATTAATAAAAAAAAAAAAAAACAAACTGCTGACCAGGGACTGCAAACATGAATTCACTCATTCATTTATTCAATGAATGTTTATTAAGGACAAACTGTATGCCAGACACTATTCATTAAGTCTGGGATACATCAGTAAGGTAAAAATCAAAACTGCTCCCTTGCACAGCTTATACTCCAAGAAGAGAAACAAATGATAATACAAGTAATATGTAGATAATATGTTAAAAGATAACAGGAGGAGGAAAATGAACAGGGTACATGGTTGGGGAAGAGGTGTGCAGAAGAGAGTGTACAATTTTAATCAGATAACTAATATTCAGAGGTTCCTGAGAAGATAACATTTGAGCAAAGAACTGAGGAACCTGGCCATTGGAGTTATTTGGGAAGAACAACACAAAAGGAAAAATGAGGACAGAAGCCCGAGAATAGAAGTGTGCATGGCACATATGAGGTGAGCAAGGGGACCAGTATGGTAAAGCCAAGAAGAGAACAGCAGGGGATGAAGTCAGCAAGGTAACAAGCTGCCACATCTCACAAATCTTCTAAGTCAGGTGCTGAAGGTCCTCAGCATTGATTCTGAGTAAATGTGGAGCCACTGGAGATTCTGAGCACGAGAGTAATATGATCCTTCATTTTCAAAGGATTATCTGCCTGTTGTACTGTGAAGTCTGTAGAAGAGCAAAGGTGGGAGCAAGGAGACCAACAAAAACCAAGACTAAAATTCAGGTGAGATGATAGTGCCATGGACCAGAAAGGTAGAGGTGGAGGGGAGTCTCCGACGTGAGATACAATTAGAAGGTACGTCCAATAGCTTTCTGACAGACTGGATATGAGATAAACAGAGATGTCAAGGATAACACCAAAGTTTTGGCCTGATCTACAAGCATCAAGGAAGTAAGGAAGGCTGAGATAGAACTTAGAACTTATACTTAGGGGTAAGAGCAGAGTTCAGTTCTGGGCCTGCTAAGTTTGAATACCCACTAAATGACCAACTTAAATGCCTATAAGGCCATGGCAACGAATGTTACATGAGTGAAAACAAAAGGCAAAACCACAGGATTCTGACAAGTGCTGTGGATTGTGTTTAACAAGAAAGACACTGGGAAAAGGCAGTGGATACTCAATTCTAGCAAACTGTTACTGTGAGGAAATCCCCAGTTTGCCCAGTTACGCTAAATTTTCCAAGGTTTCAGGAGAAGCCGGAAATCTGCAGATTCATATGTATAATCTCTCAATTCTTAAAATTTGAGTCAAGGAGCTGCATTAACATATTAAAACTATAAAACTACATAAATGTCATCCATTTACATTTGCAAATACTCACAGCATAAAAATGGCATGATTAAAATGTAATCTGGTAGAATATTATGTTCAAACTTAATCTAGGGTATATGTTACCCAAATTCCAACTCAAAAAAATTAATGAGTCAAACTCTCACAATTCAGTTCAAGTTTCTACACATTTACTGAATGTTTTCTATGAACAAGCATTTTTCTGGATTTTTATTCATGTGGATGACCCTGAGGGGCAGGACTACAACTCAGGTGGACAGCAGAGGACAGATTAACTCAGTGGGACTTTCTGCCAAGCAGACAGAACTGCACAAAGTTGGAAACGGCTGACCAGAAGATGTCTTCCTGCCTAACTGAAGTATTCAAACACAGGCTGGACATGCTGGAGAGATTCAAGCAAAGGGGGCATTGCTGGACCATGTGGCTTTTAATATTCCTCCCAAAATTTAATACAAAGAGAGTTCAAGCATGCTATGCTATGCTAAGTCACTTCAGTCGTGTCCGACTCCATGCAACCCCATAGACGGCAGCCCACCAGGCTCCCCCGTCCCTGGGATTCTCCAGGCAAGAACACTGGAGTGGGTTGCCATTTCCTTCTCCAATGCATGAAAGTGAAAAGTGAAAGTGAAGTCGCTTAGTCGTGTCCGACTCTTAGCGACCCCATGGACTGCAGCCTAACAGGCTCCTCCGTCCATGGGATTTTCCAAGCAAGAGTACTGGAATGGAGTGCCATTGCCTTCTCCGGAGTTCAAGCATAGACTCTGCCTTTTTAAAAGGACCTACAATCCAGGAAAGAGTAATATCATCATCATGCAGTCAGCTTCCTTCTATGTTTTAAGCCTGCATTTTTTTTTTTTTTTGCCTCAGATATGCAGATGATACCACCTTTATGGCACAAAGTGAAGAGGAACTAAAAAGCCTCTTGATCAAAGTGAAAGAGGAGAGTGAAAAAGTTGGCTTAAAGCTCAACATTCAGAAAATGAAGATCATGGCATCTGGTCCCATCACTTCATGGGAAATAGATGGGGAAACAGTGGAAACAGTGTCAGACTTTATTTTTGGGGGCTCCAAAATCATTGCAGACGGTGATTGCAGCCATGAAATTAAAAGACGCTTACTCCTTGGCAGCAAAGTTATGACCAACCTACATAGCATATTCCAAAGCAGAGACATTACTTTGCCAACAAAGGTCCATCTAGTTAAGGCTATGGTTTTTCCAGTAGTCATGTATGGATGTGAGAATTGGACTGTGAAGATAGCTGAGCACTGAAGAATTGATGCTTTTGAACTGTGGTGTTGGAGAAGACTCTTGAGAGTCCCCTGGACTGCAAGGAGATCCAACCAGTCCATTCTGAAGGAAATCAGTCCTGGGTATTCATTGGAAAGACTGATGCTAAAGTTGAAACTCCAATACTTTGGCCACCTCATGCGAAGTGTTGACTCACTGGAAAAGACTCTGATGCTGGGAGGGATTGGGGGCAGGAGGAGGTGCAGGACAACAGAGGATGAGATGGCTGGATGGCATCACCGACTCTAAGGACATGAGTTTGAGTAGACTCCGGGAGTTGGTGATGGACAGGGAGGCCTGGTGTGCTGCAATTCATGGGCTCACAAAGAGTTGGACACGACTGAGCGACTGAACTGAACTGAAGTGATCTCTACAAGAGGTTCATGGTTTCTTGAAAACAAAATGTTGCAGGGTTAAAAAAAAAAAAAAAAAACCCTGGAAATTAATTCAATTATAAATAACAAAAACTGTAGAAACCAAACAAAATAGCTGCAGACATTCTGTGGCTTAAACTCTGATATGCATAAAAGCAGAGATTCCTATGTGCCTTGAACACTTTCCCTATTATCCAACACAGTGCTCGGTACACAGTAGGTACTTAGTAATTATTTGCTGGATGAAGATGCTAACAGAAAATTAAAAAAAAAAAAAAACCTTAACATGATTTCATACACTCTAGGCATTAAATTAGAATGGTTTTTAAAGGAAAATTTGGCAATCTTATTAAATTCTAAAATGTATATATACTCAGTAATTACTAAGAAATTAACCTACGGATATAGTTGTACAAGTACATAAAGATATAAACACAAGCATGTTCACTGAAACACTGTGTTCAAAATAAAAAGTCTAAAAAATTTCTAGTGGTCTACCAATAGAGGACTGATTTTAAAATTATGGTATACCTACATAATGGCATGTTATGCAGCTATTAAAGAATGTCATAGATTTGTGTGTGCTGATATGGAAAAATATTTAAGAAATATCACATGAGAATGAGTTGGAAAACAATATATTGACTATGTATCAACCGTGTTTTTTGTTTAAAGATATATATGTATATACTCACAGATGTTCGTGAAGACAAAAATTAAAGACACACGATTTGGAAAAATTTACAGGGAACTTTAACAGTAGTTATCATCTATAAGTAGGAACTAAGAGTTAAGGGACCTTAACTTGTCGCTTTTCTGTAACTATCAAGAGCATATGCTACTTTTACTAAAAGCAAAAGGTCATTTCAGGGATTTTCCACTGTTCTTTAAAGACAAAATCTAAACTCTCTTTTAAAAGCATCATAAAGGTCCTTTCCTCACCAGCCCAGCCTATCTCTCTCAAACTTCGCTTCTTGTATGTCAACAACAAAGCTTATCTAGTTGCAATTCTGCAAACGCACCATGTTCTCATACACCAGCCTCTGCACAGGCTGCTCCACAGTCCTCTCTTGCTTTCTTTGCCTCTCCCAAACTTAATATTTTCCAAAAAAAAAAAAAAAACCAACAAGCAAAAACAAACCATCCCTTCTCCATGCTAAATTAGATGCTGTATCCTTTTGTACTGCTACCATCTCAGAGTGAGGGACTGTTGGGCCCTGCCGCCCCCTCATTCCCCAACCCCTGACAGATCTTAAGCAGAGTCTGGTCTTTGATTCCCAAATCCCTACCACAATGTACATTCCCTGGCACATTCACTAGCTTAGGAAGATACACTGTGGTCTAAATAAACATAAGAGGCATGGGTTCTAGTTCTCAGTCAACAGATCTTTGACAAATCACTTTACACTTCTACCTTTACTAATTTCTGAAATTCCACTGTACACTTATTTCTGCATTCATTTATTTAGCACATTTATACTCTGCATGATGACAAGCATGTTACACACATTATCTCATCTAGTACTTACTCTCTAAGATATTATTTTCCATTTTAAAAATAAATAAGCTGAGAATAAGAGAGGTAAAAGTCATAGTGCCTATAAATTGATAGTGCTTGGTAGGGTAGACATGCAAATTAGAAGCCCATCTGCCTAAATATGGGATTCCTAAACCCCTACTTTATATTACCCTCATTTTACTTATTTAAAAATCTGAGATGTCCAGAAAGTAACATAATTTACTTGAGATCATATAACCTGAATCCAGATTTTTTTTCACAATAACAGTTTTTTAAAAATGTTTAAAGTAACAAATCAATTAAAACTACAGCGTGATTTTTTAAAAATACTGTATAAACTTGGGGGGGGGGAATCCATCAATGGAAACTTTCTGGAAAACTAATAAAATAACTTCAAACTTTAATTAGAGATCTTAAAATCATTTAATTCAACCAATTTTGCTGCAAAGCAGTCACCCATCTTATTTTTGAATACTTATAACAACATAACTTGGGCTAATTCTTTAATAAAGGTCTTTTTAATGAATCATTATCTTTTTCCTTTTAACTTTCACCTACAGGTTCTGACTTTATCCTTCTGGCCAAACTGAACATGCCCCTTTCATATAACTGCTTTTGAAAAACGATTCTCTCCTTCTAAACATTATTGTGCATGTGTGCTAAACTGCTTCAGTCATGAGCTACTCTTTGCGACCCCATGGACTGTAGCTCACCAGGCTCCTCTGTCCATAGGCTTCTCCAGATAAGAATGCTGAAGTGGGCTGCCATGCCTTTCTCCAGGGTTCCTTCCCGACCCAGGGATCGAACCCGTGTCTTCTACAAGACAGGCAGATTCAGTTTCTTTAATCCAACATTTTCTAAAATGATATTCCTAAAATGATTATTCTAGAAGCTATTAGCAGGCCTCAAAAATGTGTTTTATGCCTAATACCTGGGAATCACTATACTTCCCTCTTAGGAGCATCACAATGAACAGCAGCATATTTAAGGCCACAAAAATTTTAATAAAAACAAATCTTTCCGCTTTAACTCTGTGTTTCCCAAACATTTCAATATGATATTCTAACTTTCCTTGGTAATTAGCTTTCTAGAGAGCCATTTGGAAAATGAGTGTATCAACTGCTTCTATGATAGTTTCAAGCTTCCTCACTAACCTCTTTCCTTTGAAACTGAAAAGGCCACCAGTGCAAAGTAAGACATTAGTGTTTGACACAGCTGCATGACACTGACAGTTCAAATTAAGCAAACTGTCAAAAAACAAAAAACTTACATCTGCCTTAGCCTATAACAAGTAACCAGACTTTAGACTCATACTGAATTTCACCTTCTTAGGTTCAACTCACCACTTCCTCCAACCCTCCTCTCTAATATTCTATCAACTTGTGCCCCATTCATGAAATGACTTCACTTATTCTCCTCTTCCAGGACACAACTCTCACATATTTTCAAGTTTAATCAATAGCTATCTTTCCAAAGATAATCAAAAAGCAACTTAAATCTTCCCAAGTCTGACTAGTGATAGTAACAGAATTCAATACTGGTTTAAATAGTCATTCTTATTCATCTTTGATTCAGATTAAAACATTCTGTCATCTTTATAATAAAAGAGAGTATCTACTCATTAATATTATTTGGGTACTAACAATTCATTTTAAAAATGTATTTACACTTAAAGAACAGGTATAACTGGTATCCTAAAGAACTCTTGTTTTAAATAATACAGCTACTATGTAAAGGCCCATTTCCAGAAAAGGTAGAAAGCTGTTCTTCAATTTCTCCTTCCATGTTCATTTCACCATGGCTGGTAATGTCTCATTTCTCTTTATACGTTTTTCAGATTCTTCTCATTTACTGGCCTCATACATTTATTAACTGACAGAAGTAGAAAAAAAGCCTTATCCAAGGAAAAGTCTTAAGTCTGTATATCCAGCTGTGTATCTTACACTATACTTTAGGAATATATTTTATTAATGTGATATAAATCCAATAAACTATTATTAATAGTTTCTTATAAACGAGATGATACTCTTTGACAATCAGAATCATTAAATATTAGCTAACCAGCCTTTCGTCTTTGAATAAACACAATTTTTTCTACTATCATTCCTTTAAAATTAAGAGCATTTTAAATGATATAACTACATTTCTCAGTTTAAGACTGTTTTATTCTAGGTTTTGCCATTATACCATTACTGCAGACTCTGCAGTAAGAAAATACTAGAATTGCAAGTGGACCTTAAATCCCTCAAATTTTACACACTGGAAAATTAAGAGTAAATAAACTTGCTTAAGGTCATAAAACTAGTCATTGAAAAGACCTGGGACCCAAACCCTCAAACTCTAAGAGATTTATAAACTCTGGCTCTCTTCCATCATTTATTCTGTGTGTTGCTCAGTCCTGTCTGACTCTTTGCGACCCCACGGACTACAGCCTGCCAGGCTCCTCTATCCAGGGAATTCTCTAAGCAAGAATACTGGAGAATTGGTTGGTTCTCCATGCCTTCTTCCAAGGGATCTATCTCCCCAACCCAGGGATTTGAACCCAGGTCTCCCACATTGCAGGTGGATGCTTTACTGTCAGAGCCACCAGGGAAGCCCATCATTTATTCTAGAGGGACCTTAATGGATCCCACAGGACATCATACTGGCCCACTACACTAATGACATCATGTTGACACAATGTAGAGAAAAGGAAAGTGGGAGATTTCCATTTTTTAAACATGCTGCAAGAAAAAGGATGAGCAAAGAGAGACTCTAGTTTAATATGTTACCTCACACACGAAATTTACTGCCTATAAGCACAACAGATAAATACAGATTCTGCTTCTGTTTTATCCAAAACAGTTCTGGACTTTTTTTTTTTTTTTAAGTATAATGCACAGCCTGCTCCAAATGGCTGATTTCTGCAACCCACCCCACCCTCCCAATTACTTTATAGATATATATCTTCAGTTAGCCCATGTCACCAAAGTTGTGTTTTAAAGATATTATCTAGAGTCCCATGTTTAAATAATAGGCCAGACCCCACATTAAAGACTTTTTCTCTAAAGAGATAGTAAAAATGTATGCTATATTTAGTACATTTCAAGAAATCTCAATCAAAATACAAAAACTTGAAATTGCAGAAGTATAAGATACACTGGAGAGTCACCAATCCCACTCTCTTTAAAAAGAGTATGTTCTTATCTTAAAGTCTCCCAAACAAAAGTAACATATACATATATCTAATTCACATTTAAGAAAGCTGAAAAATATCTAACATGAAGACCATACTTTATTTAGCCAAAATGTTTACAAAAGAGCCAGAATTCAAGAACCTCAACCAGAGAATCATAAGTCAAATCTAAAGCAGGCATACAGTATTTTTATACTCATTTCAAAATGTTTCAGAATCTGAGAATTACCAAAATTCCAAAGAGGCATAGCAGTCCTATACATTATGACAAAGCTGATATTATCAATTGAAGGTTCCAAGACTCAATTAGTCCTCTGGCACTTTCAGCTGTGGATTCACAGTGCTATGTGTTTTACAAGGTTTTCTCCTTCCCCTGTTGACCCAAATAATCTGAGTAAACGAAGGAGGATTCTGAACATGGGAATGGCATACCATGTTTATAAAAAATAAAAACTGGGAAGGGTAGATTAAAAGTTGTTGTACCCTATGTGGACTCTAGCTTTCATAGATAAGTCTTTTTTCCCCAAACTTTGGACTTTCAAAGATTTCTCTTCATCTCTATTTTAAAGTAAAAGAAGAAAAAAAGAAAAAAAAAAATCCACCAAAGTGGAAGGACCAAAATATTTAGCCAATCACAGGACAGATACTCAAGCAGCAATCTGAATCAAGTCTTTAGCCTGAAATGGTTAACTGTATCTTCATTAGTGTTAAGCATCTTAATAACAAAAATTTCAAGTTTCAAACTCCTACTGAGTTTCAAAATAGAAAATATATTAATGAAAAATAAGAAACACAATTTTAACAAAATATAAGTGAAAATCATTCATCTAAAAGAATGTCAGTTGTGTTCAAGCTATACTTAAATTCAAACTTCAACTTGTTACGTAAAAATTTATGAAGTTGTGAAAATGAACATTTTATAAATTTTGATTTTTAAAAACTAATTTAACAGTGAAAAAATATTAATTTCAAAAATATCAAAACACACTTATAAAAAGCACATTAGATCTTTAAGGTATCCCTTAAATTACATGGCATTAAATTTCTGACTTGTTCGTTCAGTTGTTATTGACGGTGGTACATGGTTAGCAGATCAACAGAGATTTTTTAGCAACAACTCATTTTAGTGACAGACTGCACTATAGCAATATGGTTGGAAAAATGAGAAGGATAATCGAAAATGTATGGATGTGTAAGTCTAAGCTTATTTCAAAATAAAAGGGTGTAGTGGTTCCATTACCTTCCACTTTACTTTTATTACAGATGAGAGCACATTTTTATTTCTGTATTTTTATTCCTACATTTTACTCCTAAGTTAAATATATCTATGTATAAAAAGTTTTAGAACTCGGTGTTTCACAACTTCTAGTAGTACTGTCAGAGAAGGCAATGGCACCCCACTCCAGTACTCTTGCCTGGAAAGTCCCATGGACGGAGGAGCCTCGTAGGCTGCAGTCCGTGGGGTCGCTAAGAGTCGGACACGACTGAGCGACTTCACTTTCACTTTTCACTTTCATGCATTGGAGAAGGAAATGGCAACCCACTCCAGTGTTCTTGCCTGGAGAATCCCAGGGACGGGGGAACCTGGTGGGAGGCCGTTTATGGGGTCGCACAGAGTCGGACACGACTGAAGCGACTTAGCAGCAGCAGTAGAAGCAGCAGTAATACTGTGGACGGCAGATTTAAATTCAGAAAACACTTAAAAATTGAACTACTTTAAAAATAACTGGAACTAATAAGTGTCTAAAATAGTGCTTTGAATACGGAAGTGTTATATGCTTTTTGAACTCAGGATAAAGCTATTTACAATAGAACCAAAATTCTTGTGTACTGCTACAAAATTATGCATTTACTATTGCTTATATAAGGTCTTCTATAATCAATGTCATGTGAAACCTGTTATAATTTGAACAGATTTTGGTCGTATTTTCTTTCCTCACCAACCATGAGGTAATAAAACAAAAAACACAGCATTAATATGCATATCTGGTCAGATTTTACACCAAATCCTCCTTAAATAAGCATGTCTAAGATTCCTAACAACAAACATGACACCACTAAAAATATAAACCTTAATTTCGGTCCATAAATTAGGCATATTCTTGTATGCCTGATAATTTTTACCTCATCATATATTCAGTAAGGCTACGTCGTACATTTCAATAAAACTCATACTTCACATTTCACATTCATATTTCAAGTATTATAATGTTCAAGTTGAATACTCAATCTTAAGTCAAAATTAGCAATCAAAACAGTTCTAATTACAGCACTGATTGAAGCACCAGTAGTAATCTTTATGTCTATGCAAGTGAAAGTCGTTCAGTCGTATCCGACGCTCCGTGACCTCGTGGACTATACAGTCCATGGAATTCTCCAGCCAGAATACTGGAGTGGGTAACCTTTCCCTTCGTCAGGGGATCTTCCCAAACCAGGGATTGAACCCAGGTCTCCCGCACGGCAGGCGGACTCTACCAGTTCAGCCTCCAGGGAAGTCTCTTTATGTCTATAAGGGTACGTAATTGCAAACAAGCTAATTTTCAAACAATGTTTTAAATGTGTTCTCTGGAAAGAAGTCTATCATTAGAGCCCATGATGAAGTTTAATCCTGAAAGGCTCTAAATGGAAGTTGGTCCAACTACTGAAGATTCTTGAAAGAAAAATACATCCTTAAGCAAAATTCTATCAACACGCCAATGTTATTTATGTTAGCCTACTTTTACACGCAACGTATCCTGCTTCCTGGTTCTATAGCAATCCTCAAACACAAAGCGGAAGATCCGTAAAAGAAATCACGTCCTTGAAAAGCACCTGCAGATGCCCCGTCTGATATTGACCCGTATTAGAATCGCCATACACGATAAAAGCTATAGAGCATTAATCAAGAGTGTAAAGAGATAGCTTAAAGAAACGTCAACATTAGATAAACTAAATTCACATATGAGGCAAGACTGTCCAGATAAAGCAGTTTCACAAGGATTTCAGAATATCAATGCCAAGATGAACTCTAAAGTCTCCCGACTCCAGACTCAGAGGTCTTTTCAGTACCCCAAAGAAAGTATTTTTAAACTTAGTTATGAAAACTATCTGGCATTAGGAAACAAGATGGTACCCTGCGTGTACGCCCGCCCGCACGCCGTCCATGGCCGCGCACTGCTAGTCTCGGGAGAGGGGTCAGTTACGGTCCCCTCCACCCGCAGCCCTCGGCTGTCAACACCCGACAAACGCGAACCCTCGGGCAGGGAAGGAAGGGGCATCAAGGGCGAGGGAGAGAGTTCGAGGCTCATCCCCGTTTCAACGATGGGAAGGACGACGCGATTGCCAAACCTCACCCAGCAGTCAGACGCCCGGGGCGCTGTCCCAGAGCCTCCAGAAGGAACGCGCGGGCCCGACAACGGCCGCACGGACGCGGCAGACGGCCTGGACCCGCGGCGGTCGACGGAGAGAGTGTTAGGAGAACATGGAGGGCAGCAGGTGGGGACGGCCGGAAGGCGGCGGCACAGAGCGGAAATAAGGCGGGGAGAGGGCCGGGCGCCGCGGAGGGCGCCGCCGAGGGGCCCCGACGGGAGCCCGGGGCCGGGGCCCGACGGCCGGACGGGCAGTGGGCGCTGGCGGCAACCGCGGGTGCAGGCACCTCAGAAGGCGCCCAGGAGTGGGGAGCCCGGCCGAGGGCACCTGTCCTCCTGCCGCTCCACGAGACGGGGACGGGGGTACGGCGCAGCCCGCAGACGCCGCCTGCAGCCAAGCGCGGGTCCCAGCGGCGCGGCTGCCGGGACGGGGAGCTGGACCTGGCTTTCTGCGGCCAGGAGGCACGGTCTCCGGCCGTTACAGGCGGTTTGGCAGTGACCCCGCGGCCCCCATCCCCTCCTCACCCCTTCGGATCTTCAAATATTGGTCCTAAATCCGTGGGACCAACGACCACAAACCGCCGCCACCGTTTCGGGGACCAGTGGGGTCGGAGCGGGGGTAGAGGGCGGTAGGGGGGTTGTCGCAGCAAGGGGGAGGGGAGTCCACGAGGAGACGCTCGCGAGGTCCTCGAGCCTCACAGCCCGGCTCCCGGCGGGCGCTGCGCGGTGGCCTAGGCAGCGCACGTGGAGGGACGTCTCGACCAATCAGCGACCAGCCCCAGGAAGGAGGGCGGGGGTCCTGGCCCTAGGTTTAAATCCGAAGGTAGTTCTAGGGCGGGGGAAGTTGGGGGGGGCGGGGTGGTGGTGGTAAATGCTTGGAGTGACAGACACTTTAGCCAATTGGAGGGAGAAGAGCCAGCTATCCGGGCAGGTGCCCATAGACTGATTCAAAAAAAAAAAAAGATCGTGCTTGTTTTGTTGAGGTGTTTATAAAGCAAGGGCTGTGACTTGAACTTCATTACAACTTTTACTTGGGAAGAATGTGGATGCATTGTAAAAGTTTTCTGAGTTTTCAAGTCTTTAGCTGGTAGTCTGACCCAGCACGGTCAGAGAGAGAGAGAGAGTGTGTGTGTTTGTGTACGTACGTACGTTTGTGCACGTACGCACTAAGTCACTTCAGTCGTGTCGGACTCTGTGACCCTTTGTGACCCACGAGGCACCTCTGTCCATGGACCTCTTTAAATAAAGACTTGTGGAGGGGTTGGGGAAATATAAGGCGGATTTGCAGTAGACTCACAAAGTTTGAATGGTTTAAGTGCACAAGAAAATGGGCTGAATCGGAGACCTAGTAACCTACCGCTGATCAGTTTGGAAAGTTATTTGGCTGTGGCCAAGCTGATGCACCAGATTGTATGCTTGGGTAAAACCAGCTTTTCAAGGATACAGTTGTGTGGCTTTCTGCATGCATAATACTGAATTTTGCCTCCTTTAAAGATAGAGCTTGGGTTTATATGGCAGACAAAAAAAGAAAAAGATGGCTTTAGGAACCAGCTCCTAAACAGACTGAAAGAATATTAGAACTAGATTGATCCTAGATCATGTAGCTTCTCCATTAACAAAGGAGAAACTTGATGCCCAGAATAATCCACTGAGTTAGTTACACAGTAACACAGCCCCCTAATTCACAACCACGTGATGCTTTCTTCTAGACTAGTGATTTCAGTTTATCATTCCATATGTTGGAGGCCTAACGAATGTCTTAAATTTTCTTAGTTAACAAGCGTGTGCATACATATATAATATATATAAACAGATATGTACATTTAATATATATATTAACATATTCCAACAGTAAAGAATGAATAAGAATTTTAGAATCATACAGATTTGGGCTCAACTCCCTGTGTTACCATTTTATGATTATGATACCTTGGACGAATTACTTCTCTGAGCCCCAGTTTAAAATGGGACAGGGTGTTTAAATGATTATGTTAACAAATAATGAGTACTTACTGTGTGCCAGAAACAACTTTAAAGGATTTTCACATATTAGTTCATTTATTTCTCCAAGTAACTTTGGCAAACATGCTAGCCCCCTGCAGTCCCATGTTTCAGATGAAGAAAATGAGACACACAGAGCTTAAGTAGTTTGCTGCTGCTGCTGCTAAGTCGGTTCAGTCGTGTCCAACTCTATGCGACCCCATAGATGGCAGCCCACCAGGCTCCCCCGTCCCTGGGATTCTCCAGGCAAGAACACTGGAGTGGGTTGCCATTTCTTTCTCCAATGCATGAAAGTGAAAATGAAGTCACTCAGTCGTGTCCCACTCTTCTGCAGCCTACCAGGCTCCTCCATCCATGGGATTTTCCAGGCAAGAGTACTGAAGTGGGGTGCCATTGCCTTCTCTGTATGTAGTTTACTGAAGGTCGTTTAGCAAGTAAGTGGCCCCAGTTTGAAACCTTCAGACAAAACAAGTATGTTTTACTGTTTCAAAATGTGTGCAGAAACAAGTGCCGTAAAACCAAGTGCATACTAGATGCTCAAGAAATACTCTTCCCTAAACTCTCTACCCTTCAGGCAGTGAACACCAGTCTCATTTATGAAGGCTGCATGCCTTCAAAGTACAGAAACCAGAAAACCTAGACTGATAGACAATTCCTATTGATACTTGAGATTTTTTTTTATAAAAAAATATTTTGGGAACCACAAGGATGATACTTATTCTCTTATATTGATTACTATTTGTGGCTGCTCATTTATTTCTCTGAAAAAAAATTACATTCTTAATTTTCATGTTGGTGCCTCCTCAATTCCAAGTAATTCACTGTAATACACATTGTAAATACATATTTTCAAAGTTCAACTAAAATTGTGTTAGACGTATTAGTCTGACAAGTTTAATATTTTTTAAGGAATTGCTGAAGATCCTTCACTGTCACTAAAGTGCAGATGTTGTCTTGTGAGCTGCACAAGACATTCTTGGAAGTAGACTGAAGAATTGTTTTACATTTCCAGTTTTCTTTTTTCCTTTTTCTTTTCCTATAAATATAAAGGAAATCAAATAAAGAAAAGTTCCTCAATAGGCATTAGAGTCAGGCCAAAGAACCTTGCTTTAGATAAGACAGTGTTATTTTAAGACCCCTCTGATGCTTCAATTAGAACTGGACATGGAACAACAGACTGGTTCCAAATAGGAAAAGGAGTCCATCAAGGCTGTATATTGTCACCCTGTTTATTTAACTTCTATGCAGAGTACATCATGAGAAACGCTGGACTGGAAGAAACACAAGCTGGAATCAAGACTGCCAGAAGAAATATCAATAACCTCAGATATGCAGATGACACCACTCTTATGGCAGAAAGTGAAGAGGAACTAAAAAGCCTCTTGATGAAAGTGAAAGTGGAGAGTGAAAAAGTTGGCTTAAAGCTCAACTTCAGAAAATGAAGATCATGGCATCCGGTCCCATCACTTCATGGGAAATAGATGCGGAAACAGTGGAAACAGTGTCAGACTTTATTTTTCAAGGCTCCAAAATCACTACAGATGGTGACTGCAGCCATGAAATTAAAAGACTCCTACTCCTTGGAAGGAAAGTTATGACCAACGTAGATAGCATATTCCAAAGCAGAGACATTACTTTGCCAACAAAGGTTCGTCTAGTCAAGGCTATAGTTTTTCCAGTGGTCATGTATGGAGGTGAGAGTTGGACTGTGAAGAAGGCTGAGCACCGAAGAATTGATGCTTTTGAACTGTGGTGTTGGAGAAGACTCTTGAGAGTCCCTTGGACTGCAAGGAGATCCAACCAGTCCATTCTGAAGGAGATCAGCCCTGGGATTTCTTTGGAAGGAATGATGCTAAAGCTGAAACTCCAGTACTTTGGCCACCTCATGCGAAGAGTTGACTCATTGGAAAATACTCTGATGCTGGGAGGGATTGGGGGCAAGAGGAGAAGGGGACGACAGAGGATGAGATGGCTGGATGGCATCACTGACTCGATGGACTTGAGTCTGAGTGAACTGTGGGAGTTGGTGATGGACAGGGAGGTCTGGCGTGCTGCAATTCACGGGGTCGCAAAGAGTCGGACACGACGGAGGACTGATCTGATCTGATCTGATGCTTACATTATATGTCCTTTTTGTCAGATTCCTTCAAAATCTTTTATTGCTCAATGTACTTGGTCACTTTAGTTCATGTCCGATTCTTTGCGACCCCATGGAGCCAGACCCCTCTGTCCATGTGATTTTTCTCAGCAAGAATACCAGAGTGAGTTACCATGCCCTCTCCCAAGGGATCTTCCCAACCCAGGCATTGAACCCAAGTCTCCTGCAACTCCTGCCTTGCAGGCAGATTCTTCACTTGCCGAGTCATCAGTGGTGGTGGTGGTTTAGTCTCTAAGTCGTGTCAGCCTCTTGTGACCCAATGGACTGTAGCCTGCCAGGCTCCTCTGCCTGTGGGATTTCCCAGTCAAGAATACTGGAGTGGGTTGCGATTTCCTTCTCCAGGGCATGTGCTGAACCACTGGGGAAGCCCAAATCTTTTATTACCCATTGCCTCTGTATTTATCAAAAGCTATTAAAACTGTGCTCTCTACAAGTAAAATTGAAGGAGTGACCTTTAGCTTTGTTTCTCAAGGCTCCTAGAAAAGAGAATCTAAAACAGTTATGCCAACTTGAATTATTTTTCAGGAATAGATCCCAAGTTAGGCTTTGTTAGAAGTTTATTTGCAAATTTATGGAAAATGTGATACAAATAAACAGGAAGATAAACTGTGTAGAGGTGTTTTTGAATGAAAAGCCAAAGTTGAAAGATACTTATTGGTGAGGGAAAAAGTAGAAAGGGAGCTCTGTAAATGCCAAAAAGATCAATAATATTGTGGAAAATGCAATGGAAAAGTTAGAATAAAAAATTGGAAGGGGTGTACAAAATATAGTTAGATAAAGTGATCTGGATTACTATGTAAATGTATTTTCCCTATATTAAATGCAAGCTTTTTGGATTAAATTGTCTTCATTTACCTTCTGTAAAATACAAAACCCCAAAAGGGAAAGAAAAAGCCATGAGAAGTCCTTATAAATGTTTAAAATCCAACTTGGTCCTAATAAAGAAGGAAAGAAGTGAACAGTTTTATATGAAAGAGCATCATGCAGTGGTCTGCTTTGTTTTCGATGTGTTGGAGCCTTCTTTAACCATACCTGGCAGTGATGGCACAGATCCACCAAAAAAAAAAGGCAACTACTTGCATATTTATAAAATTAATGAACACAGCATGGGAGCTAGAGAACCTCCTTTAATTTGGTGACCCTCCAATCTAAATGATCTCTCAAAACCCTTTCAGAAGTATAGGAGCTTTTTCAATACTTAGAGTAAATATGTTTCATTCAATTCGCTGACCCTTACTTTCTCACCCGGATTTGCTGCTTTGTGCCTGACAGTTTAATTTGAATTTTTCATAACTCTGGGATGTGAATGTCAGTACCAAGATGAAAGTACGATAGTGTGTTCTTTAGTTTGGGTGATAGGTTATACCACACCGTCTTTAAATCCAGTCAGTGTATCTCCCATGATTAACAACCTGTCTTTCCAAGGCAGCAAATCTTTTGGATCTTCCTACATAGATTAATGCTCTACATGGAGAATAAACCCATAGCTAAGGCCTGGAGACACACACATCAGTGGGTGAATGGATAAAGAAAATGTGGCATATATGTACATACATACATAAATGCACATGAATTCATACAATGGAATATTACTTAAGCATAAGAGAAGAATGAAATCTTGCCATTTGTGACAACATGGTTGGAATCTTAGGGCATTAGACTGAGTAACTCATGCATAAAAGACAAATATCTGATGATTTCACTTATATATGGAAAGAAAGAAGAAAGAGAGGGAGAGAGGAATGTAGGGATGGGAAATGGAAGAAAGAAGAAATGGGAGAAAGAAAAGAAAAGAAGCTCACAGATACAGAGAACAGATTAGTGGTTCCCAGAAGCAGGAAGTGAAATGAAGGCAAAAGGGTAAAGGACGTGAAAAGGTACAAACTTCCAGTTATAAAATAATGAATTCAAGGGAGTGTAATATGTAACGTACAGCATGACATCTAGTCAATAATACTGTATTGCATATTTAAAAGTTGCTATAAGGAGATAGTGAAAGTGCTCATCACAAGGAAAAAGTTGTAGCTATATATAGGGGTAGATATTAATTAGACATACTGTGGTGATCATGTTGCAGTATATACAAATATTGAGTCATTATGTTGTACACTTGAAACTAGCATAGTGTTACGTCAATTGTACCTCAATTTTAAAAATTAAAATAATTTAAAAAAAGAATGGAGGAAGTATTATGCTGGGGTCACCAAATTAATTTGTTGTAGCCTTCTTAGTATAGAAAAAGTGCAATAAATATCAGAATATGCAATGCTAATAACTCATCTTTCTGTAGTATCATCTGTCAATAATGATAGTGCTATGCTGATCATCTGACCCTTGGTATCCCATTTTCAGTTAAAAAAATCTAGTCATCCAATTAATTTTTTTAATAAACTATAATATTAGAAATAGTATTAGGCAATACAGAAAAAAACATTTTCCCCCTCTGACTTAACTCATGACATGACAAAACTGACATATGGAAAAAGATTTTTCTGATCAGATCAGATCAGTCACTCAGTCGTGTCCGACTCTTTGCGACCCCATGAATCGCAGCACGCCAGGCCTCCCTGTCCATCACCAACTCCCGGAGTTCACTCAAGACTCAAGTCCATCGAGTCAGTGATGCCATCCAGCCATCTCATCCTCTGTTGTCCCCTTCTCCTCTTGCCCCTAATCCCTCCCAGCATCAGAGTCTTTATCAGTGAGTCAACTCTTCGCATGAGGTGGCCAAAGTACTGGAGTTTCAGCTTCACCATCATTCCTTCCAAAGAAATCCCAGGGCTGATCTCCTTCAGAATGGACTGGTTGGATCTCCTTGCAGTCCAAGGGACTCTCAAGAGTCTTCTCCAACACCACAGTTCAAAAGCATCAATTCTTTGGTGCTCAGCCTTCTTCACAGTCCAACTCTCACATCCATACATGACCACTGGAAAAACCATAGCCTTGACTAGACGAACCTTTGTTGGCAGAGTAATGTCTCTGCTTTTGAATATGCTATCTAGGTTGGTCATAACTTTCCTTCCAAGGAGTAGGAGTCTTTTAATTTCATGGCTGCAGTCACCATCTGTAGTGATTTTGGAGCCCAGAAAAATAAAGTCTGACACTGTTTCCACTGTTTCCCCATCTATTTCCCATGAAGTGATGGGACCGGATGCCATGATCTTAGTTTTCTGAATGTTGAGCTTTAAGCCAACTTTTTCACTCTCCACTTTCACCTTCATCAAGAGGCTTTTGAGTTCCTCTTCACTTTCTGCCATAAGGGTGGTATCATCTGCATATCTGAGGTTATTGATATTTCTCCTGGCGGTCTTGATTGCAGCTTGTGTTTCTTCCAGTCCAGCATTTCTCATGATGTACTCTGCATAGAAGTTAAATAAACAGGGTGACAATATACAGCCTTGATGGACTCCTTTTCCTATTTGGAACCAGTCTGTTGTTCCATATCCAGTTCTAACTGTTGCTTCCTGACCTGCATACAAATTTCTCAAGAGGCAGGTCAGGTGGTCTGGTATTCCCATCTCTTGAAGAATTTTCCACAGTTTATTGTGATCCACACAGTCAAAGGCTTTGGCATAGTCAATAAAGCAGAAATAGATGTTTTTCTGGAACTCTCTTGCTTTTTCCATGATCCAGCGGATGTTGGCAATTTGATCTCTGGTTCCTCTGCCTTTTCTAAAACCAGCTTGAACATCAGGAAGTTCACGGTTCACATATTGCTGAAGCCTGGCTTGGAGAATTTTAAGCATTACTTTACTAGCGTGTGAGATGAGTGCAATTGTGTGGTAGTTTGAGCATTCTTTGGCATTGCCTTTCTTTGGGATTGGAATGAAAACTGACCTTTTCCAGAAGTTTAAAAACGTGAACACTTGTTTGGGGAGAGAGCATGATAAACTCTTTCCCATGTTAACTCACTGGAGTAGTTGAATAATGAGGTACAGTGGTACCAGAGCTTACAGACACCTTAAGAGTTATCAGGCCAGTAGGGAGCAGCCGGAGCGCTGGGCCCACGTCCCAGAGCCAGTCAGTGGCAGTACCAGATGCCCAGCTGCTCACCTCTGACTTCCAGTCTTATGTACTGGCTCTCACAGACTTCAAATTGGACTTTGAACTTTTAAAGATTCTTTTTAAAGTGCCACCATAAATATATTCAATGAAGAAAATGACTTTGGCTGAAGTCAGCTTTGGTTCAGAGACATTAGTACCCCTGGGCAGGAAGGCTGCCTGAGGCAAAGCAGTACCTCAGGTGTGACTTCTCTTTTATTGCTCCATCTAAGGTGGTGCCCTCTCTTGATGACTCCAGCTCTGCCTGTCCAACTCTCATTTGTCATGGCAGAGGAAGCAGAAGGATACTTGTTCTTTGGGCCAAAAAGAGTTTGCATTTTCTCATATGCAGGGACCACAAAGCCCATGGAACTCTAAGGGGAAAATGTTTAAAATGCCTTTATAATCCACAATGCAGTATGTATATTTTAGGGGGGTTTATTTGTTGGGGGGGGTTCTTTATTATTTTTTTTTAATTGAAGTATAGTTAACTTACAATGCTGTATTAGTTTCAGGTATACAACAAAGTGATTTAGTTATACACAAACATATATATGTATGCATGTATATTCTTTTTCAGATTCTTTTCCATTATAGGTTATTACAAGATATTGAAAATACTTCCATGTTCTATACAACAGGTCCTTGTTGTTAATCCATTTTATTTATAGTAGTGTGTGTTTGTCAATCTCGAACTCCTAATTTATTCCTTCCTCTATTTTTCCCCTTTCAGTTCAGTTCAGTTCAGTCGCTCAGTCGTGTCTGACTCTTTGCAACCCCATGAATCATAGCACACCAGGCATCCCTGTCCATCACCAACTCCTGCAGTTCACTCAAACTCATGTCCATCGAGGCGGTGATGCCATCCACCCATCTCATCCTCTGTCATCCCCTTCTCCTCCCGCCCCCAATTCCTCCCAGCATCAGAGTCTTTTGCAATGAGTCAACTCTTTGCGCGAGGTGGCCAAAGTATTGGAGTTTCAGCTTTAGCATCATTCCTTCCAAAGAACACCCAGGGCTGATCTCCTTTAGAATGGACTGGTTGGATCTCCTTGCAGTCCAAGGGACTCTCAAGAGTCTTCTCCAGCACCACAGTTCAAAAGCATCAAATCTTTGGCGCTCAGCTTTCTTCACAGTCCAACTCTCGCATCCATACATGACCACTGGAAAAACCATAGCCTTGACTAGACACACCTTTGTTGGCAAAGTAATGTCTCTGCTTTTCAATATGCTATCTAGGTCGGTCATAACTTTTCTTCCAAGGAGTAAGCATCTTTAAATTTCATGGCTGCAGTCACCATCTGCAGTGATTTTGGAGCCCAGAAAAACAAAGTCAGCCACTGTTTCCACTGTTTGCCTATCTATCTGCCATGAAATGACAGGACCAGATGCCATGATCTTTATTTTCTGAATGTTTAGCTTTAAGCCAACTTTTTCACTCTCCTCCTTCAGTTTCATCAAGAGGCTTTTTAGTTCCTCTTCACTTTCTGCCATATGGGTGGTGTCATCGGCATATCTGAGGTTATTGATATTTCTCCCGGCAATCTTGATTCCAGCTTGTGCTTCTTCCAGCCCAACATTTCTTATGATGTACTCTGCATATAAGTTAAATAAGCAGGGTGACAATATACAGACTTGACGGCCTCCTTTGCCGACTTGGAACCAATCTGTTGTTCCATGTCCAGTTCTAACTGTTGCTTCATGACCTGCATATAAGTTTCTCAAGAGGCAGGTCAGGTGGTCTGGTATTCCTATTTCTTGAAGAATTTTCCACAGTTTATTGTGATCCACAGAGTCAAAGGCTTTGGCATAGTCAATAAAGCATAAATAGGTGTTTTTCTGGAACTCTCGCTTTTTCAATGATCCAGTGGATTTTGGCAATTTGATCTCTGGTTCCTCTGCCTTTTCTAAAACCAGCTTGAACATCTGGAAGTTCACGGTTCACATATTACTGAAGCCCAGTAGCCCAGTTTGGAGAATTTTGAGCATTACTTTGCTAGCATGTAAGATGTGTGCAATTGTGCAGTTGTTTGAACATTGCTTGGCATTGCCTTTCTTTGGGATTAGAATGAAAACTGACCTTTTCTAGCCCTGTGGACACTGCTGAGTTTTCCAAATTTGCTGCATATTGAGTGCAGCACTTTCACAGCATCATCTTTCAGGATTTGAAGTAGCTCAACTGGAATTCCATCACCTCCACTAGCTTTGTTCATAGTGATGCTTTCTAAGGCCCACTTGACTTCAGATTCCAGGATGTCTGGCTCTAGGTGAGTGATCATACCATCGTAATTATCTTGGTCATGCAGATCTTTTTTGTACAGTTCTTCTGTGTATTCTTGCCACCTCTTCTTAATATCTCCTGCTTCTGTTAGGTCCATACCATTTCTGTCCTTTAGTGAGCCCATCATTTGTTTTCTATGTATGTGAGTCTACTTCTGTTTTATAAGTTGATTGTATCATTCTTTAGATTCCACATATAAGTGATAGAATATATTTATCTTTGACTTGTGTGCATGTGTGCTGAGTCGCTTCAGTCATGTCGAACTCTTTGGGACCCTATGGACTGTAGCCCATCAGGCTGATCTGTCCATGGGATTCTCTAAGCAAGAATATTGGATTGAGTTTCCAGGCTCTCCACCAGGGGATCCTCCTAACCCAGGGATCGAACCCAGGTCTCTTAACATTTCCTGCACTGGTGGGTGGGTTCTTTACGACTAGCACCACCTGAGAAGCCCTTGTCTGACTTAATTTCCTTACCATGAAAACCTCTAGGTCCATCTATGTTGTTGCATATGGCACTATTTTATTATTTCTTATGGCTGAGTAGTATTCATACACACACACACACACACACACACACACACACACACATACATTGGGGTGCATGTATTTGGTTGGCCAAAAATTCCTTCATGTTTTCCATACCATCTTAATATCTTTTTGAGTTGGAATTTTCTCTGGATATATGCCCAGGAATGGGATTGCTAGATCATATGGTAGATCTATTTTTATTTTTTTAAGAAATCTTCATGCTGTTCTCCATAGGGGCTGTACCAATTTACATTCCCACCCGCAGTGTCGTAGGGTTCCCTTTTCATCACAGCCTCTCCAGCATTTATTTAGACTTTTTAATGATGGCCATATTGACTGACATTAGGTGATGCCTCTTAGTTTTGATTTCCAATTCTCTAATAATTACTGATCTTGAGCATATTTTCATGTGCCTTATTGGTCATCTGCCTGTCTTTTTTGGAGAGATGTCTGTTTAGTTCTTTTGCCCACTTTTTGATTGAGTTCTTTGTTTTTTTTGTATTGAGCTGCATGAGCTGCATATATATTTTGGAGATTAATTCTTTGTCATTTGTTTCATTTGCTATTATTTTCTCCCATTCTGTGGACTCTCTTTTCACCTTGCTTATAGTTTCCTTCATTGTGTAAAAGATTTTAAGTTTAATTAGGTCCCATTTGTTTATTTTTATTTCCATTACTCTGGGAGGTGGGTCATAGAGGATCTTACTATGAGGTATGTCAGAGAATGTTCTGCCTATGTTTTCCTCTAGGAGTTTTATAGTTTCTGGTCTTACATTTAGATATTTAATCCATTTTGAGTTTACTTTTGTGTATTGTGTCAGAAAGTGTTCTAGTTTCTTTCTTTTACACGTAGTTGACCAGTTTTCGCAGCACCATTTGTTGAAAACACTGTTATTTTCTCCATTGTATATTTTTGCCTCCTTTGTTAAAGATAAAGTATCTCTAGGTGCATGGATTTATCTCCAGACTTTCTATTTTGTTCCATTGTTCTATATTTCTGTCTTTGTGCCAGTGCTATACTGTCCTGATGACAGTAGATTTGTAGTATAGTCTGAAGTCAGGAAGGTTGACTCCTCCAGTTCCATTCTTTCTCAAAATTGCTTTGGCTATTTGGGATCTTCTATGGTTCCATATAAATTGTGAAATTATTTGTTATAGATCTGTGAAAAATACCATTGGGAGTTTGATAGGGATTGCATGCTTTGGGTAGTATATTTATTTTCACTATATTGATTCTTCCAAACCAAGACCATGGTATATTTCTCCATCTGTTTGTGTCACCTTTGATTTCTTTCATCAGTGTTTTTTTTTTTCCACTTTTTGAGTAAATTTCTTTATTAATTAATTTATTTTAATTGGAAGATAATTATTTTAGAATATTGTGGTGGCTTTTGCCATACATCAACTTGAATCAGCCATGGGTGCACATGTGTCCCCACATGCTGAACCCACCTCCCACCTCTGTCCCCAACTCATCCCTCTGGGTTGTCCCAGAGCATTGGTTTTGAGTGCCCTGCTTCATGCATCACACTTGCACTAGTGATTGGTTTTACATATGATAATATGCATGTTTCAATGCTATTCTCACAAATCATCTCACCCTTACCTTCTCCCACATAGTCCAAAAGTCTATTCTGTACATTTGTCTCTTTTGCTGTCTTGCATATAGGATTGTCATTCCTTTCTTTCTAAAGTCCATACATATGCATTAATATACCGTACTGGTGTTTCTCTTTCTGATGTACCTCACTCTGCATAATAGGCTCCAGTTTCATCCACCTCATTAGAACTCACTCAAATGTGTTCTTTTTTATAGCTGAGTAATATTCCGTTGTGTGTATGTACCACAACTTCCTTATCCATTCGTCTGCTGATGGACGTCTAGGTTGCTTCCATATCCTAGCTATTGTAAAGACTGCTGCAATGAACGTTGGGGTACACATGTCTCTTTCAGTTCTGGTGTCCTCAGTGTGTATGCCCAGCAATGGAATTGCTGGTTCATATGGCTGGCACCCCACTCCAGCACTGTTGCCTGGAGAATCCCATGGACGGAGGAGCCTGGTGGGCCGCAGTCCATGGGGTCACTAAGAGTCGGACAAGACTCAGCGACTTCATTTTCACTTTTCACTTTCATGCACTGGAGAAGGAAATGGCAACCCACTCCAGTGTTCTTGCCTGGAGAATCCCAGGGACAGGGGAGCCTCGTGGGCTGCCGTCTATGGGGTCACACAGAGTCGGACACGACTGAAGCAACTTAGCAGCAGCAGCAGCAGCATGGCAGTTCTATTTCCAGTTTTTCAAGGAATCTTCACACTATTTTCCATAGTGGATGTATCAGTTTACATTCCCACCAGCAGTGTAAGAGGGTTACCTTTTCTCCACACCCTCTCCAGCATTTACTGTTTGTAGACATTTTGGTGGTGATCTTTCTGACTGATGTGAGATGATACCTCATTAGGGTATTGATTTGCATTTCTCTAATAATGAGTAATGTTAAGCATCTTTTCATGTGTTTATTAGCCATCTGTACGTCTTCTTTGGAGAAATGTCTCTTTAGTTCTTTGGCCTACTTTTTGATTAGGTTTTTTGTTTTTCTGGTATTGAGCTGCATGAGCTGCTTATATATTATGGAGGTTAATTCTTTGTCAGTTATTTTGTTTGCTATTATTTTCTCCCATTCTGAAGGCTGCCTTTTCACCTTGCTTATATTTTCCTTCATTAAAAGCTTAAAAGCTTTTAAGTTTAATTAGGTACCATTTGTTTATTTTTGTTTTTATTTCTATTACTCTGAGAGATGGGTCATAGAGGATCTTGCTATGATTTATGTCAGGGAGTGTTCTGCCTATATTTTCCTGTAAGAGTTGTATAGTTTCTGGTCTTACCTTTAGATCTTTAATCCATTTTGAGTTTATTTTTGTGTATGGTGTTAGAAAGTATTCTAGTTTCATTCTTTTACATGTAGTTGACCAGTTTTCCAGCACCACTTGTTAAAAAGATTGTCTTTTCTCCATTGTATATTTTTGACTCCTTTGTCAAAAATAAGGTGTCTGTAGGTGCATGGATTTCTCTCTGGGATTTCTATTTTTTTCCATTGATCTATATTTCTGTCTTTGTGCCAGTACCATCCTGTCTTGATGACTGTAGCTTTGTATTTGAAATCAGGAAGGTTGATTCCCTCAGTTCCATTCATTTTTCTCATGATTGCTTTGGCTATTAGAGGTTTTTTGTGTTTCCATACAAATTGTGAAATTATTTGTTCCACTTCTGTGAAAAATACCAATGGTAGCTTGATATGGATTGCAGTAAAACTATAGATTGCTTGAGGTAGTATATTCATTTTCACTGTATTGATTCTTGCAATCCATGAACATGGTGTATTACTCCATTTATTTATGTCATCTTTGATTTCTTTCCTCAGTGTTTTATAGTTTTCTATATATACATCTTTTTTTTCTTTAGATAAATTTATTCCTAAGTAGTTTATTCTTTACATTGCAATGGTTAATAGGGTTGTTTCCTTACATTTTCTTCCTTTTTTTTTTTTTCCATTGTTAGTGTATAGGAATGCAAGGGATTCCTGTATATTAATTTTATATCCTGCAACTTTATTATATTCATTGATTAGCTCTAGTAATTTTCTGGTAGTATCTTTACAGTTTTGTATGTAGTGGAACATGTCATCTGCATACAGTGAGAATATTACTTCTTTTCCAATCTGGATTCCTTTTATTTCTTTTTCTTCTTTGATTTCTGTAGCTAGTACTTCCAAAACTAGGTTGAGTAGTATTGGTGAGAATGGGGACCCTTGTCTTATTCCTGATTTTAGAGGAAATGCTTTCAATTTTTCACCACTAAGGATAATGTTTGCTGTGGGTTTGTCATATATGGCTTTTATTATATTGAGGTATGTTCCTTCAATGCCTGCTTTCTGGAGAGTTTTTATCATAAATGGGTGTTGAATTTTGTCAAAGGCTTTCTCTGCATCTATTGAGGTAATCATATGGTTTTTATCTTTCCATTTGTTAATATGGTATATCACATTGATTTATTTGCAAATATTGAAGAATCCTTGCATCTCTGGGATAAAGCCCACTTGGTCATGATGTGTGATCTTTTTAATATGTTGTTGGTTTCTCTTTGCTAGCATTTCATTGAGGATTTTTGCATCTATGTTCATCAGTGATATTGTCCTGTAGTTTTCTTTTTTTGTGGCATCTTTGTCTGTTTTGGTAATAGGGTGATGGTGACCTCATACAATGAGTTTGGCAGTTTATCTTCCTCTGCAGTTTTCTGGAAGAGTTTGAGAAGGATAAGTGTTAACTCTTGCCTAAAGTTTTGGTAGCATTCACTGGTGAAACCGTCTGGTTTTGGGCTTTTGTTTGTTGGAAGATTTTATTATTATAGTTTCAATTTCCGTGCTTGTGATGGGTCTGTTAAGATTTTCTATTTCTTTCTGGTTCAGTTTTGAAAGGTTATACTTTTCTAAGAATTTGTCCATTTCTTTCAAATTGTCCATTTTATTGTCATATAATTGTTCATAGTAGGCTCATGATCTTTTGTATTTCTGTGTTGTCTGTTGTGTTTTCTGGATTTTCATTTCTAATTTTATTGATTTGATTCTTCTCCCTTTTTTTCTTGATGTGTCTGGCTGTTTGTCTATGTTATTTATCTTCTCAAAAAAGAAGTGTTTAGTTTTGTTGATCTTTGCTATAGTCTCCATTTCTTTTTCATTTATTTCTTCTCTGATTTCTATGATTTCTTTCCTTCAACTAACTTTAAGGTTCTTCTGTTCTTCTTTTTCTCCTTGCTTTAGGTGTAAAGTTAGGTTGTTAATTTGGTGTTTCTCTTGTTTCTTGAGGCAGGCTTGTATTTCTGTGAACCTCCCTCTTAGCACTGCATTTACTGAATCCCGTAAGTTTAGGGTTGTTGTGTTTTCATTTTCATCTGTTTCTATGTGTGTTTTGATTTCCATTTTGATTTCTCCCATGATCTTTTGGTTATGCAGAAACATGTTGTTTAGCCTCCATATGTTTGTATTTTTAATAGTTATTTTTCCCCTGTTCAGTTCAGTTCAGTTGCTCAGTCATGTCTGACTCCTTGCGACCCCATGAACTGCAGCATGCCAGGCCTCCCTGTCCATCACCAACTCCTGCAGTTCACTCAAACTCATGTCCATTGAGGCGGTGATGCCATCCACCCATCTCATCCTCTGTCATCCCCTTCTCCTCCTGCCCCCAATCCCTCCCAGCATCAGAGTCTTTTCCAATGAGTCAACTCTTCGCATGAGGTGGCCAAAGTACTGGAGTTTCAGCTTTAGCATCATCCCTTCCAAAGAAATCCCAGGGCTGATCTCCTTCAGAATGGACTGGTTGGATCTCCTTGCAGTCCAAGGGACTCTCAAGAGTCTTCTCCAACACCACAGTTCAAAAGCATCAAATCTTTGGCACTCAGCCTTCTTCACAGTCCAACTCTCACCTCCATACATGACCACTGGAAAAACCATAGCCTTGACTAGATGAACCTTTGTTGGCAAAGTAATGTCTCTGCTTTGGAATATGCTATCTAGGTTGGTCATAACTTTCCTTCCAAGGAGTAAGCGTCTTTTAATTTCATGGCTGCAGTCACCATCTGCAATGATTTTGGAGCCCAAAAAAATAAAATCTGACACTGTTTCCACTGTTTCCCCATCTATTTCCCATGAAGTGATGGGACCGGATGCCATGATCTTCATTTTCTGAATGTAGTTGACATCTAATTTTACCACATTGTGATCAAAAAGATGCGTGAAATAATTTCAATTTTTTAAAATGTACCAAGGCTAAATTTATGACCCAGGATGTGATATATCCTGTAGAATGTTCTGTGTGCACTTGAGAAAAAGGAGAAATCCATTGTTTTAGGGTGAAATGCCCTGTAGATATCAATTAGGTTTAACTGGTGCACTGTATCATTTAAGGCTTGTGTTTCCTTTTTAATTTTCTGTATGATTGGTCTACCATACATGTGAGTGGTTTCTTAAAGACCCTCACTATTGTGTTACCTCAGCTTTCCCTTTCATACTTATTAGCATTTGCCTTATGTATTGAGGTGCTTCTATGTTGGGTGCATATATATATTTATTTTTTATATCTTCTTCTTGGATTGATCCTTTGATCATTATGCAGTGTCTTTCTTTGTCTTCTATCACAGTCTTTATTTCAAAGTCTATTTTATCTGATATGAGTATTGCTACTCCTGCTGTCTTTTGGTCTCCATTTGCATGAAATGTCTTGTTCCAGCTCCTCACCTTCAGTCTCTATGTGTCCCTAGGCTTGAGGTGGGTCTCTTGTAGACAATAAATACAGGGGTCTTGTTTTTGTATCCATTCTTCAAGTCTTTGTCTTTTGGTTGGAGCATTTAACCCATTTACATTTAAGGTAATTATTGATAAGTGTGATCCCGTTACTATTTAGTTTGTTGTTTGGGGCTCGTTTTTATAAACCATGTCTGTGTTTCCTGTCTAGAGAAGATCCTTTAGCATTTGTTGAAGAGCTGGTTTGGTGGTGCTGAATTCTCTCAGCTTTTGCTTGTCTGTAAAGCTTTTGATTTCTCCTTTGAGTCGGAATGAAATCCTTGCTGGATAGAGTAATCTTGGTTGTTGGTTTTTCCCTTTCATCACTGTAAGTATGTCCTGCCCTTCTGGCCTGAAGAGTTTCTATTGAAAGATCAGCTGTTATCTTTATGGGGGTCCCTTTGTGTGTTATTTGTTGCTTTAACCTTGCTGCTTTTAATACTGCTCTTTGTGTTTAATTTTTGTTTGTTTGATTAATATGTGTCTTGGGGTGTTTAGCCTTAGGTTTATCCTGTTTTGGACTCTCTGGGTTTCTTGGCTTGAGTGGCTATTTCCTTCCCCCTTTTAGGGAAGTTTTCAAATATTATCTCCTCACATATTTTCTCATACCCTTTCCTTTTGTCTTCTTCTTATGGGACACCTATGGTTCGAATGTTGGGGTGCTTAACATTGTTCCAGAGGTCTCTGAGGTTTTCCTCATTGCTTTTTAATTCTGTTTTTTTGCTCTGTTTCCTTTATTTCCACCAGTGTACCTTCCACTCACTTTTCCTCTCTTCTGCCTCGGTCATTCTACTGTTGGTTCCCTCCCGAGTGCTTTTAGTCTCAGTTATTGTATTGTTCATTATTGATTGACTCTACTTTATTTCTTCTAGGTCCAACATTTCTTGTATCTTCTTAGTCCTCATCTCTAGTCTATTTATCAGTTACTCCATTTTGTTTTCAAGATTTTGGATCATATTTACTATCATTATTCTGAATTCTTTTTCAGGTAGCCTCCCTATCTCTTCCTCTTTTGTTTGATTTGGTGGGTTTTTATCATGTTCCTTCTCCTGCTGAATACTTCTCTGCCTTTTCTTTTCTTTTCTTTTTTTTTCCTTTTTCTTTTTTTTTTTTTGATTGCTGTGTTTTAGATGCCCTTTCTTCAGGCTGGAAGTTAATGGTTCCTTTTAATTAAGGAGTCTGCTCCCTGTGGGTGGGGTTAGACCAGTGGCTTGTCAAGGTTTCCTGGTTGGGGAAACTTGTGTCTATGTTCTGGTGGGTGGAGCTGGATATCATCTCTCTAATGTGCAGTGAAGTGTCCAGTGGTGAGTTTGGGAATGTCTATGGGTTTGGCATGGTTTTGGCAGCCCGTCTTTTAATGTTCAGGGTTGTGTTCCTGTTTTGCTGGAGAATTAGCATGGTGTGTCTTGCACTGGAACTTGTTGGCTGTTGAGTGAGCTTGGTTTCTGTGTAGGTATGGAAATTTGGTAGTGAGCTCTTGTCTATTAATGTTCCCTGGAGTCAGGAGCTCTCTGATGTTCTAAAGTTCTGGAGTTATGCCTCCTGCCTCTGGGTTTCAGTCCTTCTCTTACAGTAGCCTCAAGACTTCTCCATCCTTACAGCCCAGATGATAAAATCCCTGCATTAATGGTGAAACAATTCTCTGCAGCCAGGAACACCAAAAGGATTCACAGAGTTATATAGGGAAGATAAGGGGGAGGAGGGAAATAGATGTGACCAGGAGGACAAAAGGGAGAGTAAATAGGGGAGAGAGCAGTCAAGCCAGTAACCAAATCCCTAAGTACTCTCCACAGCCCAGAACACCCAGAGAGATTCACAGATTTATATAGAGAAGAGGTAGGAAAGAGATAGAGGTGACCTGGAGGTAAAAAGGGAGAGTCAAAAGGGGAGAGAATAACCATGACAATAATCAAATCCCTAATACTGAAGATTAGATTATTAAAGGTACAAAATTGATAGCAAAGATTAAAAACCTAGAAAAGAAGTTAGACTCTCAAAAATACAATAAAAAATGCAGAACAAAATTGATCACAAAAATTTAAAATACATATATATAGAATGTCTTTTTAAAAATATGGGTCTTTTTTGAAAGGTTATAGTAGACTATAAAAATGAAAGTTAAAGGAGTAATAAAAAATAAAATATTTTTAAAAACTTAAAAGTGATAATAGTAAAAATATATCTAGGAATTTCTCTGGAGCTGTGGTGGGCAGTGTGGGGTCCCTTGTTCTGGCGTGTACTTGTTCTCAAGGTCTATAGTTGCCCCTCAAATGCACAGTCTCTGCCTTAACTTCAGGGTTTTAATCCATTGCAGTTGTCACTTCCAGAGCAGTTCTCTCTTCTTTGTTTATTGTGGCTTCCTCTGTTTGCAGGTCTCTTCAGTGTCTAATTTCCAAGCTGACACAAGGGGGCGAAGGTGGCCACTTATTTAGGCTGACTTGTTCAGCTGTGCTGTGGGGAGGGAGGGACACTGCAAATACCGCTGGCATGTGTGGGAGTGCTCACAGTGGATGGATGGCACTGGGTTTGCCACAGCCCAAGGTGGCCTGTACTTCCCGGGTCCACACTTCTCATGTCCAGGGTCCTCTGCAAGGGGACTCTTCCATGTGGACCCTGTGTTTTGTGCACTTCCTAGCTCTAAGCCACTTAGGGTCTCAGGTGCTCTGCAAGGGCACAGACCCCAATGGGCTGTGCGTTTTGTGTCTTTCTCGGGTCCAAGCTGCTCAGGTGACCTGGTGCTTTCCAAGCGCACAGCCCCAGGTGGCCATGTGTTTATGTACCTCCCTGGTCCCAGCTTTTCAGTTTCCCACATGCGTGACACACAGTCCCAGGTGTGCCGTGTGTCTCCTCTGGGGAGCTGAAGCTGTGTTACTCCTGGCAGATGTGAACCACCCAAGATCCTAGGAAGACATGGTTAGCAGTTGGCCGACTGCTCAGAGTTTGGTGGAAGATGCAGGTCTTTAGGGCAGAGATTGAAGCAGCCCCTTGCCTTCTGACTCTGGCTGTCACACACCTGCCTCTCTGCCTCCGAGGAGGGAGGGCTCTAGACTGCAGCTGGCTTGCTTTCCTTTGGTATTCACCAGGGTAGGACCCCCTATTCTGTGAGCACACCAGGGGTAACAGGGCGGTGTTAGAACCTTCCTGCAGGAAAGGCCCTTTGTTTTTCTCTGTTCCTCTGGCATTCCGAAGGCTTGGGTTGCTATGTCACATCAGTCCCCTCAGAGTGTCCTCGGGGCATTCAGCCCTAGTTGTTACCCTGAAGGCTTACAATGCAGCCCATGCCTATACGCCCAGCCCCCGCTCACCATGGGCAAACACAAGCCTGCGGGCTGCTTCTCCTTGGTCATTGCCATTCAACACCTATTCTGTGGTGATTTTTGTTGTTGTTGTTGTTATGCTGCCCTCTGAGATTCCAAAGCTCCCCACTGACCCCACCTGTGAGAGGGTTTCCTATTGTGTGGAAACTTTTCAACCTTCATGACTCCCTCCCCAGGATGGGTCTGTGTCCTGAAATCCTTTGTCTCTCTTTTAGTCTTTATCTTTTATCCTACCTCATTTTGAAGAGATTGGTTTGCCTTTCTGGGTATCTGGGATCCTCCACCAGCATTCAGAAGTTGTTCCATGGAACTTGCTTCACATGCAGATGATCTTTCAATGTATTTGTGGGGTGAATGTGGTCGCCTCATCCTATTCCTCCACCATCTTGGGACCACCTGCCCCTCTCCCTGCATTTTACATTAAAGCATCAGGTCTTTCTAAAAAATTATTATATCTGTTCTCATTTGCATTGATCCACTTGTACAATCTCTACAGCATCCCTGAAATCACTGACCTTTTATGTTTTACCAGCTTTTAGTCATTCCATTCCAATTCTCATTCTTACTAAATGAGATACATTTCCATCTCAACCTGTATCTTAGCCCCACTGGAATCTTCTTCTGTAGGAATAATGTATTTAAATGGAAACTGATGAAAGAACTACAATCTATAATTGAAACAACTGCAATTACCAATTCTGATTTTCATCAGTGGTGTCCTTTATATATAGGGTATGCTAACCAGACTGATTTAGAGCTACTTCTCTGGTTCAGTCCAGTAGCCCCATGTAACCCAGAGACAGAGCTTCAGTTCTGTGAATAACTAGGAGATAGAACAAGTCTGAATATGTGTTTAGAATTCTAGAAAGTGGGTGAGTAGTGTCTATGTCTGGAGAAGGCAATGGCAACCCACTCCAGTACTCTTGCCTAGAAAGTCCCATGGACAGAGGAGCCTGGTAGGCTGCAGTCCATGGTTGTTGGGGTCCTTTAATGGACTGGGACCTGGTGGTATGGAGGCGGCAATAAAAAAGTAAAAGAGAGAAAGAGAATGATATTCCCTGGTTTACGCAGAGAACCAATAAAGTCCTTGACACAGGACTTGTGTGTCTCACGAAGGCACCCGGCGCCCTCTCAAGGGGAGTGAAGGTACAGGGCGCCTTCTCGAGAAAGTCTTAGAAGCCCGGGCAGGAGAGTGAGCAAGACGGGTCTCTGTGCTCTAGAGAATCAGCCGAGGAGAGAGAGAAAGAGAGAAAGACATGGGGACCCAAGCTCTGATGGAGCAAAGGTGCTTTAATGATTTCTCTGTGAGTATATAAAGGCTGTGGTACAAGAAGTTTCTTTTGACAGGGATAAAGATCAGAAAACCAAATGTACAGCAACTGTTACCAAGGGAACAAAGGATTAATAATGGTCACAAGGTCAGGAGACAATCCATATCTCAAGAAAGGGGATCAAGACTAAGCAGTTTTGTTGTAAAGAGAATGTTTACTAAAGGAGACTCAAGCCTGTTTCACACAATGACCTCAGTTCCTGGGAGCAGCGTGCTGTTCCACTTAAAAAGAAACAAAGGACTTGTGAGAAACAGCACATAGGAATCCTCCTGTTAAACATTCCCTGACACATGGGGTCATGAAGAGTCGGACACGACTGAGCAACTTCACTTTCACTTTTCACTTTCATGCATTGGAGAAGGCAATGGCAACCCACTCCAGTGTTCTTGCCTGGAGAATCCCAGGGACGGGGGAGCCTGGTGGGCTGCCGTCTATGGGGTTGCACAGAGTCGGACACGACTGAAGCGACTTAGCAGCAGCAGTAGCAGCAGTGTCTATGTCAATTAAGTGGAGGCATAGGAGGAAAGAAGGGGAGTGATTAGTAAAATGACTATAAGATGTAAAATTAGAATGACTGCTTTGTTTTAAGGACAAATTCTAATTGCAAGAAATCATATTAAAATTTAAACATATTTTTCATACTACTTATTTTTACTAGATGTGACAAATAGTTAAATATATCTTATAATCTATACTTGTAGAAAAGTGTACTTTTATATACAATTACAGACACACACATATATAGGCTTCCCAGGCACCTCAGTGAGTAAAGAATCCACTTGCAATGTAAGAGACACAGGAGACAAGAGTTTGATCCCTGGGTTGGGAAGATCCCCCTGGAGGAGGTCATGGCAACCCACTCCAGTATTCTGTTCTGAAGAATTCCAATGACAGAGGAGCCTGGTGGGCTACTGTCCATTGGGTTACAACTCGTCAGACACAACTGAAGCAGCTGAGCATGCGTGCATGCTCATATATATATATATATATATATATACACACACACACACACACACATATATATATATCTGCATATAAGATATTTTCATATATTTTATATGCAAATTGGTGTAAATAAAAGCACTAAAATTATAACACCTATATGAAAATTTTAGCTCTTCTCTTTCCCAGTGTACATTAACTGATATAATCTTTCTGAGCTTTAGTTTTCACAGTTGTAAAATGAACATAATACCAGCTCTCTCACAGGTGGGTAGTATAAAATCGACATAGCAAGTGAAAACACTCAGCCCATACTGGACACTTTGGGATATGTGATTTTTAGTATCATCTCCTAAACTGTTTTTTTGTGGTTTGTTCACTATAATTTCAGAAATTTTCAGTAAACATATAAGAATAAAATACATCATACTTTCTCAGCACCCAGAATTTACTACTGGCTTAATTTGCTTTAATCTGCTATTTTTAAAAAGTGTATGTGCATGTACACATAGGATAAAATTAGAATTCCTCTAGCTACCAGTGCTAATCATATTGATATGATTTATTTATTAGCAAACATTTCTTTTGCTGATTTTGTTGATTTATTTACTAGCAAACATTTATGGAATGACTGCTATGTGCTAGACATGAATGCTAGTTGCCAGAGTAAATGTTCATGATGAACCAGACTAAAAATTCCTTGCCTTTATTTACTCCAGCTACACTGACTTTCTGACCATAACAGGTAAACTTCTGCCTCAGGGAGCTTATTCTTGCTATTCCATGGTCCTGGAATGTTCTTCCTCCACAAAACCAGGTAGCTGGCTATTTTATCTTCTTTAGGGCTTTATTCAGATTACACTTTTTCAGTAAGACCTTCCAAGGTAAGGCCATATTGTGTGAATTACATCCTTCTACATTGTACATACAAGCTGTATCTATCTCTGCTTTATTTTTCTCCATAGTAGTTCTCACTATTTAATTCTCTATATTTTATTATCTTGTTATTATCATCTCCTCTACAGAAATATGGTACCCAAGAAGGCAGAGATTTATTCATTTCTTGATCTCCAGTGCCTAGTACAGAACCCTCAAAACTTATTTGTCCAAGGAATGAATAAGATTAAAAATTAACAGCTTATTTTCCTCTCAGAGTTTAATATTGAAGTGCTGTAATGAAAGGAAAGTTAAATTTACAAAATTTTCCAAATTACTAATACACAAAAAAATAATCCCCATCTATAGAAAAAGTAGAACACTAATTTTCAAAATATGAGTGGAATAGCTTTCATAATGTCAAGGTTTAGATAACTTATAACTAGCATATTTTGAAACAGATGGAAATGATTCCAAAATTAGCTTTTGGACAATTTATGCTACTCCATTGATTTATTACTTGATTTGAAATTATGGTGAATCAAATTTCTTCTGACTCCAGGGGAAATTTTAAAGCCAGCATTCACTTTAGCATCTAGAAATGTGCTTAGCTGGCAGAGTACAGGACTCCATCCTTTCACCAACCCTGGGCATCACTGAAATAATAATTCAATGTCATAAGAAACATTGTTCAATAAAATTTATCTTGCTTCTGTTCAGTCACTCAGTCACGTCAAACTCTTTGCAGCCCCATAGACTGAAGCACACTAGGCTTCCCTGTCCTTCACCATCTCCCAGAGCTTGCTAAAACTCATGTTCATTGGCATCGGTGATGCCATCCCACCATCTCATCCTCTGTCATCCTCTTCTCCTCCTGCCTTCAATCTTTCCCAGCATCAGGGTTTTTCCTAATTAGTGAGCTGTTTGCATCAGCTGGCCAAAAGTTTTGTAGCTTCAGCTTTAGCATCATTCCTTCCAAAGAAATCCCAGGGCTGCTCTCCTTCAGAATGGACTGGTTGGATCTCCTTGCAGTCCAGGGGACTCTCAAGGGTCTTCTCCAACATCACAGTTCAAAAGCATCAATTCTTTGGCACTCAGCCTTCTTTGTGGTCCAACTTCACATCCATACACGACTACTTGAAAAACCATGGCTTTGACTAGATGGACCTTTGTCAGCAAAGCAATATCTCTGCTTTTTAATATGTTGTCTAGGTTTGTCATAGCTTTTCTTCCTAGGAGCAAGTATCTTTTAATTTCATGACTACAGCCATCATCTGCAGTGAAATTGGAGCCCAAGAAAAGACTGTCACTGTTTCCATTGTTTCCCCATCTATTTCCCATGAAGTGATGGGACCAGATGCCATGATCTCATTTTTTTGATTGTTAAGTTTTAAGCTAGCTTTTTCATTCTCCTCTTTCACCTTCATCAAGACGCTCTTTAGTTCCTCTTTGCTTTCTCCCATGAGGGTGATATCATCTGCATATCTGAGGTTATTGATGTTTCTCTTGGCAACTTTGATTCCAGTTGTGTTTCATTCAGCCCAGCATATTGCATGACGTACTCTGCATATAAGTTAAACAAGCAGGATGACAATATACAGCCTTGACATACTCCTTTCCCAATTTGGAACCAGTCCATTGTTCCATGCCTGGTTCTAACTGTTGCTTTTTGACCTGCGGACAGGTTTCACGGGAGGCAGGTAAGCTGGTCTGGTATTCCCATCTCTTTCAGAATTTTCCACAGTTTATTTTGATCCACACAAAGACTTTGGCATAGTCAATGAAACAAGTAGATGTTTTTTTCTGGAATTCTCTTGCTTTTTTGATTTCCCAGTGGATGGTGGCAATTTGATCTCTGGTTCCTCTGCCTTTTCTAAATCCAGCTTGTACATCTGGAAGTTCTCAATTCACATACTGTTGAAGCCTGGCATGGAGAATTTTGAGCATTACCCTGATAGTATGTGAAATGAGTACAATTGTGTGGTGGTTTGGACATTCTTTGGCATTACCCTTCTTTGGTATTGAAATGAAAACTGACCTTTTCCAGTCCTGTGGCCACTGCTGAGTTTTCCAAATTTGCTGGTATATTGAGTGAAGCACTTTCACAGCATCATCTTTTAGGACTTGAAATAACTTACCTGGAATTCCATCACCTCCACTTTTTTGTTCATAGTGATGCTTTCTAAGGCCCATTTGACTTCGCCCTCCAGAATGATTTGCTCTAGGTGAGTGATCACACCATCATGGTTATCTGGGTCATTAAGATCGTTTTTGTATAGTTCCTCTGTGTAGTCTTGCCATCTCTCCTTAATATCTTCTGCTTCTGTTAGGTCCATACCATTTCTGTCCTTTATTGTGTCCATCTTTGCATAAAATGTTCTCTTGGTATCTAATTTACTTGAAGAGATCTGTAGTCTTTCCCATTCTATTGTTTTCCTCTATTTCTTTGCATTGATCACTGAGGAAGGCTTTATTTCTCCTTGCTATTGTTTAGAAATATGCATTCAGATGGGTATATCTTTCCTTTTCTCCTTTGCCTTTTGCTTCTATTCTTTTTCAGCTATTTGTAAGGCCTTGTTAGACAACCATTTTGCCTTTTTGTATTTCTTTTTCTTTGGGATGGTTTTGATCACCACCTCCTGTAGAATATCATGAACCTGCATCCATAGTTCTTCAGGCACTCTGTCTATCAGATCTAATCCCTTGAATCTATTTGTCACTTCCATTATATAGTCATAAGGAATTTGATTTAGGTCATACCTAAATGGTCCAGTGAGTTTCCCTACTTTCTTCAGTTGAAGTCTGAATTTGACAATAAGGAGTTCATGATCTGAGCCACAGTCAGCTCCTGGTCTTGTTTTCACTGATTGTTTAGAACATATTTGTAAACACTTTAGTAAATCTAAGAGTTGTATTTTAACTTTTTTTTTGAGTCAGTGTAATAAGGTGGAAATGAAACAGGCTTTGGAGTAAGACAGTTCAAATACTGGCAGTCTGACTTTATATACAAATTATTTAGCCTCTCTAAGTCTCCACTTTCACATCATTTACACTTAAAAAACAATATTGTCTGTCATGTATTTTGGTTGTCTAGATTAAATAAGATACAGTATCAGTCAGGGTAGACTAGATTATGGTGCAATAATAAACAGTCTGACAGATCTCAGCTTAAAATAACAAAAAGATTCATTTCTTATTGAGCTACAGCAGCTGTAGATTTGCTCCCATGGAGTCATTCTTTCTCCCTTTACTCTGGAGCCCAGACTAATGGAGCACTGCCACCTGTCACATTGCAGGTGGTCATGGCAGAGACAGGAGTGCTCTGGGTCATCTCACATGGGCAATTACATGCTGGGTTCCAAACTGAGTTGTGTTCTTTCCAATCACAGTTTGTTAGCTGAGACTGGTCACATGATGCCGCTAACAAAGTCTAGGGTTAACATGCTGTTGACACCCAATATGTGGGCTCCTACATGTTTGCTAATCAGCATCAGTCATGACCATAGGCAGTCTATGTAGAGTGTCTAGCACAGTATCTACCTTACATGTATCCCTTTCCTCTCTCCAGCCTACTCCCCATATGCATTCTTATTTATAAAATGGAGGGATCTATACCTCAAGAGCATTATCCTTGAATTCCCAAACTGTGTTCAGTACAATTCTTACACCAGAAAATGCCCCGTGAGAAAGAAAAAAAAGTTATGTAATAAAATTAGAGAAAAACCACTTATTACATCCTTTTCAGAAATTCTCAGTGCCTGGTAGCTTTATAAAAGTTCAGAGATACAGCAAAGATAAGTTTAATTCTGTTTAACCCAAAGCTTAAACTTAAATTTAATCACCCAACAGGTTCAACACCCAACAGGTACTAATAGCTATTAGTAACCTGTGGGTCATCCATTGAATACTTACTGGAAAATGTTACTCCAATGAATCTAAGACTAACCTCACTGAAATTCAGCCGGCAATGAAAAAGGTTTTAGCATTTAGAAACAAAACATCTTCCCCTGGGATTTATTACAAAGTTTCCTAACATAGCTAATTGTTTAAAAATAGTGGTATATATATATATATATATATATATATATATGTAAGTAAAATAAAAAATATTCAACAAATATTTATTGAGAGTTTAATTCTACCAGCAGTTCTGCTGAAACCAGCACTACTATTCCATTTATTGCCAAGTTGATATTAGACCCTCGAAATACCAGGTTGAATAGGGCAGACAAGGTCCTTGCATTGATGGTGGTCATAGTCTAGTAGGGGAATAGTAATCAGTGCTGTTCTAAGACTTTGCATAATTCATGTAATTCTCATAACAACCCTTAAAGTTCCCATGAGTACTAGCCTCATTTTACAGATGCAAAAAAGAGTTTTCACAGCTAGAAAAATGTTTAACATTCTCAGACTGATTAAACAAAAATGCTGTTACAGAAGAATATTCATGGCATGGAAAACACTACTTACTGTGATTTTGATGGCAAAAGGAGAGTCCCATTTTTATTAAAAGTTAAATATTCCTGTGTTATTAACAAAAGGATTACAGATGATCTTATTTTGTGACAGTGAGCTTGTAATATAATTATTTTGTGAAAAGAAAAATACAAAACATTGCATCTGAAAGGAGCAGAACACACACTCTTTTCAAGTGCATGTGGAACATTCTCCAGCAGAGATTACATAGTAGGCCACAAAACAAGTTTGTCTCAGTAAATTTAAGAAAACTGAAATCATATCAAGCATCTCTTCTGACCAAAATGCTATGAGACTAGAATTCAACTACAAGAAAAATAACTGCAAAATATCACAAATATGTGGAGGCTAAACAATGTGTTACTAAACAATGGATCATTGAAGAAATCAAGAAGAAGAAAAAAAAAAAACAAAACCTGTAGAAGAATGAAACAATGATCCAAAATCTATGGGATGCAGCAAAAATGGTCCTAAGAGGGAAGTTCATAGTAATACAAACCTACCTCGGGAGACAAGAAATACCTCAAACAATACAACCTTATAAACAAAAAACTAACAAAACCAAAAGTTAGTAGAAAAAGAGAAATACTAAAGAAAACAGAAGTGAATGAAGTAGAAACTAAAAAATAAAACAGAAATGATCAATGAAACTAAAAGTTGTTTTTTGAAAAGATAAACAATATTGATAAACCTTTAGCCAGATGTATCAAAAAATAGGAAATGAGTCCAAATAAATAGAAATGAAAGAGGAAAAGTTATGATAGACACTATGGAAATAAAAAACGTCATAAGAGGTAACTACAAACAACTGTACATCAATAAAACAGACTACCTGGAAGAAATATACAAATTCCTAGAAATGTACAATCTCCCAAGATTGAACCAGGAAGAAATCGAAAGTATTAAGAAACCAGTTATCAGTAATGAATTTGAATTCATAATAAAAAAAAAAGAATTCCCAATAAACAGAAGTCCAGGACAAGATGGCTTAATGGATGAATTCTACTAAACATTTAAAGAAGAGTTAGTATCTATCCTTTTTAAACTAATCTAAATGGTTATGGAGAAAAGAACACTTCTGAACTCATTTTATGAGGCCACCATCACCCTGATATCAAAATAAGTCAAAGATATCACAATAAAGAAAACTAAAGGCCAATATCACTAATTAATATAGATGCAAAAGTCTACAACAAAATATCGGCAAGCAAAATTCAGCATTGCATGAAAAGGATCTTACACCATGATCAAGTGGAATTTATCCCAGAGATGCAAGGATAGTTGAATATCTGCAAACCAATCAGTTTGATACACTGTATTAACCAACTAAAGAATAAAAATCCTATAATCATATCGATAGAATCAGAAAAAAACTTTTGACAAAATTCAACATCAATTTCTGATTTTAAAAAATTGTCAACATTGTATACAGGGTAAATACCTCAACATATTAAAGGTATATATAATAAGCTTACAGCTAACCTTATGTTCAACATACTCAGTGGTAAAAACACTGAAAGCGTTTCCTCTAAGATCAGGAACAAGACAAAGATGCCCACCCTCACCACTTTTATTTAACACAGTATCAGATGCCCTAGCAAAAGCAATAAGAAAAGTAAATGGAATAAAAGGAATCCAAATTGGGGAAGAAAATATAAAACTGTCACTGTTTTTGGATAAAATGATACTATACCTAGAGAAAATCCTCAAGAATCCATCGAAAGACTACTGGAGATCTTTAGTGAATTCAATAAATTTGCAAGATAGAAAATTAATATACAAAAATCTGTTGCATTTTATACAATAACAACAGACTATCAGAAAGAAAATTAAGAAAATAAACCCATTTATCACCACATCACAAAGAATAAACTACTCTAAGTAAATCTAACTAAGGAGGTAAAAGATCTCTACTCAGAAAAATATAATACATTGAATAAATAAATTGAAAATAGTACAAACAAATGGAAAGATATTCTGTGTGCATGCATTAGAATTAATATTGCAAAATGGCCATAATGCCCAAGGCAATCTATAGATTCAGTCCCTGTCAAAATACCAATGGCATTCTTCACAGAACAAGAACAAATAATTTTAACATTTGTTTGGAAACACAAAAAGACACTGACTAGCTAAAATAACCTTGAGAAGAAAGAGCAAAGCTGGAGGTATCATGCTCTCTAACTTCCAACTATATTATAAAGCTGCAGTAATCAAAGCAGTATGGATATGTCACAAAACAGACACATAAATCAATGGAACAGAAAGAGAACCCAGAAATGAACCCATACATATACATGGCAATAAATCTATGACAATGGAAGGAAGCAAGATTATACAATGAGGAAAGATAGCTTTTTTAATAAATGGTGATGGGGAAACTAAACAGCTAAATGCCAAAAAAAAAAAAAAAAATTAAACTGGACTACTCTCTCATACTATGCACAGAAAAATTCAAAGTGGGTTGAAGACTTAAATGTGATCTGAAACCATAGAACTTCTAGAAGAAAACATAGTACATTATTTAGCATTCATTTTCATAATATTTTCTAAATATGTCTCCTCAGGCAAGGGATGCAACAACAAAAATAAACAAATGGGACTATGTCAAACTAAAAAGGTTTTGCAGAGCAAAAGAAACCATCAACAAAACAAAAAGGTCACTTACTGAAAGGAAAAAGATATTTGCAAATTGTATATCTCATAATGGGTTAATATCCAAAATACACAACTAATATAGCTTAATATCCCTTAAGCAACCTGATTAAATATTGGCAGAAGATCTGAGCAGATATTTTTCCAAGGAAGACATACTGGTAGCTAGCAGGCACATAAAAGGTATTTAACATCGATAGTCATCAGGAAAATGCAAATGAAAGCAACAATGAGATACCACATTACACCTGTCAGAATGGCTATTATCAAAAAGATAACAGATAACTGTTGGCAAGGATGTAAAGAAAAGGGAATCCTTGTACACTGTTGGTGGGAATGTAAATTGGTACAGCCACTATAGAAAACAATATGAAGATTCATCAAAAAAAAAAAGAGAAGAACCACCATATGATCCAGCAATACCACTCATGGGTATGTATCTGAAGAAAACAGAAACACTAATTGGAAAAAATATATGCACCATTATGTTCATTGTGGCATTATTTACAATAGCCAAGATACAGAGGCAACCTAAGTGCCCATCAGTAGATGACTGCACAAAGATTTTGTGTCTCTGTATAAAATGGAATGTTACGCATCCATAAAAAAAGAATGAAATCTTGCCATTTGTGACAGTATGGATGAACCTGGAGAGTTTTATGCTAAGTGAAACAAGTCAGACAGAGGACAAATGTCATACATCTGTGACAAATTCACTTACATGTGAAATCTAAAAGCAAACCAAATAAGCATAATAGAAACACATACACACTTATCCCCATGTTCACTGCAGCACTATCCACAATAGTCAGGACATGGAGGCAACCTAAACGTCCATCAGCAGAGGAATGAATGAAGGCGTGGCACGTGTACACAATGGATATTGCTCAGACATAGAAAAAGAATGAAATATTGCCATGTGCAGCAACATGGATGGACCTAGAGGCTGTCATGCTGAGTGAAGTAAGCTAGAAAAAGATAAATACCGTATGGTATCACTTATAATGTGGAATCTTAAAAATGCATACAAATGAACTTATCTACAAAACAGAAGTAGAGTTACAGATATAGAAAACAAACTTATGGTCAGCAGGAGCTAAGTGGAGGGGAAGGATAAATTGGGAGGTTGAGACTAACATATACACACTGCTGCTACTGCTAAGTCACTTCAGTCGTGTCCGACTCTGTGCAACCCCATAGACAGCAGCCCAGCAGGCTCCCCGTCCCTGGGATTCTCCAGGCAAGAACGTGGAGTGGGTTGCCATTTCCTTCTCCGATGCATGAAAGTGAAAAGTGAAAGTGAAATCACTCAGTCGTGTCTGACTCTTAGCGACCCCATGGACTGCAGCCCACCAGGCTCCTCCGTCCATGGGATTTTCCAGGCAAGAGTACTGGAGTGGGGTGCCAGTGCCTTCTCCGCACATACACACTACTATATAGAAAATAGGTGATAAGTACCTATGTGTCAGGCTTCCCGGGTGGTGCTGGTGGTGAAGAACCTGCCTGCCAATGAAGGAGACATAAGAGACTCAGGTTCAATGCCTGGATCAGGAAGATCCCTTAGAAGACAGCATGGCAACCCACTTCCGTATTCTTACCTGGAGAATCCCATGGACAGTCCATAGGGTTGCAAAGAGTTGGACACAACTGAAGCGACTTAGCACTCACACGCCTACTGTATAGCACAGGGACCTTAATCAATACTCTATAATGACCTATAGGGGAAAAGAAACTTAAAAACAGTAGATATATGTATTCACTTTGCTATACACTTGAAACTAACACAGCATTGTAAATCAATTATACTCCAATAAAAATTAATACAAAAAATTTACATGGATAAGTCAAGACTAAGAAGAAAAAAAGACTTGCCACCCAGGTTTCTCTGTTGGCTGGGTGTAACAGGAACCCTTCTTCTCTCAGGAGGGAATACATTCAGCTACATTGTTTTCAGTGGCTAATGTCTCCCACCTATGTTTGGATCCTAGAGTCCAGAGAAACAACTTTAGGATTGAAGGTGGCATTCAATGTGGGAAGGACAGGCGTAAAGTTTTGAGATGTGGTGAGGGTGAGGGCCCTTTTGCGCACCTATAAATTAAAAAAAAAAAAAAAATCAACCAGGGTTTCCCTTCTGTTACTTGCAAATATCCTCGATTCACAAGGATCCTGAGAGAGGCAGGAACTTAGCAGACAAGGGGGAAACAGTGAGAACAGTAAATCGGAGCTGTTGTGTATATAGTACATTTAGAGAAGGAACAAAGCTCCCTGTGAGTACGAGGTCACACAGGGTCCTCTGCGCACTATGAATGGTCCTGCTTCTCACTCCATGCCTTCTTATCCTGCTTTCAGCTGGCATCTCTTACTTGCACTCTCCAGTCAAGTTGTTGCCCAAGCATCAGTCACTGTGTCATCAGATGGAGAAGTGCCCAAACAAGGTCTGACTCTGTGAGGAGAGCTCTAGAAGAAGCTAACGGGTTTCCTCTTTGGAAATCTTGCAGTTTCTAGGCTACTCTGTACAGTAGAGCCACTTTGACCTTCTGCCCAGTCTAGCTAGGGAGTCAGGAAAGCCTAACTGGAAATATATTAAAATCCTAACAGTGGGTGTAATTCCAGATAGATGGATTTTTGGTGATTTTAAATTTCATTATATGCTTCCAAAGTTTCTCGATCTTCTACATGAGCACATATTACATGTATAGTTAGAGAAGTCATTTCAAAAAGAATAAAATTTGAGCACATTCAGGCTTTTTGAATGTTGTGCTTTTTTATCAAGTGCTATCAAAATTGCCTCCAAATCCATGGAATTTAGGTCAGTGGCCTTGTCTCAAAGTTTCAACAGTATTTCATTCTCTTTCCAATACTGATAATAACAGGAAGAAGGAAAACACCACCCAATATTTTTTTTAATGTAGAATATATTGAAAATGTGGTTTATAGCAAATGATATATAGCAAATTGGGTTTCCCAGGTGATGCCTGCCAATGCAGGAGACATAAGAGATGCAGGTTCAATCCCTGAGTCAGGAAGATACCCTGGAAGAGGGCATGGCAACCCACTCCAGCCTGGAGGATCCCATGGTCAGAGGAGCCTGGCAAGCCACAGTCCATAGGCTCACAAATATTTGTACACAACTGAAGGAACTTAACACACATGCATGATAGCAGATTAACAGTCCCAACAATAAGGAACTGAACAGATGACAGTTGAATGAAAAGGGAGAGACTAGCCTAGGAGTCAATTCCTTGGGAATGATCCAAGGAGTGTGACCCCGCTGTAAATCCAGAGTCACTTCCCCTTTCCTTAGGAGTAAGATGGGGGTTGGTTTTCCAATTTTGGAGATTGCCACAAAAAATCTTCAGAAATAGGTTTAAAATAATGTCTTTAATAAAGTTTCACAGATGTTTTATCATCTACCAGAAGCTCAATGAAGTCAAAACATTTAATAAAATGAAAAATGACCAATCTCAGCTAACATTTACTCAGAATATTAAATGCCTTGTCATGTATTTTTCACTGCAACTTCATGAAAAATTACTATTTTTATCTCCATTTTTCAGGGAAGGAAACTAGATTGTTTTGGTTTTTTAATTTCAGTATTGCTGATGTTTATAGATAAGAATTTAGCAATCACTTTATTTTTAAGCATTGCCTTATGATACTAATTTCTCCACTGATCTCCAGTAGACAGGGAGGTCTGGCGTGCTGCAATTCATGGGGTCGCAAAGAGTCGGACACGACTGAGTGACTGAACTGAACTGAACTATGATACTTATTATAGAATCTCTAGCACAAGGTCTTAGCAACATATGCCAGTACTTAAAGAGCAAAAGAAAAAGACAATACCTTGGTTAGGCTGATGGTATCCATGGAAAACATGGGGAATCTGGCAATACAGGCAAAGGGCTGGATTTTTTATATCTTTTAAGAAGTGTCGAATAATCAATGTCTTAAAACATGCACGTGGATTATTTCCAAACTTCTTAGTTAGATCGCTATGGATCATTAACATGCATCACCCTTGACTTCTGAGCATCACAGTTCTAAATGAAAAATACAACTTTCCACTCATGGAACTGGCATTTTCAATAGAATTATCAGAGCTGTTAACTTCCATAATGTTAGAGGACACACCAAAGTTCAGGAACTTGGACATTTACTTTGTTCATAAAATGGTATGTGTAGGGGGAGTATGTCCAAGATGGTGGAGGAGTAAGATGGTCAGATTATCTTTATCCCCACAAATACATTTAAAATACATTGGTATGTGGTACAGTTCCTACAGAACACCGTCTGAACCCTGGCAGAAGACCCCAGGCTTCCAAAAAGGCAAGCTAATCTCCACAGAATGATGTAGGGCAAAAGATATAAGAAAAATAAGAAACAAAATGTTCATGTCAGAGACCTGTGCCTCAGAGAGGGAGCCCTAAGGAAGAAAAGTTTCCACACACTCAGAAACCCCCTCATGGTCAGGGATGGGGTTGGGGGAGCTTTGGAACCTCAGAGGGGAATGCAGAAACAGGTGCTTGGAAGACAAAATGGAGAGAATTCACCACAGAGATGGTTACAAACCAGCACTTCCCACGCTAGACACTGTTTTCACACCTGCCTCAGCAAGCAGGGGCTGCATTCCGAGGCTCAGGTTTTGGGGAGTCTGACCCCAGGGAGAGAACTGGGGTGGACTGCCATTAAAATACTCTAAGGGGGCAAATATGACATAGCCGAAGGTGTAAGGAAAAAGCCTGGGCCTGCCAGAGAGGCAAGAGATCATTGCTGCAGGGGCCCTCTAACTCCATGAGCTCACAGATAGAAATATCTCACCTTTTCAAGTGTATAGGTGGGATGAGCTGTGGCTGTGGACTGAGACTCCAGAGGTAGGTACATTGGCTGGCCATCGCCAAAGCCAGCACAAGTACCAGAGGCAGCACTAACCATGACTGCGGTTTACAATCCCAGACCTGGAACTCATGCCAACAGTCCACCTCCAAAGCCAGGGAAAGAGCTAGAGGTGGAGGACAGGAGGCTGCTGCACTCCTGACCCCAGAAGTGGCAGCTGCCACCAAGCTGTGTGCAGGCACAGGACACTGCCCACACCTTCTTGGGAGCCTATGCAACTTGACTCTGCTCAGGAACAAAACCAGCAACCAACTCCTATGAGGGAACACATGAACTGCTTCAGATGATAGCAATATCTCATGGGCCTTGGACAGAGCAGGCACTCCCCATCCACCCCACTTGTGTCTGCTATACCCCCTCCCTTTCCCCAGCCCACATGAGCAAGTGAGCCCTAACGAGCCACTCCTTTCACTCTGTCTTGTCTAGGGAGGGAACAGACACCAGAAGGTGGCCTAAAAGCAGAGGCAGGGCCAAGACCAAAGAAGAGGAAGGGAATGCCCGCCTGCAGCCACTGGTGCAGCAGATTACATCCCCACAGTTAGCCTGAGACTGTGGAATTTGATGCCAATTGTAAACTTTGGAAGCAATTACAAGCTGGATTAAGGCCAGGTCTGAGTCTAAGCTAACCCCACAGCACACAAAACAGGTTCACTGCTGCTGCTGCTAAGTCGCTTCAGTCGTGTCCGACTCTGTGCAACCCCATAGATGGCAGCCCACCAGGCTCCCATGTCCCTGGGATTCTCCAGGCAAGAACACTGGAGTGGGTTGCCATTTCCTTCTCCATAACAGGTTCACAAACCCCTAGGAATATTGGAGGACTTCTTGAGTAGTATGATTGGCTGCTGCTTACTGTGTTAAGGACACACAGGAAGACATTCTTCCTACTCTCTCTCTCCCTTTCCCTCCCTCTCTCTCCCTCTCTCTCTCTATCAGTTCAGTTGAGTCGCTCAGTCATGTCTGACTCTTTCCGACCCCATGAATCATAGCACACCAGGCGTCCCTGTCCATCACCAACTCCCGAAGTTTACCCAAACTCATGTCCATCTAGTTGGTGATGCCATCCAGCCATCTCATCCTCTGTCGTCCCCTTCTTCTCCTGCCCCCAATCCCTCCCAGCATCACAGTCTTTTCCAATGAGTTGATTCTTTGCATCAGGTGGCCAAAGTATTGGAGTTTCAGCTTCAGCATCAGTCCTTCCAAAGAACACCCAGGACTGATCTCCTTTAGGATGGACTGGTTGGATTTCCTTGTGGTCCAAGGGACTCTCAAGAGTCTTCTCCAACACCACAGTTCAAAAGCATCAAATCTTCAGTGCTCAGCCTTCTTCACAGTCCAACTCTCACATCCATACATGACCACAGGAAAAACCATAGCCTTGACTAGACGGACCTTTGTTGGCAAAGTAATGTGTCTGCTTTTAAATATGCTATCTAGGTTGGTCATAACTTTCCTTCCAAGGAGTGGGAGTCTTTTAATTTCATGGCTGCAATCACCATCTGCAGTGATTTTGGAGCCCAGAAAAATAAAGTCAACCACTGTTTCCACAGTTTCCCCAACTATTTGCCATGAAATGACAGGACCAGATGCCATGATCTTCTTTTTCTGAATGTTGAACTTTAAGCCAACTTGTTCACTCTCCTGTTTCACTTTCATCAAGAGGCTCTTTAGTTCTTCTTCACTTTCTGCCATAAGGGTGGTGTCATCTGCATATCTGAGGTTATTGATATTTCTCCTGGCAATCTTGATTCCAGCTTGTGCCTCTCCCAGCCCAGTATTTCTCATGTACTCTGCATATAAGTTAAATAAGCAGGGTGATAATATGCAGCCTTGACATATTCCTTTTCCTATTTGGAACCAGTCTGTTGTTCCATGTCCAGTTCTAACTGTTGCTTCCTGACCTGCATACAGGTTTCTCAAGAGGCAGGTCAGGTGGTCTGGTATTCCCATCTCTTTCAGAATTTTCCACAGTTTATTGTGATCCACCCAGTCAAAGGCTTTGGCATAGTCAATAAAGCAGAAATAGATGTTTTTCTGGAACTCTCTTGCTTTTTCCATGATCCAGCAGATTTTGGCAATTTGATTGCTGGTTCCTCTGCCTTTTCTAAAACCAGCTTGAACATCTGGAAGTTCACAGTTCATGTATGGCCACACCCAAAAGTCAGCAAGCTCCAGTGCCAGACACCTCATGCCAAACCATCAGCAGAACAGGAACACAAAACTGGTCATTAGCAGACAAGCTACACAAAGCCATACCAAGCCCACAGACATCCCGAAACACACCACTGGACACAGCACTGTACTAAGAGAAAAAAGGATTCAGCTGCATTTACCAGAAAACTGGCACTACTGCTCGCAACCAGGAAATCTTCACAAGGTAAGGATCTAACCCCACCCACTCGGGTGTTCCACAAATTACAGGAACTATGACTTTGCAGCCTGCAGAAAGGAGATCCCCAAACACAAAATTAAACAAAGTGAAACAAACAACAGATGAAGGAACATGGTAAAAACACCCAAAACCAAACAAATGAAGAGGAAATAGGCAGTCTACCTGAAAAAGAATTCAGAGTAATGGTAGTAAAGTTGATCTAAAATCTCAGAAATAAAATGGAGGCACCTAGGTGGCACTAGTAATAAAGAACCCATTGCCAAAACAGGAGACATAAGAGACATGAGTTCGGGCCCGGGGTCAGGAAGATCCCTTGTAGGAGTACATGGCAACCCACTCCAGTATTCTTTTCTGGAGAATCCCATGGAAAAAGGAGCCTGGGCTACAATTCATAGCATTGCAAAGAGTCAGACAAAACTGAAGTGACTTAGAACACATGAACAGATAAATAGTCTGGAGGCCCAGATCTAGAACATACAAGAAATGTTTAACAAGGACCTAGAAAAAATAAAGAATAGACAATCAGTAGTGAACGACATGATTGCTGAGATTAAAAGTACACTAAAAGGAACCATTAACAAAATAGCTGAGGCGGAAGAATGGATAAGTGAAATGGAAGATAGAATGGTGGAAATAACTGAAGCACACCAGAATAAAGAAACAAATGGAAATGAGGACAGTCTCAGAGACATCTAGGACACATAAAGTGCAGCAACATTTGAATTATAGGGGTCCCAGAAGAAAAGGAAAAGGGTATGAGAAAATATTTGAGGAGATTATAGTCAAAAGCTTTGCCAACATGAGAAAGGAAACAGCCACCCAAGTCCAGAAAGCCCAGAGAGTCCCATACAGGATAAACCTGAAAAAAAATAAAAATGTTCCAAGACACATAATCAAACTAATGAAAATTAGCACCAAAGAAAAAGTGTTAAAATCTGCAAGGGAAAAACAACAAATAACATATAAGGGGATCCCCATATATAAGGGGATCCCCATAACGCTAACAGCTGATCTTTCAATAGAAACTGCAGACCAGAAGGGAGTGGCAGGATATACTTAAGTGATGAAAGGAAAAAAAAAAAACCTATAACCAAGATTACTCTACCCAGCAAGGATCTTGTTCAGATTAAATGGAGAAATAAAAAACTTTACAGATAAACAAGAGTTAACAGAATTCAGCACCACCAAACTAGCTTTGGGGCTTCCCAAGTGGTGCAGTGATAACTGGGTTCATGCAGGTTCAATCCCTGGATCAGGAGGATGTCGTGAAGAAGGATGTGGCTGCCACTCCAGTACAGTATTCTTGCCTGAACATCCCATGGACAGAGAAGCCGGAGGGTGGGGGGCGGGGGACTATAGCCCATGGGGTTACAAAACAGCTGGACACAACTTAGTGAATAAATAACAACCCAGCTTTACAACAAATGCTAAAGAACTTCTCTAGACAGGAAACATGAGCAAAGAAACACCTATAAAAACAAACCCAAAGCAATAAAGTAAATGGTAGTAGAATCATACATAATAACAATAATTACCTTAAATATAAATCAATTAAGTGCTCAAACTAAAAGACACACACTGGCTAAATGAATAAAAATATAAGACACCTATATATGCTGTCTATTAGAGACCTACTTCAGACCTAGGGACATATACAGACTGAAAGTGAGGGTCTGGAAAAAAATATTCTATGCAAACAGAAATTAAAAGAAAGTGGGGAATAGTAATACTTACATCAGATAAAACAGACTTTAAAATAAAGCCCATTACAGGAGACAAGCAAGAGCACTACAAAGCGATCAAGGGATCAGTTTAAGAAGTAAATATAACAATTCTACATATATACACCCAACATAAGAGCATCTCAATGCATAAGGAAAATCTAACTATAAAGGGAGAATTTGACAGTAACACAATAATAGTGGGGGACTTTTAACACCCCACTCACACCAATAGACAAATCATCCAGATAGAAAATCAATTAAGGGAACAAGGTTTAAATGAAACATTGGACCAGATAGACCTAATCGATATCTGCAGAACATTTCATCCAAAAACAGTAGATTTCACTTTTTTCTCAAGTGCACATGAAACATTCTCCAGGATAGATCACATCTTGGGTCACAAATCAAGCCTTGGTAAATTTTAAAGAGCTGAAACTGCATGAAATATTTTTGTCTGATCACAGTGCTAAGATTATACATGAACTAGAGAAAACAGCTGTAAAAAACACAAACACAAGCAATATGCTTCTGAATAACCAAAAGGTCACTGAAAAGATCAAACAGGAAATAAACAATGACTCAGAACAAATGACAATGAAACATGACAACTCAAACCTATGGGGTGCAGTAAATAAGCAGTGCTAAGAGGGATATTTATAGCAATACAAGCCTAACTCAAGAAACAAAAGCATCAAATAACCTAATATTACACCTAAAGCAACTGGAAAAAGAACAACCCCAAAGTTAGAAGAAGAAGATAAATCATAACGATCAGACTGGAAATGAATGGGAAAAAAATTAAGGTGACAGTAGCAAGATCAATAAAACTAAAAACTGTTTCTTTGTGAAGATAAGTTAAATTGACAAACCATTAGCTGACTCATCAAGAAAAGAATGGAGAAGACTCAAATCAATAAAATTAGAAATGGAAAAGGAGAAGTTACAACAGACAACACAGAAATACAAAGGATCGTAAGAGACCACTACAAGCAACTATAGGTCAATAAAATGGATGCTGCTGCTGCTGATAGCCTGTAAGAAATGGACACATTCTTAGACAAGTATAACCTTCCAAGACAGAACCAGAAGAAAATTTGAATAGACCAAACACAGGCCCTGAAATCTAAACTGTACACAAAAATCTTCCAACAAACAAAAGCCAAGCACCAGGTGGCTTAACAGGCAAATTATTCCAAATGTTTCAATTCAGTTCAGTTCAGTCACTCAGTCATGTCTGACTCTTTGCGACCCCACGAACCACAGCACACTAGGCCTCCCTGTCCATCACCAGCTCATGGAGTCCACCCAAACCAATGTCCATTGAGTCAGTGATGCCATCCAACCATCTCATCCTCTGTTGTCCCCTTCTTCTCCTGCCCTCAATCTTTCCCAGCATCAGGGTCTTTTCAAATGAGTCAGCTCTTAGCATCAGGTGGCCAAAGTATTGGAGTTTCAGCTTCGACATCAATCCTTCCAATGAACAAACAGGACTGATCTCCTTTAGGATGGACTGGTTGGATCTCCTTGCAGTCCAAGGGACTCTCAAGAGTCTTCTCCAACACCACAGTTCAAAAGTATCAATTCTTCAGTGCTCAGCTTTCTTTATAGTCCAACTCTCACATCCATACATGACCACTGGAAAAACTATAGCCTTGACTAGACGGACCTTTGTTAACAATGATGTCTCTGCTTTTAAATATGCTGTCTAGGTTGCTCATAACTTTCCTTCCAAGGAGTAAGTGTCTTTTAATTTCATGGCTGCAATCACCATCTGCAGTAATTTTGGAGACCCCAAAAATAAAGTCAGCCACTGTTTCCACAGTTTACCCATCTGTTTGCCATGAAGTGACAGGACCAGATGCCATGAGAGCTTACACCTATCCTGCTCAAACTCTCCCAGAAAATTGCAGAAGGAAAACTCAAACTCATTCTATAAGGCCATCATCACTCTGATACCAAAACCAGATAAAGACACCAAAAAGAAAAAATAAATTTACAGAGCAATATCATGGATGAACATAGATTCAAAGCCCTCAACAAATTCTAGCATCCAGAATCCAACACACATTAATAGGATTGTTTACCATGATCAAGTGGAGTTTATCCCAAGGATTCAAGCATTCTTCAATAAACACAAATCAATCAATGTGATACATTACCTTAAAAAATTGAAAGTTAAAAACCATATGATCATCTCAATATATGCAGAGAAAGCTTTTTAAAATATTCAGTATTCATTCATGGTTAAAAAAAAAAAAAACTCTGCATAATGTAGACATAGAAGAAGGAACCTACCTCAATGTAAAGGCCATATACAACAAACCCATGGCCAAGAGTATTCTCAATGGTGAAAAACTGAAAGCATTTCCTCTAAGACCAGGAAGAAGACAAGGGTGCCCACTCTCACCAATTTTATTCAACATAGTTTTAGAAGTCCTGGCCACAGCAACCAGACAATAAAAGAAATAAAAGGAACTCAGGTTTGCAAAGAAGTAAAGTTCTCACTGTTGCTGATGACATGATACTATACATAGAAAACCCTAAAGATGCCGCCAGAAAATTAGTAGAGCTTATCAATGAATATAGCAAAGTTGCAGAATATAAAATTAATATGTAGAAATTCCTTGCATTCTGATACACTAACAATGAAAAATCAGAAAGAAAAAAATTAAGGAAACAATCCCATTCACAATTGCAACAAAAAGAATAAAATACCTAGGAATAATCCTACCTGAAGAGACAAAAGACTTGTGTGCAGAAAACTATAAGACATTGATGAAATAAATCAAAGATGGCACAAATAGATGGAGAGATATATCATGTTCTTGGTTTGGAAGAATCAATATTGTGAAAATGAGTGCACTACAGACAGTGATCTACAGATTCAATACAATCCCTGTCAAATTACCAATGCTATTTTTCACAGAACTAGAACAAAAAATTTCACTATTTGTATGGAAACACAAAAGACCTAAAATATTCAAGGCAATCTTGATAAAGATAAACAGAACTGGAGGAATAACCTTCCTGCCTTCAGACTATATTACAAAGCTACAGTCATCAAGACAGTATGGTACCAGCACAAAAAAAGAAAAATAGGCCAATGGAAGAAGATAGAAAGCCCAGAGATAAACCTGCGTATCTATGGGCATATTATCTTTGACAAAGGAAGCAAGAATATACAATAGAGAAAAGACAACCTCTTAAATAAATAGTGCTTGGGTGGGAAAACTTGATGCTATGCTATGCTAAGTCACTTCAGTCGTGTCTGACTCTGTGCGACCCAATAGACGGCAGCCCACCAGGCTCCCCCGTCCCTGGGATTCTCCAGGCAAGAACACTGGAGTGGGTTGCCATTTCCTTCTCCAATGCATGAAAGTGAAAAGTGAAAGTGAAGTCGCTCAGTCGTGCCTGACTCTTAGCGACCCCATGGACTGCAGCCCACCAGGCTCCTCCATCCATGGGATTTTCCAGGCAAGAGTACTGGAGTGGGGTGCCATTGTCTTCTCCGGGGAAAACTTGATAGATACATGTAAAACAATGAAACTAGAAAACTTCCTAAAACTATATACAAAAATAAGCTCAAAATGGATTAAATCTATAAAACTCTTAGAAGAAACATAGGTAGTACAGTCTTTGACATAAATCACAGCTAGAGCCTCATTGACTTACCTCCCATAGTAATGTAAATAAAAGCAAAAATAAATAAATGAGACATAATTAAGTTTAAAAGCTTTTGCACAACAAAGGAAACAATAAACAAGATAAGCAAACCTCAGAATGGGAGAGAATATTTACAAATGAAGCAACTGACAAAGGATTAATCTCCAAAATATAACTATAGCTCATACAGCTCATTATCAGGAAACTAAACAGCCCACTCAAAAAATGGGCAGAAGACCTAAACAGACATTTCTCCAAAGAAGATGTACAGATAGCTGATAAACATATGACAAGATGTTCAACATTGTTCATTATTAGAGAAATGCAAATCAAAGCTACAATGAGGTATCACCTCAATCAGAATGGCCATCATCAAAAAAAAAAAAAAAAACTACAAATAAATGCTGGAGAGGCTGTGGAGGAAAGGGAACTTCTGGAGTCCAGCTCCAGCAACCAGGGAATCAGTCTGAAGAGATGAGCAGTGTTGGCAGGGAATGATGCAGCCTCTGATTCAAAGTTCTGGACTGCATGTTTATTTCAAGCTTCAGGTTCTCTTTTATACTTTGACAAAAGCATTAGGTCAGAGGTTTGACATTTTCAGTTTCCCCTGACCCAGATTTATTATCTCCAGAAATCACTGTTGCCCTTCAGACAGAGTTCCTGCTTCAGCAATTCTCTCAGAATCATGTTTACTATCTATTATCTACTTCCTCTTATGTATCTTATATTTAACTTGTGATTACATTGTAACTCATGCTAATGTCTTGGCTGCATACCACATTCCTCAGTTTATTTCTTATCTTTCTAAATCCTGTTTGCCCCTAGTATCCTGAGCTCACTATCTCTTAAAAAGGCTTCTATTAATATCTCTAAAATTCCTAATCTCTATTAGCTATAGTAAAATATGCTAACACTACAACATTCCTTAAATTTTTAGCTTCTAAATATTCTTAATTATTTCTAAACCCTAAATTCAGCAAACTTCCTTTGCCATAAACATTTCCCTCCCAAATAGTCTCAGATAACAATCCCTCCCATGGCCTCAAGCTGCGGCCTACATGCTCATCCTGGAACACTCTTTGTAAGGATCCTTGAACAAATGTCAATGGTTAACTTTATGGATTGTTCTCTGGGAAAAACTGCAGAAAGCTTTGTGCCTTCTCATGCTCCTCTCAAGGACAGTAAGCACCTTAACATTCTTTCCAGGCAACTCAACCAAAGAAAGGAGAAAACAAGTCAGAATCACAAGACCTAACTCCTTCATCCTGGGTCCATGCCTGCGGGACAAGGAGAGGGGGTTGGGGGCTGTGCCTCCATTTTGTCAGTAATGCCTAATGCGGCTCCCGACAGGGAACCCCACTGTACTGTTTGAGGGAACGTAAATTGGTATAGCCACTATGGAGAACAGTATGGAGATTCCTCAACAAACTAGCAATAATGCTACAATATGACACAGCAATCCAACTACTGTGCATGTATCCTGAAAAAACCACAGCTCAAAAAGTTACATGCCCCCCACCCTCAGTGTTCATTACAGCACTATTTGCAATAGCCAGGACGTGGAAGCACCTTAGATGTCCATTGACAGATGAATGAATCAAGAAGATGTGGCAATATATACAATGGAATATTACTTGGCCATAAAAAGGAACACATTTGAGTCAGTTGTAGTGAGGTGGATGAACCTAGAGCCTGTTATACAGAATGAAGTAAGTCAGAAAGAGAAACACAAATATTGAATATTAACACACATATATGGAATCTAGAAAAATAGTACTGATGAACCTATTTACTGAGACGAAATGAAGACAGAGAATTGGTCTAGAGGACACAGTGGGGGAAGGTGAGGGTAGGGCAAACTGAGGAAGTAACACTGACATACATACACTGTCATGTGTAAAACAGATAACTAATGGGAAGCTTCTGTATAACACAGGGAGCCCAGCCTGGTGCTCTGTGACAATCTAGTGGGGTGGAATTAGGGGAGAAAGAAAGGGAGACTCAAGAGGAAAGGGGTGTGTGTGTGTGTGTGTGTGTATAAAATTATGACTGATTAGCATCAATGTATGGCAGAGACCACCACAACATTCTAAAGCCATTATCCTCCAATGATATGTATGATGATATTGTCTACACATACACACATAAGTATAGGTATAGATTACTGAAGCAATATGGTGAGCATTTAGTTGCTTTGTGTTTAGAAATGGATTTACTCCCCATAAGGCTAGCAGCGCTGAAGGACTGAATAGGATTATTGGACTAATACTACCTTGGTAGCAAACTCTGGAGGGGATTCCAAAGACAAAACACACGCCACATTTGAGAAATTACAGTGTCACTGCAAAGCCGCTGACCACTGTGTGGTGATTACTGCTGTACTTTCGTTTTGATGTTCAGAGCAGTAGAAAAAGATTTATCTTCCAAGTGTTTCTTAAAATTGTCCATAGTAAAGAAACATTTTCTCAGATAGATAATGGAAGAAGTGAGCAGATTTTCTTACCCATTTGTTCATTCTGTGGGTTCTGATGGACCATCTCCTAATATTTCATGACCCTGTACCCTGGCAATACAAGCAAAGCTATAATGTATACAATCCTCATCCTAATTGGTCTAACAAATAATTGTAAAGCCACTTATGGGCCTTTTAAACCATGCCAGTGGCTCTCAAATGTGATTGTGTTCAAGAATTATCTAAGAGGGTTGTTAAAATTGCAGCTTTTCAACAGATTTTGATTCAGCAGATTTAGAAAGTGGAATTAGGTCAGCATAGAACGGAACATTCTCAATGGTCTAAGTGAATTAAGAGCTTATTTCCTCTAGAGGAAGGCAGCCAAAATCTGATAAGGTGCTACCAAGGTTCTTTCTTCCTGCTTCACCACCCCAGATACCTGAATTCATCCATAAAGTAACACCATGTTCCAGAATGGCTGCTGGCAATCTAACCATTGTATTCACTTTCACACTGGCAGCAAGAGAAACAGGTAAAGAAACAATGCATTCTTTCCCTTACAAAGTGCCTTCCTGGAATTCCTATACAACACTTCTGCTCTCACTACATTGGTCAGAATACTCTTAAACGGAAAAGAAGGCCAGGAAATATAGTATTCTAACATGTATAGCTAACCCAACTAAATAAGGATAATGGTACTGAAAAAGAGACAATGGCATTGTAACTAGTAATTTCTGCTCCACTGCATGTAAAATGTTGCCTAGGAGCCTGCCACTTTGACATGTTTCCTCGGTGATTCTGATGCAGGTCACCCATGGAGCTCACATTAAGGAACAGTACTATAGGAAATCAGAAAATTATAATTGGCTGAGTTTAAAATTCAGTCCATATTTGATGGAGGCATTCAAACCTCCAAGGTTATATATATCCTTTCAAGATATGTATTTTCAAGAAATATAGTTCAAATATATATTTTCCAGAAATATATATATCTTGAAAAGAAAATTTATTTATTAACAAGGCTAGAAAATGGGATGTGTGTGTTAATAAAATACTTTAGTTGGCTAGGTATTGTCATATTATTAAAATGGACTTGTTCTTCGTTGTTCAGTCACAAAGTCATGTCCAGCTCTTTGTGACCCTATGGACTGCAGCACACCAGGCTTCCCTGTCCTTCACTATCTCCCACAGTTTTCTCAAATTCATGCCCATTGAGTCAGTGATGCCATCCAACCATCACATCCTCCATCGTCTCCTTCTCCTCCTGCCCTCAATTTTTCCCAGCAACAAGGTCTTTTCCAATGAATCAGCTCTTCCCATCAAGTGGTCAAAGTAGTGGACCTTCAGCTTCATCATCAATCCTTCCAATGAATATTCAGGGTTGATTTCCTTTAGGATTGACTTGTTTGATCTCCTTGCTGTGCAAGGGAGTCTCAAGAGTCTTCTCCAGCACCACAGTTCAGAAGCATCAGTTCTTCAATGCTCAGCCTTCTTTATGGTCCAACTCTCACATCTGTACCTGACTACTGGAAAAAACATAGCTTTGACTATATGGACCTTTGTTGGCAAAAAGCTGTCTAGGTTTGTCATAGCTTTCCTTCCAAGGAGCAAGCATCTTTTAATTTCATGGCTGCAATCACTGTCTACAGTAATTTTGGAGCCCCCCAAAATAAAGTTTCTCACTGGTTCCATTGTTTCCCCATCTGTTGGCCATGAAGTGATGGGACCGAATGCCATTATCTTAGTTTTTTGAATGTTGGGTTTTAAGCCAGCTTTTTCACTCTCCTCTTTTACCTTCATTGGGGGCTCTTTAGTTCCTCTTCACTTTCTGCCTTTAGGGTAGTATCATTTGCATATCTGAGGTTGTTGATATTTCTCCCAGCAGTCTTGATTCCAGCTGTGATTCATTCAGTCCGGCATTTCACATAATGTACTCTGCATATAAGCTAAATAAGCAGAATGACAATATACAGCCTTGATGTGCTCCTTTCCCAATTTTGAACCAGTCCATTGTTCCATGTCTGATTCTAACTCTTGCTTCTTGACCTGCATACAGGTTTCTCAGGAGGCAGGTAAGGTGGTCTGGTATTCCCATATTATTCCCAAATATTTAGGATAAATCCTGAGCACACACACAAACACACCACACATTGATCACTATTGTATCTTCACCTCAGGTAGAATCTTGGATGCTGGAAAGCCCCAGTTATTATCAATATGACTGCTAATGACAACTGTACAATTTATGTTTCCCAGGTTTCAAGTATAGAAAAAGAGGTGTTCATTTACAGTACAAGCTCTGGTTCCTACTCCTGGCCTCTGTGTTGAGGCCACACTTCCATTTGCCCTCCCTCCTCCTTTCCCTGGCTGCTTCTAAACAAACTCTCCAGCTACCCAACTTCTATCTGAAAAGCTCTTCACTGCCTGTTCATAAAATCCTTGCTTTAAAAGACACACTCAGTTGCTGTGAGCCAGGCCAGTCTGACCACTACTGGGATTTCCAAAAGGTTGGCACCTGGGGCATATCATTCAAACAAGCAGACTGACTGAATGACCACGAGGACTTGGGCCTCGCACCCCACCAGCATGGACACTCCCTTCAGCTCCCCCAGACCCCCGCCAGCCATGCTCCACAAGGTGTGGCAGCTGGAGGCCAAGCACACTCTTTTCTGAGAGCTGAGTTGTGGAGCAGAAGCTGGATGACAGGAGAATCTCTTTTAAAATATTAGCAGAAATTACTGTTGTGTAGGGGCTTCCCTGGTGGCTCAGATGGTAAAGAATCTGTCTGCAATCAGGAGACCCAGGTTCAATCCCTGGGTTGGGATGATTCCCTGGAGAAGTGAATGGCAACCCACTCCAGTATTTTTATCTGAAGAATTCTGTGGACATAGAAGCCTGGCGGGCTACAGTCTACGGGGTCACAAAGAGTCAGACATGATTGAGCGATTCACACACACACACACAAATACACACACACGTGTGTAGATACCAGAAACAACTGTAAGCCTACTTGAAATACTTCAGGAGAAATATTCTTCAGAATCTGGAAGAGGTGATGCTGACATACAGCCCCATATCTAATGTTTATTAAGCATATCTACATGCCAGCTCACTGTGGGGCTCAACATAATTTATAACTTTCATGATAACCTTGAGAGTAAGTAATATGTTCCCTCATTTATATTTGAGAAGATTAAAAATGAGACTTTGCCAGAGAGTCCAGCTGGTCCAGAGTAAGACCCAAGCAAGACTTTTTCATTTTATCACAAAGGTTCCCCAAGGAAGACTGAATATACTCATAGAGGAAAAGTGAAATTATGATGCAGAACAGTGAATCAATGTGATAATGTTTATGAAACAACAGTAAAACTTGAGGTTTAAACAAGAATAACATTTCCTAGATATATAGATTTTATTTCTATTAAACTTAGGAGACAATTATTTTGAAAATCTCCCATTAAATCAGATGGCAGGCAAGAGGAAGGGTTTCCCTGGGGACTCAGTGGTAAAGAACCCACCTGCCAATGAAGACGCAGATTCCACCCCTGTATCAGGAAGATCCATCCCCTGGAGAAGGAAATGGCTACCCACTCCAGTACTCTTGCTTGGGAAGTCCCATGAAGAGCTGCAATCTACGGGGCCGCAGAGAGCTGGACAAAACTTGGCAACTGAACCACAAGGCAAGAGGAAAACTTCCAAAACAGAACAGGTTGCTTTGCACTGCTCGCAGTATATCATGTCCTCAGCCAGGGGGCACACAGGATCACACCATGAAAAGCGGTTGTACCCTCGGAACCAGTCACAAACACCTCAGAAACAGCTCAAAACTTTTTTGATATGTTAGTTTTCTGGACAACAAGTAATTTAGGAAGACAGAAATGAGAGCGTTTGCATCACAAACCCAGAGCCAAGTCCTAAGAATGAGGATTTTAAATCATGAGATGTAATGGTGTGTAGAGATGAACAAAAGATTAAACAGGACGTTTACAAGGCAGAGTGATTAAGTGGCATGTTCGTGCCTGTGGCTTCCAAACCGCGGCCTGAACAACGTCACCGTCACTGTCGGGCCCTGGAGCTAGAGACCGCACGGAGTGTCCTTCGGCCGCCCTCTAGTGGTAGAGTCTCTACAGCCTCATGGGCCGCGCGCAAAGCTGGCAGGGAGCCTTTCTGGCACCAGGCGCTCTCTATATATGCTATCTGAAGGGAGGAGAAGTGAAATAAAAGAAGGAAAAACATGGCTGCTTAGATGTTTGAATGTAAGTCTGCTGAAGAACTAGAAACAAGAAACTTTCCTTACTTTGGCTGCCTGTCGATTGAAAAAAGCCTAGGGGACAGTGAAATTGTACTTGTTTTTTAGAATTGATTGAGCACTGTCCTACACACTTAGAAACACCTTATAAGAGTTTATTTTTAAGAAGGGCTTATAGTTTAGTTGGGGAGCAAGACAAGCCAGCTGTCAACAAGGCACAGGGATCTCAAATCTGCAGTGTGAAGTGTTCCAGGTGGGCTCAGGCTTTGGGTTTGACTGCGGCCCCCATTTTTCAGTCACTGATAAAGGGAGCTGCTTGGCCTGCATCCAGAAGCTCAGCCCCACTCAGGAGAGGGCACTCTGGATGTGAGCTTCATTTTTGTTTCCTCACACTGCTTCAAGCATTCTGTCAGGCACTTAACAAGCACCCAGTGGATCCACAGAAAGCCAGGAGCCCTGTTCTTGTGAGACTAGCCAACCCCCTGGCCTTTGGACAGTGTCATCTTGAACTTCTTGCCCTACCTGCTCCCGCCTCTGCCCCATCTCCTTGGCTAATTTCCACTGTAGGGCATCACCCTTCAGACCCCACCATCTGTTCTGTCTTTGTTTCTCAATAGCCCCTGTCAGCAGGGATTCCAGGGTTTACAAGTTGTATAGAGACTAGAAGAAAAATGTTTAGAACTGTTTATTGGAAGATAATCAATCCTGTCTGTTCTCAGAAAACGATCAAGAGGGATTTCTGCTGAATCAAGAATGTTGCATATGTCACACATGTAAATAATATCCTCAGACCTGAAACCCAGGCCCATCATTGTTTGTGATTTGACCACCTGCAGTAGGCCTACAAGTACTGTTTGAGAAGGATTTGCGTGGTTCCCCTTTGGAGAGCCACGATGGTCCGCTTTTCACATCTCAACTTTTCAGTATTTGCCCAGTTGAGTTCCAGGGCTGTGATTCAGATTGTGAATTTCATTGCCCAGAAATAACTCGTCATATACCCAGAGGGTAAGGCCCGAACACCAAGCTGCCAAGCTTAGAGAGCTGCTGTGCATATGTGTGAGCACAAGCAAGCTGATGGCAGATGGATACACCCACTGTTATTGTGATGGTTTTTGTTACATCTTAATTTCATCTTGGCATTGCTTCACAAAAGGAGGATGCTTTGTAAACAGTTCACTGTGGAGAGAGTATTCCGTGGTATCAGCTCATGAACTCTATCAGAGGACTGCTGAGCTTGAATAGCATCTGGTGGAACTGGGCGCAATTTGCATGGATACCTTAACAAGATTAAAATAAGACATCAACTATGTCAGCTAACCTTTCAGATTCCAGGGATAGGGACAAATTTACCTTTCATTTTCACTTTCTTGGGTGAGGATTTAAAATCTTAAGAACTGTTACATCATACTGAACTAAAGTTCAGTCTTTACAGCCAAAAATTACAAGTAAGGACTAGGAAAGTAAATGGGCTACTTCTCATGTCCATGACCACTGGCTGCATGTAGCGGGATGATCTTGGAATGAAACTGATGATCTCATTTGCTTGGTTTCCCACAAATAGAGTAGTATGAAGTAATATGGAATTCAGAGTAAAAATGCCAAAATTTGAGTCCTGATGCTACATTTCTGACTACAGGATCTTGAACATTTAACCTGCTTAGCCTCAGTTTCCTTAACAATAAAACAAGAATAACACCTAGTGGTTAAAAACCAAGTTTCTCAATATTTGTGGGCTCAGTTCTTCATTATAGGGTAATAATTATTAAATGAGTGAATGTATGTGAACACCTTTTATGAAATAACAACTGCAAAATGTCATATTTTCTAAAGTCACTTTCAACTCAGATAGTTCCAAACTATGGTTGCAACATACCTTCTCCTTGAGAGCAGAAACTTTTAGCTTCCACCTCTGTAGACCCTCTCCCAAGTTCAATGCTTGGGATATAATGGACACTCAATACATGTGAGCTGAATGAAAGGAATGAAGCAGAATCTGAATAATCTGCTGTGGGAATGAGCTGGCTGCCTTCAGTAAGTAGTTAGTATCCTAAGCCTGCAGGTACACACCTGGAGAGGTTGGTAAGATTGCCAACCACAGGGCAAGAGAGGTCCCCTGCTGCTCTCTCAACTCTATTTCAGTTCAGTTCAGTTCAGTCACTCAGTCATGTCTGGCTCTTTGCGACCCCATGAATCACAGCAAGCCAAGCCTCCCTGTCCATCACCAACTCCTGGAGTCCACCCAAACCCATGTCCATTGAGTCAGTGATGCCATCCAACCATCTCAACCTCTGTCATCCCCTTATCCTCCTGCCCTCAATCTTTCCCAGCATCAGGGTCTCTTCAAATGAATCAGCTCTTCACATCAGGTGGCCAAAGTATTGGAGTCTCAGCTTCAACATCAGTCCCTCCAATAAATATTCAGGACTGATCACGTTTAGGATGGACTGGTTGGATCTCCTTTCAGTCCAGGAACTCTCAAGAGTCTTCTCTAACACCACAGTTCAAAAGCATCAATTCTTCAGTGCTCAGCATTCTTTATAGTCTGACTCTCACACCCATACATGACCACTGGAAAAACCATAGCCTTGACAGACCTTTGTTGACAAAGTAATGTCTCTGCTTTTTTAATATGCTGTCTAGGTTGGTCATAACTTTCCTTCCAATGAGCAAGCGTCTTTTAATTTCACGGCTTCAATTACCATCCACAGTGATTTTGGAGCCCAGAAAAATAAAGTCAGCCACTGTTTCCACTGTTTCCCCATCTATTTGCCATGAAGTGATGGGACAGCATGCCATGATCTTAGTTTTCTGAATGTTGAGTTTTAAGCTAACTTTTTCACTCTCTTCTTTCACTTTCGTCAAGAGGTTTTTCTTCACTGTCTGCCATAAGGCTGGTGTCATCTGCATATCTGAGATTATTGATAATTCTCCCGGCAATCGTGATTCCAGCTTGTGCTTCATCTAGCCCAGCATTTCTCATGATGTACTCTGCATATAAGTTAAATAAGCAGGGTGACAATATACAGCCTTGCCTTTTCCTATTTGGAACCAGTCTGTTGTTCCTTGTCCAGTTCTAACTGTTGCTTCCTGACCTGCATATAGGTTTCTCAAGAGGCAGGTCAGGTGGTCTGGTATTCCCATCTCTTTCAGAATTTTCCACAGTTTATTGTGATCCACAGAGTCAAAGGCTTTGGCATAGTCAATAAAGCAGAAATAGATGTTTTTCTGGAACTCTCTTACTTTTTTGATGATCCAGCAAATGTTGGCAATATGATCTCTGGTTCTTCTGCCTTTTCTAAAACCAGCTTAAACAACTGGAAGTTCATGATTCACATATTGCTGAGGCCTGGCTTGGAGAATTTCGAGCATTACTTTATTAGCGTGTGAGATGAGGGCAATTGTGCGGTAGTTTGAGCATTCTTTGGCATTACCTTTCTTTGGGATTGGAATGAAAACTGACCTTTTCCAGTCCTGTGGCCTGTGCTGCGTTTTCCAAATTTGCTGACATATTGAGTGCAGCACTTTCAAAGCATCATCTTTTAGAATTTGAAATAGCTCAACTGGAATTCCATCACCGCCACTAGCTTTGTTCGTAGTGATGCTTCCTAAGGCCCACCTGACTTTTTTTTCACAGATTTGTGGTTCTTAGGAGAGACTCTCCGCCCCCACCCACCAAATCTCCCTCATACCAGGCAAAATGTGTGCTTAGAAGCACTTTCTAACGTGCTGAGTTAGGAGCACATCAATAAAATTCCTTGAACCTGGCTAGGGAAAGAGCCAAGCAAAGGGGTGGGAGTGGCGAGAGCAGATAAAAGTTGACCTTTTCTAGTTTTCATAGTCTGCCTTTCTATCTAGATGGGAGGGTAACTTTGGGATCAAAGGGATAACACTTGGTTCCAGAGTGATTGTAAGAGTGAGCACCTACAAAGTACAGAAGTCTAGCTGCTACAGAAGGAGGCATAGCAGCCCACCCCCAACCCCCCACCTCTGGCTGCAGCAGCAAAGGGAAGTATCGGGGTAGCTGTTCACCTGCAGAGGGGTCATCCCTCAAACAGACTGCCATGGTGCTCTAAACCCACTTCCTTTCTTCTCTTCATTTTCAGATTTTCTCTCATCTTGTCTTACGTCTTCAGTTCCTTTATGCTTTTTTAAAAATAATTATCACAAATGTTTTTGTCACTTTAAATCCTCATCCCAGTGTTGACCTGAAACAAATAGACTGCCAGATATTTCTCCAGCAAAGATGGGTCTATTTTGGATCAGGATAGACTTGCAATTCAGAGTCTGCAACCATGGCTAGCCATGTGAAAGTCCCCTGCAAAAATGGAGAGGAGGACTTTCTATAGAGGGAAAAGGAAGCAGGGAGAGCTGTAATAATTCAAGGGTCCATAGCTTTTCTTTGGCCGAGTCCTTCCCTAGAAAGGGTTAAGAGCTCCCTCTTCCAGTCCCCCAACCCTATTTAATTAAGGTTTCTGTTTATTCACTTTTTTACACAAGAAAAATTAGGTGTAGTATGAAATTAAGAGAATTTACATTTAATGACATTTGCAGCAATATGGATGCAACTAGAGATTATCTTACTAAGTGAAGTAAGTCAGAAAGAGAAAGACAAATATATGATATATATACATATCATATATTCCACTTGTATGTGGAATCTACAATATGACAGAAATGAACCTTTCTATGAAACAGAAACAGGGTCATAGAGAACAGACTAGTCATTGCCAATGGTGAGGGAGTTGGAGGAGGGATGGCATGGGAGGTTGGGGTTAGCAGATGCAAGTTTTCTATAGAGGGTGGATAAACCACAAGGTCCTACTGTATAGCATGGAGGGCTATATTCAATATTATATTAAGCCATAATGGAAAAGAATATTTTAAAATGATGTGTATATAGGCTTCCCATGTGGAGAAGATTCTCGGTGCAGAAGAAGCAACAGATGTGCCCAAAGTGGGAGGATGCCCTGGAGAAGGGAATGACAACCCACTCCAGTATTCTAGCCTATAAAAATCTCATGGACACAGAAGGCCGGCAGGCTACACAGTCCATGGGATTGCAAAGAGTAGGGCATGACTGAGTGACTGAGTGCACACACACACGCACACGTATGTATATATAACTGAATCACTTTGCTATACAGCAGAAATTAATACAACTTTATAAATAAACTACAATTCAGTTAAAACAAAAACAAAACAGAAAGAATTTACTGTTGTTGAATTCCCTGGTAGTCATTTGTCTGTGACTTGCTGAAGCTTCAATACTTTGGCCACCTGATGCAAAGAACTGACTCATTGAAAAAGACCTTAATAGTAGGAGAGATTGACAGCAGGAGGAGAAGGGGGAAGACAGAGGATGAGATGGTTGGATGGCATCACTGACTCAATGGAAATGAGTTTTAGCAGACTCCAGAAGATAGTAAAGGACAGGGAAGCCTGACATACTTGGGGGTCACAAAGAGTCAGACACGATAACGACTTAGCAACTGAACCACAAGAGGTGAAGTGGAGAAAGATTTGTGTGGAGCAGTGGAGTTTGGAAGGGGGTTAAGGGAGTCTTAAAGAGGAAATCAATCGTGATGTCACTCAAGTAGGTAGCAAGTGCTGCCTTTTTGGTTTCTCTCCAGCAGTGAGATCAGATCGGGAGTCTGGACCAAAATGGAGCTTAGGTTCTTCAGCCTGAGCAGATTTTTGGAGGCAGCTTCAAGCCGAGCTGGGCTTAGCAAACAAAGCTGTTTATCAGTAAATCTTGGAAGTTCAGCTCATTGTTTGACTCGGTATAAACAAGGAGATTTTCTCAAGAATGCTAATTCTTCTCCAAAGAATAGGTGATTCAGTTAAGTGCCAGATAAAATGGTCTCAAAATTCTTCATGTATTGGGGTCAACATAGGACAAAGAGATAAATTATTTTGTGCAATTTTTGTTGAACATGTTAGCCATTTAGATTTGTTTAATCTTCCATTATGATTTTTCATGAATATTTGTGGAGATTTAACTGTAGAAAATCCAAAGAACTTACGAAGTCATGCCACTCAAAAAGTTTCCAGAAGCTTTTGAATCTGAGTCTTGTATTTTGATCTCTACTCCATTATTCTGTGAAAGGGAAGAAATGGCCACAGACTTCCCTGAATAGGCTGTGGGGATAAGAGCCAAAGGTTAGAGTCCTGTGCAGTCTGTCTTGTGTTTCTATTCCTTCCCAATTCTCCTGACACCCCTAGAATTTCTTTTATTTTTATTGAAGTATAGTTGATTTACAAAGTTTCAGGTATACAACAAAGTGATTCATTATACATATATTAATATATGCAAATACATGTTATTTTTTCAGGCCTCCCAGGTGGTGCTAGTGGTTAAGAACCTGCCTGCCAATGCAGGGAGACATAAGAAATGCAGGTTTGATCCCTGGGTTGGGAAGATCCCCTGGAGAAGGAAATGGCAACCCACTCCAGTATTCCTGTCTGGAGAATCCTATGGACACATGAGCCTGGCAGGCTATAGTCCATGGGGCTGCAAAGAGTCTAACATGACTAAAATGACTGAACACTCAGCACACGTATATTCTTTTTCAGATTATTTTCCATCATAGGATATTACAAGATAGTAAATATACTTATCTGCTGTTTTTCTGTTTTATATACTGTAGTGTATATCTGTTAATCCAAAATTCCAAATGTATCCTTCTCCCACCTGTCCCCTTTGGTTATCATAAGTTGTTTTCTATGTTTGTGAGTCTATTTCTGTTTTGTAAATAAAGTCATTTGTATCATTTTTTTTTAAGATTCCACAAATAAGCGATATCATAGGATGTTTGTCTTTCTCTAACTTCACTTAGTGTGATAATGTCTAGATGACCCTGCTTGAATCTCTCTTTGAATATGTGTTTTTTTTTCAAGGAAGCCAATAGAAATGGGAATGTTCATTGATTTGACTGATCCTCTGATACCAGTCACTGTTCTGAAAGAAAAGTGCTTCTCTGATAATATTACAAGTAGCTTATCCCCCTCAGAAAACAATTATGAGAATTCACTTCTGATTTATGTTCCTCCGTGAGGCATAATCTTCCCAGGTGGTGCCAGTGGTAAAAACCCACATGAAGGAGACACAAGAGACAGAGGTTCCATCCCTGGGGTGGGAAGATGCCCTGGAGGAGGGCATGGCAACTCCAGTATTCTTGCCTGGAAAATTCCATGGACAGAGGAGCCTGGCAGGCTACCGTCCATAGGGTCCCAAAGAGCTGAACATGATGAGCACACACACACAGACACACAATGAGACATAAATCGGTTCTTAATAGGCTTCATTCCAAGCAAGGCTAAAGTAAAAAAAAAGATGTCACATATTATACTGTTTTGAGTCTTTGTGCTTTGTTTCCTTCCTTTTTCCACCAAACTACTACAAAAGGAAGCTCAAGCTCTTTACCCATTTACATTTCAACCTACAGTCTGCCTTATCCTTAACTTTCCTGTTGTTGTTCATTCACTAAGCCCTGTCTAACTCTTGGCAACACAAGAACTGCAGCATACCAGGCTTCCTTACCCTTCACTATCTCCTGGAGTTTGCTCAAACTTATGTCCAGCGAGTCCATGTTGCCATCGAACCTTCTTGTCCTCTGTCGTCCCCTTCTCCTCTTGCCCTCAATCGTTCCCAGCATCAGGATCTTTTCCAGTGAGACAGCTCTTCAAATCAGGTGTCCAGAGTATTGGAGCTTCACCTTCAGCATCAGTCTTTCCAATGAATATTCAGGACTGATTTCCTTTGGAATTGACTGGTTTGATCTCCCTACTATGTAAGGGACTTTCAAGAGTCTTATCCAGCACCACAGCTCAAAAGCATCAATTCTTCAGTGCTCAGCCATATTTATGGTCCAACTCTCTGTACATGACTACTGGAAAAACCGTATCTTTGACTATACAGACCAATGTCAGCAAAGTGATGTCTCTGCTTTTTAATACACTGTCTAGGTTTATCATACTTTTCCTTCCAAGGAGCAAGTATCTTTTAATTTAGTGGCTGCAGTCACCATCCATGGGAGAAAGCAATGGTGACCCACTCCAGTACTCTTGCCTGGAAAATCCCATGAATGGAGGAGCCTGGTAGGCTGCAGTCCATGGGGTCGCTAAGAGTCAGACACAACTGAGTGACTTCACTTTCACTTTTCACTTTCATGCATTGGAGAAGGAAATGGCACCCCACTCCAGTGTTCTTGCCTGGAGAATCCCAGGGATGGGAGACCTGGTGGGCTGCTGTCTATGGGGTTGCACAGAGTCGGACATGACTGACAACTTAGCAGCAGCAGCAGTCACCATCCATAAGGATTTTGGAGCTCAAGAATATGAAATCTGTCACTGTTTCCATGTTCTCCACATTTATTTGCAATGAAGTGATGGGACTGAATGCCATGATCTTCTTGAGAATGTTGAGTTTTAAGCCAGCTATTTCACTCTCCTCTTTCACCCTCATCAAGAGGCTTTTTAGTTCCTCTTTGCTTTCTGCCATAAGGGTGGTATATCAGCATAAGCAGGGTGACAATATACAGCCTTGAAGTACCCCTTTCCCAATTTTGAACCAGCCTGTTGTTCCATGTCTGGTTCTAACTTTTGCTTCTTGACCTGCATACAGGCTTCTTAGGAGACAGGTAAGGTGTCTTCTCATATCTGGTATTCCCATCTTTTTAAGAATTTTCCACAGTTTGTTGTAATCCACACAAAGGTTTGGCGTAGTCACTAAAGCAGAATTAGATGGGTGTTTTTTGGGGGGAACTCTCTTGCTTTCTTCATGATGCAACAGATGGCAATTTAATCTCTATTTCCTCTGCCTTTTCTAAATCCAGATTGCATGTCTGGAAGTTCTCGGTTCATGTACTGTTGAAGCTAAACTTGAAGGATTTTGAACATTACCTTGCTAGCGTGTGAAATGAGTACAATTATACAATAATTTGAACATTCTTTGACGTTGCCTTTCTTTGGGATTGGAATGAAAACTGACCTTTTCCAGACCTGTGACCACTGCTGAATCTTGCAAATTTGCGGGCATATTGGAGTTCAGCATTTTAACAGCATCATCTTTTAGGACTTGAAATAGCTTAACTGGAATTCCATCACCTCCACTAGCGTTGTTTGTAGTAATACTTCCTATGGTCCACTTGGCTTCACAGTCCAGGATGTCTGGCTCTAGGTGAGTAACCACACCATCATGGTTATCTGAGTCATTAAGACCTTTTTTGTGCAGTTCTTCTGTGTATTCTTGCCACCTCTTCTTAATCCCTTCTCCTTCTGTTAGGTCCTTGCCATTTCTGTCCTTTATTGTGCCCATCTTTGCATGAAAGATGCCCCTGATATCTCCAATTTTCTTTAAGAGATCTATAGTCTTTCCAGTTCTATTGTTTTCCTCCATTTATTTGCACTGTTCACTTAAGAAGGCTTTCTTACCTATCCTTGCTCTTCTCTGGAACTCTGCATTCAGTTGGGTATATCTTTCCCTTTCTCTTTTGCCTTTTCCTTCTCTTCTCAGCTATTTAAAAGGCCTCCTTCAGTTCAATTCAGTCGCTCAGTCGTGTCTGACTCTGCTACCACCTGGACTGCAGCACACTAGGCCTCCCTGTCCATCACCAACTCCTGGAGCTTGCTCAAACTCATGTCCATTGAGTCAGTGATGCCATCCAACCATCTCACCCTCTGTAATCCCCTTCTCCTCCTGCCTTCAATCTTTCCCAGCATCAGGACCTTTTCGAAGGAGTCAGTTCTTCACATCAGGTGGCCAAAGTATGGAGCTTCAACTTCAGCATCAGTCATTCCAATGAATATGCAGGACTGATTTCCTTTAGAATGTACTGGTTTAATCTCCTTTCAGTCCAAGGGACTCTCAAGAGTCTTCTCTAACACCACAGTTCAAAGGCATCAATTCTTTGGTACTCACCTTTCTTTGTAGTCCAACTCTCACATCCATAAGTGACTACTGGTAAAACCATAGCTTTGACTAGATAGACCTTTGTCATCAAAGTAATGTGTATGCTTTTTAATATGCTGTCTAGGTTTGTCATAGCTTTTCTTCCAACATGATGTACTCTGCATATAAGTTAAATAAGCAGGGTGACAATATACAGCCTTGACGTACTCCTTTCCCAATTTGGAACCAGTCTGTTGTTCCATGTCTGGTTCTAACTATTGCTTCTTGACCTGCATATAGATTTCTGAGGAGACAGGTAAGGTGGTCTGGTATTCCCATCTCTTGAAAAATTTTCCACAGTTTGTTGTGATCTACACAGTCAAAGGCTTTGGCGTAATATATAAAGCATAAGTAGATGTTTTTCTGGAATTCTCTTGCCTCCTTAGACCACCACTTTGCATGGTTTTGGTCACCATCTCCCATAGCATGTTACAAACCTCTGTCCATAATTCTTCAGGCACTCTGTCTACCAGATCTAATCACTTGAATCTATTCATCACCTCCACTGTATAATCATAAAGGATTTGATTTATGAAATCAAATGAAACCACTGAAAAGTCTAATGGTTTCCCCTAGTATCTGAGAGTTAAGCCTGAATTTTGCAGTAAGGAGCTCATGATCTGAGCCACAGTCAGCTCCAGGTCTTGTTTTGGCTGACTGTATAGAGCTTCTCCATCTTTGGCTGTAAAGAATATAATCAGTCTAATTTTAGTATTGACCATTTGGTGATGTCCATGTGCAGAGTCATCTCTTGCATTGTTAAAGAGGATATTTGCCATAACCAGTGTGTTCTCTTGGCAAAACTCTGTTAGCCTTTGCTCTGCTTCATTTTGTATTACAAGGCCAACATTTCCTGTTACTCCAGGTACATCTTGACTTCCTACTACTAACACCCCACATCTAGTATAGCAGGTGCTTACTAATCAAGGTCACTCTACTCCTTGTCTGCCAAGTCCAATGTGAACATCTTCAGCCTTTTTCTTTTTTCTATCCTGATACTATTCATACACTTCCTTCTAAAACTCACCCCGCTGTAGGGTCCTCATAGTGTCTCCTGGTCTGCTCTAAGCTTTGTACCATTATTCCTCAATCTCCTTCTAAAAAGGTTCTTGGTCTTTCTTCCTTGCTCTTATTTGTTTGTGACTGTAGTCTCCCACCATTACATTTTCATTCTTCATCGGAGAAAGCAATGGCCACCCACTCCAGTACTCTTGCCTGGAAAATCCCATGGACGGAGGAGCCTGGTAGGCTGCAGTCCATGGGGTCCCTAAGAGTTGGACACGACTGACTGTAGTCTCCCACCATTACATTTTCATTCTTCATAGACACCCCCAAATGGTATATTCGTGGCCTGGCTCCATTCACCACTGTTACAACTCCCAGTATATCTCTGTCCCTGAGCTCTGTTTTGAGTGAGAGATTACACTTTCCAGTTGTTTATATTTCCATCTATTCGACCCTAGGCTACTCAAACTCTGCATATCCAAAACCAGGCTCATCCTACTTCTTCCAAGGCCCACTCCTCCAAATTAGCCAGCATGGCACAACACGACCAGTTATACTGATGGGCACCCAGCCTTTCCTGTGAGCCCTCAGCTACGTTTCCCAGCAGGGTGCATGCTCAGCTTTCTGGTCAGCTGCTTTCTGGCTTAATTGGCCAATGTGAGGCCCTCCCAAGAGTTCGGAGGCTGACTGGAAGGGAAAAACCAAGGTATTACACCACACACACACACATCTTGCCAGACAATACTTAGAACAGATTCATGGTTCTTGGTTGGACCCTTTATGAAATACCTCCCCCCGCTTTTACACCCCTCAAATCACTCCATTCTTTCCTCTGTATCCTCACTGTCATTGATTTTCATCCAGTCTTCATCATTTCTGTCCTACATCTAGGTGACAGAATGTATGTCCTTTGCGTTAAGTTTCCTTGAGCAATCCATCCTCTATATTATTGCAGACTGAACTCTCAAAGGTGACGGTCAGGTACTACTCTCCCATCTAACCTGGCTGATAGCTATCTGTGAAGGAAAATCAGTTACAAATAGCTTCTTAGAGTAGCTCCACCACGCCTTGGAGACCATGGTTGTACAACTCAGCAACAACTGATTGGCCCAAGGTCATGACCTGATCTGAAGTTCGGTTCGGTTCAGTCACTCAGTCGTGTCCGACTCTTTGAGACTACATGAATCGCAGCACGCCAGGCCTCCCTGTCCATCACCAACACCCAGAGTTCACTCAGACTCACATCGATTGAGTCAGTGATGCCATCCAGCCATCTCATCCTCTGTTGTCCCCTTCTCCTCCTGCCCCCAATCCCTCCCAGCATCAGAGTCTTTTCCAATGAGTCAACTCTTCGCATGAGGTGGCCAAAGTACTGGAGTTTCGCTTCAGCATCATTCCCTCCAAAGAAATCCCAGGGCTGATCTCCTTCAGAATGGACTGGTTGGATCTCCTTGCAGTCCAAGGGACTCTCAAGAGTCTTCTCCAACACCACAGTTCAAAAGCATCAATTCTTCGGTGCTCAGCCTTCTTCACAGTCCAACTCTCACATCCATACATGACCACAGGAAAAACCATAGCCTTGACTAGACGGACCTTTTTTGGCAAAGTAATGTCTCTGCTTTTGAATATGCTGTCTAGGTTGGTCATAACTTTCCTCCCAAGGAGTAAGTGTCTTTTAATTTCATGGCTGCAGTCACCATCTGCAGTGATTTTGGAGCCCAAAAACGTAAAGTCTGACACTGTTTCCACTGTTTCCCCATCTATTTCCCATGAAGTGATGGGACCGGATGCCATGATCTTAGTTTTCTGAATGTTGAGCTTTAAGCCAACTTTTTCACTCTCCTCTTTCACTTTCATCAAGAGGCTTTTTAGTTCCTCTTCACTTTCTGCCACAAGGGTGGTATCATCTGCATATCTGAGGTTATTGATATTTCTCCTGGCAATCTTGATTCCAGCTTGTGTTTCTTCCAGTCCAGCATTTCTTATGATGTACTCTGCATATAAGTTAAATAAACAGGGTGATAATATACAGCCTTGATGTACTCCTTTTCCTATTTGAAACCAGTCTGTTGTTCCATGTCCAGTTCTAACTGTTGCTTCCTGACCTGCATATAGGTTTCTCAAGAGGCAGGTCAGATGGTCTGGTATTCCCATCTCTTTCAGAATTTTCCACAGTTTATTGTGATCCACACAGTCAAAGGCTTTGGCATAGTCAATAAAGCAGAAATAGATGTTTTTCTGGAACTCTCTTGCTTTTTTGATGATCCAGCAGATGTTGGCAATTTGGTCTCTGGTTCCTCTGCCTTTTCTAAAACCAGCTTGAACATCAGGCAGTTCATGGTTCACATATTGCTGAAGCCTGGCTTGGAGAATTTTGAGCATTACTTTACTAGCGTGTGAGATGAGTGCAATTGTGTGGTAGTTTGAGCATTCTTTGGCATTACCTTTCTTTGGGATTGGAATAAAAACTGACCTTTTTCAGTCCTGTGACCACTGCTGAGTTTTCCAAATTTGCTGGCATATTGAGTGTAACACTTTCACAGCATCATCTTTCAGGATTTGAAATAGCTCAACTGCAATTCCATCACCTCCACTAGCTTTGTTTATAGTGATGCTTTCTAAGGCCCAGTTGACTTCACATTCCAGGATGTCTGGCTCTAGGTGAGTGATCATACCATCGTGATTATCTTGGTTGTGAAGATATTTTTTGTACAATTCTTCTGTGTATTCTTGCCACCTCTTCTTAATATTTTCTGGTTCTGTTAGGTCCATACCATTTCTGTCCTTTATCGAGCCTATCTTTGCATGAAATGTTCCCTTGGTAGCTCTAATTTTCTTGAAGAGATCTCTAGTCTTTCCCATTCTGTTGTTTTCCTCTATTTCTTTGCATTGATCACTGAGGAAGGCTTTCTTATCTCTCCTTGCTATTCTTTGGAACTCTGCATTCAGATGCTTATATCTTTCCTTTTCTCCTTTGCTTTTCGCTTCTGTTCTTTTCACAGCTATTTGTAAGGCCTCCCCAGACATCCATTTTGCTTTTTTGCATTTCTTTTCCATGGGATGATCTTGATCCCTGTCTCCTGTACAATGTCATGAACTTCATTCCATAGTTCATCAGGCAGTCTATCAGATCTAGTCCCTTAAATCTATTTCTCACTTCCACTGTATAATCATAAGGGATTTGATTTAGGTCATACCTGAATGGTCTAGTGGTTTTCCCTACTTTCTTCAATTTCAGTCTGAATTTGACAGCAAGGAGTTCATGATCTGAGCCACAGTCAGCTCCTGGTCTTGTTTTTGTTGACTGTATAGAGCTTCTCCATTTTTGGCTGCAAAGAATATAATCAAACTGATTTCGGTGTTGACCATCTGGTGATGTCTATGTGTAGAGTCTTCTCTTGTGTTGTTGGAAGAGGGTGTTTGTTTTGACCAGTGCATCATCTTGGCAAAACTCTATTAGTCTTTGCCCTGCTTCATTCCGTATTCCAAGGCCAAATTTGCCTGTTACTCCAGGTGTTTCTTGACTTCCTACTTTTGCATTCCAGTCCCCTATAATGAAAAGGACATCTTTTTTGGGTGTTAGTTCTAAAAGGTCTTGCAGGTCTTCATAGAACCGTTCAACTTCAGCTTCTTCAGTGTTACTGGTTGGGGAATAGACTTGGATTACTGTGATATTGAACGGTTTGCCTTGGAAATGAACAGAGATCATTGTCTCGTTTTTGAGATTGCATCCAAGTACTGCATTTTGGACTCTTTTGTTGACCATGATGGCTACTCCATTTCTTCTGAGGGATTCCTGCCCGGGGTAGTAGATGTAATGGTCATCTGAGTTAAATTCACCCATTCCAGTCCATTTTAGTTCGCTGATTCCTAGAACGTCTACATTCACTCTTGCCATGTCTTGTTTGACCACTTCCAATTTGCCTTGATTCATGGACCTAACATTCCAGGTTCCTATGCAATATTGCTCTTTACAGCATCGGACCTTTCTTCTATCACCAGTCACATCCACAGCTGGGTATTGTTTTTGCTTTGGCTCCATCCCTTCATTCTTTCTGGAGTTATTTCTCCACTCATCTCCAGTAGCATATTGGGCCCCTACTGACCTGGAGAGTTCCTCTTTCAGTATCCTATCATTTTGCCTTTTCATACTGTTCATGGGGTTCTCAAGGCAAGAATACTGAAGTGGTTTGCCATTTCCTTCTCCAGTGGACCACATTCTGTCAGATCTCTCCACCATGACCCACCCAACGTGGGTGGCCCCACGGGCATGGCTTAGTTTCACTGAGTTAGACAAGGCTGTGGTCCTAGTGTGATTAGATTGACTAGTTTTCTGTGAGTATGGTTTCAGTGTGTCTGCCCTCTGATGCCCTCTTGCAACACCTATCATCTTACTTGGGTTTCTCTTACCTTGGGCGTGGGGTTTCTCTTCACGGCTGCTCCAGCAAAGCATAGCTGCTACTCCTTACCTTGGATGAGGGGTATCTCTTCACCGCCGCCCTTCCTGACCTTCAACGTGGGATAGCTCCTCTAGGCCCTCCTGTGCCCCCGCAGCCACCGCTCCTCAGACGTGGGGTTGGTCCTCCCAGCCGCCACCCGAGGCCAGGGGCGTTGGCCGGGAGGATCTGAAGGTATCTAATCTAAAAAGGATATGAGAGGGTTCACTGGCCCATGAGGCAGCCTGGCTTGAGAACTTTGTTCATTGTGAGTACCAATATTGCACCATTACTGCTAAGTCACTTCAGTCGTGTCCAACTCTGTGTGACCCCACAGACGGCTTCCCACCAGGCTCCCCCGTCCCTGGGATTCTCCAGGCAAAAACACTGGAGTAGGTTGCCATTTCCTTCTCCAATGCATGAAACTGAAAAGTGAAAGTGAAGTCCCTCAGTCGTGTCCGACTCCTAGTGACCCCATGGATTACGGCCCACCAGGCTCCTCCGTCCATGGGGTTTTCCAGGCACCATTACTAGTCAGCCTAATTAGATCCTTTGGCAGTTTTCAGTGAGAGACTTTACCCAGGAGAGTGAAGCGGAAGTGAAACACAGAGGAAAGGAGTTGAGGGAAGCCATGAGGTAGCAGACGCAGTGACACACTCAGCATTGGGAGCAGCAGGTCAGCAGCCCCGGGAGTACCAGCTAAAACTCCATGGGAAGAAGTATCAGGACAGTGTCCAGAGTCAGGAGGAGGATGGCACCAGGATCGCTGCTGGGACCCAGGAGCAGCTGTGAGCTGACAGGACACGGGGCCACTCATCTGTTTGAGGAAGTCCCTGTACTTCCCCCTTCTCCATCTACCTTAAATAAATCTTTCCATAAAACGTTGTTTCTTTTCCTCACAATCTAATTCCACCCCCATTCATCATGTGTTTTGCAAGATTGCCAGCTTATTAGACTCACCAGAGTGACTTGGAAAGTTTAGGAAACACTTCCTTCACTCTTAAGACTTTTACAGTGTCAAGCCTTCCAGGATCTTGGCTCTTGTCTCTAGAAGCATCTGAGCAGAGCTGTTCTTCCTCAAAAGAACTGTGAGGTCTTTGTAATAGTACTGGGCACCTTTCTCTCAAAGCAACAATGTGAACACAGGTGATTTTTCTTAATAACTAGCAGCAATCCAACTGCAGGGGAGTCTCATGACTCTGTGCCTTTGTATTTACTGCTCCAGGTGCCTGCAATGGCCAGGAAAAGGGACTTGTCACTTTAAATGTTTGTAGTCTTACTGCTCAGTTAAAGTGTCGATGAAGAATTCTCTGCCACCCTCCCTCTCCTTTACTGCCTCCAGTAGACAGGTCTTGTCTGTCTGTTCTCTGACACCTGTACAAAATTATCAGTTTTAAAATCTGTTGAACTTCCATTCCTTCTCCTTAGACTGAGCAACTAGGACTAAGATTCTAACTAGTGCATTCCTATATGGCCCTGTATATGGAGGCCATAGAAGGTCTGCAAGAAATTAACACATTCATTGAAGAAAAGCTTGTCCTGTTTATGGGAAGCCTCAGCGAGCTGCAGTGGAAAGAAAGCTAGAGTCAAGCTTTGGATCTGGCTCTAGTTTATTTGCATAACCACAAAGTATCTCAATCCCTACCTGATTTTCCACCTCTGAAATGTGGTCAGATGTTTAAGGGTTCAGCCCAGTAACTTCTGTGGTCCTTGCTATGCCATGAATTTATTTCAGGACTGGGCTGGGACTTGCTCCTACTGACACCTCACCTTCACCGCACCTGTGGCCACTGCCTCGGTCGTTACACCTCACACATCTGATTCTAGAGTTCATGCCTGTGACTCTGTTTGTTCTTGTTGATTTTGTAGAATGGAGAAGGGATTCGTGATTTCATATTACACAGGACCCTTTTCTACATAGTCAAGGTAGGCTTCAAGATGTAAATAACATAGATTATATCAATCTGAAGGAAGATTCACAAGATGTTTTAATTTCAAACATATAAAACTATGTTCAGTAAAGAAAGCTTTGACAGGCAAAAACTTTCAGGCTACCATTTTCAAGAAAGTTTGTTATCTACTTTCATGCATTTCAAAGTCAAAGACAAGAGGGGACAGTATGAAAATCTGCTTTTATTGAACATGCATGTATACCAAATGTAAAATTAGTTGAGCTGACGTATCCAGTTAGATAAAACTCTCTAAACAGATTATATAAAATAGAAGATTAGCAACCATCATTTCTCATAGACTTCTCATCTATAATAAAAGACTTTTGCCTTTGGCATAACTTTGATATTGTTGGAAAATATTTTTGATACTTGACAGTAATATTATGAAATAGAAAATGGAAAAATATGAAATATATCTATATACTAAAAAAAATATTTTTTAAACAACAAATTCATACTTATTTGCTTGTTCTTGACAAGGAACACATTTAGCAAAACAAAGATCTAAAATGTATAATTTATACCCAGTCATCACATGTATTTTTCAGGAACCAGCCTTCTGGCAAGAAGGAAAGATACATGATTCTTCCCAGACACTCCACCAGGAATTACTCATGAGTCAGAATTTGGCTAACGTCCGCTGACATTTCCTTGACACGTTTGTTCTCCACCCTTACAATCACAGGCCATTATTTTAGAGATTGAGAACCATTCCTAACTCATAACTAGTTATCATAACTAGTCCCTTGTTGTCTTGCCCCATGCGTCCATTTACCTACATGTTTTTGGGAGTTGTCTTTCTGAGCCCCAAGTCTCTATTGCCTGTTCATAAAGTCTAAACTTGGTCTACACAAGACTTGCTCCACCTGATCACTCTCTCCCGGCACCTCTGCTCACCGCCTCTGCTCTGCTCTGGCCTCTTGCACTTGCCTAAATGCCCCCATGCAGTTTTGGGCTTCCAGTCCCAGAATAAGAAAGTACCTCACTCTTTTGGGCCAGGCTTGGTGGGGGCAGTTCTCATGCCTTTTTGCTCATGCTGTCCCCAATGTGTAAAATGCCTTACCCCAAATTTGTACTTTTGGAAAGCACTCCCATTTTTCAAGTCTCAGTGCAATCCCTATAATTTTGGCCATATCAGTGAAAATGAACCACTTCTTTCTCTGTGCCTTCAGTCAGCTCTGTTGCAGAAAGCCTTACTGTGTCCTTCTGTGCTCATGAGACCATCAGCTTTGAGGAAAAGGTCCATGTCCCATTCATCTTTTCACCCTCAGCACTTGCATTGCTTCATCTTAGCCCTGGCTAGTCCTGTTCAACCTTTAGCTAGGTATGGCAAAGAACAAATAAGCAACCAAAAACTGCATCAGTCACTACTGGATTATCATTTCACAAGTTAGAGTAAAAATTTGTAGGATTTTAAGGATGAATTTTACCTAATGAAGCCCAGAGCAATTCACTAGAGACATTAATGGCTCAGGGTTTCTTCCATAACCACAATCAAGGATGTATGCTTCTTTTTCTTCCCATTAAACAACCAATTAAACTGAGCACAACAAAATAAAAACTCTCCTTTTCTCCTAAGAAGGTCAACAACTCCAGGGAATAAGACCTTCCTTCCCGTTCGCTTTTCCCACAAGTAACAGGACACATCAGTATGATGAGATCCCCTCTTTCTATTTCTCCGCCTGATGCTGGCACTGCCTCCTTCACACACATTTCTCTGACCCTTCAGGAAGAGTTCTTCTCTTTGTTTTCCCATAGCACTGTGTATACTCTAATATAAGTAGTTAACAAACATGAATTCTAGACCATGAAATTGCAACAGGTCAATGTCTGGCACATAACGAGCACATAAATGAAAGATGCATTGAATCTTGCTTTAAGGATATGAAGCGAGTCAAGACTATTAGGTTAGTTTCAACCTTAAATACTTCCCTTAGCTTTTAATGAGAGATCATGATCTTTGAACACAGATTTAACAATACACAGTGATTTTTTTGCTACCTACAATACTAAAGTCTGAAGAAAGGTGTAAATTATTCATGAGGACAACCATATGTTTAAATTAGTTTATTTATAAACAATTGCTACATAAGTAATATACAGTAAGTGAAAAACCACTAATACAATGAAGTTCTCATAGTGGTTGTGTTTATGTATACACACTAAGAATAACTTTAAGTGGTTGGAATAGGCCCATAGAACACTTCATTCTGTGGTGTTGTCATTTCATGTTTTAAGTATTCAACACATTTAAATGATTAAATACAAAGTTTAGTCACTATTTAACTGAATTTGTTGTTGGTAAATTAGTGGTGATAAAACATCAAATATACTAAAATTTACTCTTAAATTTGTTCTGATTGGATCATTGAGTTACCAACCCTGCCCTCCTCATACCGCTCATTATGTGACTCATTATTTTCTGATTCTTGATAGTTTATAGGCTTGTAGCTTAGTTTTTAGAATTTGGTGATTTTGCAAAAGTACTTGCACACTTGCTTTAACATTGCTGCATCTCAACTCTGACATTAAAACAGGCTCTGTGTAATCAACTTACACACTTGGTAGTATTAAGACACTTAAAAATGACTTCTAACAGCTATTTCCCTTAGTCTTACTTGCTTGGGTTTTTATATATTGCTGAAGCATCATTCTTTTAAGGATGTAAACTATACTGACTTGGTAATGAAATGGAGAAACCTAACTAGAAGAAAAATGCCATGGCTTTTAAAAATTATACAGTGCATTAGTAAGTGCTTTAAAATTAAACCATCCAATGACATACATGCAAGTTACACTATAAATGCAAAAAAATGGATTGAATGTGCTTTTATGTTCACCTCCACCAATGCTCTGTACTAACTACACTGCTGTGACAGTAAAGCAATTCAGAGCAAACAATTTGTTAGTCTGAGTACATGTCTCAATACTTGTACTCAGTCTCAGTACATCGGTCCGAGTACATGGACTCAATACATCTGTGTATTTAATTGGCACATACACTCTCCAAGTACCCAACTTACTTCAATCCTATGTCCATTTTCCTCTCAGAGTGGTTTAAAGTAACTACAGTGACACATAAAAGGGAAAAAAAAATGAATGCCAGGCTTCCTATTAAGTAAGGCCCTATCAAAACTATAGTATTATTAGCTATTTCTGCAAGAAAACATATTTCTATAGTTCTGGTCAGTTATTTTATCATTAAACCTTAACTTTGCCAATATTGTTTCAAGAAATGAAATTATTCTTGACTTACTAGAAATTATATATAATACACAAAGAAAATGTGATTTTTTTTTGGCCAATCATCAAACATGCTTTCATCTGAATAAGGGAAATTATTTTCGTTTAACATAAAATTTTCAATGAAATAGTATAAATTTACAATAGTTAGGGGTCTCATTCAACAAATTTTCCAATCTTCTAATTCAGGCTTAACAGAGAAGAACAATGATTATAGGAGAAAAAGAATAGCAAATAATCTCCTGTGGCCATCACCTTACAGGCTGATTTTCTTATAACAGTGAATTCTAGCACAAGCCGTCATGTTTCCAAGACTCACGATGCCTGGGAATGGAACTGCCTGGAAAGATTCAGAAAGCCTCCATCCTTGGGCTTACATGGTAAGCACTTTGTGTCATTCTTAATCACATTTTTATCCAGCACACATTATTATAGGTCACATTTTTCTCGATAATGCTTATATTGATTTGTGCTATATAAATATAAACATTTCTATACAGAGAATCCATACACTGACACAGGAGTATGAAGTTAGCCAGCCATCCATAAAAAGAATGGAATAAAAATTGCAGGAAGAGTGGTATATGATGTCAAGCCCAGACAGAATATAGACGCCAATCCCAAGACTGCAGAAGCAAGGACGCTTCTCTGATCACGAATAATTATCTTCACATTCTCACAAAACTGGAAAATAAAATTTAAGAATATTAGAAAAGGCTAAACCTAAGAAGAATCATACATACCAAACAGTAGAGCACAACTTTTCCAGCTATTCCCTGTCACCAGAAGAACTAGAATTTCTCTCACAACTTAGGGAAGAATTTAAGTTGTTAACAGTTCAGTTTCCTGATGCCACATCCCATAGTGGCTGAAATAATACTTCAGGCACTTGCCCTTGTAAATGCAGAACATCTACAGAAAACTACAGAGAATATAACCACATGAAAGTCATTCAGGATTAAAGGTTAAAAACAACACTAAATTGCCTCTCAATAACAATAACATATTCAAAAGTAAAATGATCCTGAGCAAATAGAATTTAGCCCATCATTATTGGTGACTTTGATTCCTACACCTCACCATTCTAAAATTTGGTAATACTTCTGATGATAAATTTCTGATAAGCCTCAAAATCTAAAGGCATCGAAAGTCTGATTTTATTGTCATATCCTGTTTCCTGCCAAAATAAAGTCACGATCAGTTGAAATTGAAAATTGGCTGCTGGAGATAAAAATAAATGAGATCTTTACCCGCTGAAGAATGCATTCTTCTAAGATATGTATTTTTTTCTTAGAAAACTAATTTTTCTCGGAAGTATTGCCTGGATCACTCTTAATTATTTAACCTGTCCAGACTACCTTTTTCTCCTCCATGCAAATACTGAGGTTGTTGTGAGGATCAAATGAGATTTAGCAAAAGTACTCTGCATTCATCTGCATGCTGTATAAATGTAAAGTATTACAATGATTATTTTCACTGCTAGATCTTGACAGTTATCTCTACCTCATCACTGTTGGGGCAGAATTTAGCAATTAATTGCTCCATTTTGATAAGAGTTTCCTACTTGTTCTCAGCTAGTGAAGAATCTGCCTGCAATGCATTAGACCCAGGTTTGATCCCTGGGTTGGGAAGATCCCCTAGAGAAGAAAATGGCAACCCACTGCAGTATTCTCACCTGAAAATCCCATGTAGCCTGATGGGCTACAGTTCATGGGGTCACAAAGAGTTGGGGATACAACTGAAAACTAAGAACTTGGCTTTAAGCTCCTTTTCTAGATGACACTGTATATGCTTTTAGAGTCTCCTCTTTGATTTCTTTCATCAGTGTCCAGATGTAGTTCTGGACAGCCACGTTTCCAAATTCTTAATGGATAGAATGAACGTGAAAGTGTTAGTCGCTCAGTGTGTCCAGCTCTTTGCAACCCCATGGACTGTAGCCCACGGGTTCCTCTGTCCATGGAATTCTCCAGGCAAGAATACTGGAGTGGGTAAGCATTCCCTTTATCTTCCTGACCCAGGGATCGAACCCATGTCTCCTGCATTGCAGAAACAAGTCCAATATATTTTAACACACAACCTTCACTGCAAGGCTGTCTCTGTCAATATTTTTATACAGTATGTCAACAAATATAAAATTTCCAGCTGGTTATCTATATATCATTCTTTTTGTGTGTCAAACATGATTTGTCTCTTTCTACTAAACAAGATACTGAGTAACAAATACATAATTTTCAAGTGATGAGGAGATAAGGATCAAACTGAATAAAGTTTTCAGGATAGTAAGAAAAGCTGTTTGGCAAATAATGGGGAAATATACATTTAGGTGGGCTTCCCAGGTGGCACAGCAGTAAAGACTCCTCCTGCCATGCAGGAGATGTAGGAGACATGTGTTCAATCCCTGGGTTGGCAACCCACTCCAGTAGTCTTTCCTGGAAAATTCCATGGACAGAGGAGCCTGGAGAGCTACAGTCTGTGGGGTCACAAAGTGTTGGACACAACTGAAAACATACACACACGTACATTTAAGTAAATAAGAATACTGTCTTGATATAGTCATTCTTCTTTTACCTTTTTTCCCAATAATATTTAATTTAGACCAACACAGAATCATTGTGGACTTTCTTTCCCCCGTAAGAGGATCATCTCATTTCTAATGTCCTGTCCAGGAGGCACCTCTGGGTTGCTCCATGGTAGGAAATGCCCTCTAGTTCTGGATTAATGTTAAGAAGCCTGTAGGGGCACCTTTGAGCAACAAATCCCTGCAAATTAAAAGGGGGTACAGGTATTCATTTTGGCAATGCAAAGTAATACCAGCAAAGAAAAAAAAGCATAAGAAATAATAATAGTTACTAATTAAAGGGCTTTATAGCTTATGAAATACTGAAATTGTTATAAAATGGTTTAATTTTCCATTTTCTAAGCTTGTATAAAAAAAAAAAATCACTGCCAAAGGGAAAAAAAAAAGATTTTCTTCCAGTTCACTTTCATATTAACTGTAGTGTTTTCATGAGGGAAAGTGCTCTTGAGAGATTTTATCAACACAAATTTAAGTGAGACATGTTAAGCTGATGATAGTTGTATATATGGAGAACTCAACCACCAGTCCCAGAATCAAGTCAGTCCTTATGTTTCTAGAAAATAAAAGCCAGTCCTCCTTCAGTACTAATGACCTACTTCTCTCAGGGCATGTTCAAAAACAGTCCTTAGAATTGGAAAATTTGGGATGGGGATTTTTTTTTTCCCCCTAGGAAATCTACTGTGTGGCCAAATTGTTTGTTAGACCATTCAAAGTGAAGACAAAAACTCAGTTTCACAAGAGGTGCTATGCAGCAACAGCAATTAAAGCACTTCTCTACTTCTATAAAACCTTAAAAAGTTTCCAAAGAGGAAAAACTGTTCCAACTAGTTATTTATGCAGATTAAATATTTTACTACCTTAAAAAAGCACTTGTACTATTTTTTTGTAGAAATATATAATACAGTGTTATATGTATTCCATGAAAGGGTAACTCCTAATTATGGGAGGGAAATACTGTTTTTCCTTAGAGAAATGACTTGCTTCGGTCCTAAGTAAATCTGACGTGTTTCCTTTTGAACACTTTTGGAGCCAGTGTTTGTAAATGTGGTGAAGCTCATTTCTAAACAGGCCTGGACTGAAGCTGTGATTCTTGAATCACTGCACAGTGCTGTAACTGTATTTTTATTTTACTTAGAATTCCTAGATTGAGTCTGTTACGGCTTTATAAATATTCTGTAAGGAGTTTCATATATGGATGTAAACAAGCACTATACTTTCATGCTCTCCTAAAGAGGAAAGATTTTCCCATGTGGGTCAAAAAATTAAGATGTGGAAAAATAAAAAAACTGGTTACATGGACTTAGACTCTTTCGGTCCCAACGTATCTAGACATGAAGAGTATAAATGAAACGTATTATGTGAGTGCCCAGATTTTCATTGTAAAGGATGCACACTAACAGCACCTCTTTAGCAACTGCAGAGAAGGTTAAGACTTTCAACTGCAAATGAAATTGCAGGCTTAAAATGTGAATTTTATAAGTTAAGAGGTATCAAAAGGCAATAAAAAATCCACTATTTTTTCCTTTGGCTTTGTAGCTAATTTAATCATCTTAAATTCTAACAGTTCCCCCCCCCCCCTTTTTTTAAAGTACCCATAAAATTACCTTCCAACAGTTAATGACTCTTCTGGAAAACTAATTGTTTTAATCTCTGGGGAACTCTGAAACACTCCAACCCAACTGTGGGGCTAGTGGATATAGGATGCTTAACAATGGGGAAGTCTAAATGGGGATTAAAGCCAGCATAAAAGAAATGCAGAATACCAAGGAGAAGATTTCCCTTAAGCTCAGCCACAGGAGTAAGAGACCTACCAGGGAGGTCTTCTTAATGGATATTTTGGTAGTTTATATTAAGCAAAGAGAATTCTCTCTCTGCAGCTCATAGGGAAAACGGGCATGCTTCCTTGTTTTAAAGGCACAACAACTTGTACTAGACAGTGTTATAGATTAAATATAAACTCTGGACACCTTCCTTCCAACTGCCAATTCTTGGGTAAAGTTGCAAGCATACGGCGACAGATTTTCTGTGACCCTCCTAGTCACTCGCCCTTGTCATTTCAACTACGCTGGGTGGACACCCTGATGACTTCTGCAGCAATAACTGGGCAGCTCTCTGGCGTTGCTGGCAGCGGTACTGCATTGCCACACTCTTGCGCCGTGCATTTCGAGATATCCTGCAAGGCACATTGCCATTTATTTATTTACTTCGCTTTCCTGAGGAACAGCAGAAGGTTCGTTACTAAATCTAGAACCCAATCCCTGCTCCCAGGGGTGAGGAAAGTTTAGGGAAGGGAGGGAGTGTCCCCACCGAGCCCACCGGGGTTAGAGTCACACGTGGTACCTTGTCGGCCTGGGGGCTAATCGCGGTGCCGAACCTGCAGTAGGTGACGAAATGCTCGCAGTTGTTCCAAAGTAGGCTGTAGGGAGTTATGCCCAGCAGCTTCTCTGCCCTCTGCGCCACCTCTTCGTTGAGCAGCGCCTTCTTCTTGAGGGACCTGTCCAGGTGATTCACCAGGATCTCGGCTCCGTAGGCGAAGTCCTCCACGGTGTCCACGCGGATGCTGGCCACCCTGCCAATGACGCCTAGGATGAGACGCTTGTTGGAGACCACTTTCTGCGTGAGCCCTTTGTCGTCAGTCAGGGCCAACAGGATATCGGGCATCATGTGGGCGACACGGTTGTCGCCCAGGTAGATGCCATAGTGCGTCAGGTGGGTCCGAGGCACCTCCAGCACGTCACCGCGGAGAAAAGAGCTGATCTCATATAAAGTGTTCCCCGCCTTGTCTTCGCCCGGGGCGCCTGAACTGAAGAACTTGAAGTAGGAGATGAAGAGTAGCTTCTCCAGCACGAGCGACACGGCCTCCAGCATTGGGTTCTTCATCCTGTAGGGAAGAGTCTTGTGGCGAGGGCACCGCCGTTCTCCGGCACCAGCCGCGCGGAGCCAGGCAAGTTGCGCTGGCCGAACAGGGGCGCTGCGCCGCTGCTCACTGGCAAGCCGGCCGGCCAGTGCCGCGGGACATGTCACCTGCGGAGGAGGGAGGGAGAGAAAAAGAAGAAGGCGAGAAGCCTGGAGATCGGCTCGGCTTGGCCGCACCGCACGCGGGACTGAGGAGGATGCGGAGCTGGCCGCGGCTGACCGCGGGGACAGCGGAACCTGCCCTACAAGCTGGATGCTATGTATATACAGTGCACCTGGAGGCCGGGCCGGGGCGCAGGGCCGCACGCGCTGCTCGCGACGGAGCCTTTGCCAATGTATTTATCTCCGTCGAGGGGGCGGGGCCGAATGCCGTCACAGACCGGCGAGAGAGCTGATTGGGACCCGCGAAGAGCGCGCTCGCTCAGGGGCGGCGCCAGCCCGCAGGCCCCGTGGAAAGGGCGGGCCGCTTCTGGGCTTCGAGGGTCTGCCTAGCCACCCCTTCCAGTGCGGGCTCCTCTTTGAAATCCATCCCGTAGCACTTCCGCCTCAGCGGCCGGCTTTGGAAAGTAGAGGCCGCATAAGAGATCTTGCACCTGCTAGATTGGGGAGCGTTCTGGGTACCTCCGGGACGTTTTTGGTGGAGAGTCGCCTTGGGCGAGATTTCTGAGTAGAGCCACCTCTCTCCAAAAGGTTGGATACTCGGAGACGTCGGCTTCCTAAAGTATCTGCATTTACTCTGAGAAGTGTGCGCGCCTCGAAAGCCTCCAGATTCCTTCCTAAACTCCGCAGAGCAGTGGTCCTGCACACCGCGCACTCTTCTCCCCTTTAAATGTCCCTCGCTGTCCGCTGGCGCGCGGGTGGGAAGCGACCCCGCGAGTGATCGGAACCCGAGCGGGTCAGCAAGTAAAACGACGAAGCGCCCAACATTCTCCTAGAAAACCGAGTTAATTATTCCAGCTTCAGAGTCTCATGGATCCAGCTTCTTCGATTCATTCACCGAAACTTCGCCTCTTACAGCGCAGCCCCCGGGAGATGACCGAGCAAGGGGCGCTGCTCTCAGGACCTGCGCGCCCTGAGCCCGCGCACAGCGAGCTGGTTCCTGGGCGCACGCGCGCCAGGGCGCCGCGGTTGCCGAGTACGCGCGTCTCCACACGCCGAGTCCCGACCCATCGCCGAGTTCCGCGCTCACGCATTATGTAAATACTTAAATTCCTCGGACAAAGGCCACAATGCAAGGAGCCTCGTTTGGCTCCACAAAGCCGCCCCGAACAGAGCTAACAGGTTCTGGCAGCTAACAAATTCTCCGCTTGCCTGGGGAAGGGCGCTCCCAGCAGGTGATGGATTAAGGGAAAGCCGTTTTACCTGGAAGACGGAGGGGAATGGAGACCAGACGGGGAGGAGGCCGGCTCCCCATTATCCTCCCACACCAACCCTTCGCTCTCACTCCTCTACCGTCAGCGCTCTGCCCTAGACGTCCGGCTGGCTGGTGACTTTTGTTCATCTCACAAACTATTTCGAATCACATTTTAGTCCCAGCAAAGAGAAGAAAATTCCATTTTCCACACAAAAAAAAAAAAAAAAAAAATCGAAAAACGAAGGTGCGTTAGAGGGGAGAGGCAGTGGATGAGGAAATTTTAATATATTATTTCCCCATTCTTAGCCCCAAATTTAAATAAAAGTGCGGTTAGCGGATAGCTTAATCAAACTCCTGGACACACAGGCGCTAGTTAACGTCCAGCAGCACACCAGCTCCCGAGGTCTGCAACTCTGGGATGTCTGTGGACATTTTTAGCAGTCCGATCCAGACCTTGGCGTACACGTTAACTGTAGACCCGGCTCTGGTCTCGCCGCTCTGGTCCAGTTCTGGGAAAGTACGGATACTGGAGCCTCCAGGGTCAAGAGCCAAACGGCCCGGGGAGATCAAAAGGGACTTGGTAATTAGCGATTTCCGTCTCTAGTGGTCACTAACCCGATTTAAAACGCTAAGGCAGTCTGCACCCGGTGAATTTACTGGAGGCAAAATCAAGGAGAACCTCCTCACGGCAGGCAGTTTCACTCCTTCAGAGAGAGGGGGAAAAAAATTTTTTTTTAAGGAAAAATCACGTAGTCGCATCCCCAGGGCGTTTTGTGAGTCAGGCAGCGCCAAGCCGATTTGCATTTGATTTTTCTCTTTCCCAGTAAGGTTAATTTTTGGACCGCCGCCTCTGAAAAGGGAGTCACTTAACGAAAGAAAAAAGAGAGAGAGAGAGAGATGAGAGTGATATGAAGCAGAATACATTGCTCAAGATGTAGGCGCTCTGCTGTCTTGGGCAATGAATGGTGAGCGAGTGTCCATAGTTTCTTGAAGGTTATTTTTTGCTTGGTTAACTCCCTGTTTATAAGCCAAATTGTTATGCTGTTGAATAAATTTATTTTTCTCAGTGGAACTGCCCCAGAGCTGCTCTCTCCGCCTGCCTTGCCTGCCGGGAATTTGGCTCCGGGAACCCGTAGGAGACAGTGAAACGTCTTCATGTGTCCGTGTTTGAAGTCTCTTCAGACCTATTCAGCAGGGAAGCGTTAGCGACGACTAGGCTGCTTTTCCACTGAGAGAATGAGCTCTTGTTGGCTGAACAAAACTTTCCTTACAACCACAGTAGGCAACATTCTCAGAGTACCAATATAAGTAAGCCTGCCTCCCTAAATCAGTCAAACTAAGGGAACACAATTGCTATTAGAAGGAAAGGCCCACCCAAGAGTAATCTAACATCAGAACATTTTCCTAAACCAGAAGCGGTCATTCATTCGTAAAAGGGAGAATTCAACTTGCTAGAGAGACTCCTAGTTTCCCAGTTGTAGGAAAGGTGGCTGCATTCAACCAGTTTGGTCTAATGCCTTAAAAGCATTCAAAACTGGGTCGCCGGATCTGGTGAGGGGATTGTGAAAGCGCTGGCTTTGCAGGACAACATGATGATGTCAAAGAACTATCAACTCTCGCCTCGCTGTTCCTTTCTACCTTCCCACGGAAAGAGCCAAGTCAAAAGACAGCCACAGTATCCACTCAGGCCGGCGTCTCTGTCTCCCAGTGGGTCAGACCACGACTCCACGGGGTTTCTGCATAAAGGAAGCTGGAATCCAGGCTCGCAGAGCCCACCTAACTTTTAGGCTTCATCTTCAGGCCCTGGATCCCGCCGTGGGTCCCAAGAGAAAGAGCTCCCGTTGTCCGTTGTCCGGGGAAAAGACGGGAGTCCCGCAGAAGCCCGGAAGCTAAGGGATTTCCCATCCGAAGACTTTTTACCTCTGGAGAGCCTCTTCCTCAGAAGACTTTGTAGTGGAGGATTGGATCACAGAATCTTGTGCTTCCTCTGTGCTAGGAACTGAGTTAATAAGCATTTTCTCACTTAGTCCTCCTAACCGTTGAGTGTTGTCTCCGTTTTACACAGGAAGAAACTGAGGTTATAACTCACTCTCTGTGACGTGTGTGAGTGTGGATCAGGACTGAACCACAGCTTCTTTGCTCCCAGGTCCACCACCATTGAGGAAGGTCTGACTTCCCATCAGTTCACCCACCTATCACCCTTATCACCCAGTGCCTACTATATGCCCAGCTCTGTTCCCAGTCCTGGAATTTCAGTTAAATACCCAACCTAAATTTAGCTCCCCAAACTTTTCTTTTTCATTTGGGGTTCATTTCTGTGCTTCTGTAGTGCTACAGATTCCAATTTTTAACATCACTTATTGCTATAGAGGGAGAAGCAATGGCACCACACTCCAGTACTCTTGCCTGGAAAATCCCATGGATGGAGGAGCCTGGTGGGCTGCAGTCCATGAGGTTGCTAAGAGTCGGACATGACTGAGCGACTTTCCTTTCACTTTTCACTTTCATGCATTGGACAAGGAAATGGGTTACTCCAGTGTTCTTGCCTGGAGAATCCCAGGGACGGGGGAGCCTCGTGGGCTGCCGTCTATGGGGTCACACAGAGTCGGACACGACTGAAGCGACTCAGCAGCAGCAGCAGCACTGCTATAGAGAAAGATCTGATTATGGTTCTGGCTAATAGTATCCCTCTCAGGAAGGCCCAGCAGTACCTTCTCCTTAGGATAGGCAGGTAAGTGATGGGTATTTTGCCAAGGGCACAGAGTCAGAAATAGAATCTAAGGGCAATGTCCCAAACTCCTTAGCTCTTAGAATTTCTCTCCCCTAAACCTGATAAATTTGGCTTTCTGAACTTCATGTTTTTTGATTTATCATCCTTCAGAATTATTTTGTTGTTGTTCTTAGATTTTTTAGACTAATAAATCATTAGGCATGTAAATAATGACAGTCTTAAAACTTGTTTTTCTTCTGAACTAGGTGCCCATCTACTGTCAGTTCCTTTACATATACTCAGCTCTGGCCACATGGACACAAACAGAGGCTCAAACTAGCTGACTCTAAGGAGACAGGAAGAATAAAAGGTTTTGTGAACTCCCCTCTGGAGGCTGAGGAAAAAGAGTTGACACCTTTTCAAGGAATCTCCTAACCCAGTGTTCCCTGGAGTGTTTTCTGACAGGAAGCCATTACCTCCTGGGAGGAAGATTCCCCAACTTCCTTGCTGGTTGGCCAGAACCTTACTCTGAGGGCCTCAATTCTGCATAGTGTCTTTAGAAAGATTAAAGGAGCAGCTACAGCCAGACAGGATTTAGTTGTTTTTTGTTGTAATGGCTGTAGTTGTTTTGAAAGCCATAAAATAAAACTAAAAAAAAACCCCAAGAAATTCATATTTAATATTGCAAAAATCTTATCTGTTCAAGAATATTAGAGATACCAAGGAACATTTCATGCAAAGATGGGCAAAATAAAACAGAAATGGTCTGGACCTAACAGAAGCAGAAGATGTTAAGAAGAGCTGGCAAGAATACACAGAGGCACTGTACAAAAAAGATCTTCATGACCCAGATAATCATGATGGTGTGATCACCAACCTAGAGCCAGACATCCTGGAATGTGAAGTCAAGTGGGCCTTAGAAAGCATCACTACGAACAAAGCTAGTGGAGGTGATGGAATTCCAGTTGAGCTATTTCAAATCCTAAAAGATGATGCTGTGAAAGTGTTACACTCAATATGCCAGCAAATTTGGAAAACTCAACAGTGACCACAGGACTGAAAAAGGTCAGTTTTCATTTCAATCCCAAAGGCCATGCCAAAGAATGCTCAAACTACCACACAATTACACTCATCTCACACGCTAGTAAAGTAATGCTCAAAATTCTCCAAGCCAGGCTTTAGCAGTACGTGAACTGTGAACTTCAGTTCAAGCTGGTTTTAAAAGGCAGAGGAACCAGAGATCAAATTGCCAACATCCACTGGATCATTAAAGAAGCAAGCCAGTTCCAGAAAAACATCTATTTCTGCTTTATTGACTATGCCAAAGCCTTTGACTGTGTGGATCACAATAAACTGTGGAAAATTCTTTAAGAGATGGGAATACCAGACCACCTGACCTACCTCTTGAGAAACCTGTATGCAAGTCAGGAAGCAACAGTTAGAACTGGACATGGAACAACGGACTGGTTCCAAATAGAAAAAGGAGTACGCCAAGGCCTTTCTTTGGGATTAGAATGAAAACTGACCTTTTCCAGCCCTGTGACCACTGCTGAGTTTTTCAAATTTGCTGGCATATTGAGTGTAACACTTTCACAGCACCATCTTTTAGGATTTGAAATAGCTCAACTGGAATTCCATCACTTCTACCAGCTTTGTTTGCAGTGATGCTTCCTAAGGCCCAGTTGACTTCACATTCCAGGATGTCTGGCTTTGGTGAGTGATCACACCATCGGGATTATCTGGGTCATGAAGATATTTTTTGTACAGTTCCTCTGTGTATTCTTACCATCTCTTCTTAATCTCTTCTGCTTCTGTTAGGTTCAGACCATTTCTGTCCTTTATTGAGCAAAGATTTGCAAAAAATGTTCCCTTGGTATCTCTAATTTTCTTGAAGAGATCTCTGTCTTTCCCATTCTATTGTTTTCCTCTATTTCTTTGCATTGATTGCTGAGGAAGGTTTTCTTATCTCTCCTTACTATTCTTTGGAACTCTGCATTCAATTGGGTATATCTTTCCATTTCTCCTTTGCTTTCACTTATTTTCACAGCTATTTGTAAGGTTTCCTCAGACAGCCATTTTGCTTTTTTGCCTTTCTTTTTCTTGGGGAAGGTCTTGATCCCCGTCTCCTGTGCAATGTCATAAACCTCCATCCATAGTTCATCAGGCACTCCGTCTAGTCAAGGCTATGGCTTTTCCAGTAGTCATGTATGGATGTGAGAATTGGACTCACTCTGAGTCCAAAGAAAGCTGAGCACCAAAGAAGTGATGCTTTTGAACTGTTGTGTTGAAGAAGACTCTTGAGAGTCCCTTGGCCTGCACGGAGATCCAACCAGTCCATCCTAAACGAGATCAGTCCTGAGTGTTCATTGGAAGGACTGATGTTGAAGCTGAAACTCCAATACTTTGGCCACCTGATGTGAAGAGCTGACTCATTTGAAAAGAACCTGATGCTGGGAAAGATTGAAGGAGAGAGGAGAAAGGGACGACAAAGGATGAGATGTTGGATGATCACTGACTCAATGGACGTGAGTTTGGGTGGACTCTTGGAATTGGTGATGGATAGGGAGGCCTAGCATGTTATGGTTCATGGGGTTGCAAAGAGTTGGACACAACTGAGTGACTGAACTGATTGCAAATATCATAATCCTATAAGTGAACACAGCTTGCTATCAATTAATAGCAGGTCAAGGCAGTTGTAATGCAGAGGAGGGAGCAGAAATCCTGAGTGTAAGGCCTTGTGTTGCCATTCACAGCTAAATGAACTCAGACAAGTCATTTGCTACCTATGAGCCAGAATTTAATTTCTCAAAAAAATATGAATAATATTTCAGAAGGCAGTTTTGGGATTAGGGGAATACTTCTCTGCAGCATTGTATGAAGTTCATAAAGTGAGACCCATCTCTAACATCATCTGTATATTCATCAGTGAAGCAGAATAAGGCAGAGAGACAGCACCATCATCCAAGAATGCAGAGTAGACAGAGACATGTTTTTACTAACAGACCCCTTCCAGTGTCTCAGCACAGAGCCAAAGGGGTGAGCAGAAAGTAGGCACGTAAGTGTTTTGGAGGTGAGAGACAACGAGCAGAGAGACAGAGCTCTGGTCCTCCCACTGCTCACCACCAAGTAAGTCCTTTATAATTCATAAAAATAAAGATTAAAAGCCTGCCATTTATTTGAAAGTACGTCTCACAATGTACAATAAAACCCCAGCTGTCCATTTTAGAAATGATAAAATGTTATACCAAAGAATGACTAAGTTTTGAGATACTCATGACATGTAAAGCACATTTCACTTTACAAATAGTAAATGGCAAGAAATGTTACTTCTTAATAACTTAGAGAAGATAGAAACTAACTTATAAATTCATCTTCTTTCCTTTTGATTCTATAATCTACCATTATAAAGCAATATAAATACGAACATTGGGTGACCCAGGTTTGTTAACAAAAGCAAATGTGACAGTAATAACCTTTGGTGACATTTTCAAAAGGCAGTTACCCACCACTGTACTCATATAGGAACTGTACAGAAAATTCAGGTACTGTTATACTCCAAACAGGATAGCACCGGCAATTACCAGGAATGATAAGCACCAGGAATGGTGATGAATGCTCTGCGAAATGTATATTTCAAAACTTCTTTCTAAATGCATAGACATCCTGAGGGTAACCTGGCAGGTAACTGAAGACAGGACTTTCTTAACATCAGCCTTGCCTTCACTACTCCTACCTGATGATTTGTGGGACTCATGAGGCCTCATGTGTGAAATGTCCTGAGCTGATAAAAAGATGCTCTCCAAATGGCAACCCACTCCAGTGTTCTTGCCTGGAGAATCCCAGGGATGGCGGAGCCTGGTGGGCTGCCATCTATGAGGTCGCACAGAGTCGGACATGACTGAAGCGACTTAACAGCAAATCCCTATAGTGTGAGTAGTCCCTAGGCCAATGAAAATCAAATTAGTCAGGCCCTTCAGAGAGTCTTAGCTCTTGTTCTTTGTGAATTTTCACAGGGAGTAATTAGCAGAAAAGATAAATCACTGTCCAGTGCTTGCTGCTGTTGCTGCTGCGTCGCTTCAGTCGTGTCCGACTCTGTGCGACCTCATAGATGGCAGCCCAACAGGCTCCTCCATCCCTGGGATTCTCCAGGCAAGAACACTGGAGTGGGTTGCCATTTCCTTCTCCAATGCATGAAAGTGAAAAGGGAAAGTGAAGTCGCTCAGTCCTGTCCGACTCTAGCGATCCCATGGACTGCAGCCTACCAGGCTCCTCCGTCCATGGGATTTTCCCAGGCAAAAGTACTGGAGTGGGGTGCCATTGCCTTCTCCGTTAGAAAATCTAAATAGCATTCACAATAATTGCTTTAAAACATGCAATGTCTCATTGGATTAAAAAAAATATGAAAGAAATCATTCATACTCCAGTGAAGCACAAAAAGAAGAAAAGGCTGAGCAGGGGTTTGGCAGAAGTTGGTGCTGGAAATCAGTGACTCTTTTGATAATATATGTTCAATCAATATATTGATAATATATGCTCTTTTGATAATATATGTGCAGAAATTTAAAATAATATAAACGCAGTCTCATCAATATTTTGTATCAACAAGTACTATTGCTTTTTGAAAGAAATAATGTATCTTTAATTTCTAAAGTTAATTTGAAGGGAAGTGTATCATTTTGGTATTTTTATAATTGTATTTACTCTTACCCACCCCATGGTAAAGGAAAATTCAGTGTAGTTCCGCTAAAGCTGATTCATACCTACACAGCTCAAGCAGTTGTAAAAAAGGGAAACTGAATTTTAAATTGTCATACTTCTTAACTGGGTGAACTCCAAGTGGGTATCTCTCTCTTGAACTAGTTTACCTGCGTTCTCCATTGTAGGCACGGAACTTTGTGCTTGAGTTAAGTTCTTATTTTTATGCTGGTTGCCTTTTGGAATGACTTGCCTTCATGTCAGATTATATAAAGTTACTTTTATTTTATTTCCATCTAGACTTCATTTGTGAAGAATGTGAGTAGAATGGAAATTGCACTGAGGCAGGAGGTAGATCCCTGCCCCTAGCACTGAGGAAACAATTTGAATAGATTCCACTTAGACAGACACTCCAAAATCCACGGCAGGACAATCAGGAGAGGAGGCTGTGCCCTGCTCAGATAAAAGGTAAGAGACCACATATTCTCATTCTCGAAGTCAAGCAAGCCTTCCCACCTAGCAGGCTCCTTGGAGGTCCAAACAAGAGTGATGCTAAGTTTACCCACAGGCTTCTTTGCCAGAATCCACCATGGCTGAGAGACACAGGCGCTCACACAGGATGACCCTGGGATATACCAAATACAGACCCTGAACCAGGCAAATCAAGATGATTGGCCAAAGGAAACCCAGGAGAACTCCCCCAATAAGTGATTTAAACTACCTCAGGGTGAGACTCTCGCTGAGTTTGCCCATGTGTCTATCCACACATACAGAACTCTTTTTCCTCCTAAGAAACACCTTACCTGTTTCACTACTTTTGATCTTTGTGGCAAATTCTTTTCTGTAAAGCCAAAAGACCAGGGCCTTGTCACTGACCACTGATCTAGTGGTTAGGATTCAACTTTCTCACTGTTGCGACCTGACCTTAATCTTTGACTGGGAATGGAAACCCTGCTTCAAGCTACTGCAAGCCGAGGCCACCAGAGATCAAGATCACACAGAATTAATAAGGAAAATGCATTCAATAACTTTTTTTTCTTTAAAGTTAAAAATCCATGAAAATGTTTTCATCCACATAGGAGTTTAAATCAGAAATCACTACAATTTTAATGTTCAATTAGTTTAACTTTCAAAAAGAATAAACCAGGATAGCTATCTGTCCTTTAGTCATAATTATTTCATGTTCTAACGCATATATCTTAATGCTTTCTCTTTCCCCATCTTCATTCTTTTACTTATTTACTTCCTGAAGCAATGCTTCTGATATGTTTCTGTGGTATCCTCTAAGGCACTAGCCTTACTGGAGGCCAGATGGCAACCAGCAAATCACAGTCCTAAATGTGCTCTGGAACCTGGGGAGGCAGTCTTGTTGCCAGCATGAAAGTGGGTTCAGGGCTCTTAGGTCACTCATCTCATCCTCCAGGGACCTTCATCCTACAGAAGAATAAGTAACCAAAGCAAACAGGCAAGAACCTCTTGGGCCAAGGGGACTCAGCAGCAGTGGAGCCAGTGATAGGTAACCCAGGCACTGGGCCCAGAGTTTAGCCAGACTCAAACTCTCTCAGCATCTGTACGAGATTTCCGACACTCAGTCTTATGTCACCGGGAATATTGTCACAACTAACTATGTGGTTTAAGTATATTGGTTAAACTTCTCATGCCCTGGTCTAGTCATTTGTGGAATAGGTGACTGGTGATGACTCTACTCATCTCTTCACCTCCTGAACTTCCTGGAATTCAGTGTAGGAATAGCTCTGAATAGTCCTGCATGCCTCACCACCAAGTCAAGTATAAGACAACAAAATCTAAACTCTGTTTCCTTGGACTATGGTTTCTCCTACATTTGTGTTTACTTTTGTTGAAAGGGACCAGACTTCCTTATATGTCTATTATGGTTTCCAAATAACAATTTCTGGGTTTTGTTCTTTAAAAAAAAGTAAGGTGAGGCTTAACTATAATTTAGTGAAGTATTTTGCTTTATAGTTTAAATGGAACAATTTTTATATTTTTTCAAAATCAGTGTGAGGATGCCACAAATATGTTAAAATTGTATAAGAGATTGATAGACTGCTTGTTTGTACCTGAACTTAAGCTGTATATTTATGCATGAAGATTACTTGGAATAGATAATAATATGTATAAACAACATTTTAAAGGAAGAGGAAGAAAATCTTTAAACAAATGACAAGATTAACAGAGTTTGGATTTGGGTATCCAAGAGGGATACTCTAAAGGTTAATATATTATTAAACAAATCACAGCTTATTAAGGTTTTAAAGTATATGCTTTACAGAATTAAAGAACATCTTTATCAAATGCCTAGAGGAGATATCTTTCAACCTTCTTGTCTGTCTTATGTTAAACCATTACTGTTTACAGTTCTGTGTTAAAAATCACTTGCTGTCTTCTACCTTCCAATGATCCCATTATTAATACTGGTATTCAGTCCACCAAGCTGATGTTTATTTATAATGCATACATCCTTTTACCTTGGATTTGATTCTGCCTTTGTACTAAGAAACAGTAAGTTTCTCAGGGCCAAAGCTCTTTTATCCATCTGCCAATGACTTGAAATCAGGAACACCTTTTATTTGGAAGTCTAATACCGTTTGTCCAAGCGCTTTGCCCTGTTGAACAAAACAAACGGAAAAGTTCTAAATGTTTAGAGGACTCTATTATAGGTACTAGTTTTCATGTCACAGAGCTTTAAAAAGTTACTTCAGTGGAGGACAGAGGAGCCTGGCATGCTGCAATCCATGGGGTCACAAAGAGTTGGATATGACTTAGCAACTAAACAACAAGTTAACTTCATAGTGGTGACCCCCCATGTTGAGATTCTCATTATGTGATAGCATAACCTCTCACTGGAGCATAGCTCTACAGACACAAGGCCTGTTCATTCAGTGGTGTTGTCAAACATCTCCTGCCAAGTCAACTCATAGTATGTGCTCCATAAATACATGAATCAATGTATAGTCTGGTAAAAAAAAATAAATAAATAAAAAGTTACTTCTATTTAAATAATTTGGATAAATAAGATTTTATTTGATATACTGACAATTACAAAATTTCAGAAATGGATACTAAGGGTACACAGTTACAAATATATTACTTGATAGATGAATTCTAGATGAAGCACAAATAAAAGAACTTTATGTGAGTAAAGGAGATACAGTTCCTGAATCAGAAAAGCTTAATGCTTATATAGGAATGTACTAGTTACAAGAACACAATAGAGAAGGAAAAATCCAAGAGGAAAATAAGAATCACATACAGAGCAAAATGCACAGGTAAACGTACAAGTAAACTGAGCACATAAAGGAACTGAAATATCTTCCTTCTGCTGGTGACTCGCCATATGAGTAGAAGCTTTTTTAATTTCATCAATGATAACTGCAAGTTATCGGCTCAGAAAAAAATCATGGCTGAAGATGTGAGCTATTTTTATCAACTTTACAATCTTTTCTTTTATCTGATGACTACAGTTTAACATGATTTCTTGAACTTCAGAGGGTTCAAATGATTGATTAAAAGACAGCAGAACTACAGAGAAAGATAACTTATGTACTTCTGGCCTTTTAAATTTTGGATAGAATAAAATTATTTCTATGATTTATTTTTTTTTTTCAGCTGAAGCAGACAGAATTTTTATTAAACAGACAGCGGATAATACATTCCTGAGATGTGGGAGCAGGCTGACCTTGGAGTGGCTCTTAACGTATTTTAATTTGAGATACTGATTAAGTATGTGATGTGGAAGGTAATATGAAAGATATAGAGGAGAATAACGATCATTCACTTTAAAAAATTCTGTTTCAGGCAAGTTCTATTGAGAACATTTTTTCATATATTTAATGCCTCAGAATCATTTTAGGAGCTATTTACAAAGCAGGATCTTGAGCCCTACATTAAGAGCTTCCAAGTGAGCAGGTCTGTGGTGGAGCCAGGAATCTTCATTCTAACAAGCATCCCAGGTGATTCTGAGGCAGGGAGTTCTCAAACCTTGGAGATCGCTGACATTTCTTCTTCCTTACAATTCTGCTAAACCTTGAGTCAACACCAAAGGTAATGACGCCAGGTGACGTTAGCAGTGGAGTCCAAATGGTAAGGCACGACCCCCAAGACACACACACACGCACACACACACACACATGAGAACCTAAAGATACTCCCACTAAAAGCATACTGTAATAACATATTTATTAGAAATTACATAGTCACCACCAGTTGTCAATAATAAGTAAGACCTTTTATTTGAAGTAAAAGTTTCAAAATAAGAGGCAAAATTTAGAGCTGAGTTAAAGCTACTTGACTTTAATTCCTTCCTGGGATGACCCGGGCATGTTTCAACCAGGCATGTTTCAGGTCCAGATTCTGGACCTGATAATAAGATAATAACTTTCTTAACCTCAAATAATGGCTCTTAACCTATAGAATACTAAACACTCTTCAGTTTCAAGATTAAGTCATATATGAATTATTATCTTAAACATTGTTTAAATTTTCTCTTTTGTTATATGGTCTTCAAATGGTCTAAAACAATACTCACTAAAATGAAGACGATTATGCTTCCCTAAGAAGTTATCAAAAAGACTTCATTCCTCATTCTGAACTAAGAGCTCTATAGTATTAGATTGTTTTATAGAAGCCTATTGATACAGACTGCTGTCAGCAACACATGGGGAAAGATGGAAAAGAGAAAGCGTTCGTTGCTCAGATACTCACCTGTGAGTCACTTCTCAGTAAAGCAGTGCCTCCACCGCCGAGGGAAGTTTCCAAACCAAGTTTAACACGTACGTTCCTGGCAATTAGTATCTACAGAATTAAAAACAGAAAAGATCAATTATAACAAGTTTTACCAAATATAAGAACTGCTGAAGGAAGTATCAACCTCCTAAAGAAACCCTACAAGTCAGTCCTTGGGCAGCTGTGAAAAATTAAAGTTGGAGGTTTAAACGTAAGGATGAGTGTAAGCCTTTTATTCAAAATGCAGTGAGTGAAACACAATGGAGTATTACTCAGCCATTAAAAAGAATACATTTGAATCAGTTCTAATGAGGTGGATGAAACTGGAGCCTATTATACAGAGTGAAGTAAGCCAGAAGGAAAAACATAAATACAGTATACTAACACATATATATGGAATTTAGAAAGATGGTAACAATAACCTGGTGTACGAGACAGCAAAAGAGACACTGATGTATAGAACAGTCTTATGGACTCTGTGGGAGAGGGAGAGGGTGGGAAGATTTGGGAGAGTGACATTGAAACATGTAGAATATCATGTAAGAAACGAGTTGCCAGTCCAGGTTCGATGCATGATACTGGATGCTTGGGGCTGGTGCACTGGGACGACCCAGAGGGATGGTGTGGGGAGGGAGGAGGGAGGAGGGAGGAGGGTTCAGGATGGGGAACACATGTATGCCTGTGGTGGATTCATTTTGATATTTGGCAAAACTAATACAATTATGTAAAGTTTAAAAATAAAATAAAATTTTAAAAAAAAAAAAAGAAAGAAACACTGAAGTCATTCACCTAGAATATTTTTACTCAGAAAAGAAAAGCACAATGTAAAGGAGAAAATAAACGCCTTTTTCTTTTAATTTGTACCTAATCACAAACTTCTAGAATAGTTGTAAAAATATGAATTCTCTCTATTTGTCACCCAGATTTTCTAAATCTTGTTTTATCCTTTCTTTTTCTTTCTCTTTGTGTATACACACACACACACACACTCTCAAACAAATATGTATATTTTTTTCTAAATTGTTTGAGAATAAGTTGTAGGTATGATGCCCCCCACTTTTTTTTTTTTTATTAAAGTCGCTTAGTTGCATCCGACTCTTTGGAACCCCATGAACTATACAGTCCATGGAGCTCTTTGGGCCAGAATATTGGAGTGGGTAGCCTTTCCTTTCTCCAGGTATGATGCCCTTTGACGTCTAAATTCTTTAGTGTGTTTCCTAAAAGTAAAAACATTCTCTTATTTATCAGTATAATTATCAAAATCAGAAAATTAACATTTTTATAATTATCTAAACTATAAATTTATTCAGAATTTTCCATTGCTGCAGTGCTGCTGCTGCTAAGTCACTCGTGTCCGACTCTGTGCTACCCCATAGACGGCAGCCCACCAGGCTCCCCCGTCCCTGGGATTCTCAAGGCAAGAACACTGGAGTGGGTTGCCATTTCCTTCTCCAGTGTGTGAAAATGAAGTACAGTCTGCTACATTTCCAAATCACACAGCACAGCTGGCCCTTATGTTTGGTGGTCTCCTTTAATCTAGAACAATTCCTCAGTCTCTTTCCTTCTTGACACTGACATTTTTAAAGAAGGCAGGCCTGCTATGTCCATCAATTTGTTTTTGATGTTTCCTCATGATTAGGCTCAGGTTCTGCATTTAGGGGCAGGAATGCATAAGAGCGATACTGTCTTCTCATATAAGAGGGCATGTGGTGTTGATCTGTCCCATTACCAGCAAGAATGAGAAAAGCAGTGCTTGACATCTGGGATCTGAGGATGCTACCAGCTAGGCCTTGGTGTTGCTAGGAGATAACCGGTACTCACAACCTGGCTGAGGTGTTTTATTGCACATAAACTATTTTCCAGAATGTCAGTATTAGTCAAGGCTACTCCAAGAACCTGTGACAAGAACCCTCCATTATCATGCCTGAGCGGAGACAAAACGATGAATACTGTCATCATTATACAGGTGGTCAAACATCCCTCTACCCTAGCTGATACGTGCACCTGTGATTTCTTTATCAACTACAGCTCTAGTTTTAGTCTAGTCTTCCTTCCCTTTATATGATTTAATAAGATACCCAAGACAGAATTACCCCTGCTTCCTGAGAGATTCCAATCCCCAGTGCCAAAGATTTGATGCTTTTGAACTATGGTTCTGGACAAGACTCTGGAAAGTCCCTTGGATTGCAAGGAGATCAAACCAGTCAATCCTAAAGGAAATTGACCCTGAATATTCACTAGAAGAACTGACACTGAAGCTGAAGCTCCAATACTTTGGCCACCTGATGGGAAGAGCCAACACATTAGAAAAGACTCTTATTTTGGGAAAGATTGAGGGTCAGAGGAGAAGGGGGTGACAGAGGATGAGATGGTTGGATGGCACCACTGACTCAATGGACATGAGTTTAAGGAAACTTTGGGAGATGTGATGGACGGGAAAGCCTTGTGCACAAAGAATAGGACATGACTTAGCAACTGAACAAACCACTTCCTAATCCTTCTCCCAGATGACCTAACAGACCCAAAGTCTGAGTCCACACTCATACCCTCTCATTGAGAGGCCCCAGGGTTTCCCATGGTGTGCACTTGCCCTCACTGCTTGTTCAATTATAAGTGTGTTCCAGTAGTGTTAGGCTGCAAGGCACTGACACTATTGATGACAACTTTGATCAAATGGTCTGGGTATGTTTGCCTCCTTTATCCATTGTAAGTTACTAATTTCCTTTTGTAACTAACATGTATCTTATAGGGTGATTCTTTGAGACTATATATATATACCTTTTCCAATGAGTCAACTCTGGAGTTGGTGATGGACAGGGAGGCCTGGCGTGCTGCGATTCATGGGGTCGCAAAGAGTCGGACACGACTGAGCGACTGATCTGATCTGATATATACCTTGGTAATATCCAACTTTCTTTCATAGTTTTAGCATCCACTGATGATTCTTGCCTAAGTCAATTATTCCTAAGGTGATTGCTTGTAATATTGTGATTTATAATGTTATCAAACTCAGGTTTGACTGCTTGCTGCTCAAAAGCCAATACTCGAGAGAGGAGTGTTGATTGGGAAGGAAAAGTTGCTTCATTCAGGAGGCTGGAAAATTGGGGAGAAGACTGACTCTTGTCCAAACACCAACTCCAAAGATTTTGCTTGATATGAAACTTTTTAAAGGGAGAATCTTTTGGGGAAGGGGTCAGAGTTGTTGTCCTACTGTGTGCAAGTTGGTGGTGAGGTAATATGGCAGTGTTCCAGGAATCTTGTGCTTGGCCTGAAGTTACTGTCCTCCATGTGAGAGGGGGCCTTAGTTTCTGCTGAATAACTCAAATAAACTGTTACATATATTCTTTGAGGAAGAACCAGGACCCTACCCCAAGGCTGCACCATTGTTTCCTGATTGTTCCTTTCTTGTCTCTGCAGCCTCTCCCTTACTTAAGCAACTATTTGAATCTGCCCTTTGTAACTCAGGGAAGGTCAAAGAGGTTGAATGAAGCCTATTTTGTACAAGCAAGAAACAGGAGACACAGAAAGGATGTATAACTGGGACACCCCACAGGATCCTGCTCTGTTTCAATCATAAGAAATATACATTTGGTCTTCCTCCCTGTTTCAGGCACAAAGCTTCTAAAACACTTGGAAGACCTTAAGTGCTAAGAGGGAGAAAGTTGTCTTTTGGTTTGTTAATAAGGTGACTTTTAGAAGAACCTGCCTGTCAGTGCAGGTTAAATGTAAGAGACATGGGTTCGATCCCTGGGTGGGGAAGATCCCTGCAGAAGCATGTGGCAACCCATTCTAGTATTCTTGCCTGGAGAATTCCACGGACAGAGGATTCTCGTGAGCTACAGTCCCTGGGTCGCAAACAGTCGGACATGGCTGAGCACATACACTCCACTCCACTCCAGATCACCTAAGAGTGGGAGCTGGTCACTAGAGGAGACAAACTCCAGGGTGAGTGGGTTAAAACTCTCAGTCCTACCCCCTGACCTCCAGGGATTGAAGACAGGTTTGTTGGACGAGGAATCCAACTGCCAAGTGGCCAATGATTTAATCAACCATGTCTGCGTAATGAGGGCTCCTTAAAAACTCGTAAGGACAGGGCTCAAGGGAGCTTCCAGGTTGGTGAACATGTGGAGATGTGGGGTGAATGGGTGCCCAGAGAGGGCAGGGAAGCTTTGTGCCCTTCCCCCATGCATTTCCCCCATCTGGCTGTTCCCAAGCTGTATCCTTCTGTAACAAACCAGTAATCTAGTGAGTAAACCTGTTTCCTGAATGCTGTGAACTACTCTAACAAACTATTTGAACCCAGTGTGTGTGTGGGGGGGGTGTCATGGGAGATTCTGGTTTATAGCCAGTTGGTCAGAAGCACAGGTGGCAACCTGGAATTGTGACTGGCATCTGAAAGGGGTGGAGGGAGTCTTGTGGGACTGAACCCTTAAACTGGAGTCTGATGCTATCTTAGGGTCAGGGAGGATAATAGCAGAACTGAGTCAAAGTGTAGGATACTCAATAGTCTAGAGAATTGGTGGTGGTGTGGCAACACCCTCCCAAGCTGAAATTCGGTCCAGGAACACAAAATAATGCCAAATGGTAATATTTCTATTTTCATCATTCTTTCTACAGCAAGGAGTTAGATTTCTATCATAAGGAAAAACTTTCCATTCTCTCCTATATATTAATATTGTTATGGACTTTATTGAATTTTTATTTTATTCAATGGGTTAAGATCCATAAATATTTAATTTATTTTGATAGTCAAATTATTCCAAGTTTGTCTTGTGTGAGCTCCTTCAGACTGGCCCAGTCCTTCTTTTGCTTTATCTCCACCATTCTTTGAGCACCTTTGTACTTTCTGCCACCAAAGATGTTCCGGGCTCATCTTTTTCTTCCCCACCCCAGTCCTACAAACACCATTTCTCACAACCTTTGTTCTACTGTAGAATAATATTTAGAAATAAAAATCTGGACACTTGGTGTGTTCACCACTACTGGATTGTCACTGATTCCATACCCTCTCAGCTCACAGGAAAAGGAAGCAATTGTATATATACATGTATAGAAATGCAAAAAGGCAAACTAGTTGCCTGAGGAGGCCTTACAAATAGCTGAGAAAAGAGAAGTGAAAGGTAAAGGAGAAGAGGAAAGATATATCCATTCGAATGCAGAGGTAAGGAGAGCTTAGAAAGAACAGCAAGGAGAGATAAGAAAGCCATCCTACGTGAACAGTGCAAAGAAATAGAGGAAAACAATAGAATGGGAAAGACTAGTGATCTCTTCGAGAAAATTAGAGATACCAAGGGAACACTGGGCTTCCCTGGTGGCTAAGACAATAAAGCGTCTGCCTGCAATGCAGAAGACCTGGATTCAGTCCCTGGGTTGAGAAGATCCCCTGGAGAAGGAAATGGCAACTTACTCCAGTACTCTTGCCTGAAAAATTCCATGGACGGAGTAGCCTGGAAGGCTACAGTCCATGGGATCGCAAAGAGTCGGACACGACTGAGCAACTTCACAAGTGAACATTTCATGCAAAGATGGGCACAATAAAGGACAGAAATGGTATGGAACTAATAGAAGCAGAAATATTAAGAAGAGGTGGCAAGAATACATAGAACTATACAAAAAACATCTTAATGACCCAGATAACCATGATGGTATGGTCACTAACCTAGAGCCAGACATCTTGAAGTTCGAAGTCAAGTGGGCCTTAGAAAGCATCACTATGAACAAAGCTAGTGGAGGTGATGGAATTCCAGCTGATATACTTCAAATCTGAAAAGATGATGCTGTTAAAGTGCTGCACTCAGTATGCCAGCAAATTTGGAAAACTCAGCATTGGCCACAGGACTGAAAAAGTTCAGTTTTCATTCCAATCCCAAATAAAGGCAATGCCAAAGAATGCTCAAACCACCACACAATTGCATTCACCTCACACACTACCAAAGTAATGCTCAAAATTCGCTAAGCGAGGGTTCAACAGTACTTAAACAGAGAAATTCCAGATGTTTAAGCTCGATTTAGAAAAGGCAGAGGAACCGGAGATCAAATTGCAAGCATCCATTGGATCGTAGAAAAAGCAAGAGAATTCCAGAAAAAATCTACTTCTGCTTCATTGACTATGCTAAAGCCTTTGATGTGTGGATCACAATAAACTGTGGAAAATTCTGAAAGAGATGGCAATACCAAACCACCTGACCTGCCTCTTGAGAAACCTGTATGCAGCTCAGGAAGCAGCAGTTAAAACTGGCCATAGAACAATGGACTGGTTCCAAATTGGAAAAGGAGTTTGTGAAAGCTGTGTATTGTCACCCTGCTTATTTAACTTATATTCAGAGTACATCATGAGAAATGCCAAACTGGATGAAGCACAAGATAGAATCAAGATTACCAGAAGAAATATCAATAACCTCAGATATGCAGATGACACCACCTTTATGGCAGAAAACGAAGAGGAACTAAAGAACCTCTTGATGAAAGTGAAAGAGGAGAGTGAAAAAGCTGGCTTAAAACTCAACATTTGAAAAACTAAGATCATGGCATCTGGTCCCATGGCAAATAGATGGTGAAACAATGGAAACAGTGACAAAGTTTGTTTTTTGGGGGCTCCAAAATCACTGCACACAGTGACTGCCACCATGAAAGTAAAATGCGCTTGCTCCTTGAAAGAAAAGCTACGACAAACATGGAGAGTGTATTAAAAAGCAAAGACATTACTTTGCCAACAAAGGTCAGTCCAGTCAAAGCTATGGTTTTTCCAGTAGTCATGTACACATGTGAGAGTTAGACCATAAAGAAAGCTGAGCGCCAAAGAATTGATGCTTTTGAACTGTGGTATTGGAGAAGACTCTTGAGAGTCCCTTGGACTGCAAGGAGATCAGTCCTGCATATTCATTGGAAAGACTGATGCTGAAGCTGAAGCTCCAATACTTTGGCTACCTGATGCAAAGAACTGACTCCTTAGAAAAGATCTGATGTGAAAAATTGAAGACAGGAGGAGAAGGAGAGAACAGGATGAGATGGTTGGATGGCATCACCGACTCAATGGACATGAATTTGAATAAACTCTGGGAGTTGGTGATGGACAGGGAAGCCTGGCGTGCTGCAGTCCATGGGATCACAAAGAGTCAGACACATGAGTGACTGAACAACAACAACAAATACACGCATACCCACACAAACATATATATACACACACATACCTAGATACACACACAGGTATTGTACTCTATGTATATTTCCTTTCTCTTTATATTTTAAAAATCATGAGTTTATCCTGATACCTCCAATTTAGCCACAAAAGGGTCTTTCTGGAGTTGGACTGCATTTTAAGTACTCACCCATCATGAATAGGAGGTACAGAGCGTGCCTTCAACAGTGGCAGCTGTAATCAGGGGGAGCATTTACAGGATAGTTGATGCTATGGTCCTTGTGGGCATGCATCTCCAGTGCTGTGTGTTAGCAATCCCTCTGCCTAAAGCCCTGGTTAGAGTCTAGTGAGAGCCTGTTCTAGTCACCACTCTACAGATACTAGTCAGATTTCCCACATATCAGTAATGATGGTGCCTTCATATCAGCAATGTGCTTCTATCAATTGTAAATTGATTCCCTCCCCCCACCCACTGTTTAATTGACAGTTCGTTTGAAAAAGGTTTAGCCCATGGTAAAACTTGCATTTTAAAGTACAGAAACTTCCTTCCAATTTCTTTGCTACAGTTTCAGCACTAGCATAGCAAACTGCTGTCAATCTTAGAATTCAAAACTTTTTGCCAGGACACAAAGTTGGTGGTAGAAAAAAAAAAATCCACATATGTAGCATATATCGAGTTACCATGAGGTTGGTATCAAGATGAATCTTTTTTCCTCTGAAATTTTTGTCCTTCAAACATTTGATCATGGACTAAACCAGGTACCATAAAGTATATAGTATACGCTGAAGTCAGAATATCCTTTTTTTCTGGACTTGAGGCATATGGGATCTTAGTTCCTCAATCAGGGATCCAACCTGTGCCCCTTACCTTGGAAGTATAAAGTCTTAACTGTTGGACCACCAGGGAAGTCCCATGAAGTCAGAATCTTAGGAGACAGTCCACGAGTGTTCCAGGGAAGATTTACTAGTGACCTCAAGACAAAGTTATATTGTATCTTCTGTGCAGTGTTCACTGCGCTTAGAGCACAAGGGGAACATATATGTACACACACATATCATATTAACAGTGTGGACTAATGGACTGTTTATATATGTGTATATTTATGTTTATTGTACTTGTATGGAAATACTTCAGATAAGATCAACACTGTCCAGAGCAGTGTGAGAAGTATATTGTGACCAAGATGTGGATCTGTGAAAGGAGTTGCGGCAAAAAAAGAGGAAATTCAATGGTAAAGAAAAGGTAGCTGACCTCCTTGCATGTAGTAGATATACTGTCATTTAGTAACAAAATATTTTCCTTTACTTATGATATGTTAAACATTGTTTTGATTGATTTATTGAATAATAACATGAAAACAAATGAATATAATTGAAGCTACGCAAGGATGCATAGTAAAATAAAATTATTATGGAAGTAGAACAAATATGCTGATGGCATGCACAGGCATCAATATAAGAATTTATACATTCAAAATTTGTTCTGGGATTAATACTCAGAGAAGCCAGCTTCATCATCAATGGCTTGAAAATAACTTTTTTGATCTTGCTTTGATACCTGCATGCAGGATACTTCGTGTTAATCACAAGATTGGTGTCAGGAGATTTTTTTTTTTCTCTCTTAAACTTACCTTTGAGGAGCTGAAACAACTAGACTTTGATTTTCTTTTCCACTATGCAACTTCAGTGACCAAATTTCATTAGAATTAAATGCATTTATTATTACTCAAATTAATGAATAAAAGGAATGTTTAAGAGCAATTTCTAAATGTTATTTTAAACAAAGATTAATTTTAAGTAGGAGAACCTGCCCTAGGTTACTATTTCCTTTGTAAGTTGATGACTGTTAGTATATATCTGACTCATTTTTTTCTCTATATACATATAACCAGGTGGAATGTAGGCTTAATGAGAAGATTGTAAATTATATGAGAACTGTTATTAATCATGCTTCTATAATTACTGAAATTATATTCACAGAAAAAGTCTGCTAGTGAATTTCAGGTGATACAGAATTCTCCCCAGACTTTTCTCATTCATTTCTTTATTTACTGGACAAATACTTCTAAGCAGGATGTATACTAGTCTTCCATAACAACCCAGGGCAGTGTGTGACTAGAGAATAATACAAGATCTTTTAGGAGCTCAAAGAAGGATGAAATGCTGGCCAAGACTGGTTTTTATTATGTAAAGTGGAACCAATTTAAGCACAACAGTGCTAGGTCAGGGCACTAGCCCCAGAGCCATGTGCATCACCCAACTCATCATACTTTAGAAACATCAATGTCCAACTAAAATAGGGGAGGGACACCTCGTTGCAGAGAGGGAAATTGTGAATAAGATCAACAATTTATCTACAAAAACAGATAACCAAACTTCAGATAACTAATAATCAAGATACCAATCTTAATATTTATTTATTTTTTTGTGTGTGTGTAAATTTCTCTTTGTATTTTATTTTTTTTCCAACTACAATTTTATTTTATTTTTAAACTTTACAAAATTGTATTAGTTTTGCCAAATATTAATCTTAATATTTAAAAACTATAAAAATATTTTACCAGAGACTTGAAAAACATAAGTTTCAGTATCCTGTTCAAAGTAGCATCAAACTAAGGTCATGATACCCACACTAATAAATTTTGGATCACTTTAAACATGTCAGTTCTGAATCAAGGCAAAGCCTCAAACCCACACGTGCCACACATCTCCTTATCTCAGAAACATCAATGTCCAGCTCTGCAAAAAGAAATGCTGTAGAGGAGAGAGTCTGTCACCTGGCTACAGAGAGGAAGACTACGAGGGCAGTTTCCTGGTAAGGTGAGGCAAGGGGTGGAGGGCAGACCGGGGAGCTAAACTGCCTGCGTTTGAATCACGGTCAATAACTGTGACCTCCAATGCATTATTTATCACTGCATGATGTACTTCCCACCTAGTATCATGAGAAACTTGTGAGACAGAATAACTGAATTTAAAAGTGCTGAAAAAGCCCTGAGTAGATCAGATAGCCTTTCACTTAATAACACCCGTTGAATGAATTGTTATAGTTCAATATGTGTTTAAACTGTGACTTTCTCTCTGGAATAAAGAATGCTTTATCAAGTAGTTAACATCTTCCATTTTTGGGGTGTTTTAGTTCTGCAAAAGAGCTCAAAGGTGTTTAATATGTATCCGCTGAGGTTGAATCAGGACCCTGTCCCAAGGCTGCACTATTGTTTTTAGACTGATCCTCCCTTGTCTCTGTATCACCTCCCTTCCTTGATTAGCAGCTGTTTGACTCTGCTCTTTGGAATTCAGGGAAGGTCATGGAGGCTGGAGTCTATTCCCTACAAATAAGAAAATGGGGACACAGAAAGTCTTCCATGCCCTGGAGCTCCACAGGGTCCTGCTGGTTTCAACACTATGTAGATTACTAAATTCAGTTTGCATTTCTACAACTGGAGAGGGATGTGGGCAGCTGGTAGAAAAAATGGAAGAGAACAACAGAGTAATGAAAGATTTACAGAATAAATTTTATAAAAAGCTAAGGAAATTCATGTTATTTAGCTATGAGGAAATAATCTAATAAATTAGTGTCACTCAACAGGGATTACCCGCTGATCAGTTCCACAGAAATAAGGGTATAGGTGATTTGCTGTAAAGTGTATCCAGAATTACTTGTTAGAGATCAGAAAAACAGAAAGCATTGCAAAGTAGTGCTACTCAAGCAGTGATCTGTGGCCAGGGGGCATGTGAATAGCCTGGGAGCTATTAGAACTGCATATTCCAATCTTATCCCCAGACCTATAGAATCTGGATGTGGGTGGAGTGTGGGCAAGCTGGTAATCAGCTTTAACGAGCCCCCAGTCAATTCTGTGACTCTGATACAAGTTCAAGTTTCTTAAAATCTTCCTAGGAAGAGTATGCATTTAAAATACTCCTCAGAGAAGATGGGCTTTTATTCCCCTGGAGACTGCTAACCTGAATAGTAATCTGACTGCCCACCCCTGCACTGTGCCCATCCCAGGGAGCACACCTCACCAAAGCCTCCAGACTTTACCGCCCTCACTACTACGTGATACAGAGCAGCACCAAGCTCTCACCCTGACAGCTCTGCCCATGAAAGGATTTGGGGAAAGTGAAGGTGATGAAAAGAAGATATGATAGAGAAGGGCAAAATGGCAGAAGATAAACTGTGAACAAAAGTAGGGAAACACATCAGAAAACAGTCAGAATAAGAAGTATGAACGTGAGAATTTAGGAAGTAAGAGTGGAGATCCTATGTCAAGTCAGAGTTGAGTTCAATAAGGGAAGGAAGGAGGTGGGAGATGATTTGTGAGGGAGTCGCTGCCAGGTGACAGGAGTCAGTGTGTAAAAAGTACAGAAGTGCTTGGTAAGTGGACACTGCCAAGGGCTAGTCATGACCATGACTGCACCCAAGAGAAGCAAGGTGGATGAACAAGAGTTAAGAAACCACATGAGCTATGTTCCAGAGGAACGGAGGGCAGCCTGCTGTGAAGTTCAGTGATGAGCCAGAGGACCTCTGCAGTCTTTCAGTTAATGCTGATTACAGGACTGGTGTGTTATACACCATGCACACGCACGCTATCGTGTATGTATATATAATTAGCTAGAAATACCTGTGGTATTTATTACTTTTTTTGTAAGTGAATAGGTATTTTTATTGGTATGTCTAGGCCATTTGCTTCAAAAAATTGTCTTTAAGTTACATGATGGATAATTTTAAAAATAAATATTTATAGAGTGGCATTGCTACTAACAAATTCTTTAAAATTTTTGTCTTACAATGTAACATAACTTAAATTTGACAAAGCTCATAAAAATAGAAAAGTCCTCTGTTTTGGCTGACCGAGCATATCTGCACACAATGGGGTGCCTTCATAATTACTTCCTTTAATGTGCTGAGCTTGGTTTCAGTATTCATTAGAGATCAGACTTCCAAGTCAATTTCCTGTTAGTTTTGGCTAAATTATTATTGGTGAGTTATATGGAAAAATAGACCATATCAATTGATTATATGTAGTTTCTGGAAAGCATTAAATGAAAACACAAGAAAGAAAATGTCTCTGCGTGGAATTAAAATAACAACAACAGATGATCAGACTAAATCTCGGAACACACTAGTGACATTCAGCCCTCTCATTGGCTGGTGTAGGTAACGACTGGCACCATATGGGTTTGCTCAAAGCAACAAGAAACAATTTAAACTCTTTCCTTCTTAGTGAAGTTACCAGATGGCCCCAAGGGAAGTACATGATTTTTCTCTAATATTAGTTATACAAAAAATAAAAAATCTTAAATTTAAATGTATTGCAACTTTCACAATTTCATCATGATTGAGCACACCTAAGAAATGGTGTGTCACACAAAGAAAATACTCACCTCTTAGAAATCAGTCTAAACATTGAGTTATTTGAATATATTCAAAGAGATGTTTTGTATAGTATGTCCAAACTATTCTACTATGGTGAGTTTATTAGGAAGAATGATGAACTAAGTCCTTTGTTCTCAGGAAAATTTCAGCACTGTTCTGTGTGTGTGTGTGTGTGTGTGTGTGTGTGTTTGGTGAGGGGTATGGATGCGTTGTGGTATTGCTGACCAGAAGGTAAGCCATGTGGTGGCCACGTGCTTCTCTAGGTAACAAAATCAGAAATGGCTTTTCTAGTTTTACACATTTCCTAGAATTTAGTTCTTCAAAGTACAGATTTCAAGATTAGCCAAATACTAATAATGACCATACTATTTTTAAAGTATGGTATTCTGGAGCAATATTTAAATTCAGCACTCCATGCTGTTGGTGCTCCTGAGCCCAACTGCCAACCTGATTAGGAAAATCTGTTAATGAGCAGAAAGTTGGAATTACACAGGGTAATTATTTTTTCAGCCCCTAGTGCAAATAGCTTTAATTCTCAGGATATCATTGAAAAGGCCCTACGGCGAGTCCACATTTACTGGCCAAGGTGGCACAGACTGCTGCTGGCGCTGTGGGGTGGATTTTCTTGACTGCCTTGACGGCACATAAGGATAGAGCCCTCTGTGTGAGTGGACAAACTGCAGAGAGGAGGAGAGCTAGAGCAGCGGGTAGACATGCTGGAGCGAAAGATGCGGGGAACCCAGTGGCTTGCAGAGTGAAGTAATGAGTGACGATGACAAGGAACATTGTGAGACCATGGGCCCCCGCTTGGCAGCAAGGCCCATTGTGCAGCAAAAAGTGGAGCCTGAGCAGCCTATGACCAAGGTGGGCATCCTCAAGGGGGCCCTGGTGTGACTGAGTTCACAACGTATCGACCATCTACTCAGGTGGAGTTGGTCGACTTGGGTAAGCAGTTTTAGCCAAAGCAAGGGGAACCCTTGGAAGCTTGCTTTTTGTGACTCTGGGACAGAGGGTTGGGCCAGGTGCCTGGGGGGGTTGGGGAATCCTTACTGAGAGAAGTAGAGGGATGACATGCAAGACACCGTTTGGAAGTGTGAAGATCCCGAGCCAGCAGGGGTCCCATCCGGTTACATGGATGCAAACATGAGCTGGTTTTCTGGCAGCGGGAGTTGACAGAAATGAAACTGATAGACAGCCCAATGCAGTGCTCCTAGAGCTATGGAGGCAACTGAGACTGGAGCAGCAGTTTACCAAGTTTGGGAAGCACCCACAGAAATACAGTTGGATCAGTTAAAAGATTACATGGTGCCCAAAGACGTTCCTTTCGGTGATGCCCTTTTCTGCTTTGAATAGGGCTCAAACCAAGGTGCCCTCTGGAAAAGCCCAAGCAGGGGCCAGAGACCCCAGGTAGAACTTGCAATTCACTGGTCACTATGTAGAGAGTAACGGCCCTGGTTGACACTGGTGCTGAGTACAGCTTTGTTGACCACAAGCCGGGGCCGTATCCCAGACCTAGGGCATACACTGATGGCTACGGTGGCCAAACGGTTAAGAAAACGGCTGTGTTCTACATTTAGTAGATCTGTATACTGCAACAGCTGTGTCCTGGGATGTGCTACTAACCTGATTCCCTTGGAAATTTAGAACAGCATTGAAAGCATTTGGAATCATGTGGGCAGACTCTGAATGTCACAAAAATCCCCTCTTTGAAGGGGTGGGCCTGGAGCTTGTGTGTGGAGGGGTGGTTTGCAGGTCCTTAATAAAAAGCCCTGCAGGGGTGGAGCTGTCCCTGTGGAGGCTTTCATGCAGTTTCACAAGGACAGCTGGTAGACTGGACTTGGCCATGGACGATAAAGGCACTCCACATGCAGTGGGTGGCTCTTCTCTAGCCTGGTAAGGGCAAGGACTGGAACATGAGTTTCAGATGATACCTGATATTGGGTTTTGCTGTGTATTGGGGATGTAATTGTTTGTTTTTGTAGCTGCTTCTGTTACAAGATATAAATACAAGGGTCAGAGTTACTTGCCAAGAGAACACTGTGGAAGATGGATTGGGGTAGACTGTGAGGTGAGAGACCCTGAAGGTGTGGAATGTAGGGAAAGAGCAAATTAGCCAAGATGGTGTGCTCAGGCTCTCTCGCTCCACATCCTCTTGCTCTCGCCCCATATTTTGCAGATACATGGTTTTGTAACAGCTGAGGTCACTTACAGCACTGCACATGTGCATCACGACGCACCCACTTGGCCGCAGGCTACTTTTGTTCTGTAAGCTATAAGCTCCCCTGAAATAGCCCTCGTGACTATGTTATGGCTGCATCATGGTGGGGAGGCCACGTCACGCTGCAGAGGCTGCGTGACGGTGGGGAGGCTGCGTTATGGCTGCGCCTGCTGGGTCCACCACACAAGGAGAGACTACAGCATGCCTGCTGCTACTACAACTGTTGTGCCAGCCGCAGAAAATAAACGTGTCTGCAGTTCCTATGGCTCCTCACATTTTCTTCCCCGGCTTCTTGCCTACCTTGGGTTCAACAAACAGTGCACACAGTGAAATACAGCAAGACACCTGGTGTAGTCAGCAGGATCAGTGAGACATACGGTCTATTGCTCTTCAGTTTCTGTTTCAGTGACCATTCAATGTTGTAATAAAGTACATACTCTAAGAATACAATGGTTTCTTAAATATTCAGCGTTAAATGAAGTTAATCTGTGTGTAGATTTATGCCTCAGAGAAGGCAATGGCACCCCACTCCAGTACTCTTGCCTGGAGAATCCCATGGATGGAGGAGCCTGGTGGGCTGCAGTCCATGGGGTCGCTGAGGGTCAGACACGACTGAGCAACTTCACTTTCACTTTTCACTTTCATGCATTGGAGAAGGAAATGGCAACCCACTCCAGTGTTCTTGCCTGGAGAATCCCAGGGACGGGGGAGCCTGGTGGGCTGCCGTCTATGGGGTCACACAGAGTCGGACTGAGGTGTGTCGGACTGAGGTGTGACTGAGGTGACTTAGCAGCAGCAGCAGATTTATGCCTGCATATAGGTTTTTTCAGGAGATAGTTAACTAAAACACATGCTGTCCTGAGTAGAGACACCTAAACCCACCCATTCTTTACCTTAAACATTTAAGCAGATATGATATATTCATTGATCTCTAAGGTTGTTTATAAGGTTTCTACCACTTCATCCCCACACTCTTGCCTGGAGAATCCCCTGGACAGAGGAGCTTGGCAGGCTACAGTCCAGAGGATCGCAGAGTCAGACCCAACTGAAGTGAGTTAGCACACATGCATACTAGTTTTTTATGCTTTTCTTTCAAGGAGCAAGCATCTTTTAATTTCCTGGCTGCGATCACCATCCGCAGTGATTTTGGAGCCCAAGAAAATAAAATCTGTCATTGTTTCCACTTCTTCCCCAGCTATTTGCCATGAAAGTGATTGGACTGGATGCCATGATCTTAGTTTTTTGAATGTTCCATTTTTAGCAAGCTTCTTCACGCTCCTCTTTCACCCTCAAGAGGCTCTTTAGTTCCTCTTCACTTTCTGCCATTAAAGTGGTATCATCTCCATATCCAAGGTTATTGATATTTCTCCCGGCAATCTTGATTCCAGCTTGTGCTTCTTCCAGCCCAGCGTTTCTCATGATGTACTCTGCATATAAGTTAAATAAGCAGGGTGACGGTATATAGCCTTGATGTCCTCCTTTCCCAATTTTGAACCAGTCTGTTGGTTCGAGTCCAGGTCTAACTGTTGCTTCTTGTCCTACATGCAGGTTTCTCAGGAGAGGTAAGGTGGTCTGGTAACCCCATCTCTAAAAATTTTCCACAGTTGGTTGTGATACACACAGTCAAAGGCTTTCACGTAGTCAACAAAGCAGAAGTAGATGTTTTTTTTTTTAATTCCCTTGCCTTTTCAATGATCCAATGGATATTGGCAATTTTATCTCTGGTTTCTCTTCTTTTTCTAAATCCAGCTTATCAAACTGGAGGTTCTCAGTTCACACACTGCTGAAACCTAGCTTGGAGTATTTTGAGCATTACTTTGCTAGTATGTGAAAAGAGTGCAATTGTATGGTAGTTTGAACATTCTTTGGAATCACCCTTCTTTGAGATTGTAATGAAAAGTGACATTTTTCCAGTCCTGTGGCCACTGCTGAGTTTTCCAAATTTGCTGGCATATTGAGTGCAGTACTTTAGCAGCATCATCTTTTAGGATTTGAAAGAGCTCAGCTGGAATTTCATCACCTCCACCAGCTTTGTTTGCAGTAATGCTTCCTAAGGCCCTCTTGACTTGACACTCCTGGATGTCTGGGTCTAGGTGAGTGACTACACCATCATGATTATCTGGGTCATTAATACCTTTTTTGTATAAGCCTTATGTGTATCTTTGCCACTTCTTAATCCCTTCTGCTTCTGTTAGGTCCTTGCTATTGGGGATTCCCTGGTGGCTCAGTGGTAAAGAAACCATCTGCCAATGTAGGAGATGTGGGTTCAATCCCTGGATCAGGAAGATCCTGTGGAGAAGGAAATAGCTACCTACTTCACTATTCTTGCCAGAGAAATCCCAAGGATAGGGAGCCCGGCAGGCTATAGTCCATGGAGGCACAAAAGAGTCAGATAGGACTCAGTGACTAAACAACAACAACAATGAACCAGTGGATGAAATTATCTGTCAGGCAGCTGGCAATCTGGCCTGGAGTTCAAGAGAAAAGGTTATGATTAGTTCTGTATGTAGGTTTGAGGATCATTTACTTAGTGGAAACTCCCATGGACGGAGGAGCCTGGTAGGCTGCAGTCCATGGGGTCGCTAAGAGTCGGACATGATTGAGCGACTTCACTTTCACTTTCCACTTTCATGCATTTGAGAAGGAAATGGCAACTCACTCCAGTGTTCTTGCCTGGAGAATCCCAGGGACCGGGGAGCCTGGTGGGCTGCCGTCTATGGGGTCGCTAAGAGTCGGACACAACTGAACAACTTCTATTTCTACTTAGTTAAGAAGAAGGCTAAGGACAGTAAGTAGAGTGCAGCCAACATCTGTATCCAAGATAGGGGAAAATGATGAGGAAAAGGAGCCCCAAAGATGTACAGCCAGGATCCTGCACAAGTACAGCTAGGGAAATGTTAAAATGAGGCTCAAGAAAATGAAGATGCTCTTATGGTATGGCTGGCCCCAGTCTTCTTGGGGATATCAAGAAACAACTGAAGGAACAAGAAGAGAAATGATCTTTAGTTGGGTTTTCAAGGCTCCAGTTTTTCCAAAGAAATGCAAAGAATTTGAAGAGTGAGTGGTCTGGCAACTGATCATTGAGATAACCTTCAAGAGATCAGAATTGGGGAGTGGAAACCAGCTTATGAGGGATTTGGGAGTTGATAGATGATGAAGAAATTATATGGAGTGTTAATTTGAGGGGGTAAGTAGCAGGTACATCATGAGAAAAGCTGGGCTGGAAGAAGCACAGGCTGGAATCAAGATTGCTTGGAGAAATATCAATAACGTCAGGTATGCAGATGACACCACTCTTATGGCAGAAAGTGAAGAGGAACTAAAAAGCCTCTTGATGAAAGGGAAAGAGGAGAGTGAAAAAGTTGGCTGAAAGCTCAACATTCAGAAAACTAAGATCATGGCATCTGGTCCCATCACTTCATGGGAAATAGATGGAGAAAGAGTGGAAACAGTGTCAGACTTTATTTTGGGGGGTTCCAAAATCACTGCAGATGGCGATTGTAGCCATGAAATTAAAAGACGCTTACTCCTTGGAAGGAAAGTTATAACCAACCTAGATAGCATATGAAAAAACAGAGATATTACTTTGCCAACAAAGGTCTGTCTACTCAAGGCTATGGTTTTTCCAGTGGTCATGTATGGATGTGAGAGTTGGACTGTGAAGAAAGCTGAGCGTCGAAAAATTGATGCTTTTGAACTGTGGTTTTGGAGAAGGCTCTTGAGAGTCCCTTGGACTGCAAGGAGATCCAACCAGTCCATTCTGAAGGAGATTAGTCCTGGGTGTTCATTGAAAGGACTGATGCTGAAGCTGAAACTCCAATACTTTGGCTACCTCATGCAAAGAGTTGACTCAGAAAAGACCCTGATGCTGGGAGGGATTGGGGGCAGGAGGAGAAGGGGACAACAGAGGATGCGATGGCTGGATGACATTACCGACTTGATGGACATGAGTGTGGGTAAACTCTGGGAGTTGGTGATGGACAGAGAGGCCTGGCATGCTGCCATTCATGGGGTGGCAAAGAGTCGGACACAACTGAGCAACTGAACTGAACTGAACTGAACTGAACTGAAGTAGCCGGTTTAAGAGTTTTTGTTTTTGCTTTTATTGAAATCAGGATGGAAAACTCAAGCACTTTTCTGAGGGGAAGAAGGAACTGGCAAGGCATTGAAGATGCAAGAGAGAGGGCTGGGATGGGATGGGGTGGAGCAGGGTGGGACCAATCAATACCTCCCATCGAGCTGTTGTTATCCTTAGCAAGATTTCTTTCTCTGAAAGGGCAGGAAAGAGACCAGGCTGGGCAGGTACAGACAGAGAATAGCAAAGGGAAAAGGGAGGGAATTTGACGAAGCTTTTGTTGAATAATAGGAAAAGTCTGAGGAAAGAAGAGTGTGAAATTATGGCAGAAATTAAGTGATTCTGAGAGCAGAAATAGTTTGGAATAGTTACTAGTGGGGATAGTTTGGGACAGTTACAGCTGAAAGTCAACCAGAGATCACTCCAAGTGTTGTCAATCGTGAGTGTGCTGGAAGAATTCTATGCCAGGTAACTCTTGGTTTTGTAGGACTGTAGCAACACTGGCTAATTTAGTCAATGCCAGGAATTTTCACCTGTGCTTGTGATAACCAAAACACATTCATGTTAATTTCTAAATGCCTTGAGTTAAGAATCACTTATCTGATGGCCTGAGATCACCGGAGAATCAAATCACACTAGATACAGCCTTTTCCCATAACACTTAGAAACCTAATATCAGAGTTCAGTAGTTTTAAAAGCTTTGATAAGGAGACAGTAACAGAAATATTCCTAGATTGCCCACTCCCCATTGATTGAGGATATTTATATCATTCCTGACCAACTGCCATAGATCTGTTTCCAGTTAGAGCAATTGCTAGTACACTCAGCATTTTAGAGCCAAATACAGTTGCACAGGAGATTAATTATTGCCAATTCAGAGACATTTTTATAGGCAACGTATGTCTAAGCCCTGATTCAAAGCCTGGTTTTATAAGCCTGGCCCTTGGCCCATGACGTGGGGGTGGGGAGCAACCAGAGTAAAAGTCCCGCAAAGGAGGCTTAAAGGAATCAGAACACTCAGCCTGGAGGAGACCCCTGCTGAGGCCTGCAGGCAGAGCACTGGTGTCCCCCGCACACAGGGCTCAGGGCTTGGGAGTGAAAATACAGCTCCTGATTTGTCCCCACAAACACATTCTAGAAACAAAGACATAGTAGCAGAGCCACCTGTGGAAGATTTGTGAGTCGGACACGACTGAGCGACTTCACTTTCACCTTTCACTTTCATGCATTGGAGAAGGAAACAGCAACCCACTCCAGTGTTCTTGCCTGGAGAATCCCAGGGATGGGGGAGCCTGGTGGGCTGCCGTCTATGGCGTCGCACAGAGTCGGACACGACTGAAGCGACTTAGCAGCAGCAGCAGCAGAAAGAGGGAAAGTCCATTTAACAGAGCTTATGGAAACAACTGAGAAGAACTAATACTCAGCATTAGCTCAGGGCAAGACCTCAGCTTCTGGTTATCTGGCTGTCTCAACATTCCTTAAGGAACTCCTGGTTCGCCTACTAACTCATCTGATCATGACCTTAGCCTTCCCTGAGCCTGTTCTGTTTGGCTAAGGCAATAGGTTTCAACATGCCAACAGCTTTGCCCTGTTTTGATCTGGTCTAATGGGTCATGGTCCTCTACTAAGACTTGCCCAAGGGATTCTTCAACTCAAGCCATTTCAAGTTCTCCTCCCACTCAAAACACCGATGGTGATCTGTCTGGTTTTGGTGCCTGCCTGACTTCAAGGGAAATAGATGGGGAAACAGTGTCAGACATTATTTTGGGGGGCTCCAAAATCACTGCAAATGGTGATTGCAGCTATGAAATTAGAAGACACTTACTCCTTGGAAAGAAAGTTATGACCAACCTAGATAGCATATTCAAAAGCAGAAACATTACTTTGCCAACAAAGGTCCGTCTAGTTAAGGCTATGGTTTTTCCTGTGGTCATGTATGGATGTAAGAGTTGGACTGTGAAGAAAGCTGAGCACCGAAGAATTGATGCTTTTGAACTGTGGTGTTGGAGAAGACTCTTGAAAGTCCCTTGGACTGCAAGGAGATCCAACCAGTCCATCCTAAAGGAGACCAGTGCTGTGATTTCTTTGGAAGGAGTGATGCTGAAGCTGAAACTCCAATCCTTTGCCCACCTCCTGCGAAGAGTTGACTCACTGGAAAAGACTGATGCTGGGACGGATTGGGGGCAGGAGGAAAAGGGGACAACAGAGGATGAGATGGCTAGATGGCATCACTGACTCGATGGACGTGAGTCTGGGTAAACTCCAGGAGTTGGTGATGGACAGGGAGGCCTGGCGTGCTGCAATTCATGGGGTCACAGAGAGTCGGACACGACTGAGTCACTGAACTGAACTGAACAGAACTGTCTTCTCAAAACTGCTGCATAAACTGCCTTCTAATTTTACTGAAGTGTAGCAGCACTTTTCAGCCCTGAGAGCTACTGACCTGACATACCCAAACATCTATTACAAGCCAAAGCACTTCATAAAGCCCACCTAGAGTGCGAAGCAGTGCCAACTAGCTTTATTATGGAGTGAAACAGTGCCAAAAATAATGTAGAGCCTCACTGCTGCTTTTAGTCAGGCAGGAAACACAAATGAACTAAAATAAAGAAGATTTGCAATGTTTTTAAGTAGGAGCACATTCCAAAATCAGAGAGTACAGAAAAGATCATATATATAGAAGTATTATCTAAGAAAAGAGAAGCAAAAGGCAAAAGAGAAAAGGAAAGATATACATCTGAATGCAGAGTTCCAAAGAATAGCAAGGAGAGATAAGAAAGCCTGCCTAAGTAATCAATGCAAAGAAATAGAGGAAAACAACAGAATGGGAAAGACTACAGATCTCTTCAAGAAATTAGAAATACCAAAGGAACATTTCATGGAAAGATGGACACAATAAAGGACAGAAATGGTATGGACCTAACAGAAGGAGAAAATATTAAGAAGAGGTAGCAAGAATATGGCAACCCACTCTAGTACTCTTGCCTGGAAAATCCCATGTTCAGAGGAGCCTGGTAGGCTGCAGTCTAAGGGGTCATGAAGAGTCGGACTGAGAGACTTCACTTTCATTTTTCACTTTCATGCATTGGAGAAGGAAATGGCAGCCCACTCCAGTGTTCTTGCCTGGAGAATCCCAGGGACGGGGGAGCCTGGTGGGCTGCTGTCTGTGGGGTCGCACAGAGTCGGACACGACTGAAGTGACTTAGCAGCAGCAGCAAGAATATACAGAAGAATTATACAAAAAAGATCTTCATGACCCAGATAACCACAATGGTGTGATCACTCACCTAGAGCCACATATCCTGGTGTGTGAAGTCAAGTGGGCCTTAGGAAGCTTCACTATGAACAAAGTTAGTGGAGGTGATGGAATTCCAGCTGATATATTTCAAATCCTAAAAGACGATGCTGTGAAAGTGCTGCACTCAACATGCCAACAAATTTGGAAAATTCAGCAGTGGCCATAGGACTGGAAAAAGTCAGTTTTCATTCCAATCTCAAAGAAAGGAAATGCCAAAGAAAGTTCAAACTACCCCACAATTGCACTCATCTCATACATTAGCAAAGTAATGCTTAAAAGACTCCAAGCTAAACTTCAACAGTGTGAACTGAGAACTTCGAGACATTCAAGATGGATTTAGAAAAGGCAGAGGAACCAGAGATCAAATTGCTAATATCCGTTGGATCATAGAAAAAGCAAGAGAATTTCAGAAAAATATCTACTTCTGCTTTATTGACTACACCAAAGCCTTTGACTGTGTGGATCACAACAAACTGTGGGAAATTCTTCAAAAGATGAGAATACCAGGCCACCTTACCTGGCTCCTGAGAAGAATGTATGCAGGTCAAGAAACAACAGTTAGAACTGGACATGGAACAATACACTGGTTACAAATTGGGAAAGGAGTACGTCAAGGCTGTATACTGTCACCCTGCTTATTAACTTATATGCATAGTACATCATGTGAAATGCTAGGCTGGAAGAAGCACAAGCTGGAATCAAGATTGCTGGGAGAAATATCAATTACCTCAGATATACAGTGACACCACCCTTATGGCAGAAAGTGAAGAGGAACTAAAAAGCCTCTTGATGAAGGTGAAAGACAAGAGTGAAAAAGCTGGCTTAAAACTCAACATTCAAAAAACTCAAATAAGACATCTGATCCCATCACTTCATGGCAAACAGTCAGGGAAACAATGGAAACAGAGAAAGACTTTATTTTCTTGGGCTCCAAAATCACTGCAGATGGTGACTTCTGCCATGAAATTAAAAGATGCTTGCTCCTTGGAAGAAAAGCTATGACAAACCTAGATAGCATATTAAACAGGGCAACAATGGAGAAATAGACATAGAGAATAGACTTATGGACATGGGGAGAGGGGAGGACAGGGTGAGATGCATGGAAAGAATAACATGGAAACTTACATTACCATATGTAAAATAGATAGCCAATGGGAATTTGCTGTATGGCTTAGGAAACTTAAACAGGGGTGCTGTATCAACCTAGAGGGGTGGAATGGAGAGGGAGATGGGAGGAAGTTTCAAAAGCAAGGGGATATACGTATACCTATGTCTGATTCATGTTGAGGTTTGACGGAAAACAGTAGACTTCTATACAGCAATTATCCTTCAATAAAAACTTAATTAAAAAAACAGAGACATTACTTTGCTGTCTAGTTAAAGTTATGGTTTTTCCAGTAGTCACCTATGGATGTGAGAGTTGGACCATAAAGAAAGCTGAGCACCAAAAAATTGATGCTTTTGAACTTTGGTTTTAGAGAAGACTCTTGAGAGTCTCTTGGACTGCAAGGAGATCAAACAAGTCAATCCTATAGGAAATCAGTCCTGCATATTCATTGGAAGGACTGATGCTGAAACCAAAACTCCAATACTTCGGCCACCTGATGCGAAGAACTAACTGACTCATTGGAAAAGACCCTGATGCTGGGAAAGATTGAAGGCAGGAGGAAAAGGGGATGACAGAGAATGAGATGGTTGGATGGCATCACCGACTCGATGACTTGAGTTTGAGCAAGCTCTGGGAGTTGGTGATGGACAGGGAAGCCTGACGTGCTGCAGTCCATGGGGTCACAAAGAGTCAGACACAACTGAGCAACTGAACTGAACTGATTGAAGTAATAGTATCTATTACACCACTTTTAGTTTTGAATGTTCTAATTGTTGATCTTGGATGGTAAATAAATTCATCTATTTACTTCAATCTTCTAGTCTTAGATTAAATTGTTAAGATGTATAAATTTCTAAAAGTCAGCTATCAGAAAATGCAAAGAAGTTAAATAATGAAATAATAATCTGATTAAAAGAAAAATTGTATAGCTTATATATTCATTGGAAATGTTAATTATCTTTAAAGAAAACAACTTAATGTCAAATAATACATATAAAATTTAGAGCTTTAAAATATATATACCATCCCATATTTTAATATAATTTTTATATCTTTAAAAACTCTAATTTTAAGAAAGTTAGGTTTTCACTTAGATTGAGCAATCAAAAGAAATTTGCATTTCAACAATAAATATTTTCTGGCGTATGATTCAATTATATTAAGCTTCTGCAACTGAGGCAACATTTAACGGTTCAATATAGCATTTCCACCAAGTTTTTTCCTAGTCTGTGTTATGCAGCTTTTTTCAGGGTTTCAGGGTAAGTGTTTGGATCACCAATTTAGCATGAATCAAAGAGGCCTATGTTGACCTTGGTGCTATGTGCTTAGTCGTGTCCGACTCTCTGTAACCCCATGGACTGCAGCACCCCAGGCTTCTCTGTCCATGGGGATTCTCCAGGCAAGAATACTGGAGTGGGTTGCCATGCCCTCCTGCAGGGGATCTTCCCAACCCAGGGATCAAACTCAGGTTTCCCACATTGCAGGTTGATGGATTCTGAGCCACCAGGGAAGGCCTAGATGCTCCACATCTTGTCAATTTAACAGATGTTCAAAGCATGCCAATTTAGCAAGACCACCAATTCATTTTGAAGAGTAAAGATTAAGTCTTCTGCTTTTTTGTTCCTTCCATAATGTGGGCAAAAGATAAAAGTCCCAGGATCAAAATAAAAGCTATTGATCTCCTAATTCAAAATTAACACCCTCAACTATTTATAATTCCTAAATAAAGATGCAGTAATTCAATCACTTCAGTTGAACCATACCTTATTTCTGTATTCCCTTCAGGTGATTTTTTACATAGACTATGCTGTAAAAAATCTTCTATGGCTTGAGCAGTCAGAAATTTTTTTGAGTATGCATAGTAGAGAGGATGCTGTGCTATGATGTCTATTGTATACAAAACCACATATTCATAAGCACATACAATGAAGATTGATCAAGATGACTCAATAATTTGAAGTATATTACTCTGATTCAGTGAGGATACTGTTTGCCAGGTGAGAATGGGAGAGGTAGAGGGATTTGATGGGAACACAGCATCAAATTGTTGCCATTGAATGAGTCTCCTGGTAGTGATAGTCATTCTCCCTGTTTTGACAATGTCCAGAGTTTCTCTAATTTGAGGTTGCCAGATTTAGGTATGTCTAATTTAGGGCATACTCAAATAAATATTGCATGGGGCACACTTATTCTAAAAATTATTCATTGCTTATCTGAAATTTAGATTTTACAAGGCTTTCCTTGTTTACTCTGTCAACTATAATTATCTTAAGAGGGATTATAAAATTCTAGAAAATTTACTTTCATTCCTTTACTTTTTGAAACCAAGCTTATGTTGTATAGTTGTATCAATAACTTGCAAAGAGGGGATGGAAGATAGATGCAAAATCAAATTTAGGATGTTAGGATATTAACTTCAAAAGACTACATGTTTTAGAGGTCAAGGACCTTGAATACCATGCTCCCTGCTCTATTCCTGCCCACAGTTCCACAACTGATATTCTAGGGAATGTTTTTTTGGTTTTTTTTGAGGAAAAATTAGCAGATATAAGAGCTTCCCTTGTGGCTCAGCTGGTAAAGAATCCGCCTGCAATGTGGGAGACCTGGCTTTGATCCCCGGGTTGGGAAGATACCTTGGAGAAGGGAAAGATTACCTACTCCAGTATTCTGGCCTGGAGAATTCCATGGACTGTATAGTTGTTCATGGGGTCACAAAGGGTCAGACATGGCTGAGAGACTTTCCCTTTACTAAACTCTAAATTCACAACTTATCTTCCTAGGAGACCACAATGTTATGGATATTCTCTAAGGTTGAATAGCATTTAACATGTTTACCAAGATAAAGATAAAAAATGTGCAAAACCAGTAAGACCTCCTTAAAATGAATTAATAAGAAAACTTGTCCAAAAAGTGGGAAAAAAATCCTTAATGGTAAAATACCTTTAAAGCAAATTTCATAAACACAAAAATTAAATTTATGCCAAGAAGCACATGGACAATTATACTGTAAATCCTTTAAGTATATAGGCAGTTGTCACTTTGCATTCCAATATACAGAAATTTCTGTTATCAAGATTTAGTTGATTAACACCAGTCCCCCAACAGCTTCCAATTTCAATACCAAGATAAATCAACTGTATGTAATTGCAAGATTATTATTCAGTTCATGTACACACACCAAGTATGTGGTTGCGTTGCTTCCCTGTCTCTCAACAAATCCACACAATATTTTACAAAATTGGACCCCTGGAAGAGAGATTTGGCCAAGAAATATGAAAGTGCACCTAAAAAATGATAAGTGATATCAGGGGAAGTAAAATTCAGACCATTTGTAAAGGAATTACAGAAGGAAGAGCTAACAAGAGGAATGCTAACACTCAACGTTTGAAAAACTCGATGTGCAGTTAGAGGAAATGAGTGAAGGCAAATGTATCAACATAAAGGGAAAAAATGATTGTGATTAAAAGAATGGAGACATCTCAGAGGAAATGATGCCTGTTGAAATTCACCTTGCAGGAATTCTTGGAGCTATTTCACAACAGGGTAAGTACAGGGGTAAAATGTTGAAAGTTGATCCAAACATGGAGAGGAGCATGACAAGTCAGTACTCTACTGACGTGCGGACTTATTCTAGTTTCCTGAAGATGAATCCCTAAAAGGCTGAGAGCCTTCCTAAACTCTCCCTCTCTTTCTGATTCAAATATTTCCTGACTGTTTCCCATAACAGACAGTGCCTTATGTTAACCCTTTCTAACTTCATTAGAGTGTGATGTCTCCCTCTTAGAAGGAGAGGATCATTTTTCTGAATGTTTGTCTCTTGAAATAAGGATAAAACCTAGCCTTCTATTTGTGCAGACCAATCCTTGATTTACGCAATAATAACCTTTACATTTGCTTGGATCCTTTCATCCAGGAAGAAAGGAGAGACCAAGTGGAATTGTAGGCTCGTTATTTTTCTCCCTGAAAATGGAGCCTATTCAGTCTACTCAGTCTCTTTCATGGTCATCCTCTGTCTTGGATAAGTTTGGTGGAACCAATGTGTATGTGTAAGGTGAGATCTTCCTGAAAGATTTTAGCATATTGTCCATGCATATCAACCTGAAAAAAAATATTTTTAAGCCAGGAAATGGAGAATAAAAGCTTTTATGAGTAAGCAAGTCTGTTGTTATCATTTAGTTTAATTGGAATTAGTTTAGTTTAATGTGAATTGATTGGTCCTTTACTCTCCGCTTGGAAGTTCTGTTCTTGAAACTTGTACAAGCTGCATGGAGCTGACTGCTTTGTCATTCCTCTTAGTGCAAACAGCTAATGCATTACTTGCCTCCAACTTCTCTTTTCTTCTGCTTCTGGGCCCTCAGGAGGGCCTGCCTCTGCTTGCTCTTGATGAGGACAGAGTGACAGAGAACTCTAGTTGGCAGACTGGGGCAAACTAAAATGACGAAACACTAACAAGTATAGACCCGCAGCTGACACTGGAATCAAAGACTGTTTCTTGAGAACTGATGACTGATGCCTGCCTCACTGGTACAGCTCCCTGGAAAAGCATTTCCAGCTTCCTTATCCTGTCCTCCAAGAATTCAGTCAGGTCTGAGGCATATCTTTCCTCACGTGCCAGGGCCTCACAATGTATTCTGTGTCAAATCAGTCTCATCGTATCATCAGGGCGGCGTGAACCTGGCTCATGCAGCAATGCAGAGTCAACTCATATTGTAACAGGGAGTCTAGAGTAGCATGGCTTTTATATTGGCTTATATGGCTGCTTTATATGACTGTATGAGAGTGGAGCCATAACTGCTGCTGCTTTGCGTCCTAATGCCTAGACAGTCAGCACCTGCAACATACAAGCTCTCAGTAACTGCCATACCACACTTAAGGGTTTTGTTTATTTCTCAGAGCTTCCCTTACAATTATTCTTGGTCCTCTCCTTGACCAATGCAAGGGTTGTGAGAACTGGAACCAAGTTGCACAGAGTAGAAAGGCAATAAACATCAGTTGCAAGGGTATTCTGTATTATTCCAGGATGATTTTTGTCTCCAAGATGTTCCAGCTAAACAAACGGCATCTTCATTCTCCTGCCAGCCTATCCAGCCTGCTTAACTTTGCTGGTTAGTTCATCTTGCTTAAGGTTACCAAGGCAAAAGCAATTGACTAACTGTGCCACTGTCATTTTCGTATACCCAAAGCATATTCATGATAGAGTATTCTATAGGTACGAAAAATGAGTGATAATTGCTACATGTCTCAACACTGATACATTTCAGAAGATAATTTTGAGTGAGAAAAACAAGTTATGGAAGAAAACAAAGTTTGAGTCCATGTATATAAAGTTCAAAATTTTTAGTAAAGCTAAGCAATCAATTCTTTAGAAATATGTATATAAGTGGCAAAATATACAGATAATCAGGAAAACAATAATCATAAAATTCAAGTACATTATTAGCAACCTGAGAAAAAAGACTGTATCTTATTTCTATCACCTCCGCCCACCACCCCCACCATATGGACACGGGTTAGCAGGGATCGTGGAGCCTCGTACGTTGGACGCTGGAAAAGCATCAAGCCAATTTGTGTTGAATCTCACTGCCTTTTCTTCTCCTTTACTCTCTGACTTCGCATAGTAATTTGCTCCCAAGAGTCAGGTGGTAGCAGAAGTAAAGGATAATCTTCTTTCCTAATAATTTTCCAATTTCTATTCTCTCCCCTTGTGTAGAACTATTTGGTCTGTAAATCTAGTTATTTCAGTTGCATTGAGAACAGCTACCTTGAAGAGTCAAAAGCTGCCTCTGTGAAACTTGGAGATGGAAAAAAATCATTTGTTTCTTTTAAATGACCTGACTGAGACTCTACTTCTGATGCATCCAATCTGAAATTGAATTAAACTGTCTATGACCACATTCATGATTAGTATAAACTTTTTGCAGTAAGCTTCGTTTCAGTAGATGCATTTCCAAGAAGCACTGGATTCACATTTTCAAAGAATATATTTTCTATGCACTGGAGTTTTTAAATGTATATTGAGATGAAAATTGCCAATTATGAGTTTATGGTACAGTTTATAACTATACCATAAATTTTATTTTGTATAAATCTATATTTTCTTCATGTCTATACTTTCAAGAGCCACAATTTTCATGAAGAGAAACAGCTTTTGATATAATGATGTAAAAATGATATGATCATGTTGATGTGATGGATCAGATTAATTGATTTTGAATTTGAACCAGTTTTGCATACTGGAATAAATCCCACTTGGTTATGGTAATTAAGTCTTTTTATACATTGTTAAATTCAATTTACTAAAAAAAAAAAAAAAAAGAAACAGCTTTGTAAGACAGGAAGCTGGTTTCTCAGCATTTTGCAGTATTAGTACTTTATGCAAAGATTCTTTGGGCATTAATTCTAAGAAAATAAACAGAATTTAATATGAGTCTAGCAAAATAGCCTTCTCCTTTGAATTATAATGCCTTTTTACATTTTTGGGCTCTTGGTTTTTAAGGTAGTGTCTGGTAGGTAACGAAAAGAAAAAGGAGAGTTTTCCTTCCAACAGGTAGTCATGAACCCCGAATTTATGGTTTGCCATAAAGCTTATTAATACATAGAAAAAACAACCATATATTTTTCAAGATTGCATGTTTTAGTTTCTTATCTGCAATTCTTAGATTGTGTATAAGTTCTCTGAAAGATGCAAATTAACTCCTTTATGTAATTGAGTACTTATAGTTAATAATTAATGTAGCTATTTATTTTAAAAGTCTACCGCACCCACTTCTAAAAGGCCCGAGGCAGTTTACACATTAACACATAGTTCAAAGGCACACTATTATGGTTGAGTACTAAATAAAATAGACTAGAAAACATAAAGGAGTGGATGCTATCAAGGACCAGTCATGTTCTGCTTTTTTTGAATGGCTCCCCACCCCAGATGCTACCTCCTCCCTACACTCAAGTGGAGGCTATTTGTTCTTGAAATTTCCATTAACCACAGGCGCTGGCCAGGCTTATCCAGCAGAATCAGCAGGACAAGGATGTGGGTAAGTGTGTGGACTCTGTTGCTCACTGCTTGACTGAAAGCATCGGTCGATACCTTGAGCAGGTTATTCAATATCTCAGAGCTTTAGTTTCCTCATCTGCAAAATGGGGAATAATAATAGTACTCATCTTACAGGGGAGAATTTAATGAATTTTGTAAAGTACTTGGAACAGAACTTGGAGCACAGTAAGTGCTAAATGGCTGTTAGCACTTAACCCATTCAATATTCCTCCACTCTCCTGTAAAAATCCTTCCTTTGAAACGTGAACCTCTCAAATGTACTATCCTCCAGCCCTTCTTATTGTTCTTGTGTGCATCAGAGATTTTGGAACATGGCTTATGATTTTTCTCTTCACCTCAAGTCTGCCACAATCCTTCTCTCTTTAGTGTTCATGTGGAAGGCTCTTCTAATACCCAGTGCCTTGACTTCTTCAACTCCAATGACCCACATTTCTGCACAGAAATCAACAACTCATGCCGTCTCCCTTATTAGCACCTGGAGCTGTTCCACCTGTAAAATCTTAAACCAATTGGTTCAACTTTCTCACCATAGGCTCCTATTTCCTCACCGTTTCAATCATACTTGTATCCACAAATGTGACTAAAGTCCTATTCTTCACTCCAGGTGTTAAAGACTTTCTTTTGCTTCCTTCTCCATCTCACTTTGGTTCAGCACTTCAACTTGTCTCTTTAAACAATATCTTCAATTTCTCTCTCCTTTGTCCTTCTGCAATGCTTACTGGAACATGGATCAATTCAGTTTCCTTTGCTTCTAACAGCACACTAAGTATATCGTTCAATGCTGTGCACTGGAGCCACCAGCTTATGGTTCCCGTCCTGCCCCGAGCCGTCAGCACACAGCCGGGCAGTCTCCTCCATGCCGCTCTCTAGTCCTGCTTTTCTTTGCTGACTTCTTACCACTACTCTCTCATCCCTCATATCCAGTCACCAAGTTCCATATTAACCATGTCCTACATATCTGACAGGCTCATTTCATTTCTTCTCTCCAGTGTGTCATCTCTCATCATCTCCTTCCTCTCCAAAATATCCTCCTTCCTGCTGCCAAAGTGCATCGTGTCCTGTACATCCTCGGTATCCATCAGTAACTCCCCAAGGCTTGGATAGCTTGGCCCCAGGGCCTCTGTTCACCTCTCTAGACTCCTTTCCTGACTCTTCTGACCTGAACCTTACAAACTCAATTACCTGTGCTTCCCCAATTGTGCCACATTCCCTAAGACCGCCATGCAGCCCACACAGTACCTTTGCAAGGAATGCCCCCCTGTCCTCTTTTTTCTACCTGAATAACTCCCACTGGTCTTTCAGGGCTCCATTCACATGTCCTTTCTCGGCAGCCCTGGGGTAGAAATGTCCCTGGGCCTTTCTCTCTGGCTCTGCCTCTTCCTGTGCAGCTTGGCTGAGTGTCTCTCTTTGTGCTTCTTTTCAAGTATTTACCGTATTCCTGGCACTTGGCACCCAGTAACTAGCTAGTGAGTTAATGAGTAAGTGAAGACATCCCATTTCCATAAAATAATTAATAAAACTCTAATAGCATTTCATTTAATGTGCTTATTTGGAATACAGATTTTTAAAACTGGTAGAACTAGTTTCAGAGAAGGTAATGGCACCCCACTCCAGTACTCTTGCCTGGAAAATCCCATGGAAGGAGGAGCCTGGTGCGCTGCAGTCGATGAGGTCACTAAGAGTCGGACATGACTGAGTGACTTCACTCTGACTTTTCACTTTCACGCAGTGGAGAAGGAAATGGCAACCCACTCCAGTGTTCTTGCCTGGAGAATCCCAGGGACAGAGGAGCCTGGTAGGAGGCCGTCTATGGGGTCGCACAGAGTCGGACACGACTGAAGCGACTCAGCAGCAGCAGCAGCAGAGCTAGTTTTGACAGAGTCAGTATTGCAGTGACTGCCACTCCAATTAGATGGTTGGCAGCCATGCTCTCAAGTAACTGGCTGACCAAAACCATATTTGACTGATAGTTACCACCTGCTGAGCAACTCTGGAGGCCCAACAGCATGCTGCTGTGCCGTGCTTAGACATTCAATCCTGCCTGACTCTCTGCGACCCCATGGACTGCAGCCCACCAGGCTCCTCTGTGCGTGGGGATTCCCCAGGCAAGAACACTGGAGTGGGTTGCCATGCCCTCCTCCAGGGGATCTTCCTAACCCAGGGATCGAACCCAGGTCTACTGCATTGCAGGAGGATTCTTTACCAACTGAGCCACCAGGGAAGCCCAAGAATACTGGAGTGGGTAGCCTATCCCTTCTCCAACGGATCTTTGCAACCCAGGAATGGAGCCGCTGTCTCCTACATTGCAGGAGGATTTTTTTCCAGGCGAGCTACCAGGGAAGCCCACCTAGTAGGTGGACAGAGGAGCCTGGTAGGCTACAGTCCATGGGGTCACAAAGAGTCGGACACAACTGAGCCACTTCAGTTTCTATCATTGATTACTTGGACAATTGCTTTCTGGAGAAACTCAGATTTTTTTAGGAACTAAGAGCTTCTGAAGGGCTTCCCAGGTGGTGCTAGTGATAAAGAACCTACCTGCCAATGCAAGAGGCATAAGAGATGCAGGTTTGATTCCTGAGTTGGGAAGATCCCCTGGAGGAGGGCATGGCAACCCACTTCCGCATTCTTGCCTGGAGAGAATCCCTATGGACAGAGGAGCCTGACAGGCTGCAGTCAATGGGGTTGTAAAGAGTAGGACATGACTGAGTGACCAAGCACACATGCATGGCTTCTGAAATTTTATATTTAATGTGTGAAGGTTTATAAACATTTACTTTCTCTTTTTTTGGTTTATTCTATTTAAATAAAATGATCAGAGATGTTTATATTTTTAGGAGTATATTGTCATTGTGCATGCTATCCTGATTCCTAAACTAAAGATGATTGATAAAGTGCCATATTTTAAAAAGTGAATAACTTGAGACACTATCCAATATAATCTCACAGCCCTAAGGAAAAATCCAGATGCAGTAGCATGCAATCTAACTATCTGAGTAGTCACAAAGTTAAGACAGATACAATTCATAGGGAGAATTAACTTTCACTTAATAGGAAGAATCAGGTAATCAGAGTGACCCATTCCCCAATGATGTCCCTTAACAGCTTTTCTCTTTTTAGTCAAATGAACAATATACAGTTGACCTTTTGAACAATGCAGGCTTAGGGGTTCCTCAGGGTGAAAAATGTGCATATAAACCATAGTCAGCCCTCTGTATCTGCTGGTTTGTCATCCATGACTCAACCAACTATGGATTGTGTGGTACTATAGTATTTACTACACACACACACACACAAATTCACACATAAGTGGACCTTATAGTTAAGGGTCAACTGTAGTTAAGGAAACTTGTTAAGATTAACCTCTCCCCAAACCACCCACATTACATACGCTTGAAACTATTAAATAATTAAGGTACTATTGTAGCAGATTAAGGAAACTCTCTTACCTTAAGCTTTTCTGGGGGATACAGAAATAAAAATAGTTTTAGAATGGGAGATCTAGAGATAAAATACAAAAGAGGTGCAATAAAAATTAGGTTTACAAATCTGGGGGCCCAGAAAAGATGGAGGGGGTTTTCCACAGACCTCTGCTACTTGTCACGCCTGACTCAACTCTGTCTAGTTTTCTACTGACATATACACTGATCTATTTCTTGCTTGCATTTCCCATTGATCCTACCAAGAAGCAATAAGATGTGTTGAACAGATAATGTCTTTACATACACAAAAACTACACATTAGTGGGTCATTAAATGGTAAAGCTGTTTTTCTAGTACTGCTTATGGATTTTCACCCGTCTCAGGATGATGTGAGTACCAAGTGAAAGAAAGAAAGAAAGTGAAGTCACGCAGTCATGTCCAACTTTTTGTGACCCCATGCCCACTAGGTTCTGTCGTTCATGGGATTCTCCAGGCAAGAATACTGGAGTGGGCTGCCATTTCCTTCTCCAGGAGATCTTGCCAACACAGGGTTTGAAGCTGGGTACCAAGTGAGAACCTACCTAGAAGAAGTCTGGGTGGAGCTAGGGCATAGTTTCTAAGCACACACAGAGATAAATAACCTTTCAATGTGATCTAAATTTAACCTTAACCTTAATCACAACTATAATGGTTGGAAGGAAATCTATTACTTATCCAATGTGGACAGACAACAATTAGAAGGAAACCCCACAAAAGGGATAAACAGGAAGACATACGTACAGAAGCCACTGGAAACATGTAGACTAAGTTAAAACTAGAGATAAAGTATGTTATTACTAAATTTTATGGTTTGTAAAGATTAAGTTGATGGGACCAAATACCATGGGATCCTTAGACATTTTAAACCTTGAATAGTAAACATAATAGCTGTAGAGAAAAGTTCAAAGAACAAACATGTACAGTTTGATGACTTATCACAGAACAATGTCCACTTACTCACTACCAATGCTACCAGGTTCCCTCCTGCTTCTTCCAGTCACTACCACCCCCAATAAAGGCAAACACCATCCTGACTTTTTAAATGAAAATCATTACCTTGCTTTCTTTATAATTCTTCCCCCTAAGCATGAATCTTCAAACACTAGTGTATTTTTGCCTTCTTTTTGAACTTTATATAAATGGAATTACTGTATATATTCTTTGTTCCTGACTTATTTCATTCAAAATTATATTTATGAGATTCACACATGTTATTGAATGTAGCTGGGATTTGTTCAGCTACATAAAGTAAATATTATGAATTTTCATTGCTGTCTGGTGTTCAAATATGTTAAAATAATATACCATGACTTATTTGTCCATTCTAATTGTAGATGTTTTAAAAAGCCAAAGAAATCTTAATCTTTTTCTAACTACATAGACTTTCATTAAGGTGAAGATATCAACTATCTTTTAATTTATGAAGCTGATTCATTTAAAGGAGGGGAACAATAAATTTTCTTAAATTCAGTGTACTTCAGAAAAGGAATAACTGGAGAGTGTTGATTCTGATTGAGGGGGCAGAGAGGGAAGATGGAAGGAGAAGTGGGGTTTCTCTCCCCTTTTTTAACGCATTAGAGAAACACTTGAGGCTCTGCCTCAAACCGTATAGCTGTGTTCTGCCCGTGAAGAAGGAGTAAGGAAGCTGTGACTCCACGACAGAGTGAGTGTGCTGGCATGACAGAAGGAGCACGTGTGTGTGTGCATACGCACAAAAGGGCTTCCCTTCTGGTTGTTCTTCCATTATTTTTTTTTTTTTCCATTAATTCTTGATACTGGTTTTGATATATTTGCTGTGTTTTGGTCATGATACCAAAAAAGTCGTTTTAATCATAGACTATTACAAAAAGGGCTGCTGCTTTTTGTTGCAATTGATTATTGTTCAGCAAAAACTTGGCCTCCTCCAACTCTCCTTTGGAATGAAGTCTATTTTCCTATTTAGGTGCTTGTCCACGTGACATACTTTGGCCACTGGGAAATCAGCTCTAACTATGCTTGAATGGTGGACTCATGCTCTTGTGTTCCAGTGATTTGCAAGAGGAGAGCAAGCCCTGGGTGGCTGCTGCCCCTGGACCCCAGCGTGAAAAATATGGGGCAGACCTGAGCTCATGCCAAAGCCCAGCAAACCCACAACTTGAAGCAGAGCTGTCCACTGCAGCTGAGCCTATGTCAGCCCAGCTGAAGTTGACCTGAACTCGAGAAAAGGTGTTTATTATTGTGAAGCTCTGAGTGTGGAGTATTTTGCCATTATGGTGGTGAAGATTGTTTTACAGCTATAGTCAGAGGTCTAAAGGTCAGGTCGTTATCACTCCTCAGTAGTGGACTTGGATCCATTTATTTCATTCTGCGTTTGCTCTATGAAACCAGAGATTCAGATTTCAAGATTTTTTCAAGGCAAATTCTAAATGCCCAGGCAAGTTCTACCAAATTCCCTTGGAATTCAAAGAAAAGGACTTACTGGAGATGGGAAAAAACATCTTTGGTGTTAGTGAACAGGAGGGAAGATCAGTAAGGAACTTCTTGCCATAGCTACACTTGGCAAAATGGCCAAAGAGACTACACCTGCATTCAGGTGAGAGGTATGCTGTTCTAGGATGACCGACACAGTTAGGAGATGCCCTACTCTGATGAGACATATAGAACTAGAGCACAGGTAGATTATGTTTCTTAACAGCTAACTGTTGAAGTCAACAAAGCTGTAACCTATGTAAAGGGCAGTTTTAGAGGTAAAAATCGCATATTTGTGAAGAAATGGTAGATTTCACATCCTATGAATGTAAATTGGTCTAAACACTTCAGAGAACTTGGAGTAATTGGAATTTACCTTGGAGAATAAGCATATATTATAATAAATAGAGTTGAAGATGCTCGTCTCTTAAGAGCCAGTAATGTGAGGTTAGATGTGTCCCAGTGGGACTCAACAGGACTGGTGCCACACCTGTGGGGCATTTTTGTTTATAAGAGTGATGGGGAGTTTACTGTCAGATAGTAGGTAGGAGCCAGGTCTCCCATATGTCCTGCAATTTGAAGGCTTGTCCCATTCAAAAAAGAGTTGTCCTGGGTTCTCCATGTCTTTAGATGGTATACTATAACATTCATGTAGATGAAAAACTTGTTATTGATTTTTTTATTTTTAAATTTTATTTTATATAGGCAAATAGCTGATTTCTAATGTTGTGTTAGTTTTAGGTGTACAGCAAAGTGATTCAGTTATACATATACATTTATCTATTATTCTTCAGATTTTTTCCCCAAATAGGTTATTATAGAACATTGAGAACAGTCCCTGTGCTATACAATAGAATCTTGTTGGCTATTTATTCTATATATAGTAGTTTGTATATATTAATCCCAACTTTTTAATTTGTCCCTCCTCGCCCCCTTTCACTTGTGATAAACATAAATTTGTTTTCTAAGTCTCTGAATCAGTTTCCGTTTTTTAAATAAGTTAATTTGTATCATTTTTTATATTCCATATATATCATATGATATTTGTCTTTCTGTGTGTGGCTTACGTTACTCAGTATGGTAATTTTTAGTTCTGTCCAGGTTGCTACAAATAGCATTATTTCATTCTTTTTTATGGATGTGTAATATTCTTTGTATCTATGTACTACACTGTCTTGATCCATTCATTTGTCAATGTACATTTAAACTGCTTCCATGTCTTGGCTATTGTAAATAATACTGCAATGAGCACTGAGGTGTATGGATCTTTTCAAATTATGGTTTCGGATATATGACCAGGAGTGAGATTGCGGGATCATACAGTAGCTCTATTTTAGTGTTTTAAGGAACCTTCACACTATTGTCAATGGTGGCTCTACCAATTACACTCCCACCAACAGTGGAGGAGGGTTTCCTTCTGTATACAGACTTTTTGATGATGGCCATTCTGACTGACCAGTGTGAGTCGATACCTCATTGTACTTTTGATTTGCATTTCTGTCATAATTAGCGATGTTGAGCATCTTTTCATATGCGTTTTGGCCATCCGTATGTATTCTTTGGAGAAATGTCTATTTCGGTCTTCTGCCTAGTTTCTGCTTGGATTGCTTGTTTATTTCATATTGAGTTGCACCTGTTGTTTGTATATTTTAGAAGTTAATTCCTTGTTGGTCCCATCATTTGCAAATATTTTCTTTCATTCTGCGGTTTGTCTTTTTTGTTTTGTTTCCTTTGCTATACAGAAGCTTTTATATTTAATTAGGTCCCATCTGTTTACTTATTTATTTATTTTCATTACTAAAGGAGGTGGATCAAAAAAAAAGACCTTGTTGCAATTTATGTCAAAGAGTATTCTGCCTATGTTTTCCTCTGAGTTTTATAGAATCCGGCCTTACATTTAGGTATTAATCCATTTTGAGCTTCTTTTTGTGTACAGTGTTAGAAAATGTTCTAATTTTATTCTTTTACATGTAGCCGTCCAGTTTTCCCAGTATCACTTATTGAAGGGACAGTTTTTCTCCATTGTATTTTCTTGCCTCCTTTGTAAGATTAATTGATGATAGGTATGTGGGTTTATTTCTAGGCATTCTATGCTATTCCATTGATCCACAAGTATGTCTTTTGCCAGTACCATAATGTTTTGATTCAGTTCAGTTCAGTCACTCAGTCGTGTCCGACTCTTTGCAACACTATAGACTGCAGCACGCAAGGCTTCTTTGTCCATCACCAACTCCGAGAGCTTGCTCAAACTCATGTCCGTTAAGTCGGTGATGCCATCCAATCCTCTGTCATCCCCTTCTCCTCCTGCCTTCAATCTTTCCCAGCATCAGGGTCTTTTCCAGTGACTCAGTTCTTCACATCAGGTGGTCAAAGTATTGGAGGTTCAGCTTCAACATCAGTCCTTCCAATGAAATTCAGGACTGATTTCCTTTATGATTGACTGGTTTGAACTCCTTGCTGTCACTCTCAAGCATCATTTCCAACACTGTAGCTTTATAGTATAGTCTGAAGTCAGGGAGCCTGATACTTTCCTAAGATTGCTTTGGCTATTCTGGGTCTTTTGTGTTTCTACATAAATATTAAGACATTTTGTTCTAAATCTGCAAAAACCACACTGATAATTTGATAGGAATTGCACTGAATCTTGGAGAAGGCAATGGCACCCCACTCCACTACTCTTGCCTGGAAAACCCCATGGATGGAGGAGCCTGGTGGGCTGCAGTCCATGGGGTCGCTAAGAGTCGGACACGACTGAGCAACTGCACTTTCACTTTTCACTTTAATACATTGGAGAAGGAAATGGCAACCCACTCCAGTGTTCTTGCCTGGAGAATCCCAGGGATGGGGGACCCTGGTGAGCTGCCATCTGTGGGGTCGCACAGAGTCGGACATGACTGAAGTGACTTAGCAGTAGCAGCAGCATTGAATCTACAGATTAAATACCTTGGGTAGCATAGTCATTTTCATGATATTGATTTTTTCAATACAAAAACATGGTAGGTCTATCCATCCATTTCTGTCATCTTTGATTTCTTTGACAGCATCTTTTAAGTTTTGGAGTACAGTTCTTTTGCCTTATTAAGTAGCTTTATTCCTAGATATTTTTTCTTTATTTTGCTAAGTCACTTCAGTCATGTCCAACTCTGTGCGACCCCATAGACAGCAGCCCATCAGGCTCCCCCGTCCCTGGGATTCTCCAGGCAAGAACACTGGAGTGGGTTGCCATTTCCTTCTCTAATGTATTAAAGTGAAGTCACTCAGTCATGTCTGACTCTTAGCAACCCCATGGACTGCAGCCTACCAGGCTCCTCCATCCATGGGATTTTCCAGGCAAGAGTACTGGGGTGGGTTGCCATTGCCTTGTAATGGTAAATGTAATTTTTTCCCTGATTTCTCTTCTTGATCTTTCATTGCTAGTATTTAGAAATGCAAGAGATTTCTGTATGTTAATTTTGTATCCTGACACTTTATTTAATTTACTGATCAGCTCTAGTATTTCCTGGTGTCATTTTCAGTACTTTCTATGGATAGTATCATGTCATCTGCAAACTGTAACAGTTTTACATCTTCCTTTCCAATTTAGATTTTTAAAATTTCTTTTTCCTCTCTGCCATGACTAGGACTTCTAAAACCATGCTGAATAAAACAGGCCAGAGTTAAAATCACTGTTTTGTTATTGATCTTAGAGGAAATGTTTCCAGCTTTTCACTATTGAATATGTAAGCTGTGAGTTTGTCATCAGTTCAGTTCAGTTGCTCAGTCATATCTGAGTCTTTGTGACCCAATGTACTGCAGCACACCAGGCCTCCCTGTCCATCACCAACTCCCGGAGTTTACCAAAACCCATGTCCATTGAGTCAGTGATTTCATCCAACCATCTCATCCTCTGTCATCACCTTCTCCTCCTGCACTCTATCTTTCCCCGCATGAGGGTCTTTTCAAATGAGTCAGCTCTTTGCATCAGGTGGCCAAAGTATTGGAGTTTCAGCTTTAACATCACTCCTTCCAAACAACACTCAGGACTGATCTCTTTTAGGATGGACTGGTTGGATCTCCTTGTAGTCCAAGGGACTCTCAAGAGTCTTCTTCAACACCACAGTTCAAAAGCATCAATTCTTCAGCACTCAGTTTTCTTCACAGTCCAACTCTCACATCCATACATGACTACTGGAAAAGCCATAGCCTTGACTGGACAGACCTTAGTAGGCAAAGTAATGTGTCTGCTTTTTAATATGCTGTCTAGGTTGGTCATAACTTTCCTTCCAAGGAAAGTTATTAAGCGTCTTTTAATTTCATGGCTGCAGTCACCATCTGCAGTGATTTGGAGCCCCCCAAAATAAACTCAGCCACTGTTTCCACCGTTTCCCCATCTATTTGCCATGAAGTGTGGGATTGGATGCCATGATCTTAGTTTTCTGAATGTTGAGCTTTAAGCCAACTTTTTCACTCTCCTCTTTCACTTTCATCAAGAGGCTCCTTAGTTGCTCTTTGCTTTCTGCCATAAGGGTGGTGTCATCTGCATATCTGAGGTTGTTGATATTTCTCCCAGCAATCTTGATTCCAGCTTGTGCTTCCTCCAGCCCAGCGTTTCTCATGATATACTCTGCATATAAGTTAAATAAGCAGGGTGACAATATACAGCCTTGATGTACTCTTTTTCCTATTTGGAACCAGTCCATTGTTCCATGTCCAGTTCTAACTTCTTGACCTGCATACAGATTTCTCAAGAGGCAGGTCAGGTGGTCTGGTTTTCCCATCTCTTTCAAAATTTTCCATAGTTTGCTGTGATCCACACAGTCAAAGGCTTTGGTATAGTCAATAAAGCAGAAATAGATGTTTTTCTGGAACTCTCTTGCTTTTTTGATGATCCAGTGGATGTTGGCAATTTGATCTCTGGTTCCTCTGCCTTTTCTAAAACCAGCTTGAACATCTGGAAGTTCACAGTTCATGCATTGCAGAATTTTGAGCATTACTTTACTAGCATGTGAAATGAGTGCAGTTGTGCGGTAGTTTGAACATTGTTTGGCATTGCCTTTCTTTGGGATTGGAATGAAAACTGACCTTTTCCTGTCATATGGCCACTGCTAAGTTTTCCAAACTTGCTGGCATATTGAGTGCAGCACTTTCACAGCATCATCTTTTAGGATTTGAAATAGCTCAATTGGAATACCATCACCTCCACCAACTTTGTTCATAGTGATGCTTCCTAAGGCCCACCTAACTTCACATTCCAGGATGTCTGGCTCTGGGTGAGTGATCACACCATCGTGATTATCTGGGTCATGAAGATCTTTTTTGTATAGTTCTTCTGTGTATTCTTGCCACCTCTCCTAATCTCTTCTGCTTCTGTTAGATTCATCCCACTTCTGTCCTTTATTTTGCCCATCTTTGCATGAAATGTTCCCTTGGTACCTCTAAATTTCTTGAAGAGATCTGTAGTCTTTCCAATTCTACTTTTTTCCTCTATTTCTTGGCACTGATCACTGAGGAAGGCTTTCTTATTTCTCTTTGCTATTCTTTGAAACTCTGAATTCCAGTGGGTGTATCTTTCCTTTTCTCCTTTGCTTTTCACTTCTCTTCTTTTCACAGTTATTTGTAAGACCTCCTCAGACAGCCATTTTGCTTTTTTGCTTTTCTTTTTCTTGGGGATGGTCTTGATCCCTGTCTCCTGTACAGTGTCATGAACCTCCATGCATAGTTCATGAGGCACTCTGTCTATCAAATCTAGTCCCTTAAATCTATTTCCCACTTCCACTGTATAATCATAAGGGATTTGACTTAGGTCATACCTGAATGGTCTAGTGGTTTTCCCTACTCTCTTCAATTTAAGTCTGAATTTGGCAATAAGGAGTTCATGATCTGAGCCTCAGTCAGCCCCCAGTCTTGTTTTTGTTGACTGTATGGAGCTTCTCCATCTTTGGCTCCAAAGAATATAATCAATCTGATATCGGTGTTGGCCATCTGGTAATGTCCATGTATAGAGTCCTCTCTTGTGTTGTTGGAAGAGGGTGCTTGCTATGACCAGTGCATTCTCTTGACAAAACTCTATTAGCCTTTGCCCTGCTTCATTCTGTAATCCAAGACTAAATTTGCCTGTTACTCCCGGTGTTTCTTGACTTCCTACTTTTGCATTCCAGTCCCTATAATGAAAAGGACATCTTTTTTGGGTGTTAGTTCTAAAAGGTCTTGTAGGTCTTCACAGAACTGTTCAACTTCAGCTTCTTCAGCATTGCTGGTTGGGGCATAGACTTGGATTACTGTGATATTGAATGATTTGTCTTGGAAACAAACAGAGATCATTCTGTCATTTTTTAGATTGTTTCCAAGTACTGCATTTTGGACTCTTTTGATGACTATGATGGCTAATCCTTTTCTTCTAAGGGATTCTTGCCCACAGTCATCTGAGTTAAATTCACCCATTCCAGTTCATTTTAGTTTGCTGATTCCTAAAATGTTGACGTTCAGTCTTGCCATCTCCTATTTGACCACTTCCAATTTGCCTTGATTCATGGACCTAACATTCCAGGTTCCTATGCAGTATTGCTCTTTAGAGCATCCGACATTGGTTCTATCACCAGTCACATCCACAACTGGGTGTTGTTTTTGCTTTGGCTCCCTCTCTTCATTCTTTCTGGAGTTATTTCTCCATTGCTCTCCAGTAGCATATTGGGCACCTACTGACCTGGGGAGTTCATCTTTCAGTATCCTATCTTTTTGCCTTTTCATACTGTTCATGGTGTTCTCAAGGCAAGAATACTGAAGTGGTTTGCCATTCCCTTCTCCAGTGGATCACATTTTGTTAGAACTCTCCACCATGACCTGTCTGTCTTGGGTAGATCTACCTGGCATGGCTTAGTTTCATTGAGTTAGACAAGACTGAGGTCATTAGCAGTGGCTTTGAGGAGACACCCCACGTCCAGGGTCAGTAGCAGTGGCTGTGAGGAGATACCTCACGTCTAAGGTAAGGAGCAGTGGCTGTGCTTTGCTGGAACAGCCGTGAAGAGATACTTCATGTCCAAGGTAATAGAAACCCCAGTAGGTTGGTAGTTGCTAAGAGAGGGCACCAGAGGGCAGATAGGCTGAGTTTGTCATATATGGCCTTTATAATGGTGAGGTATATTCCCTCTAGGGATTCCCTGGTAGTTGTGCTGGTAAAGAATCAGCCTGCAATGCAGGAGACTCTGGTTCGATTCCTGGGTCATGAAGATTGGGCTTTCCTGGTGACACAGATGGCCAAGAGTCCACCTGCACTGAGGAAGACCTGGGTTCGATCCCTGGGTTAGGAAGATCCCCTGGAGGAGGGTGTGGCAACCCATACCAGTATTCTTGCCTGGAGAATTCCCATGGACAGAGAAGCCTGAGGGCTGCAGTCCATGGGGGTCTCAAAGAGTTGGACACGACTGAACAACTAAGCACAGCACATATTCCTTCTGTGTTCATTTTCTAGAAATTTTTAAATCATAAATGGGTGTTGAATTCTGTCAAAAGCTTTTTTTTGCATCTATTGATGCAAAATCATATGAATCCTATAATCATATGGATTTTATTCTTTATTTTTGTGGTATATCACACTGATTGATTGCAGATATTGAAAAATGCTTGTATCCTTGGTATAAATACCAGTTGATTATGGTGAATGATACTTTTAATGTATTGTTAGACTCAGTTTGCAAGTATTTTGTTGAGAATTTTTGCATGTAGGTTCATCAGTGATGTATGTCTGTCATTTTCTTTTTTTGTGTGGTATCTGTTTCTGGTTTTGATATCAGGGTAATGGTGGCCACATAGAATGAGTTTGGGAGTTTTCCTTCTTCTGAAAATTTTGGGAAGAGTTTCAGAAGGATAGGTGTTAACCTTCCTCTGAATGGTTGATAAAATTTACCTGTGAAGCCATCTGGTCCTGGACTTTGGTGTGCTGGGAATTTTTAAATCACAGTTCAATTTCAGTACTTGTGATTGGTATATTCATAATTTCTATTTCTTCCTGGTTCAGTCTTGGGAGATGATACTTCTAAGAATTTATCCATTTCTTCTAAGTTGTCCATTTTATTGGCATACAGTTGCTTGTAGTAGTGATCCTTTGTGTTTCCATGGTGTCAATTGTAATTTCTTCTTTTTCATTTCTAATTTTATTGACTGGAGCCCTCTCCTTTTTTTTCTTGATGAATCTGGCTAAAGTTTTATCTTTAAAACTTTAATCCTTTCAAAGGATTTTTTAATCCTTTTTTTAATCCTTTCAAAAAGCCAGTTTTTAGTTCCTTTAATCTGTGCTATTGTCTTTGTCTGCCAACAGAGGTTCGTCTAGTCAAGGCTATGGTTTTCCCTGTGGTCATGTATGGATGTGAGAGTTGGACTGTGAAGAAGGCTGAGCACCAAAGAATTGATGCTTTTGAACTGTGGTGTTGGAGAAGACTCTTGAGAGTCCCTTGGACTGCAAGGAGATCCAACCAGTCCATTCTGAAGGAGATCAGCCCTGGGATTTCTTTGGAAGGCATGATGCTAAAGCTGAAACTCCAGTACTTTGGCCACCTCACGTGAAGAGTTGACTCATTGGAAAAGACTCTGATGCTGGGAGGGATTGGGGGCAGGAGGAGAAGGGGATGACAGAGGATGAGATGGCTGGATGGCATCACTGACTCGATGGACGTGAGTCTGAGTGAACTGTGGGAGTTGGTGATGGACAGGGAGGCCTGGCGTGCTGCGATTCATGGGGTCGCAAAGAGTCGGATACGACTGAGTGACTGATCTGATCTGATTGTCTTTGTCTCTATTTTAATCCTTTCAAAAAGACAGTTTTTAGTTTCTTTAATCTGTGCTATGTCTTTGTCTCTATTTTATTTCTTCTCTCATCTTTATGGTCTCTTTCTTTCTACTAATTTTGAGTTTTCTTTCTTTTTCTCTAGTTGCATTAGGTGTATGTTTAGCTTGTTTATTTGAGCTTTATTTTGTTTCTTAAGGTTAGATTGTATTGCTATAAATTTCCATCTTAGAACTGCTTTAGCTGCATCCCATAGGTTTTGAATCATCATGTTTTGTTTTATCTGTCTCTCTCTCTCTTTTTTCCCCCTATTTCCTCTTTGCTCTCTTCAGTGGTCTATTGGTTGTTTAGTAGCATACTGTTTTGCCTCCTTGTGTTTACTTTTTTTTTTTTCCTTGTGGTTGATTTCTAATCTCATAGTGTTGTGGTCAGAAAAGATGCTTGAAAGGATTTTAATTTGCTTAAATTTAACAAGGCTTGCTTTATCCTTTATGACTCAGCATGTGATACCTCCTAGAGAATGTTTCAGAATGTGTACTCTGCTCCTTTCAGATGGAATGTTCTATAGTAAAACATCTATAGACAGGATGTTCTATACATAAATATCCATTAAGTCCATCAGGTATAATGTGTCATTTAAGGCCTGTGTTTCCTTATTGATTTTCTGTCTGGATGATCTGTCCACTGATGTGGGGTGTTAAAGTCTCCCACTATTATTGTGCTACAGTCAATTTCTCCTTTTATGGCTCTTAATGTTTGCCTTATATATTAAGGTGATCCTATGTTGGGTGCATATATATTTACAGTTGTTATATCTTCTTCTTGGATCCATGCCTTGATCATTATGTATTGTCTTTGTTTCTTGCAACAGTCTTTATTTTAAAGTCTGTTTTGTCTGAATGAGTATTGCTGCTCCAGCTTTTTTTTTTTTTTTTTTTTTCCTATTTGCATGGGGTAACTTTTTCTGTCCTTTCACTCTCAGTCAGTATGTGTCCCTGGATATGAAGTGGATCCCTTGAAGACATAATTTATATGGGTCTTGGCTTTGTATCCATTCAGCTAGTCTGTTTTTTGGTTGGAGCATTTGATTCATTTGTATTGAAAGTAATTACTGATATGTATGTTCATATTGCTTTGGAGAAGGAAATGGCAACCCACTCCAGTATTCCGGCCTGGAGAAGCCCATGGACGGAGGGGCCTGGTGGGCTGTGGTCTGTGGGGTTGCAAAGAGTCGAACACGACTAAGCAACTAACACACACACACACACACACGTTCTTATTGCTATGTCATTAATTGTTTTGGATTTGTTTTTGTGGGTCTTTTCCCTTCCCTTCCACTTTTGCTCTCTTCTCTTGTGCTTTGATAAGTATCTTTAGTGTTCTGTTTGGATTCCTGTTTCTTTTTTGTGTGAATAGCTACTGTATATTTTTGGTTTGTGGTTAGCACGAGGTTTTAATATAGCAGCCTATATATACACACACACACAAGATCATTTTAAGTAACTGGTCTCTTAATTTCGAATGCAATTCTAATTTTTACTCTTTTCTCATGATTGCTGGCTCTGCTATCATATTTGTGTGTGGATGATTTCCTGTCTTTACTGTGTGTTTGCCTTTACTGGTCAGTTTTCTCATTCGTAGTTTTGTTTCTAGTTGTGGCCTTCTCTTCTTTGCCTAGAGAAATTTGTTTACTATTTGCTGTAAGTTGGTTTGGTGGTACTGATTTCTCTTAGCTTTTTCTTATATGTAAAGCTTTTGATTTCTCCCTATTGAATTTGAATGAGAAGCTTGCTGAATAGAGTATTCTTGGTTGCAGGTATTCTTGCTACAGTAGGGCTTATTTTCCCCTTTCATCACTTTAAATATATCATGCCACTCCTTTCTGGCCTGCAGAGTTTCTGCTGAAAAGTCAACTGATAACCTTATATGGAATCCCTTGTATGTTATTTGTTGCTTTTCCTATGTGCTTTTAGAGCAGAATGCCTTTAATATTTTTTCTTTGTCTTTAATGTTTGTCAGTTTGATTAACCTTGTCTCTGCAAGTTCCTCCTTGGGATTATCCTATATGGGACTCTCTGTGCTTCCTAGATTTGAGTGACTATGTCCTTTCCCATGTTAGGGAAATTTTCAACTATTATCTCTTCAACTATTTTCTCAGGCTCCTTTTCTCTTCTCCTTCTGGGAGCCCTATAACATGAATTTTTGTGCATTTCATATTGTCCTAGTGGTTTCTTAAACTGTCTTCATTTTATTTCATTCTTTTTCCTTTATTCTGTTCCAGACAGTGATTTATACCAATTTCCCAGCTAAATAAAGCTTCTCATTTATTCTGCTAAAGATTCCTTAGAGTGTTTTTCCATTTTAGTTACTGTATTGTTGTACTCTGTTCTTTTTATCTTGCAGTTCTTCATTAAACATTTCTTGTATCTTCTCAGTCTATGTCTCCATTCTTTTTCCAAGATGTTAGATCATCTTTACTATCATTACTCTGAATTCCTTTTCAGATAGATTGCCTATAACCCTTAATAGCTTATCAGATCAGATCAGTCACTCAGTCGTGTCTGACTCTTTGCGACCCCATGAATCGCAGCATGGCAGGCTCCCTGTCCATCACCAACTCCCGGAGTTCACTCAGACTCACGTCCATCGAGTCAGTGATGCCACCCAGCCATCTCCTCCTCTGTCGTCCCCTTCTCCTCCTGCCCCCAATCCCTCCCAGCATCAGAGTCTTTTCCAATGAGTCAACTCTTCACGTGAGGTGGCCAAAGTACTGGAGTTTCAGCTTCAGCATCATTCCCTCCAAAGAAATCCCAGGGCCCATCTCCTTCAGAATGGACTGGTTGGATCTCCTTGCAGTCCAAGGAATTCTCAAGAGTCTTCTCCAACACCACAGTTCAAAAGCATCAATTCTTTGGCACTCAGCCTTCTTCACAGTCCAACTCTCACATCCATACATGACCACTGGAAAAACCATAGCCTTGACTAGATGGACCTTTGTTGGCAAAGTAATGTGTCTGCTTTTGAACATGCTATCTAGGTTGGTCATAACTTTCCTTCCAAGGAGTAAGCGTCTTTTAATTTCATGGCTGCAGTCACCATCTGCAGTGATTTTGGAACCCAGAAAAATAAAGTCTGACACTGTTTCCACATTTTCCCCATCTATTTCCCATGAAGTGGTGGGACCGGATGCCATGATCTTAGTTTTCTGAATGTTGAGCATTAAGCCAACTTTTTCACTCTCCACTTTCACTTTCATCAAGAGGCTTTTTAGTTCCTCTTCACTTTCTGCCATAAGGGTGGTGTCATCTGCATATCTGAGGTTATTGAGATTTCTCCCAGCAATCTTGATTCCAGTTTGTGTTTCTTCCAGTCCAGTGTTCCTCATGATGTACTCTGCATATAAGTTAAATAAATAGGGTGACAATATACAGCCTTGACGAACACCTTTTCCTATTTGGAACCAGTCTGTTGTTCCATGTCTAGTTCTAACTGTTGCTTCCTGACCTGCATACAAATTTCTCAAGAGGCAGATCAGGTGGTCTGGTATTCCCATCTCTTTCAGAATTTTCCACAGTTTATTGTGATCCACACAGTCAAAGGCTTTGGCATAGTCAATAAAGCAGAAATAGATGTTTTCCTGGAACTCTCTTGCTTTTTCTATGATCCAGCGGATATTGGCAATTTGATCTCTGGTTCCTCTGCCTTTTCTAAAACCAGCTTGAACATCAGGAAGTTCACAGTTCACATATTGCTGAAGCCTGGCTTGGAGAATTTTGAACATTACTTTACTAGCGTGTGAGATGAGTGCAATTGTGCAGAACACATCACTTAATTGTTCTCTGGGGTTTTACCTTGTTCCTTTGTATATATTCCTCTGCTGTCTCATTTTCTTTACATTTCTGTGTTTACAGCATTGTGTTATGCAGGCTGTAAGGCTGTAGTTCTTGCTTCTGGTGTCTGTCCCTTGATGGGTTTTTGTTGTTGCTGTTCAGTCACTCAGTCATGTCCAACATTTTGTGATCCCATGGACTGCAGCACGCCAGACTTCCCTGTCCTTCACTATCTCCCAGATTTTGCTCAAACTCATGTCCATTGAGTCAGTGATGCCATCCAACCATTTCATTCTCTGTTTTCCCCTTGTCATCCTGCCTTCAATCTTTCCCAGTATCAAGGTCTTTTCCAGTGAAGTGGCTCTTCCCATCAGGTGCCAAAGTATTAGAGCTTCAGCTTCAGCATCAGTCCTTCTAATGAATATTTAGGACTGATTTCCTTTAGGATTGACTGATTTGATCTCCTTACAGTCCAAGGGACTCTCAAGAGTCTTCTCCAGCACCACACTTCGAAAGCATCAATTCTTCAGCTCTCAGCCTTTTTTTTTTTTTGTCCAGCTCTCACATCTGCACATGACTACTGGAAAAACCATAGCTTTGACTATACAGACCTTTTTACACAAAATAATCTCTCTGCTTTTTAATACACAGTCTAGGTTTGTCATTGCTTTTCTTCCAAGGAGCAAGTGTCTTAATTTCAAGGCTGCAGTCACCATCCACAGTGGTTTTGGAGCCCAGGAAAATAATGTCTATTACTGTTTCCATTGTTTCCCTATCTGTTTGTCCTCAAGTAATGGGACCGGATGCCACAATCTTAGTTTTTTGAAAGTTGAGTTTCTAACATCACAAGCCTCTATGAGCCTGCGATTGTAGGTGACTTCATTTCATCTCCTAATGTACTATCATGTATCTGTGGCCATTAACATTGAAATACCTATTGTTTTATTTAACTTTCTTATAGCACAGTAAATACATTACATTTGATTTTTACTGTGTGTAGATAAGTTAAATTATTTATGAATTTCATTTCAAGATAGTAAATGGGGTGACACAAAATAAATTTGTGATGTTTGACTGTACTGAGAATTACCACCCTAGATAAATTCTCATATGTACCCAAAGAGACAAATGTAGTACAGAACTGTGGTGTACAGTAGTCACTAACCACATGAATTAAAGTTAAATAAAATTTAAAAATAAGATCCCTCACCCAGACTAGCCACATTTCAAATGCTCAAGAGCCGTATGTGGCTAGAGGTATGCTACTGTAGCATCCAGATATGAGACATTTCCATCAGTACAGACATTTCTATTGGGCAGAACTGGTCTAGAGTTAAGGCAACAATACTCATAATATCAAAACCCTAGAAATAACCTAAATGTCCACTAACAGTGGAATGGATAAGAAGGTGGAAAGCTATACAGCAGTGAAAATAAATATGTGTATCAACACAGATGAATCTCATAAACAACATTGAGAAAAGCCAAAGACCTGTGTTTTGACAGTGTTTTAACTTAACAATGCTATGTGTGGTTTACGGATCCATATGTAGCAAAAGTACTTTTAAAATGCACGGGAATAATAAACACCAAATTCAGGACAGCAGTTCCCTCTGGAAGCAAGAAAGGAGATGCAATTGAGAAGAGTAAAATGAGAGCTTACCTGCATTGGTAATGTTCTATTTCTTCAGGTATCAGTTCAGTTCAGTCGCTCAGTCGTGTCCAACACTTTGTGACCCCATGAATCTCAGCACGCCAGGCCTCCCTGTCCATCACCAACTCCTGGAGTTCACTCAGACTCATGTACATGGATCCAACCATCTCATCCTCTGTCATCCCCTTCTCCTCCTGCCTTCAATCTTTCTCTACATTATGGTCTTTTCAAATGAGTCAGCTCTTTGCATCAGATGGCCAAAATATTGGAGTTTCAACTTCAACATCAGTCCTTCCAATGAACACCCAGGACTGATCTCCTTTAGGATGGACTGGTTGGATCTCATTGCAGTCCAAGGGACTCTCAAGAGTCTTCTCCAACACCAGAGTTTAAAACCATCAATTCTTCTGCACTCAAGTTCTTTATAGTCCAACTCTCACATCCAACATGACTACTGGAGAAACCATAGCCTTGACTAGATGTACCTTTGTTGATAAAGTAGTGTGTCTGCTTTTTAATATGCTGTCTAGGTTGGTCATAACTTTCCTTCCAAGGAGTAAACCTCTTTTAATTTCATGGCTGCAGTCACCATCTGCAGTGATTTTGGAGCCCCCAAATATAAAGCCAGCCACTGTTTCCACTGTTTCCCCATCTATTCGCCATGAAGTGATGGGATCGGATGCCATGATCTTACTTTTCAGAATGTTGAGCTTTAAGCCAACTTGTTCACTCTCCTCTTTCACTTTCATCAAGAGACTATTCAGTTCTTCTTCACTTTCTGCCATAAGAGTGGTGTCATCTGCATATCTGAGGTTATTGATATTTCTCCCAGCAAGCACAAGCTGGAAGAAGAAGAAACACTTCTTCCAGCATTTCTCATGATGCACTCTGAATATAAGTTAATAAAAAGGGTGACAATATACAGCCTTGATGGACTCCTTTTCCTATTTGGACCCAGTCTGTTGTTCCATGTCCAGTTCTAACTGTTGCTTCCTGACCTGCATACAGGTTTCTCAAGAGACAGATCAGGTGGTCTGGTATTCCCATCTCTTTCAAAATTTTCCAGTTTGTTGTGATCCACATAGTCAAAGGCTTTGGCATAGTTAATAAAGCAGAAATAGATGTTTTTCTGGAACTCTCTTGCTTTTTCAATGATCCAGCAGATGTTGGCAATTTGGTCTCTGGTTCCTCTGCCTTTTCTAAAACCAGCTTGAACATCAGGCAGTTCATGGTTCACATATTGCTGAAGCCTGGCTTGGAGAATTTTGAGCATTACTTTACTAGCATGTGAGATGAGTGCAATTGTGCAGTATTTTGAGCATTCTTTGGCATTGCCTTTCTTTGGGATTGCAATGAAAACTGACCTTTTCCTGTCCTGTGGCCACTGCTGAGTTTTCCAAATTTGCTGACATATAGAGTGCAACACTTTAACAGCATCAATTTTTAGGATTTGAAATAGCTCAACTGGAATTCCATCATGTCTACTGGCTTTGTTCGTAGTGATGCTTCCTAAGGCCCAGTTGACTTCACATTCCAAGATGTCTGGCTCTAGGTGAGTGATCACATCATTGTAACTATCTGGGTCATGAAGATCTTTTTTGTATAGTTCTTCTGTGTATTCTTGCCACCTCTTCTTAATATCTTCTGCTTCTGTTAGGTCCCTATAATTTCTGTCCTTTATCAAGCCCATCTTTGCATGAAATGTTCCCTTGGTATCTCAAATGTTCTTGAAGAGATCTCTAGTCTTTCCCATTCTATTGTTTTCCTCTATTTTTTTTTTAATTGATCACTGAGGGAGGCTTTCTTATCTCTCCTTGCTATTCTTTGGAACTATGCATTCAAATGGGTATATCTTTCCTTTTCTCCTTTGCTTTTTGCTTCTTTTCTTTTCATAGCTATTTGTAAGGCCTCCTCAGACAGCCATTTTGCTTTTTTGCATTTTTTTTTCTTGGGGATGGTCTTGAACTCTGTCTCCTGTACAATGTCATGAACTTCCGTGCATAGTTCATCAGGCACTTTATCAGATCTAGTCTCTTAAATATATTTCTCACTTCCACTGTATAATCATAAGGGATTTTATTTAGGTCATACCTCAATGATCTAGTGGTCTTCCCCACTTTCTTCAATTTATGTCTGAATTTGAGAATAAGGAGTTCATAATCTGAGCCACAGTCAGCTCCTGGTCTTGTTTTTGCTGACTGTATGGAGCTTCTCCATCTTTGGCTGCAAAGAATATAATCAATCTAATTTTGTTGTTGACCATCTAGAGACGTCCATGTATAGAGTCTTATCTTGTGTTGTTGGAAAAGAGTTGTTCATTACTTTTGATGTTTTTGATAGGAAGGCTATATACTTTTTCCTTTTTTTTTGTACACAAAATAAAATTTTAAATGGAGCAAATGGCTATGTTTTGCTTATCTCTCTGTGCTTCAGATCAGATCAGATCAGTTGCTCAGTTGTGTTCGACTCTTCCTGGCACAGAGTAGGTGTTAAATTAATGTCACCTTAATAGTTCAAATATAGGAAAGTTCACAATGTTAACAGATTTGGCTGTTAAAATGTCCATCCTATCAGATTAGAGTCATTAGGGTATGTAGCAACACAAACTTTTCAAAAGCATGGGTTCATTTTACAAATATTTATTAAGGGCCTGGACTTCCCAGGTGGCTCAGTGATGAAGAATCCACCTGCCAATGCAGGCGACGTGGGTTCAATCTCTGGGTTGGGAAGATCTCCTGGAGGAGAAAATGGAAACCCACTCCAGTATTCTTGCCTGGAGAATTCTTGTCCCATGGACAGAGGAACCTGGAGGGCTATAGTCTATAGGGTCACAAAAGACTAGGACACGACTGAGCAACTGAGCACACATGCACACATTAAGGGCTTAGTGTGTGCCAAGCTCTCCTCCAGTGTTAAGGGTACAACAGTGAACATAAAATTCTCTGCCCTCAAAGGGCTTACACTTGAGTGTGTGGGGTGAGGGTGCAGGGGTGAGAGTGCAGCTGAAGAGTATTAGTAATAAAAAATAAGTAGGTAAAACAGACAGTAGGTCGGATAGGATTAAGGGCCATCAAGGTAAATGAATCAGGGTAGGGCGACAGGAAATGTTAGAAGGTTTTAGGCACAACTGAACAGGGTTGCCAGGTTGTTCTCTTTGAAGAGCTCACTTCTTGAGTTGAGACCTGAAGTGACAGAAAGGCAGTGAGACTTTGAGTCAGAGGGAGAAGGACGTGAAAAGACCTTGAGGCAGCCTGGAAAGGAGGCCAGTGAGACTGGAGCAGAGGGACTGCATGGGAGATGGTTGGAGAGGGAACCCGAGGCTAGACATTTTAAGGACTTTGGCTTTTACTCTAGGTGATATTGAGGAGGTGGAACAAAGGACAGACATGGTCTGACTTACATGTTTAAAAGATGCCTCTCTTTTGGGAATAGGAGATAGTGGAGAGTAGAAATAGGGACACCAGTTAGGTGATTATTGCAATAACTGAGGCTCTGCTGCACTATTGCCATAGTGGAGGTGATAAGTGGACAGAGTTTTGGCATGTTTTGGAGGCATAGGTGCAGAGCTGTTGCTGCTGGACTGTATGTGAGGCATGAGAAAAAGGGAGCAGGCAGGGATGACATGAAGGTTTTAGGCTTGAAGCAGTCATTTACTGAGAAGAAGAGGTGTTGGTTGGATGGTGGTGGAGTGGAGTTCAGCTGGACATGTTAAGTTTGAAATGCTTACTAGGCATCCAAGTGGGATTGCTAATTAAACAACTGATATATGAGTAGGGTAGAGGAAAACATAGAAGCTGGAAAAATTAATTTGAGAGCCATTAGCATACAGGTGGGAGAAGGCAATGGCACCCCACTCCAGTACGGTTGCCTGGAAAATCCCATGGATGGAGGAGACTGGTAGGCTGCAGTCCATGGGGTCGCTAAGAGTCAGACACGACTGAACGACTTTACTTTCACTTTCCACTTTCATGCATTGGAGAAGGAAATGGCAACCCACTCCAGTGTTCTTGCCTGGAGAATCCCATGTATGGAGAAGAAGCCTGGTTGGCTGCCGTCTATGGGGTCGCACAGAGTCGGACGCGACTAAAGCGACTTAGCAGCAGCAGCAGCAGCATACAGGTTCTAACTGTTGCTTCTTGATTTGACTGCCTACAGATTTCCCAGGAGGCAGGTAGGTTGGTTCCCATCTCTTTAAGAATTTTTTGTAGTTTGTTGTGATCCACACAGTCAAAGGCTTTGGCATAGTCAAGAAAGTAGAAGTAGATGTTTTTCTGGAACTCTCTTGCTTTTTCAAGGATCCAATGGATGTTACCAATTTGATCTCTGGTTCCTCTGCCTTTTCTAAATCCAGCTTGAACATACCTGCCTCCTGAGAGATCTGTATGCAGGTCAAGAAACAACAGTCAGAAACGAACATGGAACAATAGACTGGTTCAAAATTGGGAAAGGAGTACATCAAAGTTGTATGTTGTCACCCTGCTCATTTAACTTATATGCAGCATACATCATGTGAAATGCCAGGCTGGATTAAAGCACAAGCTAGAATCAAGATTACCAGGAGAAATATGAATAACCTCAGATAGGCAGATGACACCACCTTTATGGCAGAAAGCAAAGAAGAGCTAAAGAGCCTCTTGATGAAAGTGAAAGAGGAGAGTGAAAAAGTTGGCTTAAAGCTCAACATTCAAAAAATGAAGATCATGGCATCTGGTCCCATCACTTCATGGCAAATGGATGGGGAAACAATGGAAACAGTGACAGATTTTAATTTTTTTTTGCTCCAAAATCACTGCAGATGGTGACTGCAGCCATGAAATTAAAAGACACTTGCTCCTTGAAGGAAAAGCTATGACAAACATAGAGTGTATTAAAAAGAAGAGACATTACTTTGCCAGCAAAGGTCCGTCTAGTCAAAGCTATGGTTTTTCCAGTAGTCATGTATGGATGTGAGAGTTGGACTATAAAGAAAGCTGGGCGCCAAAGAATTGATGCTATTCAACTGTGGTGTTGGAGAAGACTCCTGAGAGTCCCTTGGACTGCAAGGAGATCCAACCAGTCCATCCTAAAGGAGATCAGTCCTGGGTGTACATTGGAAGGGCTGATGCTAAAGCTGAAACTCCAATACTTTGGCCACCTCATGCGAAGAGTTTACTCATTGGAAAAGACCCTGATGCTGGGAGGGATTGGGAGCAGGAGGAGAAGGGGACGACAGAGGATGAGATGGTTGGATGGCATCACCAACTCAGTGGACATGAGTTTGGGTAAACTCTGGGAGTTGGTGAATCACAGGGAAGCCTGGTATGCTGTAGTCCATGGGACTGCAGAGTCAGACAAGACTGAGTGACTGAACTGAACTGAGTATTCAGGTAGGTGGCTCTAGGTGTAAAGATCCAGCCTGCCAATGCAGCAGAGAGGCAGGTTCCATCCCTGGGTCAGGAAGATCCCCTGGATAAGGGGATAGCAACCCACTCCTGTATTGTTGTCTGGAAAATCCCATGTACAGAGGAGCCTGGCAGGCTGCAGTTCATGGGGTCGCAGAGAGTTGGACATGACTGAAGTGACTTAGTACAACATACAGGTGGTATCTGAAGGTTAAAGATAGGATGAGATAATTGCAGGTGTAAGTGTAGCTATAAATGAGGAGAGGTCCAAGGACATATCTTGAACACTGCCATGTTTAGAAGAGGAAGAGGAAGATCCAGTAGATGAGACAGAAGATTATCAGAGAAGGAGGTAGGAGACCCCCACAGAACTGTAGTGCTGTGGGAGTCAATTAAAATATTTAAAGGAGAAGTACCTAACAGTGTCAAAAGATGCTCAGGGTCCAAGTGAGATGATAATAATAGACCACAGAATTAAACAGAATAAAGGTTTTGGGAGACTCTGACAAGGGCAGTTCTGGGGAAACGGTGGCACGTTAGGGACAGACAATTCTTCCGAGACTCTTTTCTTGCCTCATCTGACTTTTAGACAGAAAGAAAATCCATGTATCCCTGATTAAACTGACACAAATATGTACTGTAAATCAGCAGCAGTCTGGTCATGTCATATCTTATTTCATTCTAAAGGAACAGAGCTTAAAACATCTAGAAAATTCCACAAAAGTACAATAACCCACTTCACTTTCTTAAAACAGAAAATTGTTTTCTGTACCAGGAGGAGCTGAACTAGGGATTCTGGTCGCCTAACTGAAGTGGCCACTTTCCTCTAACTATGTTATGTGAAGTCAAAGAATTCCCCTTCATTTGTCAACAAATCAAACTTCCCTCAAATTAGTAGCTGGAAAAATAGATTAGCTCAGTCTTGTGTTATTACCTTATAATGCCATTTATCTCCTGAGAACTTTAACCCCAGGGGCCAATGCATCTGTCTGATTCATCCAGGGTCAGCACAGGTGAGTCTCAGATAATGCCAGCCTCCTGTTCAAAAACCTCGGTAAAGCTGCCATGAGTCTAGGAGAATTATGAACAAGATGTGGCAGGAGGAGAGGCCTCTGATCCCTGATCCACCCTGTTCTCCCCGCATCCAGAAAACTGGACTGAGGGGAACGACAGAGAGAGGGCTGACTTTAGCCTATCATTTGCAAACTTACACTTTTGGACAACTTCCAAAGCACTACTGTCTGACTATACGCTAAAGAGAAAAAAAATTAATTAAAACAATGTCCTTCTGATAACATAGGGATTTGCTAAATTATTATAATATAACCCCAAACTCCAGTGTGGCCCATTATAACAAAAGATCAATTTTCTCATTCTCTAGGGTGCTGTGAGATCTTCAGAAAACACAGGTTAAACAATGTCCAGAATTTGAAAGTAGGAACCAGTATTGGAGGAATAATTTGATAATTAAAAATTCTCATGGGAGACTTCCCTGGTGGTCTAGTGGCTAAGACTATGAGCTCCCAATGCAAGGGTCCTGGGTTCGATCCCTGGTCAGGGAACTAGATCCCACATGCTACAACTAAGGGTTTGCATGCTGCACCCAAGACCCAGTGCAAATAAATAAATACACATTTAAAAAAAATTCCCATGGAGTG